>NW_026138120.1:2405000-3110000 GCF_025592945.1 Manacus candei
TATTTTTTACCCTTAATTCTGATGAAAATTTCCTGGCAAAGACCCACTATCATGCCTTCCGTCCCTGCCTGCCCAAAATTTTGCATGTTATGCACACTTTGTAATCAATACATTTGAAATGTGACGAAAGAAAACCTCGGTAAGAGATTTTCATTTACCTACACAAAAGGAAGTTCATAACTGTTTGACTGGAACCAAAACTAATATATATGGGAGTTATGCAACAACAATTATCAAAATCTGCTGAAGAAAATACTGTAAAAATTTCTGAGATTGATGGCTTCACATGAATAGAAATGAGGGAGATTTTCTTACTTTTACAGCGTTTAACATAAGAACTCCATCAGATATTAAAAGGCTCATTTTGCAGTCCTGGGCACTACAAATACACAGGTCCCTCTGGTAAATAGGAACTTTCACTCCTCCCGAATATCCCCAAGACACAGCAGCTCCATGTTGAAATGCCAGAACACAGAGCTTGGACTATATTATTAGCAAAGTACCCCTGCTAATCCTACCAACTCATTTACCAGATGTTGGGTATTCTCATCGCTCTGGAAGAGAAATTTGTATGCTGCAAGAGAGTCTGAGTTTTATTCGTGAAAGAAAAGAGTCCTACAAACAAAAATCACATACAAATCTTATATTTGAATCTGTGTGCAAAATACCAACAGCCCTAGCCAATACCTACAAATTCACAATTTGATGGCATAATTCAGTCATGTAAGCTTTCAGATCAGTGCCTATTTTCAACTACAACACAACTAGTACAAAAGTATCAAAGTGACACTGCTGACAAAACCCAGTCTACTGAAGAGATTAAGAGACCAAGCACTGTTCCTACAACTAATATGATTAATTGCATTATCAAATACAAAGGCCACAACAGAAAAATTCACGTTAAATTTAAAACTGGAACATTTCACCACATTTATATTTCATAGTAAATGACAGTGTTTCTTACCATGAACACACTTGCTGTTGTATCAATTTCTAATAAAACTTTTTCACACTTCTTTAACAGAGATCATACAATGCTGAGGTTGCAACCATTATCTGTCTACTTTAATTTCTTTATACTAGACTACCTTGAATATTTTTAAAAAGCAGTAACTAAAAAACCTGATTATTAGTCACTCCTACTAACCAAGTCTTCTGTTTTTCCTTTCCAGGTCCAGCAGAACTAGGGTGGCACCTTACTGCAGGGTTCAAGACAGTAACATGGACAACTAGCAAAACAAGTGTCACACACAAGCCAGTTTATACTGAAACATAATGAGACAGTAAGTTAAACAAGTGAATCAACACAATCGCTGCAAAAAGTCATAGCCTTCCCATTAAAGGTAATAGGAAGCTCATAAGCTCATCTGAATGATGAATGGTACCACCTGCTTTCAGGTAAACTGGTTTATCATACAGGAAATGTAAGTAACAATGATGACTACAATACCATTCTCTCAAGCCACCTCACTTCAGCCAACATCTACCTTTTCCTGATATTTCTTATGGAAGAACAATACATACATGCAATCTAGCCTGACTGTAACGCTGACAAGTCACTATGAAACCAGAAAAGAAGACGTAAATGCCATGCTTTTTACTTGGCCTGAACATTACATGGAAGAAGCTGATTAATTTCAGCTGCTTAACTAGCTGTTCAGCCTCTCTTTTTCATCCCAAAGCTCTGAAAGAGGCGTAAGGTAGAAAAAACAAGTCACCAAAAATGCTGAGAGAACAGCCTTTTATGGCCCTGTTGTTTGGAACATTTTGATAGCTCTTAAGCCATTTAGTTCTCCTCTAAAAGATAAAAAGGCATGGGTTTGTTTCTCCACCATACTCTGGCTTTACATCTAGTTCCAACTGGGCGTGCTGTAGAACATACTAGTATACCAGGCCTGTCGTGATTCCCCCGACACCGATGCGTTGTCGGGAGTATTTCTACTTCCCACCTAATTCACCGTCCCTCCTCCAGCCGCAAGCAAAAGGGAAAGCGCGGGGCATATCACCCAACCTCCCCTTTCGTATCTCACAAGCAACTCGAGGGCAACAACCCTCACCGCCAGCCCCGGACAGCGATACCTCCCCGCAGGAGCGCTCGCAGGCCAGGCAGGATACCCGCTCCCGCGGGCCCAACCTCTATAGCCCCCGCCGCCACCTCCCCTCCCCCGCGGCTGCCTTCCAGGCACAGGAATAAGGGGAAGTGGGAAAACCGGGGGCGCCATTTTGAGCCGGGAAGGGAGCGACCCGCCTCTCCTCCCCGCACGCCGGGCCGCCCCCTCGGCCGCCTGCACCGCGGCACGGCGTCCCCGCAGGGCCCAGGGAGGAGTCCCGCACAACAGGCGCCCCCCGCCCCTCTCCCGCCGCCGGAGCCCCCCCGCGCCGCCGCCTCCTCACCTGGCCGGGGCGGGGGCCGGGGCGGCGGCGCAGCGATGTCCGTGGGGGTTGGCGGGCGCTGCGGGCAGGGTGTGCGAAGGAGGGGGAGAGGGGAGGCGGCTCCCGTCTGGGGGCGAGGGGCGGGGGCGCGGCCGAGCTGTCCCAGCCGAGCTGTCCCGGCCCCGCCGCCACTTCCGCCGCCGCCGCCCCGACCCAAACACGCTCGCGCTCGCACCCGCGCACACGCACTTCCGCCGCCGCCGCCACGCCACAGCCCCCAGGCGCCCCGCCCTTCCGGTCCGCCCGCGCCGTCACGTGGCTCCCCTTTCTTCCCCACCTTTCCCCGCCTCCTTTTGTTCCCGATCCCCCGCCTTTCCCGCACCGCCCCTGCCCGGCCGCGCCCCAGACATCGGAGCCTGCGCTCCTTGTCAGGGTGTACCGTGTCTCCTACTTACCCCAGCACCCAGAGGAAGAGTCTCTGCGAGCGACCCGAGCATCTTCCCATCGTCTTCCATTTCCTGTGAGGGTGGTGAGGCACTGGAACAGGTTGCCCAGAGAAGTGGATACCCCCATCCCTGGAACTGTTCAAGGCCAGGTTGGATGGGGCTCTGAGCAATCTGGTTTAGTGGAAAGTGTCCCTGTCCATGGCAGGGGGATTGGAACAGGATGATCTTCAAGGTCCCTTCCAACCCAGGCCATTCTATGATTCCATGCCAATCCTATAGAGACTGCGGGGGCAGTGCTGCTGAACTTCCAGGGATGGGTGCTGGGTATGACAAGAGAGAAAAGTCCTGGTTTAATTCTCTAGAAGAACCATTTCCCAAAGCTATTATTTCCAAAGCTATTCGAAATCAGTTCAAATGAGGAACTACACAGGCAAATCTGAATTGCAGTCGGGAATTTACCTGACTTTCTAAAACATTGAACAGCCACTGATAAAGCCTTAGAAGCTGACTCATTTTTGACAGAGTTCTAAAAACTTGAGAGGACAGGTTGCTAACACAGAAAAGTCTTGCTTCATAGATGGATATAAACAATGTCTTGATTGCTTCATAGTGTGAAGAATGACCTTGTGAGAGAGAAGGATCAGTTGGTCACAAACTATGAGTGGATTGTATAGGAAACAACAGTCAAGACAAAGTGTTTCCACAGTATAGCAGATTTTACAAGGTTGGAAGGAAATAAAAAAAAAATACCTGCTAAGATGTTTAATAAGTTTATCAATAATGTTATTTAGTAACTGGTACAATTTAATGAAGCTTGTTTAGATACTCCATCACAGGAGATACTGAATCGAGAGTTGATGTTGCTGTATTCTCAAAATAAGTTTTGACTCAACCACATGTGTTTAAATGAAACAAAAATTATGTTATGGAAGGCCTGTGGTCAGTGTTGTGCTAGAAGTGAGGCTCCATGATGCTGTTCATTCATAAAATATGACTTTATTGTTAGTTGTCCAGTCAGTTTTCTTGCAGTGCAGCTTTATCTCCTCCTGTTATTGTTGGTACCTTAGAAATATGCTGATTACAGAGGAGAAAGGTTAAATCAATCATATAACAGCTTTTTTTTTTTTTAATAATCCCCATTCTTTAGTGCTGCTTTAGAAATATTTTTCTGCTTGTAAAATATTATAGCAAATGGCCTTGTAGAATGAGAGGGAAAACAACAAATCTCATATCTGTCTGCTTTTGTGTTTTCCATTTTTTTGTGTTTTTTTTTTATCTTCCCTAATATGGACATAGCGATACTTTAACATACTGAAGTATGTTTTACTGGAGTAACAACAGATTTTTCTTTTTCTTTTCATCTTCGACAGTTCTTCTTTTCCATATACTTTTCCCTCGGTACCAGTTTGGTCTCACAGTAATAATTTCTCCATTTTGCTTTACTTAGTTGAAGTTAATCAGTTACATAAATGTTTTTGTAAAGCAAATATGTGACTTCAAAAAAGTAAAAGTGTCCTTGTGTTCACCAGTGATGTAGAATGCCAGCCTACTTCCAGAGAAACATGTTTGAAAGTGTGCCAGTCTTCTGAGCTGTGAGTTTGCTGAATGTAAGAGCTGTCCATTAAATCAGGTAATCCTGCCCTGATGTACTGCCTACTTGTCATAACCCTCTGACTGGCTTCGTTCTGTTCAACCGGACTGCAGAATTTGGTGAGCAAAACATCAGAATCCTGATAAACAGATGTTTTTTACTGTATACATTATGAGCATACATTCAGGCACCAGCCAGCATCCAGCCAACCTGGCAGCTGCTTGCTCGCTCACTCACTTCCCTGCAGTAGGACAGAGGACAGAAGAGGAGGAACAAAAGCAAGACAACTTGTGGGTCAAGATAATGATAGTTTAATAGATGAAGGAAAGAGGGAGGGAAAAGGCAATTCAAAGGAAATCACTGACTACCTCCCATAAACAGACCAAGGTCCAACCTGTCTCGAAGCAGCAGCTTCCAACTTGGAAGACATCTTCTTCTACCTCTAATTTCTATTGCTGAGCATGATCCTGTGTGATATGGAATATCCCTTTCATTAATTTGGGTCGGCTGTCCTGACTGTATTCCACTCCCAAGTTTCTTGCCCCTCTCCAACATACCTTCTGGGGGAAAAAGAGAAAGTCCTGACGCTGTGCAAGCACTGCTCAGCAGTAGCTGAAGTATTGCTGTGCTATCCACACGAGTTTAGTCACAAATGCAAAGCACCATTCAGGCTGCTGTGAAGAAAATTAACTCCATCCCAGCCAGACACAGTACATACATGAACAGTTTCAGATGAAAAAAATTAAAATATCAAAAATTAAAATATCAAGTCATTAACAGAATAACTTGAACTAAATTCAATTCAGAGATTAAATGCTTTTGTCATGACATCTAATGTTTCACATAATCTTCTCAAATGAAGAACTGCTGATGGAAGGTATGATCCAAGTCCATTTCTGTTTCCAGCTGCAAACTTAAACCTCTAGAGTAAGTTGTGATATTGTATAGCTGCAGAGTGAGTTGGATCAACCAATGATGTTATGCAAAAATTATTCACCAAAGGACATCATTTTGTAGTCTGAACACAGCAGATTGAACTATCTCTGCTGTGGCTGCAGGCTCCCTAGATCTGGTGCACGTGAGAGTAAAGGAGTACGAGTTCAGAGAAGACAGTGGGCCAAGACCCTCCTGTTTGGCAGTAAGCTTTAGTTAGGTGCAACATGAAACTACACATTCAGTTTACACAACAAGAATGAGAGAAAATACAGAACATAATGCCCATAATGTTCAGGAAACAAGAACCAAAATATGCCATATATAGGGATCATATTCTATGCTTCTAATATAAGTAGATAAATGCTTTCTAGAATTGGAATAATCTTTCAGATTGTCAGATGTACCTGAAGTTCAAGGCTGAGTCAAATTTTTGATGCAGGAATTCTGTTCATGTAATATAATTGCACTAACAAAAAGGAAGCAAAAGGGATAACATTACTTTTGCAGGAGAGATTAGAGAATTTTTCAAAATGCTTTGAGCAGACTTCAGAAGTGCTGCAGTAGGCCATTTTTCTGAAACTGCTAGCATGAATGGAAATCTCATATGCTTTTTGTCTGTTAACTATGTAGGCAGTCCGTGTTTTGGATTATGGGATGGATGCACTCTGAAACTGGGATCACACAACAGCAGAGCTACAATACTGGTGTGCTGTTAGGAAGCCTGTGTTACCTGCAGGAGGTTCCTACTGGCTGACTAACTCCCTGACCACAACAGTCATGACACAGTGTGTCTCTCTTGCTTTGTGAAGCTCCCAAATTGTTCACAGCTGGTTGACGCTGACAGAGAGGGTCAGCAAACAGCAAAGATGCATTGTGAAGGTGTGAAATAGAGGCAAGAGAACATGTGGCAGTAATCAAATGACCGAGTTCCCACTAGTGTATTTTGGGCTTGACAGGTCTCTGTGAATGCTAGTGGTGAAGATGACCTTCTTCTGCAGTAGCCTGGAAAACCAGATGTTTAAGGAAAATGCTGAAATCACACAGATAGCCCTACCAGTGATCATGTGTTCATATTTTATTTCATCGTGGGTCATATGGCAAATACCAAAAGTGAAACTGTGCTCAATGATATTAACACATTTGTGTAAGTGGGTCATGATTTCACCAGATGGATTTCCACCCATTTTAGCATTACTTTACAGAGTTCTTTGCTCAGCCTTTTTGTGTTTCAATCCAGTGCTAGGTGTGTAATTATAATGGAAGTTGACTTTAGACGACGTGCAGCATCTCTCTAGTGTGTTTGAACTTCCAAATTTTTTTTTCATGTGTCCATCTGCTATAATATCTTTTTTTTGTCTTCTATCTCTGCTTGTGTACATTTTTTCTGTACCTACATTGGTTTCATCATATCATAGCTTATGAAATGTGTGCAGCACATAGAAAGGAGTAGTTTACTATCTGTAAATGAGTTGAATAAAAACCATGAAAGTAACCAGGCAATAACAACAGCAAAATGCATCGGCATAGCTGATGTCCTTTAGGTGTTTCACAAAATTTGCACTGTTTTACATGGACTTCCCTGACCTTCAGAGACCTTAAGGAATTTACAAAGTCAGTGCTTTGACTGCCGTCTGTGCCAGCACCATAGTCAGAGTGAGAACTGTGTTGCAGAACATGGGGTGTTTGCGCTTCATAAAGAAAGCAAAATGCAGGGGTTTAGGCAGTTTCCATTCCTCAGTTTTAGCCTAAACAAGACAGAAGAAGGTACTAGACTGTGGGAATTGGATGTCAGCAAATCGTGATATGTCAAGTACTGTTGAGGAAAAAAATGCTCCTGTATAATGGAAGATTTTATTCAACTTTTTCCAAACAGATTTCTCTGGAGATCCTACTTTTTTAACATAGGAGATGACAAATTCATGTTGAATTAAAAAGAGTTTTGATCTTTTTTTTTCCTAAAATTGAGTTCAACTGGTTTTTGTTAATTCATGAGCTTATCTTTAAAATTTACAGATCCTTTCCACACTATGCATATTCTTCCTGTGGATGAAATAACTTTCAGTATAAGAAGGAATGACTATGACATTGATTCCTAAAATGAGAAGAATTATAGGAAAGAATGTATGTTGTTAGTAGGTTTCAAATTGATTTAAAGGGATCTTTATTTCTGCTGAAGAGAAAACAACCATAGAGAGGCAAAAAGAGAAGGATGAGGACTTCTGCTCTACTTGTTTTGGCAACAGGCATTCTTTTTACATGGCCAGGTCCTATTTTTCTTCCTTTGACACAGCCTGCTCCATCAGGTCTGAGTGGACTCTTTCAATTAGCAAGTGTGGCCACCTACTGGGGAAAAAACAATGTAAAAATAAATCAGCAAGGTACAGAATGTACAAAAAATGGTAATATCTTGAGCACAGATAGAGAGCCATCTAGAAATACAACAAACACAAGGATAAAAATTGAAGTACCCTATTATTACTGTCTGCTTTGTGCATTCCTGTATTTTGCTCTTCCTCTGTATAAATAGTTCCCTCTTCTTCTGACAGCTTTATCCTTACCCAGGTACTTCTCTCAATAAGATCAAATTCCTCCCAGATTTCTAATACATCCAATTTTGTTCAAATCACTATTTAGCCTTTACTAGATGAAAAATTGCACCTTACGGATGAACAGATCACAAGGCAAGGCATAACCAATCATTTTATTTATTAAACTAACAACTATTTTGCAGGAGCACTCTAAACTTTAAGTAACAACAAATGTGATTGCAATAGGAAATGAACTGAACACATTAAGATTTAAAAGAGCCTCTTTAGTTCCCAAGTGGTCGCAGATGTTCTGTATTAGGAGCGTTGTACAGCCATATCTACAGCAGAAAAACACATCTGCTTTTGAAAAAGGGCACTAACATGGCCACAGCTAGATCACAGCTGATGCTAACGTGATGCTTCTTGCTGGAGAAGACTAAGCTAGGTTCACACGTGCTGGAAGTTAGCTGATCATAGCACTGATGTGTACTGCAATGACTGCGACAGCCGGAGCAGGTTGTCAGGCACCCCTAGTGCTTGGGGAGCCGGTCATCAGGGAGGAATTGCTTCCTGAGTCTCTCATCTTCCATTTATAGGTAAGGGTCCTGAGAATTCAGTTTTAATTTAGCGTCCTTCATTTAAAATCCTTATCAAACAAATGTTAGAGCAGAGATTAAAATGGTAACAGCTGGTAATGTTTGTTGATTAATTACGATTATGGTCTGTATGTTTATCTAAAATTGGTTTTGGCGTCGTAGGACTATAGAGAATGGAACAGGATGTGATTAAATTTTGATGTTTTGCTGGGAGGAAGGGGAGAGTTTGCTAAATGTCATCTGAAAATAAAAGTCTTTGTGAGAGCTGAAGGTCTGTTAAACAGCAGTGGGACTTGTTCAGTCTTACCCATGCTGCTTTTCTGAAATAACCGGCATCTGCTTCTGAAAGGCAAATACAGTGGTTTAGGTATACGAGGTGTTAACTCATTTAAGACAAACATTAAGAGCACTCATAGGGGTAATGCTGTCACCCACCTCTGTGCTGTGTGGATGGGAGTTGCAGTTTCCTCTAGAGGAACAGTCTCAGCATACAACATTTGTGAAAGGGGCTGTAGTTTTTATTACAGTAATAAAGATTTAAAGTTTGATCAGACTTTTGACCATGTAAGACCTCATTTCAACCCTAAGAAGACTCAACCTACCTGTCTGAAACCCGGTATATTTTCAAGGACTGGTCTAAAAAATGTGCTACCTCTGTGGTTGCGCCTTTTTTTTTTTTTCTTCATGACAGTTACAAGATAACCCGAGTGCAATTGATTTCCTGACTTTCTCCCAGGGGTGGGAGATGCGGGGAGATGGTGTGGGTTCTGAGGGCGATGGCGGGGCGCTGTGAGGGGAAGGACGGTGGGCGCTGGGTGCGAGGGCGATGGCGGGGCGCTGTGAGGGGAAGGACGGTGGGCGCTGGGTGCGAGGGCGATGGCGGGGCGCTGTGAGGGGAAGGACGGTGGGCGCTGGGTGCGAGGGCGATGGCGGGGCGCTGTGAGGGGAAGGACGGTGGGCGCTGGGTGCGAGGGCGATGGCGGGGCGCTGTGAGGGGCTGCCGCGCCGCCCGCCTCGCACGAGCGCTCCCGTCGCTGCCGCCGCCGTTGCCGAGCGGGCGGGGGGAGCGGCCGCCATGGAGGGGCAGCCACCGCCCTGCCCCGAGGGGACGGACCCCGAGGGGACGGACCCCGACGGGACTCCCGAGCAGCCGGACGTGAGTGCCTTCGCCGAAGGGGTCCCACTGCTGCCGCGGAGCCGCCCGCCCCTCTGCCGGGTCTCGCCCAGAAGGGGCTGGCAGAGGGGCAGCGTGTGAAACGGGCAGGCGCATCTCCGTGCGAGCCCTCTCTCTCCCCCCAAAAGTGCGCGCAGCCCACACTAGTTGTGTGCATTATTACACTGAGCTTGGTTATGCCTTCTTTTTTTTTTGATTGCATTGTTTAGGCTGGGAAGTTGCGTCCTGCTGCTGGCACGGTCGCGAGTTGCCTCACCGAGGTGTTACCCAGGGTGAGTTGGTTTCGCACACGCTCCTTGTGAAACTTTTGTAATGATTTCCCATTAGCGAATGTGCTTTGAGACAAGCCCTGGGGAAAAAAAAAATCAGTGAAGCTTTGTTGATTTTTTTCTACATCTCTTCTCTTTAGAAAGTACTATTTTTTTGTTTTCAGTGTTAGTTTTTGTCACGTGGGATCATAAAGAGTAGCTGACAGGATTCAAAACGCTTCTGGCAGATCTTTTTCACTTCACCTGTTTTATGAAAGTCACCATGTATGCTTAGTTAGGACTGAATAGAATTATTTAGACAGTTTTTTCCTGTGGTAACACAATTGTAGTAATTATTATTGGAATTAATATGTCTTCTGATGGAGGTCTTTCTTCTTTACAAGGATGCCCCTCAGAATTGTGATTCCTACTGCCCCTTCCCCATGCCCCTGAAGAGTCAGAGGGTACTGAGACACAAACGGATCCCATAAATACAGTTCTCCCTTTAAATGATAATTTTAAAAAAACCCAGACTCTGGTTTAAATGATTTCCAAAATTGTTTCATTCATGGTGGAGTTGTTGTGAATTTGGTTCAAGGTTTCTGAAACTGATGAGTGTAACATCCATTTTTCATAAAGAACATGTGAAATAGCAGTTACCCAAATCAAAGATGAGAAGAGTTGAAACTTAGCAACGCTGGTTTGATAAAATTTAAGCTGGGTTATGTTGACCTTAGACTCACAATATCAGCATATGCCGGAGCATATGCATGTGTTATGGCCCTAAAGCATCCTCGTATTTTGTTCTTGCCTCTGTGAAATGAGACTGAAATGTCTGCAGTACGTTTTCTTTTCATTAATGTTTTGTGAATACCTGGTGTAAAATTGTTTTTGCTTTGCCTTGTATATAGCCCATTACTCCAACTACTGTGCGAAAGTTTCGAAATACAACAGATCCAGCTCCTGGTGCTAAAGTAATATTCTACGGCACAGCAGATGATCCCGACATTGCAACTCACTTGACACATGGCATAAAGTCACATTCCTCATTCAGTGTAAGAATGTGACTCTCTTACTTTTGTTTGAGAATGAACCCCTTAAGAGTGTTCTTAATAACAGCAGCTTATTTCTTCATAGTCAGGGATAAAAGTACATAACTGAGTGATTTATAGTGCAGTATGTCACAGCTGTTGTGAATTACCTGAATTCTGAGGTCAAATCAGGCTTTATTTAGCATGATTGAAATTGGAAAACACTTTAAGTTCAGTGACTTTTATCAGTGACTTAATTTTTGTAGTGACTACTGAATTATTAATTTCATTTTAAGATTTAAGTTAATGAACAGTCTTCTATCCACAAATTTTGCTGCTTTCTTCTTATGGATTACAGAGATAAAAGCAGTTGAGTTCTTATCAGGAAAACTGCTGAGAACATGCTTATACTTTGGTGTAATTATTATGTATTTTTTCTTACCTTTGGGTTGAAGCTGATTTTGTTAGCTAAAAAGTGGTGGTTTGGGCATGTCAGACTATTTTGTGAGTATTCTTCAGAAATTATTTTTGTAATCTGTAATCAAACAACTGAAGAGATCTTGGTGATTTTATCACATGTCTAAAAATAACAGTTGTGTTAGTAAAAATGCACTTTCATGAAGGAAGTAGGGCCTGACATTAGAGGATGTTGAGTAGGACATTTATTAGACATATCCAAAATGAAAGACAACCAGGTTTTGCTGTCCCTCCCCACAAGTTTTATGATGAATGGATTGATTTGTTTAGTCTTTGAAGACTTCACATTATTAATCAAATATTAACTGGAGGAAGAGTTGTAACCCTAGTGAGTTTGTGAAGCATGGGTTTGGATCAATTGTATTTGCTACTACTTTTTTCAGTAGTTCTTTATGTAACATTCAATGAGAGTCTAATCATAAACCTTCTCTAGAGTCCTCGTTACTTTGATGGGCAACCTGAAAAAGCAAATCACTTAAGTTTTGGTCATACTATAATTTGACTGTAGTTTCTAATATGTGCTAAGAAAAGAAGGGTTGCAGTCAGAAAATGTATAAATTAACAAGTGGAAAACTAGCATTAAAAAAAAAAGTTCTGTCTCATAATAAGTATTTTATTTAGCTGGAGATTTAGCATAGCACTGATTATTAGTGGCCTTCTCTCAAGCTATAGTTTCAGTTTGCAACTTGGTGGTTAAAATCATATCAGTGTAACCATATAAGATCATTAAAACACTTCTGAGCAAGCTTTTGTTCTTGTATATGTGTGTAGGTAGTCATACTGATGTGTGAATGATGATATTTTGCTGGTTTTCC
Source organism: Manacus candei (assembly GCF_025592945.1). NCBI lineage: Eukaryota > Metazoa > Chordata > Aves > Passeriformes > Pipridae > Manacus > Manacus candei. The sequence continues at coordinate 2,417,216 of NW_026138120.1, forward strand.
TGCCTCTTGTGTTGTTTGTGATGTCTTTAGGTAGCTTCGTTGATAAGTCCAATTCCTAAAACTGTTTTTCAAGAAAAGGTACAAGACATGAAAGAATCAATCTACTATAGTAGTCGTGAGGAACGTTTGGGTAGAACACATGATCAATCTTCTATGTTACCCGAGGGCTTGGATATAATTAATACTACATTTGGAAAAAAAACCATCAAAGGTAGGAAAATTTACCATTAAAATATATTTCTTGTAAATACAAGATAATCTGCAATTTAGTATCTAGCACATGCTCTATGCTTCCAACAATTCCATTTTAACAGAAAAATTGTTGTAACAGTTACTGAGAGGCCTAAAACTGTATTTTTCAGTTATAGTGAAGAAACAAGCACCCAAGAACATATGGTAACTGGTGGGGCCTTTAGCTGTGTTCCTGATCCGTGTGTATAGATTTCCCTGGAGAACTATTTAGATAGCTGTCAACTTACTTTCCTTTTCCCAACAATTTTAATAGTCTAATGAAAGAAACTTCCTTGACCTGTCCATCTTTCTTCCATAGACTGGAGGAAATTTCATATGTGTTGCCCATGAAGCTCTCTTGCAAAAGTTCATTTTGATTTCTGTGATTTTTTTTTTTTCCCTAGTCCCATGTCATGTTAGATTAACTATAGACTGACTATAGATTGCCTAGAAATGTGGTAAGAACTATCATTCTTCCACAGTATTAGCAACTTCTTTAACAAGATACTGTTTAAAATTGAGAGCCAACCAAACAAAACACCCGCCCCCTTATCTCCCCCAACCATACATTCATTTCCAGATATACCAGCTGGACTGCTTGTAAATCCACCAAAAACCTTTGAGGAAGTGGATAAAGAAGCCAGAGAAGGACATGATTTGTATGTTGTGTCACATGAGGCTTATGACGTGGGTAAGTTCAGAGGCTAATAAGAAACCCCATAAAAAATTCCTCTACACGTGTTCAACACATACTGTATGCTATTTTTTGAGATGTAAACTATTAATTTTACCACCGTATTAATACAATATAAGTTGTTTTTAAAAGTAATCATGTGAAAAAATATGCATCCCAGAGAGCATGATCTGTTTCTAGAACAGTATTTCACTTCATGGTGGGCGTTTTAAAGGGTGTAAGAGCTTAATGAAGGATTTGGAAGCCTGATTTCTTTTGGGTGCTCTTTGAAAAGAAGAATATTTCCAATTAACTAGAAACTCATAGATGTCCTGGTTGCCTACTGAGTTTGACACTGTCTATGCCACTGAAGGCAGTCTTGTCCTTAAAGCCACAGACTGTGAGCCCAACACATTCCAGTACTTTCAGCTTTAGTTGGTCTCTTTTGTCAGGATCCAAATAGAATTTCAGAGCAGCCAGACTTTCTAATGAGGAGCTCACCATCAAGCTAATTCCAAAAATTTCAGGCTGCTGGGTGGCTCTCTGGAATGCAGCCTGCAGGATCCTGCCTGTGAGTCCGTCTCACAGCCTCTGTCTCTGCCCTTCCAGTGGGCTGTGGCTCCATTGCTTCAGCCTCTGGGGACTGTACTTGTGTGATGTGATCTGTCCAGGGGCGGTTACCCTTTATTTCACAGGTCTGCACAGGAAGAGAGAGACAGACAGGACTCTAAAACACAGCACATGTATTACTTTTGCAGCCACTTCTATTTTTCCCAGTTCCATCATTTCCACTTAGGCCAAAAGACTTAAATTGCTGGTCTGTAAGATTACTATTATAATAAAGTTGCTGCTTGTGCTAGTAGCCAGAGTTTTGTAGGTGCAGGCCAAACATGTAAGAAACTGCAATACAGATCTTTCAGTTGTAATAATGTAAATTTTATGTGGAGACAGTTATGTAGAGGTGAAATTATAGTACCGTTGTCTTACTGAGAAATTCTACTACAAGTAGTATTGGTATAAATTGGCCAAACTTGTAATTTTATTTCCCTTCTCCCCTACCTTTCTCAGGTGTTCTGGTTGAATTATTCATTACCTGTCTCTGTCTCCTTTGTAACTTCCATCCACAAGATCATGGAGAGACCAAGACAGAAACAGAAAGACAGAAAAAAAAGTCAACTATGTGCCCCAGCAATAACATAAAAATTCTATGCTACCATACAGCCAGATTAAGCCCTTATTAGAAAGCATTCAGTGAATTATATTTTTGAAAGTTCTAACCACCATTCTTTTCAAAAAGTGATTGAAAAGACCTTGAAGAAACAGAATGACAGTTTTTTCTGTGACAAAAAGATGTAGCAAGAGTATATCTGAAAGTGCAGCACCTCAAAAACACTTTTTGCCTTTCTATGTTTTTAAAAAACAAACAGCAAATCAAATAGAACACATCTCTGCTTAGGTAGAGACATTATAAAGTGATCTGTTTGCATGACCCTCCCCACTTAGGCTACCTGGTTTCATTTATTCTGTTGGGGTTGTCTTTAATCAGACATAAAAGAATACCCAACTATTCTACCACTGAAGTAGTTTCTGCTTTTTATTTTGCCTTTTATCTTCACTTTTGACAATGAGATTATTCCTAACTATGCAATAAACATAAATTATCTTTAATTGAACTTGTTTGTTATTTATTTGATTTTGTTTCTTCATTGTTTCATCTGAAGAGTGAAGGTACTTGGTGTATTTTTCTTCCTGAGGTATTTTATATAGGTTGATATGCTTACTACTTCTGCAGGGGAAGCAGTCAATAGGAAGTATAACTCACACTTCAACAAGTCTTTTGTATATGGAATGGAAACCCCTCGCTTTGAAGATGGGCGAAATACAGCCAAGACCTTAAAGTGGGCCTTTGATCTGGAATCGTAAGTTGCAATGAGTTAACTACTAGTGTGAATTTTTCAGAAGAGCAAGTCTTCATTTTTGAAGAAATTGTACATCTCACAATCCCATAATTAGCTGTATTGAACTCTACAGAAAATGCAAGGTGTGATTTCAGAACTGTTGATCCAAATCACTTCTACCATAGTATAACACCACTTGACATGTCTCAAGCATTATGTAAAGTCCTTTGATTTTAAATAGGAAAATTTTTCGATTACTGACTTTGTGTTTGTCTTACAGAGGAGTTGCTGTTCCCTTTAAACATATAATAACATTTTAAAATATTATTGAAAAATTCTTGAATATTTTTAAACAAATATGTGTAGGAGTTATTTTCATAATTTGTAGGAAGAGAGCAGCTAACCTTGTATTGAAACGAAGTGATGATTTCAAGGAAAAATTTCAGCCTCAGCTTGGAAAAGCCCTTGATCCGTAAGTAAGCAAAGACACCTTCCAAGAACAAATCTATACTAAACAAAGTACAAACACTGTAAGACATTCCCCTCTGTCCCATCTTTTGCAGTTAGAAAGGTTTGAAAGAACTGAAATATCTGGGATTTGACCATTTTGCTTACTCTGACACTATTTCTGGTAATCTTTGATACATCACCTATAATCTCACTTTATTACTGCCTTGGAAAAGGACGTGGAACTAAATTTTGTTATTATTCAGCAGCACATGTCAATCTTAGTTGAATCATTAGAATGCTTCATAAACCACAGGCGATCTGGCACAGCTTTATAATTTTGCAGAGGAATGTTTATGGAGTGCCATAGAAGTCCTAAGGCACAGTGTGGTCAGGATACAGGCATGCTACAAACCTAGGGCTCCTGAGTGCATACAAAGTCTCTATGCTCTAGATTTCTACGAAATTGTGTCTGAACACAATCATTGACTTCAGTAGCAAATTTTAATTTTAAACTCAAGATCCCGGGCTTAAGTTAGTCTGGAGAACTGTGCTCATAAGTAGGTGTAAGGAATGAACCCAAATATGAGGCAGTTTCTTGTCTCCCCTTCACTGTGTCCCAGCTTACTGTGAGACAGACCTGAAGCTTGAGCAACATGAGGCAGTATGATCAGTCTGGGATGGGTTGCAGTGCAAGCTCAAACCCAGCACTAGTATTACAAGACAGATACAAGCTAACCTAATCTTATTTAGTGCACTTTACACCATCCGCATCCTATGTGTGGTATGAAAATGATAAAAGAAAAATACACATAATAGTTTTTAGATTACAGTGCTTCCATCTCTGTGTGGGTTTTTTGTTTGTTTGTTTTGTGCTTTAGAACAGTGCACTGATTATCATTTCAATTTTGATGGAGATTTTTGATTAATGTTTAAGTTTTAATTATTTAATTATTAAACATAAAATTAACATTGCATCTTTTTCAAATTAAAAAATAAACAAACAGTTCTTTAATGTCACCAACAACATCTTCAATTTCTGGTAAATAATAGTGGACCAAGTTTTCCAGATGTATATTGAGTCGGTTGCTGGTTTTGGTAGACATAAAATTGCATGTGGAAAAGCAGAGATGTGATTCAATTTTTTCACTTTAGCCAAAAGTAGTTTATTCAGAGACATTTCAGTTTGCGATCTTATCCTAAACATTCCTATTATTTGTCTATGTTATAAGGACTTTTCTTGCACGTTTCTATCAGTGTCTTAGGAAAAAAAAAAATAGCACAGAATATTTTTCCCTTTAATGAGCATAAATGTCCAAAAGGTTGATGTTTACACTTGGCTGTGTTATATTACAAACAGCAAATGTTCTAATTAGCTTTATAAAGGGATGCTTTTCTGGAATGGTAACTTCGAAACAAAGTACTGATAAAAAAGTTCAGATGTATCACGTGTATTTTTGTGGGTTATCCTTAATTATATAACATATTATAACTTTTTTAATAGTAGCAGAGGTTTTATTTTGGCTATTAACTGTGTGACAATTAACAAAGAAATGTCCTTATTGACAGCATAGCAGAAACTATGAATGTTCCCCCAGGTCATACATTTGGATTGGTAATCCCTCCAGATGAATATGGTAAGTTTAAAGGCAGAATAAAATCTTATCTTGCTGATGAGATATGCTGAAGTAAGTGCTGTTGGTTGTGTAATATATAGTTTTCCTATCTATCTTAGAGGCAAGGTACAAAAATTTATGGATAGTAAATCTTTGGAGGGAAAATTTGAGAATTGAAGCTGCTAGTGGGGAAAAAATAAATGTCACAAATAAACTTTAGTTTTTGAATTATCATTTTGAGGGTTTTTTTTACTCTTTTAAAGCCTTTGTATCTGAAGGTAACAAAATGGGAAACAGCAGAAAACTGTGACAAATTAAGATGACTACTCAAATCAATGATGCATCTTTCTTCTCAATGATTTTTTCAGCACTTCTTGAAAAAGAGTAAAAATAACAAGCAATAAATAATAATAAGTTTTTGAAGGTTGCAGGGAGATGGAAAGCAGAGTAAAAATAAAAAACTATGAATTTTCATTATGACAAAATTTTGAAAGCTTGTCAACTCCAATAGTCAGTGTTGGGATTGATGTTTTAACATTGTGTTTAATAACTAGGGAATACAGTCAATAATTAGGAAGCAAAAAATGTAAGTGGCTCAAAGTTATTAAATTAGTCACGACTAGAGAAAGCTTGTTCAAAGAGTGCATAAGCTTTTATACATTTATTATTATGTAGTGTAATAAAGTTAAATACTTTAAATGTGTAGGTATAATTGTCCTATAAGAGCAGAAGGAACTGAACAAAAGAATTTACTATTAACAAGTGGAAAATGATGTACATACATTACTGTTAGAAGGGGATTATATGAGCTACTCATGTTTGTTACTGGACTCTGAATGAACTTCTTGCACTCTAGAGAGTGACTTCGGTGTCCTGGAGATTTGGATTAAGATTGTGCCAGAGTGTTTAAAAATATTAATAAAGTTGGGATACACAGAAAATGGGAAAAGTAACATAAAAATAGTACATTTTCTTTCTAGAAACCAGTGATATATAATTATCTGAAATCTTACATTGGGTCTCGTAAGTATCTGGAACATGACAGACTGGAAGTGGTAGATTAATAATATATGTTCTTTTATTTCTCAATTATCTGGACATTGAGTAACTCCTACTGCTGTCAGAAGCTTTTGGAAGCAGTGGACAGATTCATGAAGCTACATTATGATGTTTCAAAATTTTTGATATTAATTGTGTGAGTAGAGAAATCATTATACAGACCATTGATCTTGTAATGAAATGGCTGTATCAGATGTTCAGCAGTGCTGAAAATCAGCCTCTTGAAACTTAAATTCTCCTTTTCCTTAAAAATGCAAGCTTTTTTTATTTTTTATGTCTGTTTTCTGTATATGCACAACTAATTGAGGAACTGTTCATTTTTATAGGACTTTATGATCTTCTTCATGACCGTGTCCCATGTGAGTTCCTCCGTGGTAAGAACAGAGAAAAAGCTATCTTGATTGCAGTTCGGCAAAGTTTGAAGAAAGCTAACTATGAGAATTTTGATGTGTTGCTAAAAGCATTCAGACATTATGATAAGGTTAGTGCTCTGAAAAAGTATAAATGTAATGTGTGACATTAGTGCTCCTGTGCTATGGAGATACAGCCATGAAGAAGCATAAGCATAGCAAGGTAAATATAGGTGAAGAATATAAAGACAAGGTAACTTCATAGTTATTGTGTGTTTAATCTACTGTGATATGATGTTGAATTAAACACAATAGTATTTGGAGCATTTCACAATAGCATTTGAAAAATCCACGTTAGAGCGAGCAAGGAACGTGTGAGCAGGAGTAATCTTAGCAATTTTTGCACATCAAAATTTGGCATTTCTCCTTGAAGGGGAAGGAGTTTGAAGGGATTATGTTCATATTTTCTTCCAAGCTGTACTTTTTGACTGAGTTGCCAGGCATCAGAATTTCAGATCTTTTTTTTTTTCTCTCTAGAAAAAAAAAAGATTGACATTTCATATGTAACATTAATTGTAATGTATACAAAGTGATTGGAATGATTGATGTCTTACTTTCAAAGGCATCTTGGCTTTTCCCCAACATTTATGATTAGATTGTTACCTTGTCACAATACCCTGTCACACTTTTACTCTCAAATCACTATATTATTTAAGTTGAAAATTACTTTTTGACACTTTTATGTTCCGATTTCTAATTTCTAAATTACTTAGGGTTTATTTCTCTACTCAACAACGTTACTGTTCTTGAAATGGTGTGTCTGGTGCTATTTGTGTGTAGATATCTCTGTGAACACATGTATGTGTTTCTTTTGGCAGAGTCATTTTATAATGGCAATTATAGAATCATAGAATTTAACAACTGTTTTATTTTGTTTATAATAGAGTGGTGATGGAATGATAGACAAGGACAACCTAAGAAAGTCCTGTTTTCAGCTTAATCTGAATCTAGATGATGAGCTCCTGGATTCCTTATTTGACTGCTGTGATTTGGATAAAGATGGTCTGGTTAATTATCTGGAGTTTGTAAACTTTCTGAACTGGAAAGACAAAACAGCTATTAAAGAGTTTGAAGAAAAAATAATTGCTAAAGGTAGATGCCTTAATACTTGGAACTTGTGGGGATGATCTTGTTCTTGGAACAGCTGTTGAGGGGACATTGTGTTGTAAGCTAAGTGCTCCTTTATAAGGGTAGGATTTAGAGAGTGCATTTACCTTGCTCACTATCAGCAGAACCTCAGGTACAGATGCATTTCAGAACCCTGAAGTTCTTTGTTGCATGTTGAGATTGTCACTGGGAAGTTTCCTTAATACTATAGATTAGGAGAAAGTAAAACATCTCTTTGAATCATTAGCAGAAATGCAGATGAATTATGTTACCTACTTTATAGTTCTTCAAGCAATGTTTTTTACCTCTTAGTCTACAATGTGGTGATAGTATATCCTGGCTGTACCATAACTTCTGTTTATAGGGAAAAAATTAGGTGCCTGTCTTGTTCCTGAAGACACACAGAGAAAAGATGAGCCACAGCCAAAGCAGGAAGATCTCATGTTAAACGAACCAGAAAGCTCAGAAAAGACACCAAAAACGCCTACAGAACCAACAGACCGTGTATTTGCAAGTTATCAAACAACATCTTCTCAGTATAATGCTGTAGTAGGTGGTATCCCACTGTCCTGTAAGTACACTGGGCTGTGCTACTCATTTCTGGGCATTCCTTAAGACAAAATCAGGAGCAAAGTTTAAAAGTGTTGCTATAGGTTCTACTAAGGTACAATAGTGAATTAATTTATCTAAACTAAGTTTGTTTATGATTGTGACTTGGAAGTTGGAATGGTTCTTCCATTCAAAACATGAAAGTTAATTTAGATGTCTTTGAGAAATTATGCTAGTAATTCTAGGAGAACCATATCTTCTTGGAAACACCTCAAATACTTTCAGCAGGAAATACTGGATAAGTAACAGAATGTTACTTCAAGATTCCCTGTTTTCATGCTCCATGATGTAGCTGAAGCCAAGATTTCTTAAAATGCAAAAAAGGATATAAGGAAGAAAATTACATGACTTGTTATTGATCCTGTGTGAGATGAAGCATCACATTTCTTCTTATTTCACGCAAAATGTTTTATCCTCCCTGGCACTATCTTTACATACAGGCTTTTCCATGATGCCTGTTGTTTGATTTCCTCAGGTTATCCAATGTGTGGTATTCCAACTATTCGTTCAGATATTCCTGCTCCTCGAATTCGTCGCCTCAGTGACACAACTAATTATGGTGACCAGGGCACTAGTTTTGCATTAATGTTCCCTTCTGTCTTCGGTCAAAATGGAGTGCATGAAAGAGAACTTTTAAAAAAGAGACCAAAGGCAGAGGTATAGTGAATTTCTTCAGCATATTCTTCCAAGATAATTGTTCCTCTAGCCATGTGGGAGTGGAAAATCATGTTATCAAATACACAGGTTGTAAAATTCATTGTTGCGAGATTACCATCTTTCTTTACATCCATTTAATGATCTGAAATATATGTACTCTTCACATTATAAATTATTCATAAAGATGGTAGATATTAATTTTATTGAGATCCAGAATATTCAATTTCTGAGCAAGGTCTCAAGCAACCTGGTTTAATGGCGAAGTTTGCCCTGCTTTAATTATGTTGCTGGATGGATGGTCTCCAGAGATCTCTTCCAACCAAAGTTATTCTATATTCCATGAGATGTCTTAAAAGTCCCAGAAGAAAATTTTTACAGGTGCATAAAACTAATTTCTATCACAGAGAGGTGTTCAGTGTAAAATTTTACCCAAAGTGCCTCCCCTCGAACAAACTTGGCAGGTTTTGCTAATGGCAAATTTGGGAAACTACTTGTATATATCTTTTAGGTGCTCTGCTGAGTCACATTCAGAGGCTCAGTTCTGCAAAGGACTTGTACAGTGATAGAAGATATTGGGAGTCACACAGCGATGCTGTGCTGTCTCATATTTCTGAAGAGGAAGATAGGACATGAGACTGTAGGCAATTTTCTTTCTGATATCTCTGCAGGCTGCTACCTCTCTGTTTTTCTCACAGACTAGAATTTCTCTCACATAAATACTAAAACAAATTTGCTTCTTCTTCTACAATATTGTTTACTCTTTTGCTTTTACATTTGTATGCAATTTAGAGTGAAAAAATATAAAGAGAGAACTTCATTAGCTGAAGTACAATTTATGAGACAATTGCAATGAAATGTGAAATTCCAATCTAAATGAGAAAAGAAGCCTTGGCAACCTGATCCTCTCTACTACTCATTATATTAAATATTCAGTCACGCTTGAAAGCGGATCTGGGATTTGAATATATATTTTACAGAACAGAATGTTGCTAGTTACTGGCTGGATGTGAAAGGTGTGATATCACATTCTATACATATCCATAAAATACCTTGTCAGAATGTTGTGTACATGAACCATTTTATAGTCTAACTCTGTAAGAGGAAATGCATGCATGCAGCATATAACTAACAGTAAATAGAATTCATGCTTGATTGAGAAGCCAACTACATCTTTCAAGGACTAGATAGAGCTCTTCTTTGAAGCTATAACACATCCTGAGATATCATACTCCATTGTAGACTATACTGACTATACAGAATTCAGTGCAGAACCACCTCTGAGTCTGTTAAATCACCCTATGTTCATGAAATGGACTGTTTTGGCATTTTATCATTACTATTTTTTAATTAACGTTTTCGAAATATCATAGTTAATGTAGTTATTTTATGATCATATGATATTATTATTAGATGAAAGCCCAGAGTAATGTAATGCTACCAGTTTTTGTATAGACCTGTAGAAATGAATGTGAATTCTGGCTGTAAAACAGTTTCCTGAGGTGACTCATCATGTTACAAAAGAACAAAATACTTCTTGGGCTTGCTGTTTTTTTCACTGGAATCCAGTCTGTTGAAGACAATAGAAGTTATGTAATTGAGTAATAGTGTGTAATTTATATTCAGCATGATCATGTTGACAATAGGTGAGGGTCAGTTTAACCCGCTCTGCACACATGACAGTCCATGGTTTGGTCAGTGATGATTTTATGGCAGTTGGTGAGTCAGGACAGAGCTGTTTGTTAATAAGGTGAAACCAAGTTATGGGAGCATGTAGTCCTTTATTGTCCCTGCAGTGTTCCTGTGATGGAATATTGCTTTTAGTTTAACTTTTAAATGTCATTAGCTCATTGAAGACATTCGATCAAATCTGATTTGTTTTACTCATGGGTAGTATTATTGATTTAACTGAAACGGCACCTCTGCTTAAAGAAACAAAATTCAGTCCCTGTTTTCCTCCTGCAATTTCGGCTGGCATAAACTCATAGATTTACTGGCTAAAGATGAAGCTGAAGATTTGCTGTACTGGGGATCAGGCCTGTATTTATACAAAAGACAGCTTTAGAGAAAGATGATCAACTTTATCAAAGCATCCATAAAAATAACACATGCATACACACATTTATGATACAGTTGAAACCAAACGTTTGCTAATAGTAACAGAAGCACAAGTCATATCAATATTCTTCTAAAGTAACCTTCCTCTAATGAGTCAACAGGTCAGTGTAATTAGGCATGTAGCAGGAAGCATTCAAGTGAGAAAATAAAGAAAACCTCCTGTTTTGATGAATTTACACTTTGGTGTAAAATTATAGCAAGGCCCAAAGTTGATGTGAACCATTTTATTTTAATCACTTCACCTGCTTATCTATTCCAGCTGATGATCTTGTGTATAGTATTCTTGCTGTGAAATGCAGATGATATATAATCTGATTTGTGTTGATAACTGCAAACAGCAAAACCAATGGATAAACAGAACTTGACTTAGGGCTTTTAAAAAACATTTATTTTTACCCGAGTCTTCTGTGTTCGATTTTTTCCAATGTTGAAATAGTGTACCAACATTATTTTATTAATTACAGACAATTTTGTGTAGTTTTCATCACAATAAGATTTGGATTTACTTAAATAGGAACTTCTTTGGTTAAGGATGCAGAATGTGATCTGTAGTTTTTATTTAAGAGTGGGAAAATATTCTTTGGCAAATAGGGATTACTAATATATGTAAAAGCCAGACTCAATATAGTTTAACAAAATACTGACCAGAATCATGTTAATTGTGTATTTTGTATTATTTTTGTAGATTGCACAAATTCTCCACAACATTGGCATGGACGTTTCAGGTGAAAAGTTAGAAGAAATATGGAAGCAAGTGTGTACAAAACATGAGATAAGAGAACTTTGTGATTGTGAAGAAAGTATGTGGAATATACTGCACATAATAACATGAATCACATGCAAAAGCCCATTGCTGATTCCAGTCTCTGGGCATTGCATTTATTTAAATTGACATAATTCTGATGCTGAATACAATAAATATTTTCAATAATGTATGTTTATTGGACTGGAATTCTCTGTGTATTGTCTTTCTGAATAGTGGGTTCATCACGTATACATGGAGCATCATGTTCATAGGAACTGATATACATAGTAATAAAAGAGGATACAGCATGTTTGTAAATTGAATATTTATGTTATATTCCAACTTGCATTTTTTAATTTATTTTTTCTCTTATGAAGAAGACAGTTTTGAAAGTACTAAAGATAAATGTTTCAGATATTCAAGATCTCTTAAAGATTACTGTAATAGAATGACATTTTGCCTTACTTCTAATATTCCATAATTATTGTCAACAGAGATCTGGTTGTGGCAAAATATTTGACATGTTTAAAAATTCATGTGAGAAAGTGCTTTACAGAAAAATAGTAAGGAAACTACATAGCCACAGTGCAGGATCTAAAGTGTTGTCATCAATGAGGCTCCATAAAACCCAATGGGTTAAGAAGTGCAAAAATAAATGCCCAGTTGTGTGGCAGAGGGCTCATATCCTCTATGCAAGCTTATGGCTATTAGTAGTAATCAGCTTTCACAAACAAGAAAAAAGAATGAATATTTAGAGGTGTTTGTGCTAAAATCTGCAACTGTGAATTGGAATGTTCACTCTTCACCTACAGTACTGAACTTGGTATAAAACAAATGGAAATTGTTCATTATTAACAGAGAAATGTTATTTCTAGGCTTTCAAAGTAATATAAAAGAAAGATTCTTACCCAGTGTAATCTTATCACATAGGATTTCAGGAAGGATATAACTTTGTCACCTATTGATGCTTTAAATACCTTAGTAAGATTTGGAGAACGTTACCAGCCAAGTTACTGAGTTCTACAATGAAAGTAAAGGTTCTGATACCTTAAATACTAGAAATGCACATGTACTGCCAGTGTACTTAAAATTTCATTGTGAACTTTTCCTCACATGATTGTTAAGCTTCTTTTTTTGGCCATGTTCTAGGAGCTTGTCATTTACTAGCTTGTTACGTGAAATCTGCAATCTGCAAGCTAGACCCTTTTCTACTTTATTATTGTGGCATTAATAGTAGCTGTCTTACATCAAACAGATAGAATTTGCTTTCTGGTATCACCAGGGAGCAGGTGGTGGAAATGCTGCTTGATGAAGACAGTCTCTTTCCTTCTGTGAATGTTTTTCTGTGTTGCTGTAGCCTTGCCTTCCCATCCTTCTGGAACTCTCTGTGTGCAGTTGGAAGCATGCAGGAAGCAGACTGTAACTATCCCAAGTGGACAAATGACAGAAAGATAAATGTATAGCTAATTTCAATTGAATTTATTATGTCAGGATTTTACTACCTCCAGTGAAATTCTTTAAAACTTCTCTTCTGCTCATATAATATGGGAGGGAAGAATTCTTTGCCTTTGTTGCAGCAGACTTCCAAAAGCATTAGACAGAATTACTTTTAAAAAAATACATGTATTTTTCTCCTTCAATAGAAAATTTTATATGAAAGAATTATGCTCACTCCAGGGAAAAAATAAATTTAAAAAAAATTACCGGATTCGTGTGTGTTTGTGTGTATGTATATATATGTATATATATGAGACTTTTTGTGTTTGTTCAGCAGCTTGAAATTCTGTGTAACCTGTCTTTTGAATCTAGTGTAGATACCCACTTGCATTCCTCTACTTTCAGTGGAATCTTTTCCTGTGTCAATTAAATGCTATTAACGTTGTTCTTGGGCAGTCTTCTAAATAATAAATAAATAAAGAAGACTGATAAATCAAGGTTTAGTTTTTTGCCAGTGTATTTCTAACCACAGACTAAAGATTTCCTTTCGAGTTGAGGTTTGAAATTAACTAACTTTCAGTCATTACCTCTCTGAAGCTTTAAAGGAATAATTACAGAGCAGAGCCATAAATTCTGCTTGTTAGGTGCTTTTTCTCATCACAATATTCATAGGAGGCCCCTGAAAGACTTAATCACTGTGACAGAGACAGTTACTTCTCTGGAGTTTCCCAATCCTTTTGTTTTCCTTAGTTAAATACTTCGTACACAGAGCCTTCGTGCAGACTTTTGTATTCCATTTATGTTTGACATCCCAACATGTGAATTCAATGACATGTTTATAGGAGTTAGAGCTTCAGCTTGTGTCCTGTGATTTTTATGGTTCCTTCAAGATATTTCAATTGACAGAAAATATATTGCAGTGTGATTCTAGGTATGGAGTTGATTATGACAGAACAGCACACTACCTTGCATTAACCTGTGGGCTGTATCCAAGGCAAAGTTTTCCAGGAAGAACTGGGAAAACAACCTTCGCTATGACTCAAAAGCCATGTGTTCTAAGAGCAAATGTACACATTTAGGGCTTGAGAGAATTTTTTCTGTTAACGGTTATATTAAAAAATCACAGCGATTGTAAATGTGTTGACTGAGACATTGTGGACAAAACTAGTACACAGCAAATTATAACAAAGGTAAATGTTAAAAATCAGTGAGTTCTAGACATTTTGGGTCAAATTTTCTTTATAGAATTTTTATAAAAATAGACACTGGATAAAAGACACAGCACATTCAGATACTTGTGCACTATTTCTCCCTAATCTCTGTTTCACTGCAATGATTACTCCAAAGAATACTGTATTTAATAATGATTCATTTTTATTTGGTTCTATCAAATGAACAAAGTTCGTTTTAGAGCAGAGATATTGGTTTCCAGGGACAGAGCAGGGAGATCTTCCTATCTACAGAGGTAGAGACCAGTGTTTGCACCTCCCCAAAAGTCATGATGAGGAAACTGACTTTCAATACCTGAAAACACCTGTAAAAGATAAGGTTGAGGATTTAAATGTGCAAAATTACCTTTTATTCATTCTGTATTTCTGGCTCTTAATCTTTAGAATTTGAATATTAGCATATATTGTCATATATTAGAATGTGAATATGAGCCTACAGCTAATATGACTTATTTGTCAGTAACTTGGGCTAAGTAAAGCTGATGTTGGACTCAATTATTCTGTTATTATTACTATTGTCTGATGGAAAAATTCATCTGTGCAATGATTTGTGTTCGAGGTGCTGGAAGATTCAGCCTACTGTCTTCCATTGCCTTGATATTACTGCTAGATTACTTTAATATATTTGTCTTAAAAAGATTCAGCCATTTTTTTTCCTCCTGAATATCAAGAATTACTGGTTTTCAGTGATCTACCTTATCAAGTAAATTTCCTGTTCCTGGAACTCATTCCTAGAAGTCAATGGCCAGTTTTGGTTGGTTGCTTGGTTTAGTTTTTAAACAACTGTATATAATCATTTGGATGCTAAATAGAATGCTAATAACCTTTTATGCTGAGAAGAGTATGTCAAATAGATGTTTAAGCAAAAAAGGAGGTACTGTGGAAAAGTTTCCAGGAAGGCAACCTAAGTCTTTGTTTTGCAAACAGGTATGAGCTGGTATGCTGTTTTTGGAATGACTTATACAGCCTAAGTAGTTGATGTTTGCCATTAGGATGTATTTCACTGGACATTGGTTATTTACATTTGACGGTCTATCTCGGGGCACCATCCGCCTGCCCGGCTTCAGCCTCGGTGCCTTCACTCTGTGTCCAGAGTGCTTTTCTAGCAGATGGGTACAGGTGTAGGCATACCAGAGAAACACTAAGTGCTGAATGGTTAAGTGTTCCAATTGGATCTAGATTTCTTTATTACTCTTTAATACTATATTAATTTTGAAGATGACAACATAGATTATGCAAACCTGTAGGAAAGATTTTGACATCTTTGACCAGGATTAATCTGCAAGGAGAAAAGTAGTTAAAACAGTTGTCACTGTGCTCTGATTTGCCAAGACAGGCACTTGTTGATTTCTGCCAGGTGTGTGCAGCCTCTCTGAGGCCTGGAGTAGGTAGAGAATGTGTGCTTCCTGGGTCCATGTTCCTTCTTCCAAGTGTGGAAATTTATATTTCTGGGGGCACAGGTATGTGCAACTGTGTTCTGAGATTATACCCTAGGAGATGATGTGTTAAATTCTGTAATACCTAAGGACTAAATATTTGATGTATTCTGTGTGTTTCAAAGCTCACTCATTCCAGTGCCTACATGTAAATGAAAATGGCAAAATCAAGACCTAATCTGAAAAAAAAGAGGTCTAGAGTACCGCAGAGAGGTTTTATTCATGTGGCTTTTGTGAAGTCTCTCTTCCTCTAGTAATAGGGGATCATATGGTCTGCATCTTAAAAAAAATAATAATCCTGTGTGTGGTGTATATTCACTAGATAAGTTTCTACCTCACAATCAGCTCAAAAGCAGACAGAATATCTTAAGAACACATGCTTCTAGAAATAGCTTTTCTGTAAACCTTGAAATTTTTTGCAGATTCTAGAAACTGTCAAGTATTTATTTGAATCTGGGGTGGAACAAAGGCCTGAAATAAAAGCAGAAGCGTTTTCAAATGGTAGTTTTCAACAGATTATATGAAGACAGAATACAAAATCCTCTATGACTGCTTTACTAAAAGTGTGTTCCCCAAGGAAGTGACAAGGCTGAATGCATAAAAAAATTTAGGGCTTTGCTTGTAAGCAATGAATATAACATAAGAATGTAAAGAGGACAGGACAACCCAAAGGTTCTATCTAGTCCAGTGTGCCATCTGACAGTGGTCAAAAACATGTTTATGGAGAAGTAGCCTATCAGGGCAAAAGTTTTGATGTTTCTTCTGGGCAATCTTCCAGTGTTTCAACTACTTGAACTTCAAGTGGTTGAAAAGAAAGAAGGATTTTTTTGAAAAGCATGTATTTTTCTTACATTCAGTGATCTTAAACACATTTCTTCTCATGAGAAACGTGCCCAGTGCGCCCTTGAAACTTTATGATACTCCAGCCTCTGCAACATCGTTTGGCAAGGAGTTCAATAGCTTTAGCGATACACTGAACAGAAAAATAGCTTAGATATTGCCTGCACAGGAATTATTCCAAAGTGTTCTTTTGGCATGTTACATTTCCCTGAGGTTTTTCTGATCCTGCAGCACATTTTCTGAGATACAGTGAACATGGATTTAAAAGTGGCAGACAGGAGCTTTCTCTGCACTATCAGTTTATTTCCCTCAATAGGGAAATTATTAGAAGGGACTGCTGTATTTCAAATGTAGAGTCAGGGGTAGTTTCAAAAGTGTTCAAAGCTATACAATTATATTATACTGAGTCAGAAAGGCACTGCTGAGTGCAGCAACCATGGAATACATAGTTCAATGCTTAATGCAAACCTAGTCCCCCATGACCTGCTTTGCTTTTATAAATACACTGAGTCAAATGGATTTGATTCCAGTTTGCATGTTCCTGTGAGAACAGAATTTGGTTGTTTGGTTCAGTTTATACAGCTGGACAGTCTACATATTTTCTTTCATAAAATACTTTGGAGGTGTTGGATGGATGATGAAGCCTAAGATTAAACTGGTTTTGCTTTAATAAACACTGTTTTGAAGCCACCATGGTAGATGTAGCAAGGTAAATTGTTAAGGTGATAGTGAGAGATATTTATTATACTGAGATGTAATCCTTTCTTTGAATAAATTCAACAAAGGGCTCTAGCTACCCCTTACATCTATAATAGGTCAAGATTAGTGCACAAGCTCATGCTAACCTGTGAAAATAAAGATCAGATTCAGTCTGTTAGCTTTCTTAAATGCCACATCTCTTGACCTAGGGCCAAAGCTAATGCTATCTGCCAGTGTTGTTCTGTTGTTTGGTCACAGCAGGAATGTAGATTAATGCTACCTCTGTATTTATTGGTCTTCTTATTTTAGTGGATTTATATAGGTAACAAAACATCCCTCGTACAATGATTCACTCAAAGTATAGTCCTGCTGAAAGCCAAATGTCAGTGGATTCCAGACTTCTGATCTCTCAATAAGAATCTATTTAAATCCTTATTTGTACCATCTTTACAATGGAAAGCAGTACCAAAAAATCTGACGAAAATAAACCAAGCTAGTGATCAATTACCTCATGTGAACTGGGTTAAATTACAGTTAAAATAGTAACATGATGCATGGGGTTGTAGAGCTGGTTTTGGTTTTCTTTTTTTTTTTTTCTTCCAAATCCGCTTTTGTCCTTATTCTACAGACAGGGAAACAAAGACTCATATTACCATTTTATTTTGGACAAGTGTTAAATGCATTTGTAGCTGTGCAGCCATCTACTGAAAACAGTAGGCAACTGCTCTCTGTGTACATGCAGGCACATAATTGTCTGTCTTGGACCTGGTTTTCTCTTCTAATCTGATCACACGGGTGGTTACGTAAACCAGGTAACCCTTGTTAAACCACCAGTAAACCCTTATTAAATCATCATCAATATTTAATACATCCTTGCTTAAGAGAGTACACAGTTCACCTCTCAGGTTCCTTTGACGTGAAACCTAATGTAGTAACAGAGGGATAAGACTGAGACCAAAAGCTTAGATATCCTGACAAGTATTTATCACTTGAATAATAGCTGTTGTTTCTTAAAAATTGTTTGGTTGGGTTGGTTTTGTTGTTGTTGTTTTGCTATTTTTTATTGCTGGAAACAATAGCGGTAGCCTGAGCAGTAGCCTGTCACAGAAAATGCTGGTTACTGACTCATTTTTTGCATCATTTCCCACCATTTATTGTGTTTGTCAGCTTTTCTGTTCAGACAATTTACTTAGGGCCAGTAAGATTGACATAGTAGGCACACACAGCCTAATAGTGTTTGCAGGTGGTCAGAGATGTGCTAACAATGTTCCAGTGTCATGATTATTTGTCTTACTATTTGAGAACAAAAAGAACTGAGAGACTATTGAACAAAATTCTGCATAACAAACATTTGTTCATAAAAGTAGCCATGGTTCAGATGAGTGATGATTGTTTCCCTTTCCATTGCATCTTCACTGAAGAATTAGGGAAAGAGTGCTATCCTGGAAAGAGCTTTGCATGAATTGAAGATCTTTTGATACTGGGGCTTGAAAGATGTCAAATGTCATGTCAAATTCTCCCTCTGGTTAACAAGTAACAGAGTTGGTGGGGAAGAGGACTCTTTTTGGAATAAAAGAAAAAGAAACTAATGTTTTGTATGCTGTTACACAGTTTCTGTGGCTTATTTCCTTTTTAAGTGCAAAAACAAAACAAACAAACAAAAAAAGGAGCTAGGGAAACAGTGTCTTGTTTTTTCTTTATTCTACTGAAGAAAGAAGAAAAATAGGAGAAAGTGGGGAAGTTAGAAATGAGTAATATAGGGAAAGACACAGTTTTTCTTTTTGAAGAGAAGAAAAACTTGCATCAAAAGGACTTTGTTTTTCTTTGATAGGAAGAATAAAAGTCCAAAGAGACTTTTCAGTCAACTCCATCCATTTCTGCCAAAGAGGCTACCTGAAAGAAAGCTGGGATTCCCTAAAGAGAAATGACTAAGAGGGCATTGACCCTTTCTTGATATTTAGCAAAGTGTTTGTGAGAAAAATGTATTGTACTTGTCTATAGAGCAGAAGTTATTCTGCACTATTAAAAGATGTTTTGAAACATTGAGAGGAAAGTTGTGTATTGGGTTGTACGACAGCAGTGTGCCAGTACAGTGTGTCCCTGGCTCCCCAGACTGTGAAATATGCAGCACCTTTTATGGAAAGATTCTTATACAGGGTGATTATTCTGTATATCATAATTGTTTCATACCTAGCTAACCTTCTTAGGACTGTAAGTTCAATTATAACTTCCTGCAGTGAAACAGCAGAGTTTAGAAGTTTCTAGAGGCTATGGATGGGTTATTGCATGTATAACAGTGAAATAAGTTTAACCGGTAACTTTAGCTATTCAGCATCTCTTAAACTGAAAAAGTCCAGAATTTCTGCATAGTCTTTTTTAAATAGAAAGTGTTCATTTCTAACACAGAAGGTACAGGAGACATTCAGACAGTGTTTTATTATCCCAAGAAGTGTGGGAGGAAACATTTCCTGTTGAGTAAATTATTATTTTGTAGAGAAAGATGAAGTAAATGAGTGAAGGAGCAAAATGAGTAGAGGCAAAGAAATTCCTTCAGAATGTGTTTTTCTTTACCACCCCTTATTAAACCACATAAGAATTTTCCATAGAGGGAGATTCTTTCTGTTAGTTTCCTAATTAGTTAAAAAAAAACCAAGTAAAAACAATAAATTGATGACTTTCTCCTTATTCCATCACTACTCTTTTTCTTGTTATGTTGAAGAAACTCTGACAGGACTCACAATATAATATATAACACTCACTCTAATCTAAAACAATTTATACTGCTGATTCTTTATTTTGGATGACTACAGAAATATAATAATAAATCACTGTTCTTCCCTAAGTTGTTAATCATGTAATAGAAATACACTACTTTATTATTCTCTTTAATTTCCTTGGAAACTGTAGAAATATCAATAATTAACACTTTATTGAATGATTGTTGGTAGGGTGATGTAGAAAATATGCTTGTCTAAATATTTTTTAGTGTCTCATGCAAGTGGGAGGATGTTTTGTATTGCTTCAAATCCATTTTCCTGTCAGAATTGAGAGCTGCAATCCGCTTTGCATTTCTGACAAGCAACCCATTTGTTTGAACTTCTAGATGTCATTCACAACCTTAATTCCAGGATTCCAAGTTAGTAATGATAGTCTGGAATTGTGAGTCATGATAAAACCATGTAAAATGGTTTTATCCGGCATTTAAGAATATGTTTCATTTTAAATATAAATATGATGATTGAGATATATATTTCTGAAATAGGATTGTTGGTGTTACTAAGCACAAAAGTCTTTCTACTTAACTTATCGAAGCACCAGTTTTCCTTAAGTTTCTTCACCTTAAACAGAAGGAAGGATGTACACTTACGTGGCAGTTTAGTTTCTCAAATATTTTTCTCACTATTCAAAGATTAAGAAAAGATTTAGAACCTCTTTAAGTTAGGTACGAGGTGAATTTTTGGGTCTGTTCAGCCTGGAGAAGAGAAGGCTCCAGGGACATCTCAGAGCAGCCTTCCAGTACCTAAAGGGGTCCTACAAGAGAGCTGGAGAGGGACTTTTTACAAGCACATGGAATCAAAGTACAAACGGTAATAGCTTTAAACTGAAAGAGAGCAGGTTTAGATTAGATAATACAAAGAAATTCTTTACTATGAAAGTGGTGAGGCACTGGGACAGGTTGCCCAGAGAAGGGGTGGATGCCCCATCCCCAGAAGTGTTCAAGGTCAGACCGGATGGGGTTTTGAGCAACCTGGTCTAGTGGAGGGTGTTCATGACCATGTCCATGCTCATTGCAGGTGGGTTGGAACTAGATGATCTTCAAGATCCCTTCCAACCCAAACCATTCTATATTTCTGTGATGTTTCCAGACTCAGCACTTCATTTACCTTCCCCAGTGCCTAGGCTTCATTTGCATCTTTCACGTCTATGTACATTATATTACCATGTGGAAGAGAGTACTTTTGCTTAAAATTAATGTATTTGTGAGTTTGATTTACTACATTTGTTTTTTTAAAACTGAAGACCTTTTTTACCACGGTTTTGGCTCAACATTTGCTCTTAATGACTCATGAGATTCAAAGCTATTTATTTATTTACTAGGTGGCAGTCAAAAGACAGGGAAGAAACCCTTGTCGGTGAGATAACATTTAGAAGTTTAGATTCAATTGTGCACTGGCAGCGCGGGCGACAAGAAGCCGACGGCAGGGGCCGCTCTAGGATTTCCAGAGCCGCGGCCGAGGGGTGCCGCTCCTGCAGGGAGCAGTACCTGCTATCCGAGGGATGGGATTGCTTAACGCTGTGTTTTCCAAAGCCAAAACGTCAGCTGATGCTTTCCACTTCTGTCGATGCCTCTTTCTCTTTCTAAGGCGGGGGACATTAATTTGGGGATGTCTAATATTGCGTGTTCACTCTGGTCCATCTAACCTTCTCTGAGAGAAATGTAATTCAATCATTCTGGGCTATTGTGATGTGTAAATAAATACCTTATACTTTCTCCCCTGCTATACATCTGTGTCATTAATCATGTTTTTTGTAATATTTGTATGACTGGATTTCAACATGCAGATTTAAGCAGGTAGAAGATTTTCAGTCAAGTTCAATAAGTATTAAACCAACACAAATGCTCAGAATATTTTTGTCTGTTAGGGTTAGCATAGCTGCTGTCTACAGCAGACATTTTCACAGCTCAAAGATCTTCAAGAAACATCACATTTTATCATTGATGCAAACAACAATGTAAGTTATATAAAATATATTAGATATATACTTTAATATCTATAAAATATATGTTATATAGAGTTATTATCCCTTTAATTGTAAGTTTTTGATTTGACATATGTAGAAGCCATAGTGAATAATAACTGAAATAGGAAAATTTTAAATCCTAACAATATTCCCCAAAAGCCACTGCATATTTTATGGTAGTATTGCAATAACAATTTACAATAACCTAATAAGTATGCAAAAAAATTCTTCAGTGAGTGCATGCATTAGAGAAATATTTTTGTCTTCACTGTTAATATACAGGTTTTGATTAAACAAAAGATAAAAAAATTGTTTTTTTTTCCTTTTGTTGTTGTTCTTATTTGTTAAACAGGGATAATGTAAAATACTTTTGCTCTAAAAGGATGGAAAAATTACTTTAAAAAGTTTTAAATAGCTATTCATATTTTATTACTAATGTCCCTGCTAGCAAACGTGTTTCAAATTAAGCATTTGGCTGTGTAATGCTTAAGTATGGTGTTTTCTGTAGTGAATTATTCACTCTGTTGCTCAGATATTGGCAATGTGTTTTCTACTTGATTCTCATATCCTCTCAATGTTAAACTTACTTCATTTTAAAATATACTCCAATTCACCCAGTAATAGATTCACTCTAAATACCTGACCCCAGGAACTGTTGCAGAGCAGGGGAACAGAGCTGAGGAATGTCACATTTCCAGCCCTTGAGATTGAACTATATTAAAACCTATCAGTCTTTCTCTGAGGAAAGCAAAATGAAACAAAAAATTTGGGCCAAAAATCAATGAAATTGTCCCTCTATTAAGAAACACCTGAGAGTATACAATTTTTTTTCTCTGAAATCCTCATCTCACACACTTCTTTTTCAAATAAAGACCAAGACCCTAAAACAAAAGACATCTTTCTTTAAGGTCATAGAGATGGGGGGAGGAAAACAACTTGAGTTTAACAGGACTTTAAAAAGAATTATTTTTAAGTACTGGAGATTTAACCTGCTTTCAATTCTTTGTTTTCCAGGACCACTTGAATTACTTGTAAGTGGTCTGGTATTTCAAAGGATAGGCTATCAGCATTTTCAAAAAGTAAAGGCCATTAAAGTTCCTCACAGAGTAACTAGAAATATGGCCGCTCACAGGCAGGAGACATTATAAGTAAGCAGTATGTCTTTATATTACTTTATCCATAGCCTTCCAGTGATTCATACTCTAACATTGTTACAGGGATCCTGAATTTAACTTCTCCTTTTAAGGAAGTGAATTGGTTATGACACTTTTGTCTAATAACAGAGAAATTGAGTCAGCATCTCAATTCTCCACTTGCATGTTATTTTTTCTGATTAATATAGGGGAAAATCAAGTCCTAGTCCTGATGACAGGTTGCCTGATGTTTTAATTTTCTTAACATTTTCTTAAAGGTTGGTAAAAATTCTAAAATTTCAGCTGAAAGAGCAAATACAACTGTAAGAGTGTTTTGACTCAGTTTGAATCTACCCTTGGGGTTGAATAAGAATCATGGTTTGCTTGCAAAAGCATATCCTCTCCAGTGCCATCCAATAGCAAAACATTGCAGCCCTTGCAAAGAAGTGTCCATGTTAGCAGGAGCTCTTGCCACTGGCAGTGCTGCAGAAAATGATGATAGTGACACAGAAGTTGCTGACAAGCTGACACTGCCTATTAGTCTGTGAACAAATGGTTCATGGTCAGACCATTGTGCAAGTCACTTGAGCCATGTTTTGTCCTTTGTTCAATGTGTGGGCTTGTATGTGGAAGTGAAGTTATTTAGTTAGGGGCTATTTATCTACCCACTCTTTTCTTAGGGTTGTTGAAAATTATTTCAGATGTTTTCCTAAGTATAACTGATTAGGTTAAGTGGAAATTATTTTCTTGGAACTAGCAAAATGATGCTTTTCACTAATTTGGGCTGTTGAGTATTCGCTGCCAAAGCTTTCATCCCAGACTGTAATCTTAGAACTCCATATTAATGCTGAATTTTAGTTCTTCCCTTTTTCTGTAAACTCCTAATTCCCGACATCTATCCCAAAGCTCCTACTATAATTGCATGATGAAGGCTTCTCTTTACAAGTCTTCCCTCTCAAATGCTCTTGTACTTTCACTTTGCCTTCTCTCCTGAAACCACAAACTTACCATCTTACTTAAGACTTTTCTTCTTTTGTTGAGTCTATCTTGCATGAGTCCTTTATATCATCCTCTGAAAGTATTCTAAAGCCTCTCTTTCACTACTTACTGTGGCTTTTGGACAAAACACAATGATGAAATTGAATAAAATATGTTGAAATTTTGTGCTTAAATGGGTTATTGAAATAATGAAGTAATGAAGTAGTTGAGCTCATGCTTATGTAGAGACTGCTGGAGTGACTGATGATTCTCCATCTTGGGGATGGTCAAACTATAGAATATATGAGATCCTCGTTGATTTTACTTTGTGAAGAATGGGTCTACTTTGTCTAATGTTTATTTTGTATGTGATTTGACAGACAATAAAAAGTGAATAAGCCAGACATCTAGGCCCCCAAAATGGGGGGAAAAATGATTATTTTTCAAAATGATTTGTGGTTAATTTCCCCAAAGGAAAAAACATAAAGAAAAACCTCAGAAACCCAGTGAACACTGCTGGATTTTTTTGGTTTTTTGTTTCACCTCCATTGAAATGCTTTTAAGCAACATCTGCTGTTGAGATCTCTGCATGTCACTTCCTTTAGGTTTTAACTATGCAGACACAGCAAGCAGCATCCACAGATGCAGTGGACTTAGATTAGTATTAATTTGCAGATGTAAATGTTGTTCCTGAGAAAAACTTATGAAGCTATTTCTCTTTTAATTTCTTCAATACTAATTTTGTTTTACACGTGTCTGCTGTGATGCTTCTTTGCCTGTTATTTTCCAAACAACTTTTTCTAATTTTCTTTTGGAAATCCATAGTTAAATAAACTTATGGGCTAGGTGCAATACTTAATGCTGTCTCTAGCCACCTCTGTTTTTATGGTACTGTCCTTATTTACTTTCACCATTCTTCAGAATGACCTGCTTTAATTCAAATATAACATGTTTTCATACTTGAATTACTCATTCACTTAATTGTTAGATAAGGTAAAATTGTCAGTAAGTCATGTAAGTATGATTTTTGTATTCTTAAAGAAAAGACGTGTTATTCTTATATATCTTTGTAATTTTAAATGAGAAACAAAGCTATATTTTCTGTACTTATCCTATTATTTTAAAGACAGAAGAAAAATAGGTTTATTGGTCCACATGTCTAAGAGGTGAAAAAACCCCTTAAAAGTAAATGAAGAATTTTTAGTACTTCAAATATATGAAGGTATACTGGGTTCATGTTCCAGTTACTCAAATATCATAAATGTGGAATTTTGGAACAAAAATTAACAATGTACAGAAATCAGTAATTTTCAGAATAATCTTTTATAATAGGACTCTGATCTTTGTTTCTATTATATCAAGATGAACATATCTTTACACTCATAAATACATAAAATTTATCAAGACTCAAAAGAAAATTTAGTAGAACTCTGTATTTTTTCCCATGAAAGTGTTTTCCATAGTGAAAATCGTGTTCAAACCACGGAATAGAATCATAGAATCACCAAGGTTGGAAGAGACCTTTAGGATCATGCAGTCCAACCATCAACCCAGCACTGCCACTGTAAACCCTAAACCACTAAACCACATCACCCAGTGCCAGATCCAGATGCCTTTTAAACACCTCCAGGGATGGTGACCCACGTCCTCCCTGGGCAACCCATTCCAAAGTCTGACCACCCTACTTATGTTACTTATGACTGTATAATGAATACAAGGAGAGATTACATGTATAGGAAATGTATTAGTAAAATGGGAAAGAGAAAAGCATTGATACAGAAGTAGAGAAACTGTTTCATTCCTCCCTTTCATACAGAAATTATGAGTGCCAGAGTGTAGGCAATGGTGAAATGGACACACAGTATTTTAGCTGTATCTCTTCCTCATTCATCTTCAGTGAAATGGAGACCAAGAACGGGCAGCATTGGGCCAGCTTTGCTGTATGAGAACTCTAAAAGGAAAGTAAAACTCTTTGTTTAGCATATTTTGGCAGTTTGTCACTTTTAAACATGGCCTAGTTTTTTGTGAAACTATCAGCCTGATTAATAGAAATTATCACACACTTCTGTTTTATGTTGATCTTACTGACTCTTCACTAACCCCCCATATTCCCCTGCAATCTGTTTTATTATTTCTGCCAGGTATGTGTGCTTTAATTGCACTGAGATGGTGTTTTAGGGTTTGAATAGTCTGCCGTAAGCCTGAAAGTCTTTTACATGGGAAGAGTCACAGCTGCTTGTATGAACTGTAAACACTCAGATGAGAAGATGAAAACAGGAAAAAAAGATTCTCTCTCTCTACACCCTCCTTGTTTCTCCTCAATTAGGCTGGGATTTTATTCAGGTGTTGTTGCTTATATCTCCTTGTATTGTTTGTGGCAACGAGGTGGAGAACTTCTGATCTCTGTGATAGGGCAGAGCTAGGCTTCTTATTTCCCTTGGTCTGATGATTTTTGTGGTGGGATTCCAGCTAATGCTGCAATGTTTCATGTTGAGAGGGAATGAAAAGAGGTATGTGATGATCTTTTTATTGTTTTTAATTCTTGTCGTATCTATCTGGTTTGTTTGCTTTTGTTCAAACCATAGTTGGAGAGATAAATGAAAATTTTACTTCTGACATTTTTTTTAAACAAAAGCCTTTCTAGTTCTTAGGGCCTTAAAGAAATAGTTGAAAGAGTCGGTATAATATGCTATATAGATAGTAAATTTCCTAGAACTAATTAATGATGTTTTTATAACGTATGTCATGAAATTTTTCAAATTCCCACATAGAATCGCCACTTTCCAGCTCCAGGGGGAAAGCCTTTTTCAAACTATGGCACTCATTTCCCACTGGGACCCATGAAGTTGCCTTAACAAATACCAAAACAGAATTTACCTAAACTTATTTCTGTCCATTCTCCTCAGAAAATGTCTTTGTTTACTCTCTGTGTTTCTGAAGCTCTCCACCACCTATTCTCTTCAACCTCACACCCTCAGTGGTACTACAAAATGCTGCCATCTGGATTTCTTAGAGTCTTCTCTTTATATTTTCATGGATGTGAATTACTATATGATATTCAGAACCATGCAAAAAACAACCATCTCATCCAAAACAGTTATTATATACAGATCTCAAAGGTTATATTGATTTCCGGTATGCTTTAATTACCTATGTAGATATTCCTACTATATGTACCTGAAAGGTACCTGTTTTCAGTTCAAAGTGAAGCAAGATACCTTTCCAGGTGGTATTGGGAAGTAGGAATAACTTGCCAGTGAAGTGCAGTACAGGTAATGAGGTTTAGTTTCAACTTCCCCCTGCACTGGATTTTCTCTTTAGGAAAGACTGGTGTAGGTTGGTGGAAGACAGAGCCAAATAACAAATTAGAATGTTTTGGCCTTGTCCTTTCTGATATGCAAAACCAGTGCTGGTGGTAATCTATCAGAGACCTACCTCAGGTGTGTGAGAACTGCTCGGTTACAAATCCTCTGCACTTCAGAATTTGGTCCTGCCTGCAGTGATGCTGGTTATAAACAGGTTGTAAACCATCTTAAGCTAAAGGATTTAAGGAAGTTGTCAAAAAGATGAAAGCAAGGGTAATCTTTAAATATCGCTGAAACCAAAAGCATGATAAGATGTGGTGCAAATACTGATTATGGCTTGATTTGGTGCAAAATCAGACAGTACTGCTGTCCTCAGTGGATAAGCAATTCAGCTGTACAGAACAATGGTTGTTTATGAGTTTCAGTGCTATCCTTGGAGATGGAGAATGCATGACAACTCATTATTTAGTACCTATGAACTCAGTGTCTGGTCCCCACATGTTTAGGAGATTTGAGCACTGGTTATTCAGCTTAAGAAAATGGACTAAAATTCTTGAACTGAATGGTCACGTTGGCTTTTTATAAACTGCTGAAAACATTCATATGAGGAAAACAGTGAATCTGTTATGAATAAATATACAACGAACAGAAGGCACTCAGACTTCTTTTAGCTGGTAATGATGAGAAATCAGTAAACACATGAATAAGGTGAATGCAGAGCATTCTGTAGATGAGGTTGCAGAAATCCAGCTGCAATGTTCCTTAATTATTTTAATTTTGTCCTGTAGCACTCGACATTTCTCACCAAGGATAAATGTTTTGGCTAATGCCACTAACTGCCTTATGTTTTAAATGAACATGTATGGAATATTTTTCCATCTCTCAGTCTAAAGGAAAAAAAATATTATTAATATTGACTTCTCTAAATAAAAAACCTATAGAGGAGTTATTTTTTGTGCCTCCTTCCCGTAAAGGATGAGGGGAGGAAAGAATGTAATTGGTTCTCAATTTCAGACTGTGTCTGAAATGTTGTACATGTTCTTATAACAAGCTTCCTAAATGAACTACTGTAGATACACATTTTGTTATTAGTTTTTTTCACTCAGAAGAAAAAGATTAGAAAACCTGTTTTGTAATTTTTTGTTGAATTCTGGTGTTTTGTTTAGGATTTTTTTTGCTATTACTATGTTTTATTTCAGTGGTTTTTTCTAATGCTTCAGAGGATGTGGTGTCATACTGCTACAATAAAACTTGTGATTTGACAGTTCTTCCTTTGTGTGCCATGAGGCAGAAGAGAATAGAATGAAAGTGTTACTCCCCTTTCATTGCACATAGGTGCACAGGAAAGACAGGCAGGCATTACTTCATGCAAAGCAATCTGCTCTAAGGGCAAGGCTGCTGCACCTTGCCCATCAAGGAATGTTCTCTGTATCTTCCCTTCAGGTTCTGCAGATGGTAGTTATGCACAATGGCTCTGAAACTCTGGACTGTGTCTTTGTACTCAATTCAATGCGTAGGAGCTGACTCTTATGTTTCAAAAACATTTCCTGCATGAAGATGCTGTGAAGAGAACATTGTGAGTACATTATTTTTCCCTAGCACTTACATGTACTTATGTCTCTTAGAAAATTAGCTCTGATAAAACTAACCAAAGTTTACTGAATAAAAAGGTAGCAAAAGGATCGCTCCTCTAAAATAGAAGAGGTTATACATATGGGAAGCAGTGTTGTTGATTAATGCACTGCTTAAACAGAACTGTGAGGTGTGCTTTTTTTCATTAGCTATGTCTTGGATATTTCAATGGTCACTAAAATACTGACTGAACTTTTAACATTCCTTGAGGTATTTATCCTGTCCTTGTAGTCTGGAGTCAAAAGTGCTGTCTCCTAAATCTTCCTAGACCTTCATTCCCCTAGGGACCCGTGTAAGGTCACATTGAATAACGGATGATAACCTGGGGAGTTCATTCTGGGGTCTTCTGAACTACAGCTCAGAGTCCAAGTTGCTGAACTGTTTGTCTTTCTGTAGTAAAAGAGGAATACTGAAAATATAAATCCTAAAAATAAAGGTCAGTGTTTTAAAATCCATATGCAAAAAAGAGAATCTGCCTGATGTTTCAAAGGTAGAAATGGTCCTAGAAACTTTACCAGCACTGTTGCAGCAGCTATTAAAACACTACTATAAAAATACTGAAAAAGCATTCATGTTCCATACTGCATCATACTGCTATCTGAGAATTATATACCTTGAATAAAATTTTGAGTTTTGTGTAGGGCTTTCAGAAAGTCAGGTAATTGGTCACCAATACTTCAAGGAACTGAAAGTGTTTATCTTCTCCATTTTCCTTTCTTTGTGTAAAAATTGGTGGAGTAAAAGTGTGATCCAATGCAAGTTACAAAATTGCTTCTGTGTTTTGAAGCTGCTAACAAAGAAATGAGCAACTTCAATCTACTACCATTGAGGAAATGAGGAGAAACTAATAATCATGACTTGTCTCCCCTGACAAGTTTAAAAATCAATAGAATATTACTTTGATCAACATTTAAGCCACTAAATTATGATTCATGCACCATGGTACATAATTTGAAGTATGAGAATATGTTAGCCGAAACCTGTTTAAATCTTAACTCTTGGGGAAAGGAAAGGGAAACAAATAATGTGCTGCAGTGTTAAAGGGATTTTGAGTAGCATTTTGCATTTTTTTTTATAAAATCTGCTTTGCTTAGACACTTCTACGGACAAATTTAAATGCTTTAAACAAATATTAGAAAGGTTATCTGCTCCAAAAGTATGTTTTGTTTATTTATATGGCACACAAATTGTTGAAAGAGGGAGCTTCCTTGAAGAGCTTGCAGCGTATTGCAGGAAGTAAGTGATGGCCACGGTCTGCCAGCAGTGCCTTCTTGTCAGTGATGGGGACTGGTACCTGTCCACCGGTGCTTTGAGGATTGTGAATGTGCTGTAAGGATGAAGGTCAGCAGGTATATAATTTTAACGTTATTTCTGAAAAGTCTTTTGCTTTGTGCAGCATCCTCGGGACGGAAGTAGGCATGAAATCATTTAGGCTGGAAAAGACCTCTAAGATCATCAGGTCCCACTGGAAAATTAACACTACCAAGTCTACTGCTCATCCAAGAGAATACAGGCACTAGAAATCACAAAATATTAGAGTGACACTGTGATGGTCTGTCTCTAGATTTTATTAGTTTTTCTCTCATTTGTGTAGTGTTATCTGTTACTGAGAAATAACTTTTACAAGCAAAAACAAATGTAATCCGTGGCAGGGCTTTCAGCAACCTGACACAAATTTTGTACAAAAAAAATGCAGCTGAAACTAACGTGTGTGCAAGCAATTCACATTTGTTAGTGATGCCCTTTTCTAAGGCAGAAGAATGATGTTTGGGTTTTTAATACACCATTGACCTGTTCATATGGAGTTCTGCATGCAAAATTAGATCTGTGATAGCACTACACAATCTCTTACTTGTATTGAATGATTTGAGTAAGAAAAGGAAACAAAATTACTGTCCTTATAATTACCTCTTCTCTTTGAGTGTACCAGCAATAATCAGCAATTCTAGTTTCTTTTTTTGGGTTCAGTGTGCTGCCAATATATTTCTTCATGTGATAGGTTTTGCTTTCTTGAGGACCCCTGGTGGTCTAGTGGTTAGGATGCGGCGCTCTCACCGCTGCGGCCAGGTTCGATTCCCGGTCAGGGAACACCTCTGGGCAGATGGAGCTCGTCAGCCCTGTAAGGCCATCCATCTAAGAGAAGGTCACTCTAAACAAACCTACGTCCTGAGGACCTCACTGCCACTGTCCGAGCTCACTCGGCCCCGGCAGGTGAACCTCAGGATTAAAGGGTGGGCTCAGTTCAGCGCACACTGTGTCTCACCTAAAAAATCCACTGCGCAGGCTCGAAGGGTAATGACCTTTCCCAAATCTTCGTTCGTGAAGACTGGCCATGAGGTTTTGCTTCCTTGAACAGCCCCTTCTAAATGAAAGGAATGCACATTTGTTTGTAATTGCACTTTATAATGAGGAGACATACAAAATGAGTTCAGCATACTCTTCTCCATCCTAACTAAGGTTTATACAAGTAGCTTGTTAAGTGTTAATGGAGTTATTTGTGTTCTTGTAAGAGTTTGGCTTTTTAATTTTTCTGTTTAAATTGCTTAAGCCAATATAGGACCAAAAACAACCCACAAAACCCAACCCAGATTCTTTCATAGTATTTTGATGCTGCATTAAAGTCAAAATAGATTTTAAATTTTATAATAGAAAATAATTGTTTCACTGACAACGTTTCCTGTAAAACAAACCTAAAAGAACAAAACATCCAACTCTAAATAGGCAACAACTTACAGAACAACTTCCAGGGAGCAAAACGGTGCCAAAAACCTCTTTGACCACCTCTAGCAGGGAGTAGATTCAAAGCACTATTTCTCTACTTAGAGCTCTTGTAAATATCTGGTAAAATAAGCAGCTGTAGTATTTAAGTGTGTTCCTTGAGCAATTCCCATGCCCTCCCCAGTGAAAGAAGAGGAACCTGTGACTCCGAAGTTGCACTTTGGTGTAAATGGATGTTGACCACGGGTCTGCAGCTAAAGCAATATGCTGTCAACTGTGACAGCTGTACTCTGGGTGCTGCTTCTGTTTGTTTTTTTTTTTTTGGTGGTGTGTTTTGTTTGTTTGATTTCTGTTTTTTTAAACTCCTGCTATGAGGACAGTAACTGCAAGGAGCCAAGTATGGGAAGAACAGCTGCAGACAGTAACACAAGCTACCACAACCATATTTACCAGTTTGTTGCATCTATAATATTCATATTTCTACTATTCAGGAGTAAGGGTAGATGCATGTTAATGTATATCAAACTGAGATCTTGTCAGGGCTGTGGAAACCTTTCAATCACTATTATTAAAACTTTTCTGAGTGTTCACAGATAAATTCTACTAAGAACTGCTACAAAAATTAATATTGGTTGTATTTGTCTTTTAAATAAAAGTCTTTTAAGGTTGGAGAAATTCTAGAAAGTGGAAAGAAAAGCTAAAGTCTCATCAACACTTAAACAAAATAGACAAAATAACCTCTGTAGCTGGGCTGGTTGCCTGGACACCAACACTAGAGGAGATGATTGAGACTGATATGGGATGCAATCAGACAGTAATGTTAGCACAGCTAATGCCAATCAGCACAGTGCTATGGAAAGCAGGTTGCCTGTTGTACTTTCCATTGAGTTAGATTGGAGGTACTGAGTGAGTCAGTCTTCACTTACATTTACGTAGGACATGGAGCTTGAATGTAATGTGAATTTTATTAAAGTAATGTATGTGCTGACAGCAGGTAGGAAACAAATTAGAATTATGTCAATGCATATAAAAGTAACAGTAGATGTGGAAGCATCCAGTTACGTGGATATTTTTCAAACTCAGAGAATTCAATTAGGACTTTTTCCTTTTTTTTTTTTTTTTTAAATTTTAGTGGGTATTTTGTTGTGGAAGCAACTTGGCTGGCTTAAAGGAGGCAGGGAGAAAATGACAAAAGCTAGCGCTGTGTGCTTTTGAAATGTACAGTGAAATGGACTTGAAAACAGTGAGGTTTTAGGATGCAGTGTGTTAGCAATAACCATAAAGAGAGTGGTTTTGGAGACTAAATACATATGCTAAACTGTATTTACTTTGGGTAAATACATCTATAAATGTGTTTGTAACAGCATCGGTGGCAAATATCTGATCAAATTTAAAGGTATCAATGTCTTACTAATTGTATGCAATGTGAATTTCTTTTTCCACTGTGTGTGTGCATGCATGCAAGTCACAGAACACTAGCATTATTTAGAATGCCTTTGTTTCTCAGATGGTAATTAGTAGTTAACTGTTCGCATAAAGCCTGCTCATGTAGCTCACTCACACCTTGTCTTATAGTACCCTTGCTGGGTCGACTCCAGCTCGATGCCCAAAGGCTGCCAGATTCCAGAGTCCTTGGCTCCAGCAGGCACACAGGTATCCTTGTGGCTTTTTTTTTTTCTTTTTCTGGGGGCAGTCCTTGCAGATTCAGCAGGACTATCAGTCTCTGGAGCTTGTCAGTCTGTGGAAGATGGTCAGAGACTACCTTCATGGAGTTTTCTTGTGACTTTTATCAAACAGCAATAAAAATTCATGTTTTTTGCTGGGAAATTGGAGATCCAATTGATATAGTTTCATTTATTCAAGAAGGTGCAAAAACTTCCAGATATATTGAAGCAATAGTAGATACAACACTTTTCCATTTCAGAGAATGAGCAAAAAATACCTTTGTGAAAAAAGAAAAGCTGTGTGCTTACTGAAACTGTTGATTCATTCTTGGAGAGAAAATATCCATTACAAATTACCTGTCAGTCCTTCCACTCTGTTTTTTGAGGTTTTTTTTGTGTTTAAATTTTGTTCCAGATTCTCAATCTTGTCTTAAAATTGGTTTTTCAGTGGTTATTACTTGCAGACTACCAAATAATGATAATCCATCAAAAGCCATGTGGAAAAGATTGGTAGTATCCTAAATGGGACTGCCTTAAAGAAATCTCTTTAAACTCTATAGGAGCTGCTGCATTTAAGAGCAGCTTTCTCAATTCTGAGTGGACTGGATAAAACCTCTCCAAGGATGGTGTTGTGACTTGTCAGAAGACATTAAACATGTTTTTAGTGGTTTCATTTCCTTTGTTCTAAATATATTGTCAAACATAGGGGACTGAAATCCTGGCCAGAAACAGACCTGTGTGGACTTTGTTTTGATGAAAAATAGCACAGAGAAGCCACAGAACACAAAATGTATGGTCAAACAGGAGCTGTAGAAATGGTCCTCAGGAAAAAATTCAGAATGTCTTTGGGGTAGGTACTGTCTGGAAAGGTCCTTGGAGTAAGAAAAAATAAGTTATAGTATTTATCTTTTCCCTGAACATGGTGGAATTTGTACTCTGGTACTTTCTCTCTTTTTTTTTTTTTTTTTTTTTTTTTTAATGTGGATGCGTTATGTGAGGGAAATGACTATATATGACAATCTTCCTGTGGAGAGTGGTGTGAAGGAGATAGGAATTATTTTCTGAAAACAAGAAAGGGTGAACAAGACTGTTTTACTTTGTACTTCAGAGAAGTAAGAGTTACTTTTGGATAGTAAGTATGTTACATATCCAAATTTATTCAGTATATAATGTCCATAAATATCTTCAATGTTTTAAACTTTCATGGGGATCAATGAAGTTTAATTATTTTTTTCTGAGATGTGGAGCCAGGCTATACAAGTGAGCCACAAGAGTCAGCTTAAAGTATAGACAACTTGCAAAAAATGTGAACATCACAAGGCATGATTTAACCTGGACTGAAAATACTTATTTTGTTATAAAGTGAAGATGACAAACTTTAAAAATTAGAAAGTTAATTTTTACAGAAAACAAAGGCAAGCTTCTTCCAAGATCTTTTCCCAGTAAAGCTGATATAGAAAATACTGGTATTAATTATAGTTGATTTAATACATCTTTGGTCATTTATGATTACTGTTAAAATTAGCATCTCCAGAAATATTTTTATAAACCATATTCTGTGGAAAAAAATTGCTGACACCAGTGTTCAAAGCAGCTTGAAACCACTTGAATGCTTGTCTTCTACAGGCAGTGGTAATCTTGACATGGCTGAAGAAGACAACCCAAGGCCTTTCATTGCCTTGAGGAAGACTGTGCTTCATTTGCTGGGTCTGTCACCTATAAAGCTGCTGTGGCTATCAAATGGTAGCAAGAGCAGATGCAGCACCAGTCACTGTCTCTCTTTCCACACCCCTTCTGACCCAGTCCTGCAGTAAGAGAAAATATAGCCCATACCAGTGCCAGCTACTGCTGTGACAAAATGACAGGTGACAGTAACAACCAATGGACCAAATGGGAACTGTTGCTTGAGAGGAACTGTTCTGGAAGGCAGGAGGAACAATTGGCAGGCAGGATGCAGCAGATGACAGGCTTAATATGAAGCTTCCTAGAAAATTGACCTATGTCGCTTTTCCAAAATTAAACTCCAGAACAAAAAAATTCCTCACTTAAAGGCAAATCTCTGCCTTTTTCAACTGCTGTAACAAGATTAATTATATTTTCTTCTTCTGTTCCTTGTAAAGTGCCCAATTTCATCAAACCACTGTTCTCCTTTTTCCTGAACTAAAGTTAACTGTAAACTTAAATTATGTTTTACAACATCAGAAATGTGGTAGTAAACTGAATTAGAAACTTTCATAGAAACTGGTGAACAGGACCATGTCTTCTCATGGTCAGTGAAGTATTAGATGTTTCATTGAGAAAAATCCCCAGAACATCAGCTGCCTTTCCAAAAACACTCTCTAAATAACCTTAACATTTCGTACAAAGCTTTTATTTTCTTTTGCAATTTTATTTTGTTTTCTTTTTTTTTTTTTCCAGAGGGCATAAGGAGTTGGGGGGACACGGAGGAGGTGATTCATACCTAAATGACACTGAGGCAGATTCAATACTTTTAGGAGTTCTTGCAGCTCAGGTCTTAAACAAATAGCAGAGGTCAAACATGTTGTAAGGATAAATATGAGAGCTCTGTGGCAATCGGTTAAGTTATCACTTCTAATGTCCAGGATGGATTTAACTAAAAGATAAGGCTCTGTTTCCCTCAGTTATCCCCAAGTGGAGAGTGTTAGTCATTCTATGAAAGGTGCATGACTTTTGATTTTCGATGAAATGAGGCAGGTGAGGGGATTGCTGTAGTTTGACTGTGACACAGAAGCATCCACGCAAAGCACCAAGCAGCACCAATGAATAGAGGTGAGGGAAAGGGCCAGATCTATCACATTACTCAGAAAATCCATGCCTACATAAAAGAAATTCTCTGAAATCCTGTAGATTGGAACAGCTGCCAACAGGAAAGATCTGGTGATTAAAGAAAATAATCCTTGCCTTTTGATGGCTTGTTCAGAATTCATGCAGAGGATGAAGCAAAGCATCAAGTGCACCTAAAAGGCAAAATAGATATTTTCTGTTGGCTGACATTTATTTTTATTTTCTTTCATTATAATGGCTTTAAACATCCATTTGCTCAGGATTTTGTGTGACATTATGTGTGTGCTTCACATATCCGTAAAAAGAGAGGTAACCTTTAAATCTATCACTTTTGCACAATATTAACTCAGTAATGTCCTCCTGGGGGTAAAGGCTCTGGAACTTGTAAAGGAAAGGATTGGTGAAATTTCATATTCTCAAACTAAACTCCTTCTGTGTTGGAATTACATATGTTCCTAGCTTAAACCATGCTTTTCTAGTGGCTGAGAATGGTCTAGCTAGTTTTTATTGCTAATTGAAGGGGGATGTGGATGAACAGCTAAAAAATTAGCAGTATGATAGACTTTTTTCCAAATATTTTTCTTTCAATTGGGAATGTTGCTATTTTCTACCATATCAGATGTGGCTTCCTTTCTGAAGGTGACACAGAATGTGTTTAAATCTGAAAAAAAATGGAGTTAGGCATTTAATTGTGACTGACTTATAATTGCTCTTATGATATCTGTAACTAGGGTGATTTTTATCTGCCTTTTGCTAGATGTAATTTAAAGGTCATAGTGGCAGGCAGGGGGAGGTTAAGGTTTTCAGGCTACTGCTCCCTATAGATATTAAAAAATTGCTACTAGAGACAATCAAGTCTACTAAAGAATGCTGCTTCTCTCACATTTTGCTGTGGCTCAGGTCATTGAACCTCTACTGAGATTCAAGCCTGCCAGAAAATGAGTAGCCTCCACAATAAGGTTTGGAGAGACCTGAGAGTGGGCTTCATTACATCACATGCTGGTTTGGTAGGGAATATGGGAACTGTACTAGGATGTTCAGCTATGGACAGCTGCACTAATGCAACTGAGGGAATATTACCAGGATGCTATTTTACCACATTCCTCCTACAAAAGTCTTCTTGAAAGATGTCTTCGGAAAATGAATCATAAAAGCAACGGACAAAATAAAAGGGTAGCTCTGAGACCTCAGGCTTACTCCCAAAAAATCTCCACTGTCAGTCATTCAGTCTTGTAGTTTTAAAAAGAATGGGTCAAATGTTTTTTCCAGGTCCTCCAACTGAGTTTGATATACCCAGGAAGTGTGGGGACAGTGGGTTGTTTAGTGGGTTGGGTTTTATTTGTTGGTTTTGTTTCGTGTGTGGGTTTGTGGGTTTTTTTGGATTTGTGGATAGGTTGTTTTTTTCTGGTGGATGTGTTGGGGTTTGTTTGTTTGTTTTGTGTTTTATTTTTGTTTTAAGGAAGGTAGTGTTCCTTTAAGGGATCATCACTCTGAAAATCTGTTTTGTCCAGGAAGTTTCTTTTCAAGTTGACATAAGGGTGTGACTTTACCTAAAAAGTGTTAGAATCTAAATTATAAACCAAGGAAAGTACCTCTTGATGCAGTACCTCAGGTCTCCAGAAGAATCAATGCCTGTTCAAATGCTTTTTTTTCCTAAATAATTATCTGTACAGTTATAAGTGAGGGATTGGAGGTGCCTCATGGCTCCTTTAAGTTTCACTTATGGGAATAGCTGAAGCCTAATGAGATATTCCAACAGATGAGGCCACTGGAGAGAAAAGACCTGAGTGATAAATGAAGAGTGGTCCAGAAGCATTCATGTACAACATAATTTCAATTTAAGATTTATTCTCTTTGTCTTTTTAATTGTACTCTGCTATCAACTAGTAAATAATACAATTCTATTTTTGTAGTTTGACAGTCATTATACATTCCTAAAGGAAGAAAAAGGATTTTTAAAGGCTTTCTTGTAGTGCTTTATTTAAATCCTGCAAAATTTCTTCATATCTGTAAATTATGCCAAAATACAGTGACTAATTATAAGTGTGCTGTAATGAATGAACAATTAAATTACAACTTGTTTTCTTGTGATGTAGGTAATCATTGTTTGGGCTTCTTGTACTGAGTAAAGACTGGTATAACTTTCTGTGCTCTGTAGAGACTGTGATTAGAATCTCTTGCTTTCTGTAAACCTTGCTCTTAAGATGTTTGATAAAAGCTATGAAACTGTAGTGTTAAACTCAACATACAACTATAAATCCTAGCAAAATTCCAAGACTCACAATTTAGCTTTCTCAAAAAAAAAGAAAGTAGAGAGATGAAGAAAGTAGACCCTCCTTGTGAGAGTCCCACTCTGCCCCTGGTAAGCAAAGTAGGTACCATGGAGTGGGGAAGCACATTGTGGGACTCATTCATCAGGGAGGACAGAGCAGTGAACAGGAAAGAACAGGGTTGGGTGTAATATGCAGCACATGTCTCCAGGTGTAAGGTGTTCGAAGGCGTTTGTCCTTGTAGACTGACCTTGTAAGCTCTGGAAAGTGTTACAGGAAAATGTCATGCCTAGGTCCAACCAGTAGCAAGGCTGAAGATATGTTCCCAACAGGTTATGGCCACACAAGTTGTGGACAGGCATGCAGAGTGTTCAATATGAGGACAAACAGCACCAATGGCTTCATCCTGCCCTGGGCTCTGGCTGAGTAGGATGGAGGTTTGCAAATGAGGATCCTGCCATCAGGATGAAGTGATCTCTCCCTATCTGCCCTTATCCTGATAACATTTCCAGGTACATGGTGTCTAAGATTCTGGACTGGCAGGGAGCTTGACCAGGATTTCAGATCTAGCCGCTAGGAGTGGGTATGTATTTTACATTGGGGCACACCTGGTTTTAAAAACAAAACCAACAATAATAGGACAATAATTTTTCACATCTCTTGTACCAATCTGAGGAGTGCTAACCATGAAGCTGTGGTTGGCATCCCTTGCAGGTTCATAAAAGAAGTGGGGACGATGCCTGTGGGAGGCAGGGTCTCCATCCCATCAGCCTCACTGGTGCCTGAAGACTGGAGCTGGAGATTTTCTAGGCAAGTGATTTGCCCTGTAGGTTCTTATGCACAAAATGAGCAGCAGACATGGGAATAACAGCTTAACACCTGGCTAGAGACAGACTCGTGATCTTCTAATGGATGTCTGTCCTGAGCGGGCTTGGTCACTGCCTGTGTCTTCCCATATTTGTCCGTTGTGCAAAAGGAACTGCTTGAATTATTGGATTGAAGTTATGCAGAAGAAGAGGGAAAGGAACCTGCCTCTCTGTGCTGATATCCTACACCCCTTCAGGCAGGCTGGGTTAGCCCCTCTGCCATCTGTTAGACAGGCTGAGTTAACTTGCACATTTTGTTTTTCTCTGTGGTTTTGGGGGTGTTTTTTATAATTGATTTTTTCTTTTTTTTTTTTTTTTTTTTTTTTTTTTTTTTTTTTTTTTTATTTTTATTTTTTAGCATTTCTAGACAACAGTTTTAAATAGGATTTGGTTATCCCAGCCTGTTTGAGGACAGTGTGAAGAATGCCCTTGTTGCCATTTGAAAGATTTTTATTCTGTTCAGAAATTTTTCCAAGCTAAACTGGTGTTTCTTTGCAACAACAGTGAGGCAAACTGAAGTAAGTGGGAGGCACAAACTGTACAGGACTGTTCCTGTTCCCTGTTACTGGTTAACTGAATCCTACTGCACATCTCAGTATGCACTGCATTTCAATCTCCTGACACTGCAACATAGGCCTCAGCTGTGTCGCTAAGAGTTGAGCCCTTATAAGATTGTGTGTCCTAAAATCAGGGTCCTGGAGAGCCTATTTGTAGTCAAAGGCTTTCTGCAACAAAAGCGGCTGATCTTTGTAAATGTGCAGTAGGATTTCCACACCGCCCGCCCCCTTCCCTTGTGAATGACGGTTCCCTAGGATGAAAAGTGTCGCTCTCCTGTGTGCTTCACAGAGAGCCGACTAATGTTGATTTGTTCGATTCTGTTAGTTTGGTGTAACCCCCCACCCCGCTCTTTCCTCAGTTTGGAAAATAAAAAGGTGGATGAGTCATCCTTTCAGCTTTCCAATCCTTATTTTACCTGCAATTTTTACAGCTGTAGGGATGAACTGCTGAGATTTCTAACAGGGAGACAGGACACTGCTATGACAAAGCAAATAAGTGGTGCTGTCTCCCATAGGGGAAGTTTCACCTACTCTGTCACTACTCAATTATTTATAGGCATAAATAATTTAATTGATACCTTACATCAATAACTTAATTGGATTTAACTACATTCTAATTAAATCCACTGCTACGTGCTTGTTATTTTCCATAGTATATCTTGTTTGAAACAGCATTGTTAGCTGTACAAATTTATTTTAGGTTAAATGACAGTTTGGCCTTGTGAATAGTTGCCTATAGGAAATATTGAAGCAGTTTCTTCCTTCTTTCCATCATAATAGTGTGGTGGTGTGGGTGGTAATGAATATTTTAAATACTTTTATTAAAAAAGAACAAAAGAAACAGCACCCAGAACCAAACACACACTTTCTAAAAGTATTCATTAGAATTTAATTGGAAGTGTACCAGGATGAATGCAGTTTGAACACTATATTGCACTAAAGGCCAGTGTTGTATTCATCCCTGGTGCACTTCCAATGGACTGCAAAACTATGTAAAGAGTGGATTTAGCATGCTTTCCACATATTTTCTTGAGGCTGTTTGGGGCAAGGATGCTCAAGAATTAAGGGTGTGAGTTTAGACAGTATACTGGAGAGAAAAGCACATCTGTGGTCCTTGTAACACTTCAGAGAATTCTGTTGGTTCCATTTTGCATTTCTATTTAACATATAAATATATATGTTAAAAAATGAGTTCTTTTCTGGGAGCATTTTATAGACAAGGCAAAGCCTTACAGCAGCCATGAAGGCTTGAAAGCCACAGGAGCCTTGTGATGGGTATAAGCGACTTAATGAAAGACTGGAACTGTCTAAACAAAGGAGATCCTGTTCTTGTTAAGTAGTATGGTTTCAAAGCAGGGCACTTGGCTGCAATGCAGAAAATTTTGGTTTCTTGCCATGAAGCAACTCTGTGATGTTAGGAAGATCTTTCCTTCCTGTGTACTTCATTTATCTTTCTGAAAATTTGTAATGATCTCTCTTACATCACCATGAGCTTCACAGTTTAAAGTCTAGATAAGACAGGCTATAATCTACAGAAAATCTGCTTGCAGGGCTTCATGGAACAAGAGACTTTATGCATGGCAGCCTGTTGCTTCAGAGACAGAGAGATATGTTCTGTATCCTCGTCAATTCCTTGATTTAGAAGAATTAAATATTCTTATGGTCAAGAATCAGTATTGTAAACCTCTTAGCAAAACACTCTGATCTGAAGCTTACAGGCTTTGTGATTTGTCTAGCAGTTTCTTTTAAATGTTCTTAGACTGTTTCTTCTCTTTTGTTTTCTACCTCTGTAACAGATCTAGGACTCTGCTTCTGAGAGATCCATTTTCAGACGTCTCCTGAAATTTGATTTCCAAAAAGGAGTCAACCTTTTCATTCCATAGCATCATGCATCCTAAAATTCGGCCAGGACACCTTCCCTCTTGTCTACCTAATCCTTAAAAGCCCGTGTTGTGCAAGTCCTTTTAACATTGCCTGTTGCTCCCCTTATTCTAGGAGGCCTCTGGGGCACCTTTTGTTCCCCTCCTCCAACTAAACCAATTGCCATTCTCCCTTGTCTTACCTCATTATCTAGAGACTTCCTGAGCAGATGTCTAGCTAATGAGGCTCTTGCAGTGCACAATAAAAAGGGCCTATGGAAATCTTTATATACAAGTGGTAACTCCGCAGAAAAGGAAGGTTTCAGTGGAAGCAAGATCATACCATTTTGAGGAAGAGGGAATTGAAAGTGACACTCAAGCAAAAAAAGTTCTTTATTACATTGCTGATGGACTACAGCTTCAGAATCCTAGAAACGTCTATTGTATGATTATTGATAACTTCTTTTTCTTCAAGATGCTGCATGGGCAGGTGAACTAGTAAGCTTGTCAATCACATAAAAGTTAAATTAACCCACATTTTCTATATCTGAATTTTGATAGAGAATTACTTTTCCCAACTTGCTGATGAACAATTTAAAATCTTTGAAATTAACATGTACTTAAGGTAGTGTGTTTTTTTTCTTATTCAAAACTTTCTAATTTTGTCTTTATTCTACTGGTTTGAACTAAAGGTCAAATTTGAAATGACTCAGTCTATAACTATGTCTATTCTGCTTGCAGGCAGGCTTAAATTGTATTTTGCCTCTGCAACTAAGGTTTGGGGTTCCTTTCTTTTTTTCTCTGTAGAAATTTTAAATTTTAAGAGGATAGGAACGGTTTTGTATTGTTTAAAAATTACCAGTATGACTGAGGTAGATTTCCATAGGAACAAAATATCCCTTTGTCCTCAAATTGCCATCTTTTAATTGGAATGCAGAAGCCTCTTCCTCCTTTTAT
The DNA here is from genome assembly GCF_025592945.1 of Manacus candei. Taxonomy (NCBI): domain Eukaryota; kingdom Metazoa; phylum Chordata; class Aves; order Passeriformes; family Pipridae; genus Manacus; species Manacus candei. Next base: position 2,459,911 of record NW_026138120.1, read on the forward strand.
TTTCATTTCCTCTATTCCTCATTAAGTGGGTTGCAAGTAATTAACAAACAGGATTTTGGAGACAAGATCTTATTCTATTTAACTCTCACTTGCTCCACTAATGCAAGAAAATACCACACAAACTTTTTTACTTTTAGAAATTCCTTAAAAGAGACTTCTCCCCCCCACCCCACCCTCCCCTGGCAATTCTAGTGTGCTTACATGAATTACTTCATAGAATCAGAGAATATCCTGAGTTGGAAAGGATCCAAAAGGATCATCAAAGTCCAGCTCTTGGCCCTGCACAGGACAGACCCAAGGATCACACTGTGTGCCTGAGAGCATTGTCCAAACATTTCTTGAACTCTGGGAGGCTTAGTGCTGTGAATACTTACTTCTCTTGGTAGCCTCTTCCAGTGCCCACCCTTGAATTGTAGTCAACATTTAATTGCAGATAACTTGTCTCTTTGCCAGAGGTTTACAGCCTGCACTCTCCAGCTGAGGGAATTTTTAATTTTCTTAAATTAAATGATGTCCTACTGTGTCTGTGGAAGTTTTTCCATCCCTGATAGCTTTTCTTCTCAGTCCCAGACTGGGAAGAAACACTGATGGTTTTCACATATCCCATTTTTTTCTCCTTTTTCCTTACCTTCTGCACTTTCTTCCTCCTCAAATATAGGCAGTCAGCCCTCTAATTCCTCCTTTCCCCCTCTTTAATGTCTCGATTTGATTCCCTTGTGCTTAGCCAAAGCCAGACTTCACATTATTTCTTTTTTTTATTGCTGGTTGCACTTTCCTCCCATCTGTGTCGTGATCAAAGTTCAGAACTTGTCCTCTCTGTGCTTGTCAACTGAATTTCCTCCCTCCTCTTGCTTTCCTATCTCCTTTGGTACTTGTCATTCTTCCTTGCCTGTTATACCACACTGTTCTGCCACTTCCAGTTCATTAGCATTTGTGCAACAACCTGCTCATTTGGGAGCATCTGAGCCATAGGACACATCATCATCTGAGGAGAAGTAATAACCTCCCTGAGCCCCTGTCTGACTTCTTGTCTTGTGTCTGACTCAACACCTAAATCAGCATACCTGTTGCAGATCCAGACTCTGTCAGAAATTATCAAAGCCAGCATAATCCTTCTCTAATGATGATAGAGTATTTACATGTTCACCTTTGATTTTTATAAAACTGGCCACATTTTTGATGGTTTTCTCATATTAATTGGCTTTTTCAAGCTAAAGTTTGTTAGGGTAAGTAGGACAGAAGTTTCTGGCACCAGTTGTTAAGGTGTTCTGACTCGAACAGCATCCTTAAAAGCAATGGCACAGATATTTGTGCAATCTTTGCCTGCTGCTTACTCTGAATTGTGCACAATAAATTTTCAGGGCAAAGAGAATGGAGTAGGGGAAGAAAGCCTGATTTGACGGTGGTTTTTATAACAGTTTATGCAGTTTTTATGTGGCAGTGTTTACCCTTCATGTTCTAGGAGTTTTGTGATCCCTGGATGAAATAAGCTTCACTGAGAACTGCTGAAGGACGAGAATGCTTGATGCAGGCCATGGGTCTATATGTGCCTTGATTGAATTCAGAAGAAGGGTAGAAGAAGGCTGATTCTCAGAACCTACCTTATTTCCTTAAAAAGTAACAACTCATGAGGAAAAACCTGTGCAAAATTCAGCTTTTTTCAGCCAAATTACTCAGCTACCTTTTAATAGAATGAAGTCTTTGAGTCATGGCTGTCCTCAGGATTGCACCACACTCAGCTGCTGTGTGCATACGTAATAATTTCAGGAAATCCTCCTTCTTGAAAAGCCAAATGGATCAATTTTCTCATGAAACAAGATTAGTTCCGTGAATTTTAAATAAAATGCAAGGAATTGACTCCTTGTGATGGTGGTAGTGGTGTTGTACTCTCCCTTATAGTCAACACGGAAGGATACTCAAGATCAGGAGCAGATCAGCTTTGTTCATGTATTTTTTGTTGTCTGAGTCAGAACAGAGACCAAAATGTTAGTTTACTTATTAAAATGGAGATGAAACCCCTGTTCTCTTCCTGGATTTGCTAAATATTTGATAAAAAATGAACTAGAGGGAGTTCAACACAGGAATACCACATTTCATGGCAAGAATATGTGCTAGGGAAGAGAGAGCTGAATCAATCTCAGAATTTACTTCTGTGAATTTTGTAAGTGTTGAATGAAAGGATATAACAAGGCATCTCCACAGCACCGCATTTCCGTTCGACAAATTATTCCTGGACTGGACTTGACAATTATTCTTGTAAAAACTCTGAATTGGCCATTTATGGGTTTTAATGGATAAACTGTTTTCTAAAATGGTTGTCTATCATTAAGCATCTTAATTTACGATCTGAGCAGTTCTGTGTTAAGTACTAGGGATTGCTCAACTGTGACAAAAAAATTATGCATGATTTTTCATACTGATACCAGCATGACATTTTGATTGATCAAGTTCATGATATTATCAATTTTTAGGGTTTTGTGAAGTTCATACTCATTTTTTAAAACTAGTCAATTTTTCTCAGTTTTTTTTTTTTTCTGAGCTCATTAAAACACTTGCAACCCAATCAGATCCCTATTATGATATTAATTTTGTATTGCAGAAAACTATTGCTTTTCAATAAGGCCTAGGATTCACTGAAACGTAATCCTACTGTAGAATCACACAGATTCAGGTATTAATACTTCCTTGTTACATATTACTTCCAAAGTAACATGGAAAAAAGAGAATGCTCTACTATCTGAAAATGAACAGTAGATTGAAATACTGTTTCGGAATTGTATAGTGTCACAAAATCTCTTGAGCATAAGCCTATATCTCTTTATGTGGTTAGAGGCAGCTAAGTTTACTATTACCTACTCTTTGCATATTCTGTTGTCTCTTCTGGTTTAATAATGATTAAAAACTGTATGTTATAAAGATCTTCATATCTCTTGTTATGCATGGATAGACTCGTGTAAGGCAGCTACTTAGCACATAAGATTTAAAAAAAAATAAAATAGGAAACAGCAAGTCAAGACTCCGGGAAATGCAGGTTCAGTGGAGATAACAAGATAACTGTAAAGGGAGACTGTCAGAGTGCAGTCTATTTATAGAAAGTGTGTGTCAGGAGCATAATGCACTGAATGAAAGAAGAAATCTTTGAGCTGGTAATGTGCACAGTGGCAGATATAGAGATATATATATATATACACACACATATATAAATGCATATAATTCTCTGTGCTCTGTAGAGTTTTTGCGGCTTTTTTTTAAGTGAATTTATTTCTTGTGAAAGATGGTATAATAAGAGCATTAGAAACAAGAATCCTTTGGCTACCTGGGAGCAGGGGAAAGCTAAGAAGCAATGCCATGTTCAAGCTTCCTCTGTTAGTACTCTTGAATCCTTTCTTTAAAGGTGCCACGTGAAACCTTGTGAGTTTTACACAATCATTTTACAATTCCAGCACTTCAGAGGATCTGTGGTGAATCCAAAAAATTGGTCCAAGACACTGCTCAGAGACTTTTTATCTTTAAGCAGCAAGGCATTTGTTTATTCAACGTTGGGAGCAAGCCAGCTCGCGCTGGACAAACTTGCTCAAAGGCTTCACACAAAATCAGCATTTTTATACAATCTTCAGATGTGATTAAATGCATATTCAAGTGATTACAACATCTATCTATGTATATTAATAATAGGCGGAGTATAGGTGGAGCTCAGGCGGGGCTTGGGGTGGTGCTTCTCTTGGCCCTCAATTTTGGTGGGTCTGGGGGCTTAAACTCATCTTCCTCAGCCTGACCCTTCCTCTCTTCCATTGTTCTTGACCCGCTCACTGAAGCTTGGAAAAAGCCCTGGCTCCCGGCCTATTTCTCCCATTCAAATGTCTACCTGATCCTGTTATATTTCTAATTTATTGCTTCTAGGCCTATTACATGTTCTTGTACTATTCTCTGAAGCTTTGGTCCAGTAAATAGAACAGAACGAGCACAGATTGTTTTGGATGTTGGTAACTTGTTTGCAGGCCCAAATTTCTTAGTTAACTCTTTTGGGCCTAACCTCTGTCTCAATGCCCTTCTCTTTTTTTGGCTTTGGAGGAGGAACATCTAAAAGCATTTATAGTGGTGACTGAAGAGAACTTTAAGTTGGAAGTTTGTGATGGTGACAGTGCTCGGAAGCAAGCACCTAAACTAACAAAGTTTCAGGGCAATTGTGTTGTCTCCTGTTTTCTTGGTCTATTTTTGCTTTTAGAGATCTGGGAAGGCTTAAAGAAAGCTAAATTTGACAAAAGCTGCTCTCCTCTTCCCTCAAAGACTGTAATAAAGGAAAGAGGCAGAAGGGAAAAGTCACTCCATACTGTCTCTAAAATAACTTGGAGGTACCCTGACAGGAGAAATAGAAACTTTACTCACAGTATCCCAGAGTGCCCAAGTATGGTACAATATTATCTTAGAGAAGTCCTAGAGAATTAGATAAGGGATGTAACTCAGTGTGAACTAACCTCTGTGTATGCACAGAAGATAAAGAACAAACATTACAGGTTTTGGTGGTGAGACAGTATGACGCTGTGCCTGCTCAAGAACTGAGGTTAAGATGGCAAGAAGACCCAGGAGGACCAAAGAAGGACTTCCAATAGGGGGTGGGACTATGTAGAGCAAACTAATGAATATGTATTAAGAATATATAATGAATATGTAAACAGTATGTGTAATAAAAAACCCTGTCCATCTGTCATTTGGCACATTCTATTAGAGGAGCTATTCTCCAAATGTCCAGCATGCTGAATAAAGAATGCCCTTTTCAATGCCTACCAATTAGTGTTAAGAAGTTTGTTTCTGCTGCTTTTTGATATCACCTGACCACAAAATGCTGCTACAAAAGACTAGGTCTCAAAATATTATGGCCCCTTGAAAAAATGAATAGGAGAGATCAAGCTGAGGTCTTGGAGTAGCATATGGTGTGAACATTTCTGCTAGTCTGTTGCACTGGTTCAGTCCCTAACCTGATGGCCTAATTTTCTGCTAATAATCACTGGATTATTTCTGAAACATCATACTATGAAAAAGGTTTGGTAGGAAAGTGTATTGAAACTGGTCTTGACCCTATGAATGTGGCAAAGTAGGAGATCTTTTTTCTATTTTTTATTAGTCCAAATGTAGTATTAAACCAATACATTCTTAAATTTTATGTTCATTCATCAGTAAAAGGCTGTTTCTTAGTAACACATTCATCTGGAATGTTTACATTTCCATGGAGGTTAAAAAATTGTCCCTGCACAAGCATCTTCAGACAATCATGAAAGATTAGTAAAGATAACATTAAGACAGCAGTTGAACAGGCTCTAAATATAGAGGAATAATGAAGACTAGCTGAACAAAGCACAATTTCAAGCTTATTGGTACCTAAGTCCTTTGAGATCCTGTTTGAAAGGGAGAAAAAGTAACTGTGTTTGCTGCGCTATTTCAGGGCTGTTATTCGTTTATTCCCAGTCAATGTTAATGGATAATTGACAAACTGTATGACATGTATAGGAATACATTATATGTGGTGTATTTGTAGCAACAGCATTATTCTTATTAGGAGGAAAAAAAGAGTTTATAGTAGCATCTCAGAAGTTAGGAAACACTAAAGTTCATAGCAACGAAATCCCAAATCAATTTCCTCACACGACTCTTTCTTGATTTATTGGACTGAATAGAGCTGTTTAGAGGGTGATCTAATGAAGATGGATTTTTGTAGGACCTTTTTATTGTTTAGCAGAGTCAACAAAACCAGAAGGTACTTTATAATTTTGTGTAAAGTTGGTGAATGGCTTTAATCACAAGAAAATAAGATGACAATTACAGGAAACAATATTCAAGGAAAAGCTTTATTACATGATACTTGGTCTTTTCTATCTGTGAGAGCAGATGATGCTGGAAGCTACCAGTGCATCAGGTCAGTGACTGTAGCATAGTGGTATATCACAGTGCCTATTTTAAGTCAAGAACTTAGGACTGTTAAGAGGCAGTGGAACCTAGAATAAGCCACTTAAATTGACTTTCTGTAAATGAGAGGAAAACTTGATCTCCTTGGTTTCTTTTCTGTAAACCAGGAATATCTAGAATTTGAGGGGATGGCGGAGATAGGTACCTTAATGTTGGATAATATATTGATGCATACTCTATGCAGAACACTGGAGTTAAAAATTACATAACATAAACTAGAAATCTGGTAGAAATGGAACTGTGAGTCTAGCCTGGGACTGAAGTTGAATACTACAAAGTAAAGAAAATCTAGGGTTGCACATTAACCAAATAACAAGAAAACAAAATATTTCAATGCGCATATGTCCATCTGTTGCAGAAAATAATGTGTGGGAACTGTAGGGAGAAAAGAGAGCAACATGTGTTTGCTAGACACTGGAATTCAGGATTCCTTTAATTCTGGTGTTTCTCCAGTTCCCTTTCAGCTTTCAGACTGCTTACAAACATAAGTATTTCTGAATTAATTTTTCTTGAATTAACATTGTTCAGACTTCTGCTTTCAAAGGAAAGTCATTCTACGAGGTTAAAAGCTATTCAGTTGTACTGAATAAGGGATCCATAGGTTCCCATGATTCTTTGGTTTCACCCAGAATTGAATTGTGCAGGTGTTGTGGAAACATGTTATGAAGGGAATTGACAGCTCTTCATCCTTTGGGTCAACCAGACAGTCAAACCTGATAGATGGAACCTGCACAGGAAAAGAGGTTATTTCCTAAGGAAAAGAATAAAATCTGAACTGCCTGGAAATAGGAAGAAGGAGTCAAATGAGCATGCAGAGGAGTTTTTGAGAAGCTGATTAGGAGGAACCAAAGGAAAGAAGAGTAGGAGGAGCAAGCTTTAGGCTAGGTTTGTTGGATAGTCAGAAAGTGCAGTTGAAGTGATCAGTACTAAGCAGGGACAAAGCTTGTCTGACATGATCAGAGGGAATGCAAAAGCAACACAGAAAGAAGCATGAAGGGGAAAATAAGTGCACTTAATCAACAAGTGCTTTTTGACCATTGACCAAACACCAGAGATCAATGCAGACTTCTTCAAAAAGACATAATATGGTATAGCTTATAGCATAATACCATAATATGGTATAGTTTATAGCAAAAAAAAGGAATAAAGGTAAAATGATATTTGTGTACCATTGGTCATATTGAAATTTTAATGTCTGCCAAGTCAAAAACTGTAAAAATTACTAAGAATCAGTACTACTTTAGTATTTATATAGTCTCCTGCCCTGTACAGTTTTGTGTTCTACTCTGAGACTTATGTACCCAGGGTGATGCACTTTTGCAATTCACAGACCTTCTACTTTAGCCATAGGGAAAAGCAGAGGGAGGAGAGATGGAGGTGAACTATGTTCACTCTCTTCTTGCTCTCTTCTCCCTCTCTGACTTCTTCTTGTTTCCTATACAACCAGAAGCCCTCTCCCTGCCACCCCAGCAAAGTGACAGAGCAGAGGAATGCTCTGCTCGTGGGATCTGAGTTGGAATGACAGTGGGAAGATGGGAGCTATTTCTTTCATGGGAAGAGTGGGATCCAGGTGCCTCAGACAGCAGTGTGCCTGTAGGAATGGAGACTCTTAAAGGGCAAATTCCATCTTCTTTCTCTTCTCTTGTCCTTTCCTTCTACTCACAATATCAGGTCAGATGTCACGCAGGGGATTAGAGTTTACAAAGAGGGAAGCTTACATTTACACCTTCTTCAAACCCTCAGTTATCCTAAAAGTTAAATGGTATTACAACATTTTTATTTTGGTACCCATATGGAAAAATGTTAGTCTTGGGAAACTCCCTTGCTGAACTGAGGCTCCTGGAATAAATCATCTCTTGCTCAATTAAAGTGTCCTTGTGTATCATTCGTATGAACAATGCATCTATCTCATAAACTGGCCTCTTTCTGGCTGATGAATTTAGAGTAAATGCTGGATTGGCAGGAAGGAGACAAGGGAGACAGAGTTGTAGGTAATAGGAACCTTGTGTTTGGCTGATAACAAATGTGTTCTGCTATGTGTGTTTTTGGCAGTTGCCCGTCCTATCATCCATTCTTGCTTTTAGGCCAATGAAGCAGAAGTGAGAGGAAGAAATATATAACTCAGAAAGCTGCACTAAAAATGGAGGTTGAAATGAGATAATGTTGAAGTTACTTCCTTTTTTATTTGCTGAATTAATAACTTTTCTGACTTGTAACTTTGAGAAAAGTTACTTGAATAATCAAAATAAAGGATCGATGTGAACACTAAATCTAATCTCCCAAGAAAAAATGAAGGTTTTAGTGACTGGAAAATACTTTTTGATTTACTTAGTGTATTTTACTTCTATAAAATTCCTTGCTTTCTCTAGTTTCCATGGGTGCTGAATTGTTTCTCTCTATTGTTTTTGTAGCAAATCTGACTTTGAAAATTCCATAAAGAGGAAAATAAAAATTAATTCAGGCTTCCAGACCTGATGCTATCCACTTGTTCTCATAGAAGAACTGGAATTTATACATATCAAAGCAGTTCAGCTTATATATTCTAAACAGTTTGGCTCATAGGTGGAAAAAATAAGAATACAGTTGCAGAGTGTTTTATCACAAAATGGAAAAGTAATTTTATTTCCCTCCTTTTATCTTTTTTTCTTTAACATTTTCTGAAATTTAATTTCTGGTACTTTTTTTTTTCCTGGAAGAGAATGTAATAGTTATTTGTCAGCTTTTGTTGTTGGCATTAGGAAAAAACACACAATTCCATGTCAGTCTCAGACCTCCATCTTTATCTGGACAAGACACTTTAAATTAAAATTATTACTTTAAAACTTATTACATTAAAATAACCATCTTTCTCATGTGAAGAATGATAAACTCCCTGGGATTCTGAAGTGTAGGATATGGTATAAGGCTTGAGAAGCTGTCTGCTCCTTTGCTTTTAGACACTCTTCCATTACATTATTAGTTTACTCTAAGAAATATGCTTTAGGTGTTGGGTGATGAAATCTCAGGTGCTCATCATTGTTTCTTATCAGTGAGGGTTCATCCTGTTGGCCAGTTCAAGCAAATTGGATATATACACACAGATGAGCGAAATTAAGCTCCTACACAACTGCTGAAGTAAGGTGTATACAATCAAACCATTATGAAATTGCTGATCAGGCTAATGTGTTTCACATTTTTCTTTCATTTACAATGCCCTTCTATCATACCAGAAGCCAGACAGGAAACATGGTCACTTTGATGAGCAAAATCAAATGTGATTTCTTCCTTACTGTGAGTTAGAAATCTTTTTAGTTGTGAGTTCCAACAGCTTTTCTGTTTGGATCCTATTAAATAGCATGTAGTGATATGAAGGTATAAGAACGTCTTAAAATGGTTTAGAATTTTGGGGATTAATTTTGTTTACTTAAGAAAAGTCTGCTTCAGTCACCCTATTCTCTTTCCTGGTATCTCAGGAACTCCATCTTACATTGCCACTGCAGGCTTCGAACTCCATTTGATATGGAGAATGACAAAAAATGAATGAGGTTTGTTGGGATTTTTTTGGATTAGTTTTATTTTAAAATGACCAGCAAAAAAGTCGTGAAATCTGAGTAGTGATGAGATCACAGCTTTGCCCATGGTGGGCTACACGTGTATTTCTTTTGTAGGACGATTACTATTGGACAGAGATGGGATGTTCCTAGAGTAGGAGCTGGATCCAAGCAAAGAATTGTAAAGCTTTCTCTAGAGGAAAATGTAGAGACACTGACGGTGGCCTGTGGGTGGACGCCAGCCCACCAGTCAATTAGTACCAGATCTCCTTTCTGTGATTATTTTTGACTTTACAGTGAGTGGGGAAAAATAAGATAGGTGGGATAGACACAGGTAGGAAATCTGTCTCCAGTGTTACCACACAGCACGTCTGGGTTTGTTGCTAACATACCACACCTTTGATCTCCAGAATAAGGCTGCTTTGCTTTTCATTCATGTTAGAGCCATGTTTCAGTCTGAATGTGGCTCAAATGATTCTGATCTTACTTTGACAAAAATGGATTAAATGATATCAAAGCAATGGTTTAACCACAACTGTTTTCAGAGTCACATATCTATATACTTCAGTATTTAAGTGGTAGGTATTCTTCCAAAGTCCTGAGATGGTGATGTACAAATTCCTAAGTGTATGTGGTTTTGGAATGCCACAATATTCTGTGTAGTCTGTTCAATGTTATATGTGCTTGGTGTGAGTGGGACAGAAGAAACTAGATAAATATCTTGACTTTTATTTTATGGGCTCATCCACCTGAAACACACAACTTTATTTTTTCATCCTATGTTTTTGTGTGAAAAATGTTAAGCTACTCTTTGAAGAGTTTGTTGAATGCTTGATTTTTTACTTATGACATGACAGATTCTGTGTGTGTGGAGGGGTTATGATTCTTTTTTACTTTCCTAAAAGAAAAACCTGCTGGTAGAATTTTATATTCAGAAGAATAATTTTATGTTTCTAAAGAGCCTAAACCTTTAGCCTCTTATTTTGCTAAATGTTAAGTTGAATGGATAAGAAGCTTTTTGGAATAAATCATATTTCAATGTATGTCAGACTAAAACACATTGTAAATAATCTGTTCTGAGCTATACTATATGAGGATTTGGACATAAACAATTCTCTTTGTTTTTGGGGAGGGGCTAATATGTTTGTCTTTTGTGACAGAGTACAACCTCCTTAACAGTCAGTCTAATATACCTAAACACCTATTCAGAGCAAAGGAAGATGAATTTTTCTCTTATTTTGAACAATTTTCATCATCCTCTATTGCTTCTCAATGTAATATATGACAAGAATTTACCTGTTATTGTACTGATGAATATCTCCTCTTGTTGTGATGTCTAAAATCTTTGCTATTTGATGGGGTAAAACCTAGAAGTGTCTTGAAGATCACCAAATCCTTTTATGCCTGGGAATCATGTGCCCTTTTCTTTTAATACCTACATATTGAATGTCCCCTTTAAACTGGTTAGCAATTTGAATTACAGGTTGCAGGCCAACCCTGGAACTTTTTCAGGGAAAATTTGGTTAAAGTGATTATCACATTCTCCGATTTATGTAACATCTTTCTTGTTTGTAATTTAAGAAATAACAAAGAGTACCACCAAACTTTTTTTTTGCCTTCAGCAAGCATATTACAGAATATCTTCACTGAAATCACAGACTTTTGTCTGAAGGTTTAACTTTCTATGGCTCTGTGAATAGCCACAGAAATAGGATGCCTGTGGCCACAAGGGGACATACTGAATACAGGTCCATAAGTATTTAATTGCATAAGAGAGAACAAAATCAAAACATGTTGTTGAAAGAGATGCACCACAGAATATCTTAAAGCCAAATCAGGAAAAGAATTTCTTCTGAGAGCAGAAAATTAATTTTCAAATGCTTACTCTAAATGAAACATGAACTTTGGGGACCTAATTGAGAGTTTTAACTAGTAAGAAGTAATGGAAAGATTACATTGAATTGAAAAACTGCATTTAATTGAATTTGGTTCCAAATTTCCTTCAGCTTTTTTAATTGTCTCTAATTTACTGTAAGTAAAAGTGGTGTTAGAATTACTTTGTATTTAGGATAGCAGAAATAACCAACCAAAATCCCAATTCATTGTGGAACTGAAGGTGAATGGAGAAAAACATTGCTCATAGACAGGGTATTAAATTTCCATTTCCACCAGAAAATCAGCCTAGACAAATCTGCCGGTGTTGAAACTCACTTGTGGATTTCCTGCCAAAATTACAAATTACATGGCACTACCTTGTTAAAGGAAAAGATATCTAACTAGTTCTATTGAATGACAGAAGAGAATTCAGTTTAATTTTTGCTACAATTTTAAAGACAAATGTAAAGACCTGTAAGACATGTATTTTAAAACACATGTATTGTATTTTGTCTCGCTTTCCAAGAACAAGGAAAAACAGTGGAGAACTTCAAGCAGTAACTTAGGTGTGATTTTTTTGGCAAGTCCTTTTACTTGCTTTTTAACTTTATTAGCACTAAAATTAGTAAAAAAAGGTCAGGTGCTTGCTAAATGGGAGATAAATATTATCCCAACTGTGATCCTCCTGTATGGGAAAAATTGAGCTTACTCTGTATGAATGTTGTCAACTGTCAAGTGATTGTGGGATGCTGGTCAGTCACAGTTAACTGGATCCTGATGAAACAAGAGCTGTAAAGGTTACAGAAACAGATTTTTTGTATGCTAAATTGAGTTTCCCTGGCTCAGAGGGGAAACTTGATTCAGTACTTAAGACGAGATCTGTTTTTTTAAAGGAGGGTTGGCTGGTGATGAACTCTTTCAGTTTTGTGTAAAAATGTTATTTTTCAAATAGAATATCACCTTTTCCCCAAATGAGACATTTGAGAGATAGTTTGTGCATTCAATAAAAGATTCGTGCAGTTAGGGAAATGTCCATCAAATCATTACTAATTATAAATTAAATCAACAATAGACAGTGATTTACATATTGGACATAAAAGAAAGCATTGAGGTTGTAGGAATCTGTCCATTAATGTTTTCTGTGTGAGCTTTTCAGTAATAGAAGTAGTAAGTTCATCCTAAACCTTTGTCTACAGGAACAAGAAATCTGGTGGTTTTCCTTCACCCACTCTTCCAGGACCTCAGAGTGAACGACTCCCTTGCTATAGAGTCTCCACTGCACTGAATGTCTCTGTTAAAAAGAAATGGGGAAAAATGTCTTTACTTATCTCTGGGGTGGATGAGAATAAATACTTATAAACAGAGTGCATATACACCATGTAGGATGCATATAATTAGTATGTATGTGCTGTAAGTCACACACACAGTGGTGCTAGGGATCCTGAGAGTGGAGAAGCCTTTATACTCAGAATACACTGTCAAATCTCTAGCTCCTTTTCCTGAACCTTTGCAGTTGCATGGCGTCTTGAGCAACTTCATACAATCCATGGAACACAAGATATTTAGACTGTGATGTTTTTAAAGGAATGTTAAGTAAAGTAAGTAGTTGCTTCAGGCTGGATAGGCTAAAGAAGAGATTGCTGCTCTTTAATGTAAGATCTCTGAAAGTCAGGCTAGCAAACACACTGTAAGAATACATCAGGGCAACTGGACAGCTGGGTTGGAGCACAGATAAAAAAAGCCTAACCTCTAGCTTTGTGCTTAGCTGAATCTAAAGAATGTTTTTAAAAAAAAAAAAGCATTGCATTACTGTGCTCATCAGTTCTGTCCTTTTGTGCAGCTTTTGACGGGCTGTAATTGTCTTCCTGGCATTCACAGTGAATCATATTAATTTTGCTTTTAACTCTTTTGAAATTCTATAGAAAAATATGCAAATGGTTCAGGGGGACATATATAATTCAAAAGAGGTGTTACATGGAGGGGTTTTTTTTTCAGAAGTGAAAGAGTAGCTTCATTGTCTTTTCAAGACTACTTTATTCATCTTTGATAAATCAGGAATCTGTTTCCTCCCCGAAATTTGAAATGTATTTTTTCCAGCTGCTGATTATATTATAGTGTTTCTAATGTGTGTGGAAGGAAGGAGTTCCTGTTGTTGTTATTATTTAATTGCATGTCATTATTTAACTCCATGACAAAACTGGTTGTTCCCTTATGGATTTTCTAAAATTGAAACCATCACAGTAATATTAATTGATTTAGTCAGCGATGTAGAGAGGAGATTAAGTCTGCTCTTAGAGTCATTTGTGAATAAATTTGTTACTGTAACTTTGATATGTTGGGGCTCCAGTGTATGATCAAGTGCATCTTACAGAAGTAAGGTTTATGGGGTGACACTACCTTCATTATAGTCTGTAGATACGTATTTGCTTGTCAAGACTTACAAGCCACGCTATTAACATGCTTTGTTCTTATATTATATTCTTTCCCAAAATACAATATCAATTGTTCTTCAATTTACATGTCAAAAAATGTGTTGTGGTTGACCATGCAGAAATGTGAAGTACATTGTATATGAGCTATCTCTCTGGGTGCCATCTACCTGAGTTCACAGAAGTACTCTACTGTACTCTACATACTCACATATGGTCCCTAATACCATATGCATGAATAAATCAAACCCAAGTAAGATGCCCCACTGATGATATGATAGGCAAGATCTATATGCATGGTACTTGAAATACGTATTACCCAGCTTGGATTGGATCACTGACTGAGAAGAAATTACAAATTCTGGTAACTGCCCTGCTACTTGTAATATAATGTTGAGGTATTCAGCATAAAATTTAGGTAGGCTAGGTAATGGGACTAAGAAGGTTTTATTTGCTGGAGGCTATTAATTTTTGGGGGTTTTTTTATTCTAAAGGTAATTTCTACCCACTGTTTGAGATCCTGTCAATAGGCTGGACAGTACTTTTGCTGAGGGAATGGTACAACCCAATACAAGTCATTTTGCTATAGAGGGAGTCCTGTGAAATGCAGAGAAGGAACTCACAGTGATGGGAGGTAAATGGCTTGGTTTGACACTTATCACTTTCTAGAATTTCTGGAATTTTCACACCAGAAGTGTCATTCTTCTGAGGCATAATAGAAAGAGTATATCAACTGAGCAGTGGGATGGCTTAAATAATGCTTCAATAATTAAAACTTGTGGCATCAGATAATTTCTGACAAGTTCTCTTGAATTCTGTCCCCCGGCAGCTCAGTCTCCCCTGTTCAAATAGTGATTCTAAACCCACATGAGGACTTTTTTCTCCCTTTTGAGTGGGATGGGATGTGGATGAGTGGAGGAACAGAAAAACACCTTACGGAAAAAAACAACTCCCAAACCCTTGCCCTTTGCATGAATATCACCACTGGAGGAGAGATATGCATCTCTTCAAACTCCATCATGTTTAACTTGATGACAATGCAAATGTATATTGAAATCTATTGCTTGCTGTTGACCTGCTGTGAACAGAAGATCAGGTCATACATAAAGGCTTTGGCCTCTCATCCTATGTGCTTCTAGAAGTTACTCAGTACTAGGAGAACATGAGCACTGTCCTGACTACCTTTGCTTTGATTTTGCACCTTGATTCTGACAGATGCCTTTGCCAGAATAACTTGTCAGCTGGAAAGAGAGAACAATCTTAGTGCTTCTCCACTCCCTGCCAGAGAGTATCCCCCCGGAATATTTGTGTGTTTTTCTCTTATGAAATCAAGTGAGAAAGGAAAGACATAGAAGCACCGTAAGTGGCTACTGAGAGTAATTTTAATATCTCACAGCTTTGACCTAGGAGCAAGCTATTACCCATCAGCTGAACTGCACATAGTACAAAATAGAAACAACTAAGGGGAGTTACTGTGGAGAAAACACTTTGTGCCAACTCTCTATCCTGTGGGAACTTCTGTTCCTAAAGCTTTGAGAAGAACGTAGCAATTAATGTCTGGGAGGCTAAAGCGGATATTGGTCATTAAGGTGTACTTCATGGATATTTCTTCTGCTGTATTTGTGACTAACATGGGCCCCTGGGGGCTATCTGAGGGATAAAATGTTGCTGATTTAAGCACTCTGCAGAGCATTGGCTACCCTTGCAGTCACAGGGAGTTGCTAATGCGAGGAGAAGGTGGACACCAAGTAAGGGAAAGCAAGGAGATTTGGGACAAATTGGCAATGTGCCTTCTAAATAGGGAGGGAAAAAATAGACATTTCTGCTTGGCAGGTATATTTGATGTGCCAAATTCTCCAAACTGCATCAGCTTGAACCTTTTCTTTTAGCCCTATTCCCACAGTTTTAGTTGCTTTTATTTACGAGAAAGGTATGTCTGATGTATTTGTGCACTTGGGGATAGGTGTACCTTTCTGATAAAGCCTGCAAGTGAGGTTGTGTGTGGGAAATACTGAAATATTACTGATCCTTCTAAAAGGTTTTTAGACTTAATGTTCTTTCAGTCTGCTTCTGCTCACACCTGAGGTTCTGCAAGTGCTGAATTTGGTAGCGGGAGAGGCCTAAGGGGTTTCTGACCTCAATTCTTTCTCATCCCATCCCATGCTCTGAAGTTATAAAAAAATAACTGTGGGGGGAGGGCACATGGTAAACTGAACTGACTCAAATTTGGAAACTATTTAAAAGTATTATTTTCATGCTATGAAGGGAAGAAAGGGAATATATTATTCCAATGACAAGATTGTATGCTCTTTGGGGAGTGGACAATGAGTAGCAATACAAGGTTGACACCTCCCCAAGTTAGCTTTCAAAACAAAACATTTCTGGAACCATGGCTTAAATTTTTTCTTTATTTGCGCAAGAAGTCTTTGCTGTTTATCCTGGAATTGTTAGTTAACAGTGTACTACTATCTTCAGCCTTTTATGCTAACTACAAGTGTGTCCCTTTAAAGTAATTGCTGTGTCTTCCCCTGTTTGTATAAATACTTTGAAAAAATATATTCATTGGCTGTGTTGTATTGTTGCTTGTTGACTCCTATGCACAGGTGTATTTTCAAGTACATTACTCTGAAAACTTAGACCCTGCAGTAGTTTCATAGCTGACATTGAAATTTAATGGTTGATATTTCAAGGTGGGTTTTTTTATTTTTTTTAACACTGATAAAACCCAGGTGTATATAATAGTGCATAAAACTCTGCCATGTGCCATTGTATTCAAAATCTCGCAGGTGATATTTTAAGATTGAAAGGTTTCTGAGAATTAATTTCCAAATGTTAAAGAGAAGGACAATGGCTTCAGTTTTGCAAAGTTTTATTAAATATATGGATATGTCAATCAACTTCTGCACTTGGCAGTTGGCTTTTTGCTGTCTGTGGAAGAGGAGGAAAGTTTTTACACACCTGAACACTTTACTGTGGTTGTCTTTCTACGTAAGCAGTGTAAAAACTAAAGGTTAAGATTGTATTGATGGTTTTGATGAAGGCAAAGAAACCTTGAATAAGAGAATGACAGTTCTTACAGAGAAGTGGAGAGGTGGGAAAGGATAGGAAAACTTCATGAGCTGTGCTATTGTTTTATACAAAAGCAAACACAACTTATCAAAACCAAGGCTGTTTACTTGTGAGTGAGATTTAAATTCATACCTAATTTAAGTGAAAGAGTGGACTCTGAAACATTTGTCTCCATCCTTTCTTTCTACCTCCCTTTTTCATTCAATGCACTTTGCTCATTCTCACACATTCTTGTTTTCACTAATCTGTCTCACAAAAGGATTTCCCTTGGCATTCTCCTTTAATAAAGAAGAAATCTAAATTTCTGGGTTTACATAAATTTACTGCCAGCCTCCAGACTTGTCTTGCTGCACCTATAGTTCAAAATAAATTGTCATACACTATTAGCAGATTGAGAATACTGTTGTGTTTCATATTTTTTGTCTGTTGCAATATTATCGATAAAGAAATTTTATCTTTTCCATGCATAATCATGGAAGAAAGGGATGATTTATGCTTTCTCCTGACATGGAAGGAAGACAGAGAGAGAAGGATGAAAGTGGAAAGACTGCTTTGGACCCTGTGTAAACTGAAATTTTATGTCACTGGTTGTTAACGTTCAAGCCCTCAGAGAAGGTGAAGGTGCTATAGGTTTGTAATTCTGTAATATAGAAATTCCAGTGCAGGTTTCTCTTCACTTGTACTCCTTCCCAGTATATCATTCACATTTGGTCTCCACTTTGTAAGCAGTGTGAGTCAATGTCTGCTGGAATTCTTGTAATTGTACTGAAAATCTTTGTACCTGATGGTGCCTTCCCTAGGGGACAATTTCAGCTAGAAAGAGCAAGAATTTTGTTGGGGAGTGGAAAAAATTGTCATGCTCACAGAGATGCTGAAAACATACTGCTCCCTTTCAAACCTGAAACATCACAAGTGTGTTTCCTAAACCAGTCTAGTGAATTTAGGTGAATTGCTCCCAATTCTTGAGCAGCTGGATTTATAATGTGATCTTGCAGAGGAATGCATAGTCTACCTTAATAATGCAGGGTTGTCTAAGTAGATTACGCAGCTTTTACACAACTCTGCTTTTCAGTGCCAGAAAGGCAGACTCAGACATATTCAAAGCACAGCACAGGTGTAACAGACTCTGAGCCTTCTCCTAGAATGGCTGTAAATCTACTTGTTCATACAGCTCTAAACCCTTTTTTGTCTCTGAAGAGGAAAGAGGGGTGTTTGTACTGCGAGATTTGATGTATCTAACTGAGCCTCGGCTTTTAATTTACACACCTACATAATCCCTGCAGAGAGGGAGGTGCTCTGAGTTGTTCTCTCAGGATGCTTGTCTTCCTCTATTGACAGAGAGGAGAAATGGAGGGGAGGGCAATCTTCCTTTCTATTTAGTTGTAAAGACATGAATATATCCCCTTCTCTCCCACTACCCATGCAGATGAATGTTTTATTCAAGCGAACTAATTTCCAGACATGGAAAAAAATATTGGAGAAAATACATGAGGATTTAAAAGCAAAGGGAAAAGATGTTGAGGAGAGCAGGCAAAATGCCTGTGTGTGTTTGTTGGAAGCACTGGAGTCCACGCAGGGAACAGTAGGGACTAGAATTAAACAGCTTTGAAAGCCATTCCACTACTGGGGTATAAACTGCAAGATGGAGTAAGAGCCAGTGCTCTCATCTCAACAGCATGAGCCTTGCAATAAAGGCTGTCTTTGTTTTTAATTTTCGCCTGGTCTGTCAGCCAGTTTAATGTTCTCACACAGAAAAGTGCATTTACCCTCATGGTCACATTTGGAGCTAAAGGTGCTTATGCACACTCAGCCCAGTCTCTGCTTGCTGTCTCTGACAGCAGGATCCTCTGCAGTGCTCGAGGTATGCTTCCAGAGGGGTCATCAGGAATGCTTTGCACTTGAGAAACTGCTTAATTTTTATTTAGATTCCCACTTCCTCCTTTTTTAGCCTGTACCGATGGGGGGAAAAAAATGATCCAACCGCTGATTTTTGAATCAAGAGGGAGTTGTTAGGTGGATTTTTTGTTGGTATGATTGGAAAAAAAGTCTGTTTGGTTCTAGAAATGGAAATTCAGACCCTTTAGATTTTCCTGAAAATTTCAGCATTTCAGTTACATTAAAAGAATAAGTCCTTAGTTGCTTTATTAATTGATATATGTGTGCTTAAGGAGACCATACACTATTTACTTCGACCTCCTCCAATGTTTCTTTTGATCTTTGTGAAAAGCAGAAAAGAGTTGACTATATTAGAAAAACTATAATTGTCTTCTCTCCCTCTCTGATATTAATATCAATCAACAATGCCTTTAGTGAAACTTTCTGAAACAGTTAATATAAAAATCAATGCTAAGTAATCCAAAGGACAATCAAATCCATTATAAAACCAAAATACAAGTCCCCATCAGACCACCAATATCAATGGAACCCATTGTTGGTTTAAAATTCTGGTAACCTTGGAGTAGCAGAGGTGATGCTTATCAGTATAAAAGTTAGGGTCCACTGTGATGGAAGTGGTAGCATTCAGATTTCAAACAGCTTTTTTTCTGTTTGAGAAGAAGAAGAAGAAGATTTTTTTTTCCTCTACCTGAAAAAAAGTTGCATTCCCTACAATCTGGATCACTGCTGTTCATGGCTATTATTTAAAATTCTAAAGATACTTGAGCTTAGTTCTACTAAGCTCTGTCTTTCTACAGACTTTTTTTCTATGTGGATGTTTGGGACCATTGAAAAATGTATTTAAAATGCAATGTGAGTAAGGTGCTACCTTTATAATACCAAGAAAATGTCTTTAATTACTTATTGTCTAAAGGCTATGACATTTTTTCACAGACATCTAACATGTCAGCATGACATGCTTGGGAAACTTCTGGCTTGTAACAGGCAATGTGTATTTGTTGAGAACAGTCATGTCAAACCAATTTGATTTCTTTCAAGTGACAAGGTAGCAGGCCTCTTGCATAGCAAAAGGAAACAGATGTTGAATATCTTTAGTAAAGCTTTGTTATTGATTTACACTATATTCTCAAAAGCAAAATAGATTAATACATTTAGTTGTAACTAGTAAAAAAGAATTTCAGTACTATTGGGACAGAAGGACAGAGTGGATGACTGAACAAAGTGGGATGCTTCAGGGATCCATCCTGTCTGAAATACAATACAATGTTTTCATCAGTTACTATGATGAATAAATTGAGGATACTCCCTGAATTTTATACTCCTATTTAACCTGAGGAACAACTGTTCAGGTAGCAGTTCAGAAAAAAAATCTGGGAGGTAGTGTCGATCAAAAGCTGAACAGAAGATAAGAGTGAAACACAGCTATCAGAAAGAGAGAGGTAGGTGAAATGAAAGAGTTGGAAAACTGAAATGTTTTGTGGTGGCAAGGAATGTGGTGGCAAGTTTTGATTTAGAAGACAATGATGCGCACGGTGATCACTTGCCTGGCATGTGACAATCATGTGGCAATTGAATCCAGCATATGATGTCAATAAGAGCTACTCTGCTGAGTTTCACTGAGCACAGCATAATTTAGGGAGAGCCCAGAGCAGGAATCCTAGGAATCCTGATTCCTTGTCCTTGTTTTTACGAAACTGAGGTCATTATTTGCTAAAATTGACATTTTTCACTCCCACTTTAGAGCTGTAGAGGGAAAAAACCATGATTTGAAATCCCAACAGCCTTCAAAATAGTACAATTATCCTAAATAGCACAATAACGCAAAATAGTACAAAGAATCAAGAATATTCACTGTGTAATATCCACTCAAAGGGCTTCAGCAGCTCCGGGATCTAGGTTCCACTCTTTTACTCAACTGAATTTTCAGGATAGAGAGTGACTCCACAGTGTTTATCTCTGTTCACTACAGGCAGGTTTTAAAGTATCCTAGCAATTTTAACTCCAATGTCTGTTAAGTAATAAGCACCAAAGAATTTAGTTTCTCTTTACCTGCTGCTCCTCCTTCCTTTAGGGCCATTCCTCTATGTGAAAACACCTATGGCTCTCCCAACGGTTCTGGATGTGAAGCAGCTGACTGTAGTTCTTGGGGAGAAAGCCGCTTTCATGGTGGCTGCCATCACTCTTATTGCTAAAATTTGAGGTAAAGGGATGAAAAATTAATATTATGAAGTTGTTAAAAAAAATTAATTGCTATTAATGCTAAATGCACATACAAATTTTCCTTTCAGTTACAGGCTTTTTACTGTGACGCCAAAAAAGAGCGACTTGCCTTAAAAATTCGGACTTTAAACACCAGGCATTTCACACATGGGGGAATTTTGGAAAGGTCTAATTTGGGGAAGGGAAAAAACCCCCAAAATAATGGCAAATAATAAAAGTTATTTGTGGTAACAGCCACTGGGAAATTCAGTGTTTGGGAGATCAGAAGCCTGTCAGATTGATCTGTCATCACATGACAAAGGAAGCAAATGAAGTTAAAGCTTCCCAGTGCTCACTGTCTCACTACTCTGATAGCCCGGCCAACCCTCAGAGCCACTTCTGGTGCAGAACTGGAGGATTGGGCAGACTATTAGCCAGATCAGGGGATCATTTTCACCAGGAACTGTGACTTTCAATTGTTGCTAAAGAATGATGAAATTCTTCTTTCTTAATAACAGCCAGCAGCTCCTGAACCTGCAATGGTCAGCAATGTTGCTGGAGAGGATGTGCCAGGATTTCACTGCTGCTCAGAAAGGTGTAAATAATTAAAAAAAAAAAAATTATTTTTTTCCCCCACAGTAAGCAACTTACTTTCTTTTTTAGTAAATGCTAAGGTAGCCAGGCTATGCAGTGCCACAGTTTAATTACTGAGAAAACACCATGGGCATGCTCTCCCTGTGCTGAGGGAATGCAGCAACTAGCAAAGAAGAGGATCATCTGAGGGAGAGAAAGAAATGCTGGTAAAACCAAATAAAGAAAAGAGAGAGTAAGGGACTGGAAGAAATTAAAACACAGGGAAAAAAAAGGTGTTCTCAGTGTTTTTCACCAGGATTCAATGTCCAGACTTGGGCTCACACATTAACTCCAGGTAGCTCCATATAAGATTCTGCACTTAACAGATAAATTAGAGCTGCTTTGCAATTTGGATCATGTGAGATCTCTCAGCACATTTTGATCCTTCTGAGTGTGGAGAGGGTGAAAAGAACAGTCTGCCTTGGGTTCTCATCACACCCTCTGAAGAAAGGAGCTTGGGCACTCCTGTCTGCGTCCTTGCTTGTGCTGATCTTACATGAATGCTCTGAGCTGCCAGCCATACAGAGGAGCAGAACCTGTCTCCTCACCTGTCAAAGGTCCAATAAATTGCACTCAGCTGGCAGATACAGGTAATCTTATGATAACAGTGCCACATGAGCTAAAATCTTGCTTTTCTTTGAGGCAGTAGCAACCACTGGAGACAGACAGCTCTTCCTGTTTTCATACTATCTGAAAACACATTGTAAGGATGACTTTGCTAGTTCTTTCAGCTCTCATTGCTGGAAGGGCATTGTCACAGAAGAGCATTATCTCACTCATGTTAATGCAACCTGTACTCTTGCTGCATTTGCATTCTGTTAGGGCATGAAGTCTGAATTGTAAGATGGATTTTTCAAGGTGTCAGATGTATCTGCATCAAGAAATGAGTGCCTTGCCCCTGTGTCTGACTCTTACTTAGCAAAGTAAGTGTAATAGTGAAAGTAAATGGTTGATAACTAGAATACATTGGCCTGTAATAGGCAAAATATTTTGTTTATAGAAACTTTATGGTATGAATTTGAGTTGTTATGAGATTTGGGCACAACTTCACATGTTTCCTTTTTTTTCTGGCATGAAAAATAATTAACACCCTTCTCCCCCCTTTTGAGCCTTTGATGAAATGTGTGTCTACGTTTAAATCAACTACAGCACTTGGGAACTACTTTTGTTAAATTGTGGGCTGTGTTGCTGTTAAAAATGTCCCAGTGTTATGCTGACCATATATAAGTTCAGTCTGTATTTTTTACAATGATATCTGCCCTCTAGGATTTATTTTCCAATTATAATAATACTTGTTAAATTTTTCCTTTGCTCTTGGTGATGAGGAAGGTTTTATGAAGACAATTACCCTTCCATCTGTGGTTATATCATTCAACTTTGTTTCCTCTGTCCTGTCTCTTTCCACCTACTACAGTCAGCATCCCTGCTCCTGCTGGTACAAGCTGTTGTCCCAGTCTGCTCCAGACTTTTAATTTGTGATTCTTGCAGTTTATTCTAAATCCCCCTTTGCTATAGTCTCTCTGTGAGTGAGTGGCTATGGCTGCTACTGGCTTTCCTGCCCTGCTAATCTTCCAAATTAATTTATTTTATTCCCGAATTTCTGTTTGCTGCTGCAGCAAAGTAGATTGTGTTCCTGATATTACAATTTTTGGTGATCAGCTTCATGTTTTTTGTTTTATCAGTGAACCCCAGCATAGTTACTGCTGCTTGATGGGATGCCTCTGCTGACCTAGCATGCAGCAGCAATTTCTTTCTCCCTCCTTCATTGCTATTTTTGTTTCTTGCCATTCTAATAATTACTAAGTTTTGGGGTTTTTTGAATCGGCTAATGGTCATTCATATAATTTTCTTCACCTCATTCCTGTCCCATGAACCTGCCACATTTGATTTGCTCTGCCTTTTATTTAACTACTCAGGCTTTATGTGTGCATATACATGTGTCCTATGTGGACTTTTTTTCTCTTTTCCCCAATGGCTTTTGCAAATGTGGCCAATTTTAGTCATACCTTAGAGAGGTAAAGTCATCCAGGAAATGTTTTTACCCTTTCTGTGAAACAAGCAGCACTCAAAAAAATGCATCACTGTAGGTATTTCAATGTATGTGTTATTAGACACTAGAGATACTGTGCTGCAGACATCACTTTAGAAAGACTCTGAGGAGAGACACTTTGAATTGGAGCTCACACTTTTGGGATGTGTTCATGTGAAACTATATTAGTTCATATTTATTTTATTTGCAGTTTCTATTACTGTAACAGAAGACACATTTTAAAGAAGTTTTGCTAATGTACATCCTTCTCAGTTGCTAGTATATGAGGAATTTGTGTACA
The DNA here is from genome assembly GCF_025592945.1 of Manacus candei. Classification (NCBI taxonomy): domain Eukaryota; kingdom Metazoa; phylum Chordata; class Aves; order Passeriformes; family Pipridae; genus Manacus; species Manacus candei. The sequence continues at coordinate 2,483,833 of NW_026138120.1, forward strand.
ATTGCAGTGAAAAATTAATCAAGTTCAATTATACATAGCTGTTTAAAAAAATAATTTGTTTACTGTGGTAAAGAATGTAGTATATAATCTCCCCCTCCCCCCCCCCCCCCTTAAAGACTTGTTTACTTGATAGACCAGTGTTTTTGTCTTTTTTGCATGTACCTGAGAGATGCTTTTGACACTGTTCTTGCTTTCTCCTTCATGGGCTTCACAAGCTGCTGTTGAACAATTTTCTACTAACAAATAAATATGCTTAAGTGCCCATACTTAATATTCTGTGTGACTTCCTTTTTTTTTAACTGCATTTATCATATGAGTTTATTTTTAGCTTTTTTTTCCTGTAAAAAAGAATGCTGTTTGAATGGAATCTCTCTTCTTTGGCTCTGTCTTTCCAGAGGTTATTCTACTGAGACTGTGAATGGAAATGCATGAAGCTGAAGAGTCTGCAACAGCAAAGGATTGCTGTAATCCTTTAGCGTAATTCTACAGGCAGTGAGGTCTTTTAGGGGTAAAATAGGTTTACAGTTCAGGCTCTAGCTGTAGTTATATCATGTCTCATCCCTGGGGTACATTAAAAACTGACTTTGGTTTAAGTACAGATTTCTTGGCATGGAGAATAGTGTTGGCATGGGTGACAACATCTGCTTGGATGACTGTATTTCCAGTTTCCAGAGCTCTTCAGAAAAAACTCTGAGTTTCCAAAATGACAATTCTTATTTTTGCTTTGCCACATCCAGAGGTAATTCTTTTTATCATCCATTAATTTCAGTAATGATTTTGCACACAAAAACTCAAACATCTGCAGTGGGGCCCCTTTAACTGAGTAGAGTTGATTGAAATAAAACAAGAGACATCAGGGTGAGGCAGTGTAATGAAAGGACTGTACAACTCTGGGCTCTTGCAAATGGAGGTGAAGATGACTGGCAGAGGGTATATTGCTTCTGAGAGGCAAACTTTATCTCTACTACTAGACTTTGACATTTTGAAATGGTCTGTTTTTTACACCTTCCGTCTCCTTATCTGTGTTAACATGAAATGTAGATACCTTTGCCACAAAATTTCCCAATCCACATTTCAGGCAAGAGTGAACAGTTCAACATGGCACCTGCAGTGATATGTTTGCCATTCCCTGCCTAGGTTTTGTTAATTGCTTTCCTCAGCATTGCATCTTTGGTGAAAGATAATTATTTATTGCTGAAGGTGGGACTGTTTCAGACGATGTGAAATAGCAATTAGATTTTTCCTACTTTCTGTATTGTCATTAAAATTGTAAGGATTCTTTCCATCTGATGCTAGGATGCTTTCTGAGACCAGAAAATTCATTAAATGTGTTGTTCAAAACTATCCTGCTGGAGAGAAAAATATATAAAAATTTCATTGAGTGACACTTGCCTTACCCAGCTTTGCTGTCTTTTGTCAGAGCAAATGAAGGAGCTACTTCTCCCAAGATCAGGCTTGAAATCTGAACATACCTATAGTTAAACTCTTTCTTTAGGAGAATAAATAAATGAAAGAGTGGAAATTTTTAGTACCTGGCAGCATGAGTTCAGAATCTCTGAGATTCTCTCTCTCGCTCTCTCTCACCCTCTGAGAGAGAACACTCTTCATTGCATGATAATGTTTATCACTGGTGACTCCTATGTTTCTTAAAATTGCCTCTAAATATGTCTACATGGGTGCAAAATCACACACACTTTCAAAGCGTTTCTTACACAATCCGGAGGAGCATGGAGGAAGAGATCCAGGTCTGGATTATCTAAGGAAGTAGGACAAGGATCTGACCAGTGCAACACCCAAGAAAAGGACTACCAGAAGAACAAAACTTGGTGTGAGAAACTTTTCAAGATTTACATCAAACCTAGCTGCAATTTTAGGATCCTGTTTTATTCAGAAGAGCAGAATTGTACTGGCATAGTACTATGGAGAGAAAAAAATGTGGAAAAAAAAAGGACTTAATAGCATGGTGAGACTCATGTTTATGACAGCTTCTGAAAGCCCTGTTTCTGTAGCCAGTCAAAATAAAATTCTGATGCTAAGTTGCCTGAGATACATTCATGTACAATAAAAGTTTGAGATGAAGAGTGGCATAAACATGTACTACAAGTTTGGCTTCTGTGGGAGAGACTTTTTAATTTGTAATACACATCTCAAAAGCTGTATAATGAACACAAGGAGGAATATAAGAAAATCATGTAAATTAAAATTAACATGGAGGAAATAATTTTTAAATGGTACAAGCAGGAATAATTTAAAATTATTGCATACTGCAAAAGATTCTTTTTCAGTAAGAATGAAAATTGTAGAATGTTTCCATCATAGTTTCTGACAGGAGACTAGAAAGAAAATTTGTGTAGTGAATCTCTGGAACAGGGACCTTGCCTTCCAGCAACCCCCTTTACCTCCATGGTAGAGATCTGAAGGGACTGATTATTTCAAGGATACCCAATAACACCTAGCTCAGGCTCAGACAACTAACAAGAATCAAACAATTTTCAGTTAACACAGCCGAGGGTGAGTCTGTCTGTTTTGTAGCATGCCCTCTCGTAGTTAGCTCATGAAAGCTTTCCTAAGGTAGTACAAGTAAAAAGTAACATTTTTTTTTACAACAATCAACTGTAGTGTGCTTTGTTTTTCTATGGAGGACAAAAACTTTGATTCACAGCAAATTATCACGATAATAATATATTGGTATTTCATTAATTATTCCATGTTCCTTTACCAAGTTATATGGTAGGGACCTAAGAGATATGTTGGTCACAATGTGTCCTTTTTTCCCAAAGAAGGGCTAGATGCAGCTAAGTTCTTGTTGTTATGACAGGCAGCTTCCAGCGCTGATGCACTGTCATCCCCAGCAACTGATGTGGACACAGAGTTGCTCCACTGGCTGAACTGCTGGGAGGGGCCAAGCCAATAGGCTTGTAGGCCACCTCCATAGGACTGACCACAGGTATGTGTTGTGCTAGAGCTCCTGTCTAACTGTACAACAGGGATGAGCTGATTTGTGTCGGGGATCACAGAGGCGAGAGTGTTTGGAGTGTTAAGCAACAATAAAGATAGGAGGTCCCAATGAAGGAAACCAACTGTATGACCCAGGTACCCTGAACAAATTCCTGATTTTTGGAGAATTTTATCCTATGCTGTAATAAGCAAGCTCTCTGCTTAGGCCCTGACATGAGTTATGCTGTGAGTACAATCAGCAGCACTGGCCCAGCTGCAGATACAATTTGGCTGGTTCAATGGAAGCATGCCAGAGTGCTGAGGAGGACTCCAAGGCATGGCAAATTGTTTCGTGCTCTCCCACTGAGTGTTCTAGATGTGCACTGGAGTGCCCGGACATTGCCACTAGGTGTTACTCTCTCTAAAAGGAGCAGACTGACTGTGTGTTTGGTTAAACCAAGAGAACATGGGGAAAACCAAGTTGACAAAGTGTAGCTGGAAACTTTCAGATTTAAAAAAAAATATTTGTACTGTATTATGTATAATTTGAAAATAAGTCATTGTCAGGATTTTCATTGCACTGTAAACTATGAGACAACCTGACTGACAATTAAGAGAAGGCCAGTATTTAGTTGCAAGAATGAAGAAAGGAAGTAGAAAACCATTGGGACGGTAGAAAAAATTGGGATGAAGCAGCTCATGGGGGCATGGAATTACCCCTGCAACATGCAACTTGCAACAGTTTTGACACGACAGACAGTTTTTGTGGCCTATTTACACAGGGAAATGAAATGATCTGGCAGAGTATCTAAGTGGCAAATAAAACTCAAGTGAAATCTAAAGGCTGTGATACCTGAAATGAAAACAAAAGTATTGGTGGTTCAACAAAAAAAAGTGAATATGCAGCAAGTATCTTCTGGCAAATGCAAGGTTGTCTGAAGCCCCTCTTTCTTTGTTCTGAAGGATAAGCGAGGAAGAACAGGCACGTGGATAACTGGTTTGGTGTAGCTGATATGATGTAGCTAATTTTTATTGTAGTGTCTAAGCCACATCAGTTTAGTTTGAATATTTCATTTACATGTGTGACCTAAAAGAATTTTACACAAGGGTTTTAAATTACTTTAGGAGGTGTATGTTAGTAGTTTCTAATGTCTCAATGCATTTATGATCAATTTAGTTAGTTTTTTAATATAAGGAAAGCCTTTGTTTGAACTTTGATTTTGTAAAGTTCCTTTTTTATCCTTCCATTCAAATACTCAAATATTGTTGGAATAAAATTTTATTGTGAGAAAAAAATTAAGTATTTCACAGAACTGAGGGAGAATGTACCACTAGTGGAGTCAGCATAGCGCACCAAGACATATGTAAAGTATTTCTGAGTCAGTTGAAAATATAGAAACTTCTCATTTTTTCTAGAAGTTTGCATTGACTGTCAGAAATATTTCATTTTGCTAAAATTGATACTTTCTGGCAACAGTTATGGTTTTGGTGAATTAATATTTTCTAACATTTCTCCCCCATCTGCCTCAAAAGTAAAAAGAACCCAGTCCCAAAATATTTTGTCAAAAAGACCATGATCAAACCAGTTTGACATCATTTGTGTTCAGGAACTGATACATATAAACAAACATTGATTCCATGTCACTGATCTGTTTGAAAGCTGGCTCAACATCTGTTACTGTTTGGCAGAGGGGTACAATGTACAGATTTTTAAAGCCTTGTAAAATGCTTTCATATTTATTTAATGATTGATATTTCATTGCAGTTACTAACTTGACAAAATTCTTCACCAGAGGTAGGAGGATGAGGGGAAGTTAAGAGACAAGCACATCTGCTAGACTCTTGGAGATCCAACAAACTCTAAATGCGATTTAGACTTTGAACTCCTTTCAAGTTTATTTTCATCCTCAAATCCAGAGAGGATAGTAATGGGCTGAAAGGAAGCAAACTGCATTGCGATAAAATGTATCCCAGAGGAGCCTTTATGATGGGTCTATCACCAGTTTCATTAGTCAAATGTTTTCGTTGGAGAAATAATGGGAAACTGGCTGTTTTCCTAGCAAGTGCATACCACCATCTACTATGCTCCTGTGTTTCTAGCAATTATTAAAAAATACTTTGAAATGTTCCTTCTCACAAAGGATAGTAATCATGTAATTGTAATTAGAATGGAGTAAGACTTCTGAAAATACTGTGAGCAGAAAGTATCTTCTGAAAAATATAATTCATCAAGTGGCAGAAAAGTGAAATTTTGAAATGATGAAATATAATAGTTGCCATTTTAAGTGTTGAAGTGTTCTCTTCAAGCTATTCTTGATTTGTTTACATTTTAGATAATTAGTCTTTAAATCAGATATTAAAACTGTGCTGTAACTAGGTGTTATCCCTAATAAGTTTTGCAGTATCAAAATCTCTATGGGCACGTCTGCTCTGTTCTGTAAGATGATAAGCAGATATTCCCAAGCTGATGTTAAAAGAGCTAGAAACAGAACAGCATAGTCACTCCACTAGCCCCAGACAGTTTGTTGCTTAGCCTGGAAGCAGGTGGTGGAGCTGAGATCAGAGCTAGAATCATTAGTAGTATTTTGCAGTGCTCCATGGATGATGATCCGCTTTGCCTGGGGGGAGGTTGAGATCCCCTGCATGAGAAACAGAGTGCTCAGAGCTGGTATGCTTCCCTGTGGAGCCACAGCAAAGTTGCTTTGCCTTTTCCAAGGTTTACTGGCTAAACATCATGTTCATATCTTTGGTAACACTGGGGCACTGGGGTTTCTGTCAATCCTGATATAAGGCAAGCCACATAGCTCTGTTTTAAGGCAATTGAATTTACAAAACTAGGGATTTAAACTTAGTTTCTCCCATTACCTCAGCTACAGCTGTATCAGCCAGTCTTTCCGAGCAAAAGTGAAGGTGTAACAACAGCTGGCATTACTGGAAAAGTACAGCTGTAGGTAAAAATAAGCCATTTTTATAATAGTGTTTTAGAACAAAGCTCAGCTTCAGTATACTATAATGATATGCAATTTAAATTTACAAACTTTAGCAATTAAAATAGGAACAGGCCAAAACTTAGGTTGTCTATGAACTTGTCAAGAACACAAATGCTAGGCAAGCCTTTGTTAATCATACGTTAATTATAGTGGAGTTATCTTTCCAGAACACTCTTAATTGTACCTATTTGAATCTGTTTTGCTGTTATGTGCATTGCCTTTGTTTTAAATAATAATAGTTTTACTGAATTATGATACAAAGTCTTCCAATTTGAGAAAGGCACAGAAACATGGCTTCCCAACCTTGTTCTGGAAAACTACAAAGCTTGTCTCATGGTATTAAGTGAACAAATGCATTTTATTTGAAATAAAAACAAGGCTTTGAAAATTTTGGCATCACTGACACAAATTTTTAATAGTTCAGTGAGTGAAAACAGAAAAGGATTGGAGCCTTTTACCAAATGATCTAATGGAATGTTTTTAGCGATGATATTCCCACTTTTTCAACCTTCAAGTATATTTGTTAGTAGAAAAGCTATTTAATCTGTCAGAATGAAAATCTTTAGTAGAAAAAACATGAGCATTTACCAGATATTTTCAGCCTATAATGAAAAAAAGAAATTAAATTGGAATACTTTAATTTTAAAAGCACAAACAGTTGATGCTAAAAGTAAAATTCATCTTCCCCCAACATGGCACATATCAATTTAAGTTTAATTAAAAGTAACAGCATCAATACCATCTTGATGCTTGTCAGAATATTGAAGAGTTTGTTGACAGATGCTGGCAATACAGCAGTAATTATGAATCTTTCCCTGTTGTATAATTTAATTTTTTAATGAAATCACACCATTTATAGACTCTTCAGGTACATTCAGGTCCACGGCCTATTGTGTGCACTCAGCACAGCACACACCAACCTGTTTTCTTAGGTGAAATCTATGCAAGTCTAAAAATAACTCTGTGAACATATGTGCTACAGTACTTTGAGGTAACCTTTGTTTTGTCTCAACTTAATGTAATAAATCAAAACTGTAGAGCCAAGCACATGCTGTCGCAGCTCCTCTTGCACAGTCATACATCACTTTTCAGTGCAAGAAGAAAAGTTCTGATATGTACATAATATATAATCTGTAGAAAGTACTTATGGTAGGGTTTCAAAAAGATGCGTAGTGTTTGTAGGGAACTCACTCTTCACCTCTTTCAAAAAAACACATGTTAATAAAAGGCATGGCTGATAGGAGAGTAACTTTCTATTGAATTTTTTTACCACTTTAGGGCTCTATACTTATAGATCAGCTGCTGGATGATTACTAACTGTTCATTATCTAGTGGTTTGTGTTAAATTAGACCAAGGTCTCTTCACCACAAGTCTGTCTTAAAGCACCTTGAATAATACATGGAACTCATTCACACTCTTGTGGGTTTTCTTCAAGGTCCAATATTTAGTCAATGGAGCTGCTTTCATCATCTAAGAAGTAAAGCAAATTGGTATTGAAGCTGAAGAAACATTGCTTATTTTGGCATGTCTCCTATGTGTGCTCTGGTCAGTGGGAAAAAGTTTATCAGGTTATCGCTCGTGATTATTACATTGGGCCGAGCATTTAAAACGTGAAAGCAAATTACTTATGGAAAACAAGCTAAACTTGTGACTCCTAAAAAAAAAAACCAGCTTGACAATGAAGGGCTGTGGATGCCAAGGACAGGCTGTTGCTGATCAACTGGACAGAAGGAGTGGAGGGAAAGAGGAAGATAAAAGGAAACTGATACTAATGTCAGCAGTATAAAGAGATGCCAAGGAGGCAAAAGGAAGGGTTGTATAGGGAAGTTTAATATGCAAAGTTGACAAAGGCATAACCCATGCCTTTGAAGACCTTCATCTATTAAACTAATGAGTATTAATACATCTTAGAACAATAACAATAAATAGTGCAGGAAGGGCGCTATATGTTTTCTGGTTTGTGTGTCTTGTATCTTGAAAGGGTAGAACTAATAGCGAGGTGATGTTCAAGTCCTCAGTTGTTTCAGTGGGGTTTTGTCTGTTTGTTTGGAACTGCTTCAGGCAACGTCCTTTCTTGTAACACCATGTTTTTTCAATTTAAAGCAAATCATCTAAATCTGCAATCTAACATTTTTCAGTGAGTGAGTGAAAGAGCAGTCATGTAACTTGGAGTTATACCTTTCAGCTGGTTTATCTCGAGCTAGCTGAATGAATACTGCCTGTTACAGATATGAAATATCTTTAACAACACTGGTGTTGGGACTAAACAACTTATGCTGATAAAATACAAGTAGCTAAACATTTATCAGATTGAATTTTGGATAAAATAATTGCTAACAGTCTATAACAAAATTAAGTAAAGGCATGGTTTATATTCTTTGTAAAATGATCTGTCAGTAAATTAAAAGTTTTGGATTATGATGCATAGACCAAAATAATTATATGAATGAAATCTTTGGCAGTAGACTGATGCAGCAACTCATTGTGTGGGGTTGACATTGTACAAGTATTTTTGGCTTGTGTTCTAGTTAACTTCTTAGTTATTTTTAATTTTTCTCAATATTTGGCCTTCGAATCTCCCTAATGTCTGTGGGGTGGAGTCTTTTGCTTGAGTGTTTTTTTTAGAAGGTAGCACATAAGTAGCCCAAAATATTTGGCTACTGAGAACTATTTTTAATAAACTTTTTCAAAAAATCTGATATACAAGTTTTCTTGTTATCATGGTTAAACCATGACCCATGGTTGTTATAATATTATATGAAAGTAGTCAGGGTGGAACAAGCTGTTCAGATCACCATGGATTCTCACAGTGACTCTGTTTACAGGAGTTTAGGGAGGCTCCTTTGGGTGAGCTCGTAATGACTGGTAATTACCTACCCACCAGTTTTTAGCAGCCCCAACCAGCCTCTGTGTGTTGTTTTTTTCTTTCTTAGGATGGATTCTGAACTGAATGTGTTCTTCATAGTTGGAGTTTACTGCTTGTCTGAATGACGAGGACAGTGTTATGAAGCCAGGCCAGAACAAAACCTGCTCATTTGCTTCTGGCTACTGGTGTACACAAAAAGCAGAAATATTGAGCGAGACTGACTTTTTACCTGTCTTTAATAGCAACTGAAGACTGTCAGCAGAAGATCAGCCTTTTGTCTCACTGAGGGCTTCAGATTCTTCAACCAAAGTAAAACACTCCACCCAGTCCTGGGATAGATTTTTTGGTAAACCCTGGTCAGCAAGCAAATTATGAAGTTCATGGCATAATAAGGAAGGAAATGGATTTTCAGCTTTATTGCTCATCATTGGAAGAGGTACTTGAAGGAAGATAAGGGTAAAGAACCTTGGTGTAGCCTCTTGGACAGCACTGGTGCTGATCACAGATGAGGAAGATGGGCCGTCTCTGTGGGGAGTGCTGAAGTTGGCAGATTTTTTGTCTCCTATCAGAAGGTCACAACATAGTGGGGCGATGTATTACATACAAGTGCCATATGGCACCACTTGACAACATTGCTGAAATTAAAAATAACACCTGAACACCATAAGACTACTGTGGATTGTGTTTCTTCAATCTATCTTATTTGCAAATTTCCCATTGTATTTTATCTGATTACTTTCATTGAAAGAAGACAAGCTAAGGTTTTTACAACATGTATTCTACAGTACTGTAACTCAGCTGATTGCACTAACAGAGCTCAAAGCAAAACATTTGTACTACAAAGGTTATTAAGAAAAAGGTACTTGTGTGTTATGAAGAGAGGTGTTAGCAAACCACAACTACATCCAGTAAAGTAGATTATCATGCAAAAGCCATAGTATTGAAGTCTTCTTTAAAGTATAATTGACTCTGCCTCAGCTGAAACAATATGCCTCTTTTGAATGTTTGCCATGACATGCATGTATAAAAACAACTCATCAACAAGCAGCCATTGAGTAATTAGGTAACAATGTCTAGAAGCATCACAAAATTATTAAAAAATTTTAGTGACCCAAGACACGATTTGGCACAGGAAGAAAGAGTTGAGTGGAAACAGCAGTGAGATGGTGGGAGCTGGGGCTATGCACCTTGGTTACACAGTGTTTTTCACCTTTCTGGTCTTGTCCTCCTTTTGTCTGCTTCTCATTTTCTTCAAGACAGAGATCACCTACAACTGCATGTGTGTTGTGCATGACATTGCACACTGGGGTCTTGGGACAGGGAATGTGTTAAATGATGACCCTGCTATATAGAAGCAAAGTATGATAGAGATAACAATGGGGCTAAGAGAGATGGATGTCATCATGGTTTTGTGGTTTTTGTTTGTTCTGGTTTGGTTTGGGATTTTTATCTCTTGTAATGGTCAACTGTGTGATGTGATGATAGAAATAATTTGGCATGTAGAGGGCATGTAGATGGATAGATTTCTAGGAGAAAGATGTAAATGGTAAAGAAAAGGTATAGCGGACTGAAATGTAGAAAGTCATAAAAAAGGGAATAGGTACAAAGTCTGTATTTCCCATGGAAGGAAAAATTACTCTGAATTTTTAAGGAAATTGACTTCAAAACTTTTTCATATCTTTATATTAAAGATGGAAGAGTTGTGGGGGAGAGTAGTAGTAAGTTTGGGACAGAATTCAAAAAGCAACAAATGTTCTGATCCACCTCCATGTCTAGTATCTTGGAGTTTAATATGGCATTGCACATGGCACACTTATAAAGGAGTGTGGTCATAATTACCTGTCTCAGAATAGGGAAGAGGAATTTTGGGCAGCTTTTCAGATCTCTAGATGTCCTGTGTGTCTAACCATTTGAGGTGGCACAGCAGTCTGGTTTACTGCTCTCTTAATACCACTCTCCATTCAAGCCTGTTTACGTCAAGCTGAAAAAGAATCTTCAGTGGTGGCTTTATAACTTTGGTTAACTTAGATTTCATTTACAAATGAAAAAAGTTACACTGCAAAAGTGATGTCATCAGTTTTTGCGCTGCACGTACTTGTGTTAATTTCTGCATATGCTTTTGATATATGCATCTTAAAACAATACACCTCATGAGACAGGTGCTGTATCCTCTTACAAATTATGTGATATTAAAAAAAAATTGCAATATCTAGATATATTGGACATTGTTAAATACTCTTGTTTTGTTTCAAGGTTTCTTATCACTGTTTAGCTCTCTAACATTTCTCCCCATTATTCATATATTGACAGAGACACTCAGAGACTATGTTTATAGGCATATGCTTCTGTTGTTTGACTGCTTTTGCCTTTTTTAATTGACCTTACTGCTTTCTCTATGATAGGGATTGGGTGTTACTAGTATTCAAAATTACATTCAGGAAATGTGTAAATTGTCTGGAGAGCAGTAGAAAGATATTGCATCCATTTTTTACCGTAACTGAGTAAGATAGCAAGGTCACAGCTTTCACCTTGAGTGTCACCAGAAACTCAGGGATGGGGACTGGTGCAGTTTTCATATGGATCATGTAGTTCTTGAGCATTCGAATTGCTTGTGCAAGTTGTCAGGAGACTGGATTGTTAGTGGCCAGCCAGTTGCTCATCAAGCACAGGATACCGAGGTGAGTTGAGAGTAAGCTGGCATGTGAAGTGTTTAGCAACATTTGAGAGACAGTGTCGGCTGCTGGAGGGGAGCTCTCCTGTGAGTCTGGAGATCTCATGCCTGTTTCTGGTTTTGTTGCCAGTCTGCTGAGTATCTATCACCGGCAAATTGCTTTTCCTGCCTGTACTGCTGCACTTTGGCAATTTATGTACCCTCTCTATTAAAAAGGGTGCTGTTGCTGGTATGGATTGTCACAGACTATGCATGTACACAGTTCATTTGTGCCTTGCTCTCAGGCCCTGCGCTGCTGTTAGCTGTCAAAAATCCCGGAGAATTTTTAACTGTCAAAACCTTTCATTCCTTTCATTCCCCAATGGAATATTTTGCTGTGGTCATTCCTGTTTTGGGGCTTCTGTCTGCTTCTTGTCATTCCTTGCAATTAGCAGCTCCACTCCACACATGTGCAGACCCTCCTCACAAATTTTTGCTTATTGCTTCTCATATGGTTTTCTTTGTTGCCCTCCTATTGCAGTAGAAGTGCCTCCCTCCCCGAAGGCTTATTGCTGGTGCTTCTGTAGGGTGAAAGGAGTTACTGAGTTCAGATAACTTGATGGAATTTGATCCAGTTGTTAATGAGCTTCCTTAAGGAAACTTAATTTGGGTGCTCTTTGTTTCCTTCACTAGTGAAATGGACTGTGGTGTGAAATGGAGCAGATAGGTAGAAAAATAAGAAGAAAGTAGGAAAGGATTGCAGGTGTAGCTGGGCAGCCTGTTTCGATTTTGCTTTTAATTTTGTCTTCTTTTTGTCTTAGCTTGGCTTGACTTTATGGAAGCAGATTTCAGTCTAGTCTTGAATTATTTGTAATTTAAATTTTTTTAGTCATCATCAGCTGCAGAAGTATACAGAAGAAAAAAAGAAATAAATGTGCTCTAAGTTCCCTGATAATGTAAATGCTGGGGTGGGGACCATATCACTTTGAGTGAGAACAAATTAATTTTGAAGTTTTTGCTGAACTGGGAGTCTGAAAATATTTGATTCTTGAGCAGATGTGTTCTGCAGTGTTCTGCTTTTAGGCTTTTAACACGTAATTTTAAAATTAATGGAAGGAAACAGTTGAAACAGCAAGAAACTTGTCTTAACAGCACAGCTATATGTTTGATACAGCACTGGAGTCTTAGAAATCCTGTTCCTCTTGCTGAAAACTGTAACTCAGTGATTTTACCTGAAGTGAAGCTGAATTTTAGTTTTCAGTTATAATGACATTTATTAGCTATTCAAGTGACTGCTCTCTCCATTTGATGCTCAATGCTTTCTTAGAGATATCGTGGACAAAGGTGAGAAAGGTGAAGTTTTTTGTTGTTGCTGTATGCATTTGCCTAGGGTGGTATCTGATTCTTTCCTTAGCTAATCAAATACTCTGCTGTGACAGTTCAGGCTTCTCAGGGAACTGCACCCGATGACAAAAGTATTGTATAAATAGAAAAGCAGGAAACTACCTGCAGGTTGGAAATCTGTGTTCCCGTCCCTGCAGCACATACCTTCAGAAGAGAAAGGCAAGGAATTATCAAAGGAAAGAAAACATGACATTGTTAATTACATCCAAAGTATTAGAAATTTATCTAAAAATAGTTTTAGAGAATCATGTGAAAAAAGTTTACTCTGGCAGCATGCTGACTGCATGTGCAGAGAAGAGAGAGACTGATTACATATTATAAGGCCTTAATTGGCAGCCATCTGAGTGAAGTATTCTGTTTGGAACTAACAACTATAAAAAACATCCCTCCCTAGACAATGGGTTAATATAACTTCTCGGGTCTCCTCAAAAAGTTGTCGCTTAGAGAGTGAGCTGCTTATGACTCCTATAATAGATGAAAAATGCATGCTCCCACTTGGAGCAGAAGATAATAGGAAAGTGTTATCTGTGGTTTGCAGACTGGCTCTGCTTGCAGAGTGAATGCGCCCTTCCTTGACCTTCAAACACTCAGCTAGTTGAAAGCACCTGCATAAAGAATATGGTCTCTTCACAATAGATCAAGCAAGGATGCTGGGTGTTTTTCAGTCACTCTATAGTAGTCACCGATGGAAAAATAACAGCTCAAAATAGTTTTCTAAAATGTTTGGATAGAATAAGCATAACGAAGGAGGACACCTATTTATTGAGACAGCATCAATACAGTACATGTCATCAAGATACCTTAGATACAGTGGTCTAAAGCTGGAATTTCTTCAATAAGAAACATGGGGAGCTGGCGTTTTATCTATATCTGAAACAAACAGCAGATTTTATGGAAGGTTTTTGAAACTTTGTCTTATATAGTTATTTGAAATGTGTGTATTTACTTCTGTGCATATAACATAGTTTCTGAAACTTCGAATTTGAGTTCTCAAAGTCCTTGAGATTAGAAATTAAGGTTTAGGGTTCCTCAGTGTATATGGTCTTAATTTCTGCTACGCCCACACCTTGGTATCACAAAGGTGAAAACCTCTGGTATTCTTAGTATTCTATACAGCAGGGCCTGCCCTGGAAAAGCAGACTTGGAAAGCCCAAAGACTTTCGGGTTAGTTGTCTGGGACCTGTCTAGATTTTGTTAAACATCAATGGCAACTTAGACATTTTTAGAAAGTGTTTCAGTTCAAAAATTTTCCAGTTAAATCTGTTTCACCTGAAAATTCCCAGTGTAACGTGGTTTTGACAGACCTTCATGATTTAGGAGTGAATAAAATACCTTGCTGTATCCGTATTTGTTAATTAGTCTACAACTTTTATCCCACCAGTTTGAGTGGAAATCTAATTCTGGTGTTTTTGAAAGTTGCATATGACTGCTTTTGAGTCACATCAATGTCACTGCTGGTTCAGCCTTGCACCCTAAAGAATTATAAGTAGAAAGTGGAAGAAAGATATCAATTTTTCTCATTATCTGAAGCAGAGGGTATGTTAGCTTCGATGTGGAAATTATCAAGCTTGGTGATGGATAAGGATATTCCATCTTAGGTGAGATGGAGAATTTACAATCAAACAACTTTTTGATTTTTGTTACTGACACTAACAAGAGAAGAATTCAGCCCTAAAAGTTTAAGTCTTGAGGTTCATCATACATCACAGAAAGCCCTTGTATCCACCCCAAATTTGGGATAATGCCACAGATTGCTGCTGAGCCTTACAGTTAGTAGACTTTTCCAAATCCTCTTACTATGTGTGGTGATTCTTTTCCCTCCCCTGATGTTAGTCTCTGGTTTTGGTTGTTGTTTTATAGGGTTTTCTTGTTAATTGTTTTCTAACCAGCAATAAATCATCATGAGCTACTTTGTCTGCTTTCCACTGTTCTGGGGGCTTCTTTATTTATTAATAAGACCAACAGAAAACCAAAATTCATGGCCTTTTCATATTCATTATTTGCAAAGCACATTGTTCCAGGCCACCTTGCACCTGTGTCATAAATTAAGTCTGTAACACCTAGCATGCATACAATGAATAATAAAACTAGTGTTCATTTGGTACCAATGTAAAAATAATATATTTCTACTCTGTGTAGATCAGCAGTTTTAATATTTAGCTGAATCTGAAGAGGACAATGAATTCCTTTTATCTTGCAATTAAGCCATTTATTTTATACCAATGTTGCTCACATGACGGAATTTACACAAGATAAAACAAAACAAGCTCAGGATCATAAAACTGTCCTGTGGAGAGGAAAAAGGTTATTTCTAAGTCACCACATTGTGGTTTAAAGCAAAGAGTAATGGAAAAGTAGAAAGTGAAAATGGATTCACATCAATATAAAGAATTAAGAGTTCACTCAGGAAAGCTCAGGCTGGATGAAAGTCATACCCTGGCTGGAGAAATACAATAAAGCTGTAGTTAAGGAAAAAAAGATTAGTTTCTGCCACTGACATTTATGACTGAAAAAAAAAATATGTTCTTCCACCCTGCAGAACTCAGCTTAGAGCTGGCAAGGGACCCTAAAAATATTGGGAATTTGTCATAAACTCTCTAGGTTAGATTTGTATGTGGCTGGAAAGTTCAGTGCTGTCATTTGTGAGAAAGAAAGAGAACTGGGGACTCTTTCACTGTGGGAAACTTTCACGTCTCAAATATAGTTTGAAGAACAAATGCCACTAACAGTGGTAGGCAAAAAACATGTTGGAGAGACAACAGCTTGCAGATTTGATCACCAAATGGTCACTGAAAAAAAAAAACAAGAGGAAGGTCCTGTACCAGGTCTATTTTGGACTTCTAACCGGGGCATTGCAGAAGGTAACCTTGAACCAACTGGCTACACGTAGAGAGTTTAAATTAAGCAGAAAATAAATGTCTGAAAGGATATGCATATGACAGTCTGAAGCTGGTTGAACCTAAGTTGCTTTTCTTCAAATCAAAGATATAACAAACCATCTAAACTCTCTACTCCTAGAAAGAGTATAATGTTTTTAGGGGCTGGTTCTGGTTTTAGCATCTTCATCCGCACAAGAATTTGGGTTTATGTTGGCCTATTCAGCATCACTTGGCAAATTAGTTAAACACTGAGTCATCCAGCTCTGTTAACAATATTGAATTTGTTCTGATTTCAAACATGAATGTTGGCTGTAAATAATTGTAAAGGACATAATTGCTACTGATTTTGGGGGAACCTGTTCCCATTCCAAAGCCATTAGCTTTTTCCTTACCTGGTTGAGTGCCTCAGTGTACATTAACTCATACAAAAAATACGTTGAGAGGCAACATCGAACAAAATTTCCTTCCTCCCCCCCCAGTTTGTTTAGTTTTGATTATAGTGTTTCCCAAGCTATAGCTTGTTTCTGGTTTCAGATAGGGTCTGGGGTCTTCCAACTACTGCTTGCACAATGACTGGGGGAAAAGGTATAGAAGAAGTGAAAGCACAGGATGTAAAATGTCTCTCAATGTCTTGCCTGCCTGTGGTTGCCAGGTTGACTGTGACAGAAGTGAGGCTTGCTGTATGTGCAGAGTCAGCAGGTGTACTGTGTATTGCTGGAACACATTGTCTACCTTCTTGCCCCTGAAAATACTTGACTGAGGCAAACTTTATCCTCACAGGCACTAAAATTCACAGGTGTTGTTCAGATGTGATTTTTATGTCTGATGGCAGTTTAAGGGAAAGGGCTGCTTCGCTGTTCTGCTCACCTGAGATTGCAGGTGTGATATAAACCTTATGCAAGTCCTTCAGAGACTTCATTTTTCCTACCTTGCACACATGAAGAGGCTAATTAATTATCAAACTGGCTGGCATAATTCAAGCACCTGCTCTCAGAAACTTAATAAGTACAGCTACAGAAACTGCTGTGCTACGTAGTCCTCACCACAGACAACTCTGCCATATGTCTCATTTGTAGGTACTCTTTGTACAAAGCATAGTGCTGGGCATCCTTCAGCATGAGTGCTTGGAAAGACTTTCTGCTCTTCCAGAGCTCTGTTTCCTGGTGCAGCTCACACTGCTCCCCCACTGCCAGGCAGTGGGGCAGGCAGGGAGTCCACCCCTGCCAGCTGATGCCGGACTGGGCAGAGGAACCCAAGCCCAGGCAACCTGCTGTTCTGCTCCTGCCTCCCTGCAAGTCATTGTGGGACCTTGGATAAATTTTTCATGATCCTTTTTCTCTTCTTTGTGCTACTTCTTTTTCTGTTAGGTTGAAAGCTCTCCAAACTTTGTATTATCTCCATATACTGTGATGAATACAACAGACCTCTGAACCCTTTAAGTAGTCCAGTTTCTACTGCAATGTGAATAATTGCAAAACTGAGCTCCACATGATGCCATTTATTCTCAAATACAATTTTCTTATTGAAGCAAAGGGCGACCAACACTTCAAAAGACTGTGTGTGCTGTGCTATGGCTCTAGTGAGGATATTATTATATGTCCCTGAGAGTTTTTACAATCTCCTGTTTCATTTTTTTGCTAGTAAGTAACTGTACAGAAACAAGCTTTTCCTAACAGCCGGTTGCTGAAGGACTCTGGTCTTACCAACAGAACGCTTATGTTTGCATACTGGTATGCATTAGGAATAGGCAGATTCTCACCTTGGATGCTCTATACTTGTCTTGCTGCTGCTGTTTATAGAGATAATTTAGTCCTAAAGGAGAGTATTAAGGATACTAATGAAATTATAATGTTTTAAAAAAGACTAACTAGAAATTTTCTTTTTTTTTTTTTAAAAAAAAATCATTTTACCTCATGTTGGAGAGGCAGGGAATAAGGAAAATTCTCTGATGTGGTACAAGTTCCAGTAGCTATTAGTACACTCTATGTACACATTCATCAGAGACTCTGTGGCAAATCTGTAGTGCAAACTGGTAATTTTCTATGTGAAAAAAATAAGCAGGTGATTGCACATCTTTAGACATGCAACAGCTGCTTGACAAGCATGACCCAGTAACATTTTAAAATGTTGTTATGAGATAGTGTAGCATTCAGAGAATGTGTGCGTTGGTGGTGGTGTTCATGTCCAGCCCATGTCATGCCCCCCTCTCTCAAAATTTCATTGTAAGCAACGATGCAGAAGAGAATTTTGTTACTTACTTTTGGAAAACATTTTGAGACTAACAGGAGAGAGATGAAAAATATTTTCTATTGTGTGGTTATCAGTTTGCTTTCCTTTAAACAAGTATAATGCAATAAATTAATTTTTTTTTTTCCATACTACAGGTTTTAAAATTCTGTTTAAAATTCATTTGCATGGTTACTGAAATAATATTGGCATTTTTCTAGTAAGAATATGAGCTGTATTTCTGTGGATCATTGCATGTAGGGGTGGGAAAGAATCCAGCAGCACTAGATATATGTGTTAAGTTACAAAATCATGCAAGGAAATTTAGGAAGTAAATGATTGACAATGTTGGCCTTTAAAAAGGCATAATTAGTCTGTAAAGTTACTGTATATTGAGGCTTGTGCTTCCAATTTGTCTCAGGGTGCTGCTGTTTTTGTCTTGTGTCTGACTGCAGAGTCAAAAAGGAACTAGTGCGTGGGATTTGATTGTTTGTACATAGGGTGGTTAACAGTGGGTGAGGTTTTTTTCCTCCTTCTTGAAGGAAGCTTTGATTTTTTCGAACCAGAAGCAAAATCTTTAATGTGCATAATGAAGAAAAAATCTCCAAGTGATGTGGGTAACTCAGTTATCTTGTGTTGTATCAGGGCGAGCAAAGGAAGATGTAGTCCATTTAATTGCATGAAGAGATCAGAGGTAGAATATGCTAAAAATAAGGAATCAGAATAATTACCAAGTAGGCCAGGACAAGGTGAATACATACATAAAGCATCACCCACTACATATGAAATTTAAGTGCAGATAAGGTGGACTTAGACATCTGGAAATTTGCACTGACTGTCCTCAATCCTGACAATGTGTGGACTGCTAAATGTGAGCTTTTAATTTTAAAAAAAGTCTTTCTTTATATTCGCACATTTCCATGAGAAATCTTCTGCTGCTTTGTTGATTTACTTAAAACTTTCACTATTGTTTTGTAAGACTCTAGGATTCTTCTGAGCAAACTCTAGTTTTTGCCTTTTTCTGAGCATTTTCTTTGTGATGCTTGTGATGCCACAGGGTCCTTAGTGCAGTAGTTCCTAAAGTCATCATTTACAACAGTGCAAATTAACTCCTGCACTGTCTCTAGCCCTTACATTTTGGGAGAAATCAACATAATAGAACAAAGGGGAGTATAGAAAGAATGAATTAAAAAAGTTGTCTGAAGTTGTAACTTTTAGGGACCTTATCAGAGTATTTTGAATCTGTGAGGTTATAACAAAGCATCCAGGATAAGAAAATTGGAAAACTGAGGAAATGTTTCTTTTCAATGCTTCTCATAAGCCAGTTAATGGAACATTTATTTAATCTTTAAAACATACTGGAGATTTTTAAAAAGAGACTGGATGTGGCACTTAGTGCCATGGTCTAGTAACCGCAGCAGTAGTGGATCAAGGGTTGGACTTGATGATCTCAGAGGTCCCTTCCAACCCAGCTGATTCTATGATTCTATGATACTAGCCATTTACCATTGTAATACATAATTTGTACAACTTGGTGTCAATGAAGATAAAGATCTTTACTATTTTTGTTTTTTTCTACCTTTCCTCTGTTGTACCAGGCCATTTCCTGGTCATGTATAAGACCTTTGAATTTGCCATGGCAAAAATTTAGCAAGTTTCAGAAGATCTGTGAAGAGAGAATGAATTCAAGTGTTAATCTCCCACAGATAAATGCCTAGACTTAAAACACACTATCAAGGCACAAATGTAAAACTACATAGTAAATATTAAACTCTAAAACAACTTGAAAGAGGAAAGTACTGCTTTTCTTCTTGCTCAACTCCTGTGGTTCCAAGTTCCAATTGACATGAGTCTTTAAACCCTTAACCTTCAAAAACTTTCTTCTTTTGAGAGATTTCCAAAGACTGGGAAACTCCGCCATCAAGGTACATAGGAAATAAAATTTTGCTTTCATT
Source organism: Manacus candei (assembly GCF_025592945.1). NCBI lineage: Eukaryota > Metazoa > Chordata > Aves > Passeriformes > Pipridae > Manacus > Manacus candei. The sequence goes on from NW_026138120.1 coordinate 2,503,741, forward strand.
AACCAGTTTCTTTAAATGAAAGGATCAGATCTGTGGCATTTCTTCGTGGTTTTGAAGCTGGAAATTTTTGTTTCTTGTCATTGTTGTTGCCACTGACAGTGTGTGGTAAGAGAAATGAAGAGACACTGGGAAGAGAATTTTATGACGTACAGAGGAGGTCAGTGGCGGGTTTGGGAATGATGATATGATTTCTATGCTCAACTTCGAAAGGATAAAACTGATTCTGTGTGCAGCATCATCTAAGAAACTTCCAGATATGCAGGTTTTTTTGACAGGATTTAACTATTTGCATGTACTAAAGGAGATGGGCTTAGATTTCTTGTGATAAAATATTTGATTTTCTGATTGAACACTTAGTACCACGTAGGCTTCTGGAATTGATGACAGCTGTGCAAATTCCTCTTACTGAAGCAGGGGAGGGAGCCGGGAAATCAAGCACCAGCCCTTTTCCTTCTCTTATTGCTCACTCAGCTGCTGTCCAAAGCCCCAGCTACGGCCTCATTCTTTCAAGGCTGAGGTAAGTTGTTAGAAGTCTTTTTCTAGAACGTGGGTATGTGATTGTGCACTTCCTGTGGTAGTCCCAGCAGCACGAAACGTCTAAAATGTGTCCCACTAAGAGGGATGTGGAAACCAAGTGCTTTCAGGTTAAGGGAAGAAGGTGTTGAAAAGGTTCAGAACAGTTTGTTGCATCCCAAAACTTAATTTGTGAAACACAGGACTTTTTACAAACTACCAGGTGAGACTATTGACGCAGTGTGCTACAAAATTGCCTCGTAAAGGAAAATATTTTGAAATCTCAGGTGTAGGTAGCAGATGGACTAATTAGAGAGTAAATTATTTGTGGTAGGTAACCAAGCAATGTCAAAGCAAGGTTATCACAAGAGCTGGGTATGACTTGTAAAAAAATGAAGAGTATTTGCAGAATTTATGGTAAGCTGTGTTTCTTAAATTGAATCTAGTAGTTACCATGAGCACAACACAAATAAACATCTTTAATAATATATCTGAAGTTATAAAAGCAGAAGACAGAAGAAAACTAGTGGGGTTTCCTACTTTTCTTTTTTTTTTCTTTTTTTCAGTGTGTCTTTATTTTTTTCATTTTTTTTTTCCATTGCCAGTGGAGGTGACTGCAGCATTGTAAGAGTATAGTAGTGCAAGAGATTTTGGTTAGAGACTGGTGGTTTACTGCTTGACTGTTGATAGAGACTAAATATGCTGTCCTGTTGCATGATTGAGTTTAGTAACCATTTAGTTCATTAGTGGCAGACCTAGGATGATTCTTAACAGAAAAACCACCATGAAATGAGGAAAGACATGGCTGAGTTTGATGAAGTTATAAAAGGGATATAGAACTGAACGAGTGTTGGAAAAAAGAGAGGGGAAAAGTAAATAAAGAGAAATTACAGTTACTGTATAGAAGAAGAAACTGACTGATGGAAAATGCAAGAAAGGAAGAAAATGTAACAAATTTGGGAAGTAAACTGATGCAGAATTAGATGGGAAGAACAATCCTGAACAAAAAATAATTCTATTTCTTTAAAGCTTAGTGTAAAAAGAAATAAAGTAAATTGTCTGAGCTGGGCAGCTGGATTTTAGGGTATAGGATGCCTGTATTGATGTTCATACTGAGCACCTTTGGAGGGTGACGTGAATATTACAGTGGTTGTTGTTTCAATCCCAGGTATCCTTAATGGCCACTCTGTGTGTAGAACTAATATGCTCATGGTAATCCTGCTTGGAAATTACCATTCCATTCCAAATGTATGTGCCTTCACATTTGTCCCTATGAATTGTCATTTTACCTTCAAAACTGAAATTTGCTGCATTGGTTGCAGATATTTTTCAATAAAAGCTGCTTGGGGGATTCTTTTTCTGGGACTTTCAGAATATAATGGTGTCAGGGAGTTTAAAACAGAATAACCCTTCAAGTCCAGGTTTCTGTTTTGCTGTTTTGTCCAAAATCCTTACTTGATTTTGGACAAGGTGTCCTGGTTTTGGCTGGCATAGAGTTAACTTTCTTCACAGCAGCTGGTATGGGGCAATGGTTTGGATTTGTACTGGAAACAGAGTTGATAATATAGAAGTGGTTTTGTTATTGCTGAGCAGTGTTTACACAGAGCCAAGGCCTTTTCTGCTCCTCACCTTACCCACCAACGAGGGAGTTGGTGGTGCACAAAAAGTTGGGAGGAGACACAAGCCAGGACAGCTGACTCCAATAGACCCAAGGGATATTCCATGCCGTATCGTGTCATGCTCAGTGCATTAAAGCTGTGGGAAGAAAAAGGCAGGGAGGGATATTTGGAGTGACGGCATTTGTCTTCCCGTTACCCTTGCACATGATTGAGCCCTGCTCTCTTGGAAATGGCTAAACGCCTGCCTGTCCACGAGTAGTGGGGAATGAATTCCTTGTTTTTCTTTGCTTGCATACCCAGCTTTTGCTTTTCCTATTAAACTATTTTTTATCTCAATGGATGAGTTTTCCAGATTTTACTTTTCCAATTCTCTCCCCTATTCTGACATGAGGGAAGTGAGTGGTTGCATGGGGCTTGGTGCTGGCTGGGGTTAAACCGTAACACCTGAAACGAACACTTATCCTGTCTGAAGTTGCTTGAGCTTTTCCCTGGGAGGCAGTATGCTCACCTGTGTGATGCCCATCTTACAGTCTGTGCAATTCAGGTAAATTCCTTGAAACTATAGCCAATACAAATAACATAGTGTTTGCCAGCTTTGTTTAGGATGTGTTTGACAGCTGCAGAAACAAAGAGCTACTTAGGACACATATCCTGGTGCTATTTCTTCTCAATTAGTGTACATGCATTTTTTTTAATTGAAGAATTAAATGTACAACAGTAAAGTTATGGCTATTTATGCAAAGTGGTTTTTTGGTGTTTGCACTGATCTTTTTAAACTTTCATACAAAACTAACACAAAAACTCCAGAAAAACCCTCCATCTATTTTTAATCTTATGACACCAGTGTTTATACTGGAAAATAATAAAACAATGTCAAAACTTTCAAGCATGTACATAATGCTTTATAAATCATAAAATGAGAAAGCAAACACTGCTGTCAATTTTTATATGTAATGGAAATTGTTAAATCATATTGGGAACTAAGCATGTTAGACAACCTTATGCTTGTGCAGCCCCAGTCAACAGCTGGGATATGGTGAGCTTAGATTAACTTGCGTATTTCATTAATATAATAGTTATCTTGTGTGGTATGAAGAGGGTTGCCGTGAAGAATGAGGATTTGCAGACAGCTGTGCTGCATGTACCTGTGCATCCCAAGGAACCAGCATCTGTCCTTCATGGTGAGTACAGGAGAGGGCCATAGGCTTGTCTTTGTTACTATATTTGCTACTATTTGTTTTTTGTTTGGTTGGTTTGGTTTTGGTTTTGTTTGTTTTGTTTTAAATTTTTTTTTATTTCTGGGATATGCCTCATTTAACCAGCATTTCTCTATTTAACCTTAAACTAAGCAAAAACTGGAAGAGAGGGAAAGTAAGAAACCTTTTATAAAAACATTCATGTTGAAGTGTAGACACTGACAAAATTCAGGCAGCTCAAATAGAGAGACGACACTCTGTCCCTAATTTGTATCAGTGGGAAAATGGATGTGAAAGGATGTAAACTGGGCACAGAGTATCATCTGGGATTTGTGTTCCTGCACATGTCCAAATGTTAACAATTAACTTAGTCTCTGAAGTTTTCATTAAAAAAACCCAAAAACTCTTAAGGAAGTTAAACATAAATCTGTGCTCTGTAAAAATTTAATTTGATAACCACCCTTTACATTGATTATTAAATGAAACTTAATTTACTTATCAATTTTAGGACACTTATTTTGGGTTGTAAGCATGGTCTTTTTAGAAAGCTTGCTAAAGAACATGTAAAAATGTTGCATACTGAGCATCTTTAAATGTATAAATCAAAACTACAGTGGAAAAAAATAAGGCAGTTGCCCTGGTTGCACAGTAGCAATACATTTCTAGTATATAAATACTGGAAAAAAATCCCTTGGGCATTAAATCTGTTTCAGGATTAAATAATTTGCCAAACCTATAGTATCTTTTTTTTTCCTTGACTATAGGTCAAAGACAGTTTTTACAGATATAAGTAAAAAAATCATCAAATAAATAATAAAAAACTATTTTAAGTTATTTGATTCTGACTAAACCATTGTAATTTTCTCCTTTAATATTCCTTATTTTGCTCAATGGTTTTCATCCCTCTTAATTTTCTTATCTAGGTATAAAATCCCAAAACAGGTATGTCTTGTAAAATGTTGACTTGGTCTTCTAAATGACAGTGCAATAGGGAGACACAAACCAAGACTACTTAATGTTATCAGTATAACACCTTGTTTTTTAAGTAGTGATAGCTTATTACAGGATACAACATTCCAGCTGTTTTATTTTTTTAAATAAAATAATACCTAATTTATTTGTATTTCACCAGAATGAATACATTCATTGCAAATTGCATGCACATAAAAGCGAATCCATTTGTAAACTACATAATATCTTAACAATAAATAGTATTTGATCTAATACATGATGGTAGTGCATTTTTTGTTAAAACTGCAAGCTTTTACCAAAATGAAACCAAACTCTTACTCTTTTTATAAATATTTTAAATCCTTTTTAAGTACATTTCATACCAAGTATATAAAAATAGTATTTTTAGATAAATTAAGAGGTTTCATTTACATGACAAATAACGTGCAGCAACTAACCACTCTCTAGCAGCTCTATTTGGTTGATTGTCTAGATGACATGCAGCGAATATTGTCCCTTTGCCTTCACAGAACTGACAAAAAGACCAGCAGGACCCACGATCACCTGAAGCAAACAATGCCATAGATATTGTTTGGGAACAACAGTCAGACACTCGGGGAAAACCTTTGCTTCAATGAACAAAAGCCACCCAAGACAGTTCTTTGTCCTAGACTTCCAGCTACTCTGACCCTCAGGGTCTTTGGACTATCACAATAGTCTGTCAAACAGACAAGTAAGTTATATCTGTATTCAAAATGTTTTTCAACATGCTTCTAGAATCTAGAAATTTATTGTTTTTCCTATAGTATGAACCAACATTATCTTCTTTTACTTTCTATAAATCTGAATTCTCATGTTTGTAATCTCCGTGATTGCCAAAAAAGAGATCAAATAAAGCAGTCATGCAGTACTCTCTAAATTTAAAACTGGCTGCTGTGGAACATGCTTTGAGTACCACTTCACTGTTTCTCATACATCTATGGCTTGGTAATCTTTATCTTTAACATCCTTTGTGCTTGTCACAATGTCTATTGGGAAATCGGAGGTCTGTGCAGAAGTTACTCCAGCTGTTCCTTCCAGGTCCCACGATCCTGGCAGGTTCTCAAGGCTTAGTGAACTGATTGCTCCTTGGCTAAAACTACCTTCTTCAGATCTGCTGGGCAGCACGAGGTGTAACGATGTCTCTGATGAAGAGCATACTGAAGGAGAAAGAGTTGCTGAAATAGACTGAAGAGGAGTCAGGGTAGTGTCTGAATGGGGAGAGGTGCATCTTAAAAATTGCAGATTGTCTTTCTGAATTACCTGATACTGTGAGGGAGAATTTTGCAGGCCCATTGTATAACAAAATTCTCCATCCATAGAATTTTGCAGGTTGGGTTCAGTCCTTTGGGGACTGCTGCCTACAGAGGACAGATCTGTATTCCAAATGTCACATAACGTGTTTCCATGGCAAAGTTGTGCTTTGGTGCAGGTGAAGTTCCCAGATTGCATGCGTGAGCAAGGCTGATGTGTAGTCCAAGCCATTTGAGACTGCAGACTATCCAGTGTGGTACTTCGAGATATGCTGTGCACAGCACAGAATCCTGGAGGCTTCTGGGATGTGAGCAGGTTCTCCAGAAGGTGCATCACATTCTTCATATCTTTATGTAATTGTGAGACTTCTTGAGTTAAAGTTGTCACCTGTTATGGCAGGGTAAAAGTATTTATGAACCATGCCTGAAATACATACATACATACCTTTTTTTCCTTCTAGCAATGTCAAATTTCATCTGTGGTACAGTGTCTTTACATTAAAAAAATACACTCTACTGATATATGTGTGGGAAATTGTTCATCCATCTACCTTACTAAAGCTGATGCCACAATTCCTGTGGCATATTGAGATAATTAAAGAAACTCAAAAAAAAATGTATGATGGATACTCTGTAGGCATAATACACCTGATTTTAAATGATTCTCTGTATATAAAGAATGGTCTTAGGGTCAGAATTGAGATGATTTCCATTGGAAGTATAACATCAATAGCTTCTTGATCAATCATTAAATATTTTAAAGCATAAAATTTTTTTAAATTAATTTTATACTGATGAATTTTATAACAACGAGGTCTTGTGAAATCTTGTTCAGAAATATATGTGAAGTATACTGCCGTTTTCATAGCAAAATAAAAGAAAACCATATTCTCGGTTGTTGGATGCAAGTAGTAGTTATATGAAAATCTAGTGGACTACTGCTAAAAACAAGAAAAGAAAAAAATAAGTGGAAACTGAAAACCACTTGCTACCTCTAAATATTTAAACAATATAAAAGGTTGTGAAACAGTTTACTTTCATGTACTTATGTTTATGCTTGTATATATATATATATATGCTTGTATATGTATTGCATATAACAGTGAGAAAATAATCCATAGATTACTCTGGTGTATGTGCAAAAGGAAGAACCTGATAGCATCCAGTTGGTTACATGAAATGGATGAAGTCTTTCATCTCCTCAAAACTTGCTGCTTTGGGTGGGGATCAGATTAACAGGTTCTGAATTTGTAAAGTAAACTGCTTTATGAACATTAGTGGGGATACTTACTAGGACTTCTTAAGGATATTTTGGGCAACAAAATGTGTAACTCAAATAAGAAAGTAACCTGCTCATAATTTCAAATGCATTTATCTTTCCTTTTTATTTCTGAAGGAAAAGTTTTTAGGAAGTTAAAATCAGTCAATTATTTTTAATAAAGGGAAATTAAGAATTTCTATCAAGAGGTAGAAATGAACTTTGTCTCCATGGTAGCTAATCAATCTATTTTTGGCCAAAACACTGTCATTACCATTAAAACAGAGTTTCTTTTACTGACACTAGGGAAAATATTCTGCTGAAAAACAGACATTATTGCATGTGTATCTTTAAGCCACATATCAAAAAGAAAAAAGGATGATTTAGGGGGGCTTTCTTTGATCTTAAGTAATGATACCACCTATTAGATGCTCTACACAGATTAATTTTCATGTAATCAACAACAGAAATACAGTTTTCATTTTTCTGACAGAACAATTCTGAAGAAATCTGCTGGAAAGACATTTCAGCCTGAGTTTGACTGTGTTACTACAGGCACAATAATTATAAAGAAATTCTGAGAAGACATGGGAAGCTCCAACACAGCTCCTATATATCTCTCTGAGCTAGGAGTTCAAACCCATCATATTGTTTAACAGTTTTGTAATGATCACACTACCTCTGGAGGGAAAACCCCTAAAGGCAGGAGCCTCTTAACTGGCAGATGACAGGATTTCTCTGTGTCTCTGCACTTCTTTCTCTCTGTCTTGTTACCTAATCGAGTCATGCTAGAAAAAAAAAACCAGGAGATCCCCTTCTGCTAGCTGAGATTAAGGTTTGACTGCCTGGTAGCTCATTTGAACTACAGTTAATGTGAGGGATTAAAATATGTTGCAAAAGCGATTTGTGAATAGGCTTTTTGTGGGGTCAGAGCAGCCAGAGAAGGTTCATGGTATAGTCAGACTTTAAGGTAGCACACTGTGAGATTTCTGGACAAATCATCTACACAAGAACTTCTGTGTTCTATTTGAAACTAGGAAATGGCATTGCAAAACCTCCAAAACTTTCCCTTATTTGGGCAGAAGTGGGAAGACAGACAATCAAACCCATATAGATTCAGTGGTCATCAGTTCTTTTTAGGATCATGACTGGCCCCTACTCCTAGCGGATAAAGCAATTGTTTTCTGTGTCTAATTTCCCAACTTCCATCAAATTTTCAGGGCTTTCTGCAGTTGTGCAGACAGAAAGATTGACACTATCCTATGAGTATGCACCTTACCCAAACTATGAATGATATGTGAAAAATTTAAAATATTTAGTTTGGTTTGATTCATGTTTCTATTTTCCATTTCTGATCATTTATGGACTTTTAAAAAGTTTCATCATCCTTTAACATGTTTCTTTTGCCAATTCATTGACACAACAGCGAAAAATCAATCCCAGCATCAGTACTCATGGCAGTCCTGAATTTCTGTTCATTACAACTTTTTCTAGTGTCCAGATACTATTTTTGGCATGTCAGCTCTTAGATCATTGTATTATCAGCTTGCTCTCACACAGACAGAGGAACTGACCTGATAAAACCACCTTTGATGCATGCTTTAATAGTTTCCAGTTATGCCAAACTTTATTAGAAATTCACCATCACCACTTATTAAGACCTACTTGGACCAATACTGCTCATCACATACATAAAGAAAATATGTAGTTTTCAAGATTTTACAAACTATTAATCTTAGAAGATTAAAGCTCCAGCATCTCTCCCACATTAATGGTGCTCTATCTCTATGTTATGTAGTCATAAAGGATACCATTACTGTTACTACGAATGCTATACTGTTTATCCTATTATTTTTACATCCTGCAGAGATCCTTGAATAGATGCAAATAAACATGTGTAACAGGACTAAACAATTTTATCACTAATATTAAAAATTTCATAGTGCTGCAGAAAGTGCAAAGGGACAGAGATTAGAAGCAAAAGGAATTTTAAGTCTATGAACAGAAGCTGAAAGCAGTAGTTTCCTCCTGAGCAAAAGGTCTAATTCCTCTCATACTGGCAAGGCTGCATTTTTTTTAGGAGCTCACTGATTATTTGCTAGGCAAAACAGCTAGTGGTACAAATGGTTCCTGCTGTGCTAGGCAGACAGCTTCAAAATGGTCTATAAGATCCCAAATATACTTGAAATGCTGCCTTAACACTTTCTAGGACTTAAAAAAAGATACTGCAATATTTCCAGAAATAGAAACTGTGATTTATACAGATTTAATTTGAAGTAGCAAGAAGTGCTTCTCAGACTGGTCAAAAGCAATGTGCTGGTACCTTTTTAGTAGACTAGGTTATCAGGAAAGAATATCTTCAAAATAGAGTTTAAAAAAAAGGCAGAATTTTTTAACACATGGTCTTTATTAATAGCATTTTCTGATGGTCTGACCAATATATATTTTAGTAGTTGCGTTTTGCATTTTCAAATTACTTTGACAGCTTCAGTAGAAAGAGTATTTTTCTTTACTACTAGTATTAAACTTTTGAACAGTTTGAGTACTTTGTTCCATATAGTTAAATAGGAATGGAGTGATTAAAAGCTCTACATAATGTAAGATGATGATGGTGATTATTGCTTCGTTTAAATGGCATTGGTGAAACATATTTCTTTGTTTTTCCATGGTATAGTTTTTTTTTTTTGCTGTTAAATGTTCAACTAGAATGCCTATCTCTCATCACTGTTCCTGGATAAATCCGGAATAAGACTTGTTTTTTCTGATTAGAAGCAGATTCTGATTAATACATTGGTATTTTTTTCTCTCTGTGGTTTACTCCCTTTGAAATTCAAACTTTCAGCTATCATGAGTTGTTTTTCAAGGCTCAGATTGACTAGCTGCTGATATTCTGTTTCTCGCTAAGTGTATTGTTGAATGAATGAAATTGGGGTGAGCTGAGACAGACTCTTCACTGATCAGCTACCAGCAACTCTGTGGCCATTGGTATTACGGTGACAGACGTTTATGATTTAATGGCACTTTAGTAATAAAGCTAGATGCAGAAGGAAAAAAAAAATCCAGTGCAGCTAATCTGGGCAGATTAAATATATAGGATTTGTGCAATGATATGATGGTTCAGTTTCAGTGAAATAAATCCAAAAATCTGGAAGGTTGGGAAATTGATTTTACTGTGTAGGAGTAGAAAATTTGCTGCTTTGTCTGATGACTTATTAGTCAGCTCTTTGATAGTTCCAGAGTGACCAGTTTGTCTGGATAAATTAGGAAACCAAGATTATTGCTATTAAACAGGTAAGGACAAAACAGAAAAGTATAAGGGACAAGATTATTTAGATGTATTCAAGTCAACATGGCTCCCATGAAATTCAATCTAGAAAAAGGATTCCCAAACTGCAGTTCTAATTATAATTTGTGGCTCTTCATTGAGAGTGAGTCCGGGGTGAGGGGTTGGGGCAGGAGCTGAGGCACAATGATTAGAGGTATGGAGCACCTCTCCTATGAAGAAAGGTTAAGAGAACTGAGATTGTTCACCTGGAAAAGAGAAGGCTTTGGTGTAACCTAATTGCAGCCTTTCAGCCCTGCAGCCTCTCCTGAAGGAGAAAGATGGAGAGGAACTATTTACAAGAGCACGCAGTAACAGAACAAGGGGAATGGCCTCAAACTGAAAGAGAGGTTTAGATTAGATATTAGGAAGAAATTCTTTATTGTGAGGGTGGTGACGCAATGGGACAGGTTGCCCAGGGACGCTGTGATTGTCTCATCATTGCAAGTGTTCAAGTCCAAGTTGGATGGGGCTTTGAGCAACTTGGTCTAGTGAAATGTGTTCCTGCCCATGGCAGGAAGGTTGAAACCAGATAATCTTTAAGGACACTTCCAGTGCAAGCCATTCTGTGATTCTATGATTGTTGGATGTGGATTTTGTCTTCAAGTTGGCATAGAATCAGGACAGTGTCAGCATCATGGTGACACTAAGAAAACCAGGTTTGGAAATTACTGCTTCAAGGAATCCAGAAAGTATCAGGGACAAACTCTGACTCACTAGGTACTGACTGAGAGCAAATGGAGGATTATGGAAATCCCAGCTGACTGGGAGAGAAGCTGCTAGTATGTACTCATGAAAGAAGGCCTGAGGTGATACATATAATATTGAGCAAATATATTAAACAAACGATTTCTATAAGCACCTAAAGGAATAGTTAAAAGGGAACATACATTTCTTAAAAATAAACCATGGCAAAACAACATAATTCTTTTCTTTAACTGAAAAGCCATTTCAATATATAGCAAGAAACATTAGATGCAATATATCTTGTCAAAAGTCTCCTCATATGTTACTGCCCACCTGACATTCTTCAGAACAACTAAGAAAATATGATGGGCATGTAATCACCATGAGTTGAACCCACACATGACTGGAATGGCTTATGATCAATAGTTTGTTGCCATCCATGGACATTTAAGGCTATATTTTTTAGCATCACAGCCTGATCTGTTTTTATTTAATGTTTATTTTTAATGTCTAAATAGAGGTTATGTTCACTTTTAAATATCAGTAATATGAAATTCAACAAAGATAAACGTTAAAGATTACACCTGAAAAGAAAATGTCAGAGACATAAATATAATATTCTGCCTATGCAGAGTATTATAGAAAAATATTTGTGGAGTTTTGCTGATTGACACTTTTCAGGCATTAATCATACTCCCAGGATGTATAAACAGCATTTTTTTCTTTTACTGGACACAGGGAGGGAGTTCTCTTTACAGGCAATTACTTAGGTTGCTTGAAATGCACTGCAGTTTGAGATTGTGTACTTTGTCAGTGATTCCAAAGATCTAACCAAAGACGGTCCAGAAGAAAATGCTACCAGTGAAGAGTTTTAGAAAATGTAATGGGCAAAGACAGACAGAAGGAATTTGGTTTGCTGAGATCTGCTGGAGTAGTATGTTTCCAGAATAAATTGCTTTTAGGAGAACAGCACTGAACTTTTTTTTAGTATCTTCTAGGCATAAAAGAAAAAGAAGTGAACTTGAATACCAATAGAGATTTATATTTAGATGTTGGGAAAATAGATCTTTTCAGTACAGGAACATTTTGAAATTCCTTTTAGAGAGTTAACTGGATGATTGTTGCCATCTATCTTGGTAGTAATATTTTTTATTCAAATCTGAAGTCAGCTTTTGGTGTCCAGTTGATTTGTGTACTGCATGGCTGCCTCTGGGTTAATTTCTTTGTCTCAGGTGCCTTTCCACCAAGGAAAAGTTCAAGAGACATACCACGGTGTATAGAAGTTATGTCATGTATGTGCAATGTGTTCTACTTAAAAAAAAATTAATTTAAGCTTTAGAGCATCAGCTTATTTTTTATCTTCATCTGCCAATCAATAGCTATTAAGCTAACATTAAAAGAATGAAAAAATTAGCTGTAAAGACTACTCTACAGTCATCAAAGTACAAGAGCAGAGAGAGAGACAAAACAACAAGGTAGAAGTTCTTTGGAAACATGAATGTCAATGCTAAAAGAAAATATATTTTAAAAGTCTTAGTGTGTTTACTTGTCGCGTATGGTTTAGAAGGCTTTTACTTCTTAATGCAAATGATACTAGGCTCTAGGTCTTGGCTTTGATGTGAAACTTATGTGGCTAAACCACAAAATGGATAGATTAGTTGTAATAGTTTTCATCATACATAAATGTAATTAGTTCACTTTTTGACATGATTTTCTTGATTGAAAGCTGCTTTCCAAAGCAAATTACTGGGATAGCCTTGCTGCAAAGTAATTTCTCTCATGTGAAAATAAAGTTACGAACTTGATAAAAAGAACATGTATTTAACTACTCTAAGTCAATCAAGTTCATTATATGAGCTCTCAAACTGCAAATTGAAGTTTAACAGTATATACCCTATGTAAAACTGAAGGCCTGATTGACTTTACCAAATTTTCTTCATTGACACTGATTATCATTTGCATACATTTTTAATATTAAGGAATGCATTTTTTCCTGTACTGAGAGAAAAATGAGATTGATTTTTGGCAGCTGGTTGTGAAATACATTTTAAAAAATTATATTTATAAAATATCTTTAAGTGATTTGGGAAATAAACATATTTATTTAGGATTGGTCCTTTTGTTAGATGAAAGTCAAATATTCCTGTGAATGCATTTTCTCTGTTCTAAATAAGTGCCAGATGCCTAGAGTATTTTAAGCACTTGCATTTCAAAAACCTAAAATTAAAAATAGCTGAATTTCTACTAAGTGGTCCAACGTGGAGCTAAATAGAAGGCAATTATCTAGTACAGAACCTAACCCTATTGATATTTCCTCATGTTTGCTTGTTTTTGGGTTGAATGGAAGAAATGTGAGTACTGTGTTCATTATATTGTTTTAGTACAGTAATTCTGGGATCTACTGATGTAGTAAAGTAAGAAATCAGCCCCCAAATTCTGAAGCTGAAGGAGTCTGCACTGAAGCTGGGTGGCATATGGAAAAAATGGGGGACATGACAAAGCAGTCTGCATGCACTGCATGAGATGTCCTTTATATGTGAGCATGAAACCACGTATCCATGTTTTTGAATGGAGAATGTGTACATGTAATCACGGGATAAAAAAATATGACTAAATTTTGGCTATTTTCTTCTTATTAACTGGTCTATGTTTTAAATAATTCAGATTTGGGTTTTTCAAATTGAATCAAAGTAAAAGTACTTCCATGCTGTTTTCATACAGTTGCATTCAAATGACAGTGAGCTAAAAGCCTAGTAGTATACAGGCAGTGAGATAGTGATAGGCAGGTGCTTTAATCTAGACTTTTTCGCCATTTGTATACCTCAGAAAATCTGCTTAGTGGTTTCTTATTTTTACTTTGTGGGCTCCTCAGTAGTTATCTATGATTGCATCACGTACATAGTGCCTCTGAGAAAATGCTGAATGTTTAGATACAACCATTTGATCAGCCTTCGCAGACAAATGTGTTGGAAAGACTCGGTCAAGCGTACAGACCTCTGCAAAGGAAGGATGTATACTTGTAAGGTAGAAGACTATTTCTGAATTCTTGCTGTGCCTAGTCTGGAGCAGGTCTTTGAATCAAGCTTTCCCCAGCTCTGCAAATGTACAATGCTGCTAGGTATTCAGTAACCTAATCTTGAAACTATTGCTAAATAATTGTGTTCTTGCCAGAACAAGAACCTGAAACTGAACTCTCACCTGCCACAGATTGAAAGTACTGAACTATAATGAATGTCATGCCTGTTTTATTCAGTGATTATTTACACTAAGTGGAAGGGGCAAATAGGGTAGGAGATAAAGTAGTCCTATTCCACTCTGCCTTGCACTACAGAACTGGAGGGAAATTCCACTATCACCTTGGATCTCATTCAGGCTCAAAGTGAGAAGTGAGGTTAGGTGAGGAAATGAAGAAGCTGGGTAACTGGCTGAGCAGTCAAACCATGGAGCTATACAACAGGAATTTGGGGTGTGTTCAAGTTTGTCTCACATAGATTGTGCTGATTTTGGAAATTACTCTCCTTAGAGGAAGTCTGTGCATCTATTACTCCTAAAGTTAATATATAACAAATCTGAGAACTGAAATCAATGCACTGACTTCTGTTACTCTCTTTCTTAGGTAAATGAACTTTCTTTTGGATTATGTAGTGAGTGTCATACACCTAAAATACTGCCAAGAGCTCAGCTGGATTTCTAAACTAGGTATAGCTATTTTTGTAGATTTTTCTCTGGGGTAACTTTTTGCTTTGCTTTGCTAACAACAGTCTGCATTGAATGTCTGAATGGAAAGATGTCTGTCTTTGTTTCCCCAATGAACAGCTGAAATGTTTTTAAGCTAACTAGCGAACTGTTGTAATACAATTGCCTTTCATGAAAGCAGTTATTTTTGCATTTGTTGATTGACTTCTGTTTTCCACTGAAAAATGTATTAATGACAGTGTTTGCTGCTGTTGGCTACTTGTGACCTGTTTTCTCATATTTTCCAGGGGGAGACTGCATGTCTTTAATAGAGAACTTTGTCTCTAACTCTGCTGGTATTTTAACTATTGCTAGTTGTCTGCTGCAGCATCAGTCATAATTTTCCATTACCATCCATCATCACATGATGGAATGATGAAAGCACTGGGTCTATGAGTGTTCGATTCTTAATGCAACAACAAAAAACCCCAACCAACAACTAGAGTACATCAGCAAGGCTACCCAGAGGCTCATTGGGTAACCACCAAGTCAGTACTGTCAGTTCATAAACTCCAGACGACGTATGGCTGAGTATATGTAGAATATGCAATTAAGCAGCCTTACAGTCATGCAGTTTTTCCAATGTAAATTTTGATCCATGAGAGGACTTGGAGGATACTCATCTGTCTCTGGGATTTGAGCTCAGAATGTTACCTATGAAATCTAAGTCTACATCAGTAGAATTGCTCCACGTACTTTTTTTTTTTTATGTCTCAGTCCAATATTTGTCCATATTGTATGCCCATGTATTGTCATATCAAACTGAGAATTATCCCATATATAAGTATTTCAATGTTTAAGACACTTGTTTGGTCAGAATGCTGTTTTCTCTGCTAGGGGACTTCTTAGAGAGAAGACAAAACATGAGCTTGGAAAGTAGAGAATACTCCTTCCAGGTACTGCAAGGCACCACCAGCAATATTAATCTTCAGCATGTCTGCACTAGTAGAGATGTATGGTATATAATGTACTCTGAACAGCACAGAATAAAATAATCTTAGAGATTCTGCAAGGTTGAATAAAAATGTTCCCTTAGGTTCCTATACTAAGTCTCGTGTGTTTTCCAGACTGTGGGAGGTTTTATAATCATTCACATAGCCTCATGTAGCTCTATAATTCCTATAAGTTCTATGAGGTTCTGTAATCAGAGAAAGGTATCTTTCTCTGCTGTGAACAGCAAATACAACTATTTTCAGAATTTTTTCAACATTATTGTGTTATTTGTATTTTCTGGTTGCATTATTATTAATGTCATTTTATCACTGATGAGGTTAGATGTAAATCAATTCAGGTTTTACCAGAAGATGTCTAAACCTACCAAAACTTTGTATGACTTTCAGTTTTATTACTTATCACCCTATGTTGGCACAGGCCTCAGTCAGTTTTGCAGTGTGAAAACAAATTCTGTCTCACACACCAAGCTAGCAAGACTCCAGCAGTTTGTGGCACTCTTAAATCTCTGAAGATTCTCTTCCTCTTACTTAAAGGATTCCAAATACCTGCTGAAGGGACAGAGACTATAGATGAACTCACTTCTGCCCCACTTCTGTGGAAAGAAGAGAATGACCAGCTGGTGATGAAAACCTAATGATTGGCTTGTTTAATTAAGAATTATTTGTTCATGTCTTTATCCCAGGAGAGATTGCAGAAGTCTTGGGAGGTAAGTACCTCTTATTTCAAGTCTCATAGGTAGCGACTTTTATGAAAAAATGGACAGATACTCCCCTCCTCAATTTTAAAATAAAAGAGTGAACCATATTCACAACAGTGAAAAGTTTATTTCTGGATTTGGATTCTGTATCCTTGTGTGGAAACTTTAGTGTTTTACTGCATGTGGTGCAATTTCCTGTCTTATGTTAGTGTGAGTAAAAAAGTTGCATAATATTTTGTTCAGATAGTTTTATCAGGGAAAAATTAAGATTGTATATGGAGGGAAATGACCTTGATCATGTGGAGTTCTTTTGATTAGCATATTGCCCTGTTCCAAGATCTATTTATCTATCTCTTTTCCCTAGAAAAGCAATGACAAACCTGAAACTGTTACAGTTGAAGGGTTTGGTTAATCCACAAGATGCCTGTCTTGGCACATCTGTCACCATGATGTATTTTCCAATTGCCTCTTGCAGATAGCCACGTAATACATCCTCTTATTTTAAAAATACCTGTTCTCAAAAGGAATGAATAAGTATGACTTGTCTTTTTCAAAAGCATTACATAGAAAATAGAAATTTGTATCATAATGGTGTTGTCAATGAACATCTTGAAGGTTTTTTTGGGTTCTTTAACCAAACCTTATAAAAACCTGCAGTCAGTGGGATACGAGACTTTTGTCTGAACTCTACAGTTTGACATACAAATGAAGTGATGCACACAAACGAGGTGATGCATGCACTCCTAGCTCAGGATATTTAAGTTATCTCACCCAGTTAAACTAACTAAGGTTGAAAGAGGTTTAGAAGCCAAATATTTCCTAAGTGGGAAATAAAGAATAACTAGATTAGGTGTGCACAATATAGAAGGAAAAATAAAGACAAAATTTGACATTTCTGGTAACCAAAGAGCTCAGAAAGGAAGTAAAACTGTGTGGCAGACTTATTTAAATGTTTCCTCATGTGGAATCATAAGAAATTGCCTCTAATCTCGTCACACTGAAAGACAGAGTGTGCTGGGAACAGATTTTAGTCTTGCAGTGTAACTGTGAAGTTCAAGTCTGATGCTTTCATCTTGTTAGCTAAAGTACTGCAATGGCTGGATATATAAAACAGTTTAGCCATAGAACATCTCTTCAGTTTTGGATTAATAGTTGATTACAGGTTTGAAGTTAATAGAAGGGAGGAATGAAAAGCACCACTGAACAATGTTGGCCCTGCATTCCTCAGGTCATATTGCTTGAGCAGGAAGGGATGAATTTCCTTTTCATTCTAAGTATACACAGGTAAAGTGATTTGAAACATTTTCTGTGAATTTGAACATGACTGGGTTTGCATTTCTTTCAAGGAAATTCTCTAAAAGCATAGCACATATCAAGACAAGAAAAGTTGGAAGAAGGAGCTTGGAGAAATAATGAGAGGAAAGAGAAAAACAGAAGCATACCCAGAAGAGAATAAATCCTAGGAAAACTACACACACTAACCATGCTAACCTCCCTTTGTTTTTAGTTCTAGCATGTGACATGAGCTTTTATATAGGTTTCATGTAGGAAATTAATCTCAGAATGAGTTAAAAGCCTCAAACTGCCCTACATGTAGGAACCTCATCCAGTTTTGTAAGCTTGTTTACAAGAATTTATTGTATTCCCATGTCTTCTGAGTTTTCTCCAGCACTCCTTGAATGATCGTTAATATTCTTCAACCCCCACAAAAGCTTGTTACCTCATTATTAAGCCTGCTGATCTGCTGTTTGGTCTCTTCTGCTTTGATAACGAGTACAGCAGCACCAATTTCAGCTTCTGAAAATAATTCAAATACATGCAAATGAGATAAGTATAACCATTTGGAAATGGCAATACTATTCTGCACTTAACCAATGTCTTAAATTTAAACCTAGTTTGCACTTGGCTAGAATGAAAACAAAATCATGCATTAATGTTCAGTGTATAACGTGTAAGAGAAGTGTAATGACTAAAGTCCATATTGCTCTCTTCCGTCTGGACCTGAAAAGACTGAAATGACAAACCTGGTGCCAACTACATGACATGTCAAATCTTTTTAAAAATCATAGATATGATTAAACTTTTATTATTATTTTCCTGTTTGGCTTTAAGAGGAACAATATGTGTTCTAATTGTCTCCATGCTAAATGTAGCTATGTGGGGATTGCTTACTCATAAAAGAGGGGATGTTGGAAACAGTCTTTCTGCATCTTTATCTTTTTTTTTCCCCATCTCGACATGTTCTATTCCACTGTGGTGCTACTTTATCAACCTTTTCAGAGTGTAGGTGATTTAAGGCTTCCTAAGCTCCCTTGATATCAAGGTTTTCACTCTTTTACTTTTAAAAATCTATGTAGTTCCACACTCCTCCACTTCTGTAAATATCTTTAAAAAAGTTGACAGCCAAGTTTACATATGGCTATTAATGAATTTTTAGTTTGGTTTTTTTTCTTGTTTATTTATGGTTTGTATTTTTTTCTTAATTTGGTATTAGAATGTTTTTTGATGTTGAATTTTGTCCTTGGGTTTAGGACCTTCCACGCCCAAAGGTTTGGGAGTATGAAGCACCTGGCAGATCCTACAATACTGCTGGTAAAGTACAATGCATAAAAACACAGTACTCTCCACAAACTGTTTCATCATGACTGTCTGTTAGCAGGAAACCAACAAATCTCTGGGACCTCGTTGTACTTTTCCACGGTATCAGCTGTGGCACTGAAATGGTACTGAGAGTACAAATATACGTTTAATCCATTTATGCCACTTCTGAGGATCAAAGAAATAAAGGGGAACAAAAAGCAGTTATGGAAACTATTTTCTCTAAAGAGTGATTTTCCCAGGCAAAACTCACCTCCAGTCGTAGGAGATAACCTGGATTCCTGCCTGAGCTGATCGGAGCTGAAGTCAAAGGTTTGGCTTTCCTCATTGTGGTTTCTGTCTTCAATCCCATCTACAATTCTGTTGAGAAAAATCAGGGTAGTGGAGCAGTTTCATAAACAGTTTCATAAACATCATGTTCATAATTATACTGTAAAAATTACTCCTAAAGGGCACATTTTTAAACAATGGTAAATTTTGCACAACATTAAGTTTAGAGAAAAGTAAAAACTATTATACTGGTATAACTTCTTGTGAGTCACTAAAGATTAAACTTAGTGTTAATGGAAGGAACATGAGGCTAAAAATAATTAACTGAAGTTTCAAAATTTTCATGACTTTTACAGCATATTCTGAGTCTTATCTAAACCTATAGGGAATATAGTTTGCTTTTCATAGCTAAAGTAATCTGTTGCCACCTTTTCCTCTGCACAATCTAAAAAGCTCTTGTTAAGCTAAAATCTGCCTGCACATAACAACCAGGCTCTTATATTAGCCTTACTTAGGCAGAGCCTAAGCCTGAACTTAATATATTTATGAAAACATCTCTGTAAAATTCAGTCAAAAGTGTCATTTCCATGCAAATAGTTATTATAAATTTGTTTAAATTTAACTAGCTCAGGCAGGGCAATCCTGTTTGTAAATTGGATATAGGAAGATGTGCAGACTAGCCTGCAGTGTCCTAGTTACATTAATATCAATATTGGATATGACTACCAGAAAAAGTATTTTTGTCAGTTATTTCTACCCATGCATAGCAGTTATCTCCATTTTCCCATGTTAAGAAATCCAAAGGAAAAAAAAGTACAGTACTTTATAAAATAATCAATTCTGCATGCAAAGAATAGAAAACATGTATCAGATGGAGGAATAAACACACAGGATCAAAAATACATAATTATGAATATTTTTTTGTTCTGAATTATAATAAATCGTGCTATAAAGAGAACTGTTTTAAAGTCAATGAAAGAGACTGACAACTGCCAGTTGACAGATATGAAGCATGAATTTCTTCTTTTGTTCAGGCACAAGCTTCATATTTTGTCTTACAGTAGGCAGATGAGTTTAATACTAATCTTGAAGGGCTAAAGCAGGCAGTTCTTGGCCTCTCAGTTATTGGTGATAACTTTGGGATGATGGAAATTAGACTTTTCATCTAATAAGGATATTTTCAAGAAAACCTCTTGACTACAACTGTCTGGAGAAAGGAAAAACAGACAACACAGAGATATCTGTGATGTATTTGCCTTGAAAGACCAATGTAACTTAGACCTCTGTGCACATACCATGTATTCTTGTCTTTTTTGGTTCTTCATGTGGCTTTTGGGCTCTGTTTCATGTCTGAGTGTTCATGATGCCTGTTGGGTACTACTAGACTTCATTCTAATCTTAACCAGCCTCTGGGAGAAGATGAGACACAAATGAGGTGCTTCAGCCGCTCTGGCCGATAATGCTATCTGCAGCTGGAAAACTGAATGATTACTTTATTTGAAATTTGCTATAAAACCTATTTAATGTCATCTGGCTTCACTACTTCAAAAAGCAAATTTTAAACACCAATATCCCTTTTATAGAAGTTTCTAATTATATGAAATGATAACATTTCAACTGCCTTTAAAGCACACAGGAGAAAGCTTACTCAGATATGACTTGAAATTCAGAGATGCTACATTCTTTAAAATGTTTAAAGATTCAGGCTAAAAAGAAATTATATTAGCAGAAGTAGCTAGTCGTGGAGTGCCAAAAGACAGGCTTCTATGTGGGAAATATGTAATGGGCAACATCCTTACTCATATACAAGGAATGGGCTGTGGAGCAACATCTAACAAATTGAAAACGTGAGGTGACAAAAGAATTTGGTGTCTCACCCCTCTCTGAATCAGCTATTGTACAGCCCTGAATTTTCTCCTGAAGACAGACAACTCACTCCTAGAAGCCAAAAAGTCAGAAAAGATTAATATGTGACATCTTCTATCCAGTTGCTCAGGGCTAGAGTGCACTCCTTCATGTGAATCTGAGGAGCTTTGAGTACATAAATGCATCCTCCTAGGACTGCCTTTATTATTACATACATTTTCTTCCTTTTGATGCTCTTTCACTTCATAGACAGCACCTAAAATGGATTAGGAAGACTAGGACTGTATTCTAGAAGCTACAATGCTAGCTTCTGTTCCTTGTGACAAGAACTCTTTAAATATTTTACCCAGTCTCTGGGCTTTATTGCCTTCACTGTGGTGCACGGTGAAAGAACCTGTAGCAGCCACAGAACTCTGTGAAGAGTTCTGGTTGGCTTACTCTAGGAAAAACCAGAGTAGAACAAGTTTCTTAAGAAGACAAAGTATATTCTCTTGAGAAAGTGTGGTTATACAGTTCAGAACAACTGACTGGACATTTCAACCACAGTCTTGTCCTTCCCTTGCCTTCCCTTGCTTTCCAACAGCAAATAAAAGTGAAAATTTTAATTAAGGTTTTATTTTCTCCTTAATACTTACAAAGAAACATTTAAGGCTCTTTTTTAAAGTGGTATTAGCTTGTCAGTTTAAATATTCTAATAATATAAACTCATTCTAGGAAATAATATGAAACTGTTTTGGCTGGAAACCAAAATCTGAAAAACATATACATTTTGGGCCTATTTTCCAGTGTATTAACCAAATTATTCTGCAGTTATAAAATTATGAATGGAAATAGGAAATAATAACATATATAACAATAATTTTTTTATATTTGCTCTTGCAGACTTAGGTGCCAATATCTGGCTGCATAAGTTCAGAACAATAATGAACAAGATTACATTACAGCAGAAAATATGAAAGGTTGCTTTTCCCTGAATTACCACTTTTTATGCGAATGAAAATGACCTTTACTCATAGCTGACTGAACCAAATTCATATGAGAGCTATGAAACAAATGAGAAAATATCCACTATGCATTTCAATTTTGCTTGTGTAGAAGCTAATTTTCCACACATTATCTTCTCCTGTACTGACTCCCTATTCAGGGTCTAGAGAGTACGTCCTATGAGGAGTGTCTGAGGGAGCTGGGGTGGTTTAGTCTAGAGAAAGGGAGGCTCAGGGGAGACCTTATCACTCTCTACGACTATCTGAGAGGAGGTAGTAACAGGATCAGTGTTGGCTTCTTCTCCTTGGCAACTAGTGAAGGATGAGAGGAAATGGCCTCAAGTTGCACCAGGGGCAGTTCAGATTAGTAATCAGGAAAAATTTCTTCACAGAAAGGGTTGTCAAGCATTGGATTGGGCTAATCCAGAAGGTGCTGGAGTCACCATCCCTAGAAGTGTTCAAAAAACAACTGGACATGTACTTAGTGCTGTGGTTTAGTTGGCATGATGGTGTTTGGTCAAAGGTTGGATTCCATCTTGGAGATCTTTTCCAACCTTAATAATTCTGTGATTTCTATGATTCTGTACAAAACTAAAGTCAGTTTGTATCCTGCTCCAATTTGAAATGTAGCTGTACTGATCAAATATACGTTGAGGGGGAAAGATTTCTATATAGTCTTCCATTGCATCCTTAGGGACAGGTACTTTGACAGAATTAAACAAATATGGTCAAGTTGTGCCTATTTCATGTTTGCAATGGCAAGTTGCTGAAACTTCCATTCTGCCTCTAATGACTAAGGGAAGTTCTTGAATATGTAAACTATTTCAAATTATAGAAACCAAAACTAGAACTGGAAGACCAACTGCTGCACCTCCTCATATGTGAAAAACTACTTGTGATTTCTCTAAAGAACTTAAAACCAGGATTACATTGCAGCAATTTAGAAACAAGTTACATAAATCACCTTATAAGTAGAATACAAGTAAAAAATTAAACTATTTTTAAATTGTACACTAATAATACCACAATAAACTGTTATATGACTCTTCTTTATGTCCAAAGACACAGCAAAGTACATTTGCTAAACTCCATATTTAGTCTCTACATAACTTCCATTATCAGATTTCCTGTGTCTAATTTAAAAAATTTTTTCTAAAATTGCTAGGCAATAGTTTTCCATTAAAGTGCTCTACTCCAGTAATTTTTGTATTTGCACAGCTATGCTGTAATTTCATCTACTTGCTTTCTAAATTGTATCTCTGATGGACTCAGAGTGTTTCACTGTGCTATTGTGGGAATGCATATTATAGACAAAATAGACATAAAACTAGACTATTCAAATAGCCATTTTTGCAGTTGCTCAATTTTTTCACTGCCCTTTTTACTGGTAAAAATACTTTATTTTTCAATAAAGTTCTAAAGTCATAACGTTCTGCATAGTGTCAATGGTTCCTACAATAACATGGACGAACAAAAGTATAAACTTAAAAAAAAATAAGTATTTTTATAGTGTCACAATCATGATATTTTTAATAGGAGTTACATGATAGAGAAGAAGAAAATAAGTTCATAACTATTACCTTGGGCTCAGATCTGGTGGGCCACTGGTGGTCAGAGCTGAAAGGTGTAATTTAAGGTTTTTCTCCCTCCTGGAGTAGTAATGGAGCTCCGTTTCATGTTTAGCTCTTGAGGGGTTTGAACTACAAGCACGGATGGGGGAATGAAAGGGGACAGTTCCTGAGGCCAACTGCTTCAAGTTTCTCCCTAGGTAGCTTTTATTGCTTGCAGTCTTCTTCTGCTGAGAGCTATTTGTGCTTCTTGTATCAACTGGTGAAAGGATACTGCTTTCCTCTTCTCTCTCTTCCTCATCTTCATCTTCCACAATTGAAGGGAGTCTTTTCTTTATATTTCCATTTCCCTTGAGCTCTGTCTAAAATAACACATAATACATAGTAGCGTAAAATTCAGAGTCTGATGTTGCCAAAACACAATTTCTTCTGGTGTTCATCCTGGAACAAAACCAGATCTAGCACAGCTTTCATTTCTCATTAGAGATAGCTCTTTTGGAACTCATCCATAGCTTCCCTCCTCAACTATGGCTGTATGTGCATACACGAGAAAAATACAAACAAATTAAAAAAGGTCACTAGTGATATAGCCGGCAAACTTGCTGCAATATGTTTTGTTACCAAGAAGGAGTACACAACTAGCTCTTACAAGCCATTTGGCATGTGCACACTTGAGAAGATTAATTTTGTTTTACTAAGGCATTATTTCTTTTGAGTGTTATGCTACCAGACACTTGGTGGTCTACAGATAAGAAGTGAGGCTGGTAATTCAAATAATACCATGTTTTCATAATGTATAAATAGCATTTACACCAGTTCAGCTCAAGCCCGAATGTTCTCTGTGTCCTTCTCAATTGTTATAACTGAAGCCACTGCTGGGATAGTAGACAGACTTTTTATTTTATACGAAGTCCCATTGATGCACCAGTGGTGTGACAGTGTCAGCTTCAGAACAGAGTCACCAAAAAGTGAAGCTGCATCTGGTTGTGAAAAAAAGTTGCAGTTTGAATGCTCGATGTTGGAACCAAGGAAATTTAGAGGCAACATAGACCTGGGTTCTGTACTTTACATATTTATTAAAGCACAGTGTAAGAGACCAATGTATTGTTTGTTATTTTTTCAGGGTAACAAAATGTACTGGTCATGAAGGCTGAGATATGCCAACGTGGGCCTCATGTCAGGATCAGACCATAACTCAGAAATAATTCCATTTATTCCCACAGTAAAACTTACTATATTTATTGGTAGTAGGTGAATGGACTAAGGCAGACTCAGGTTCCAGGTCAAATTAACTAACTTCACACATCTCAGCAAAAAGTACAGCCAAATGCAACTTCACGGTTTCGGATTTTTTTTTTTTTTTTTTATTTTTATTTTTTTTTTTATTTTTTTTAACAGGCTACTCCTCTTAATCAAGCTTGATTAAGGTACTGTTAGCTTTAGACAGAAAACCTCAGATGACCCTGCATAGTCAGATTTCCCACATTCGGGTCAAATCAGATTGGCTGGGTGGAAAGACAGATTTGGGGAATTTATCCAAATATTCTAAGCCGCTGTTAGCATCTGTCTAAATGTTTTGCAGCATAGTTTTAATTTTGCTGTGTGTTACAGCACACATACTGAGTGCATGCTTTTATCTTGGTATACTTTGACAGATTTAGTGAACTAGGTGCTTTCCATCTAAGATATATGAAAGGTAAGAATTTAAAGGAGTGACAAAAGACATGTCTTTTATAAGAGATAAAAGACTTGCAGTCAATTGCATTAGCCATCCAAAGGCTGTCAGGATGATCAAATTTTACAGGACCTGGCACTGATACAACCTATACTCTACAGAGAATGAGTGTTACCCACATTCAAAACTTTGGCTTAGGTACCCATGTTGTTAAAATGCAGTTGCTATAGTAGGATATCCAAATCCAGCACCTGAGAGAAAAGATCATAAGCTGTTACTCATATAATGGACAGTGTCAGAACTATCTGCAGGATGAAATTCAAATTCTCATTTTGAAACCATGAAAGTCTGTTGGAGCTTTTCAAGCTTTGTTCTGGCCATAGCTGTGTTTCAAAGTCAAGCTTGGCATAGTTAAAATGTGACCAACATACCTGGGGTAGTGTAGGCTTGTTTGATAATTTTGATATTACCTGAAAAACAAAACAAAACAAAACAAAAAGGTAGCAAATATGTGCATCTGCACAGTATTGGCTTCCAACAACACGCAAACATCTAAACCAAAACATTTATGTAGATACAAGAAAAGACTCTCATGATAAAACAGCTGTATTAAATTAAATGTGACATAGCACTGAACTAATGATAATCCTTAAGAACAGATGCTGTGAGAAAAAAAAATATTTCTTTATTTTGATTAAAAAGGTAGTTCATGGAAAAATAACATTTTACTTTAATAAAAAGCGAGGTCAAGACTCCAAATCTACGAATGAATGCAGATGTGTGAAAATATGCTTGGTAAGTTTCAGTGCTGGTTTGATGGAATCCCAGGCAGGAACAAGTGCTCTACTTTGGCCCTGCCTAGCTTTAGCTCCTGTGCCAGCCCAGTCTGTACCTGAAGATGAACTAACTATATGTGGCATCTCTGAGGAATTTTCAAAAGCAGTGATGAAGCAAGTAGGAGCACAGTAGTCCTGGGGGAGATAGGTATCTGACCTATTCAAGGCCATAACATTTTCTTTTCTTGGATTAAACAGGAAGTAAAACAAAAGAAAAAGAAGAAGAAAAATTATGCAAGTTTAATGCATAATGATTTCTAATAAAATCCACTGGAACTGCTGAATAATATCTGTTATGAAAATTCTGTTGTTTATTTGAATGTTCACATCTTGGCCATGGGCAAGTCTATATGCTGTATTTATAGGAATATTTTAGTCTGCCAGGAAGAATTTTGAAAAATTATTTTCAGCATTCCTAACCCCACATATCAAGATAAAAAGTGCGTAAACCATAAATTCATAGCATCAGTTTATTTTTCTCCAAGCTTAGGTAAAAGAAGTTAAGCTTTTCTGGAAACCATTGGAACTTCTCAGTTTGTGTGATAAAAGTCTTCAGGACTTCTAAATATTTGAATTTTAGGCACAGATTTGAAAATAAGAATTATCTGTGGGGTTTTTTTAATCTCTTTTTTTTTTCTTCTTCACAAATCTTTCAGGTTAACCCGAAAACTGTTTTGTAGTGAGAGTACTAGTAGTGGTACAATATAAAAATATTTAAGTTTTCATAGGCAGAAATTCTACTCCACATCAGCCAAGCCAGTAGCAGGTGTATCAATGAATGTAGCAATAACACTCTAATAACTGCCAAACACAGCAACCGCAATAATTAGGCTATGTAAATAAATTAGGCTATGTAAATAAAATAACTGCTGTGTTCTTACTGGGTTAGATAAAATACTAGATGATGTTAGCAGAGAATAAAATGCCAGATACTTAAATCTCCCATCTTGCACTGTAATCCATGTCAATTGAAGAATCAGTATCTCCTTCAAGATTCAGGAAGAGAGGAAACTGCAAATGCACTAAAATATTAAAGTCAGAATTAAGAACTACTTGCTTTACACATATGTCTAGAATATTAATCTAAAATAATGCTCAGAATTTTGGGGCACCAGTTTGCTTGCCTTCTAGGCACAGGTGCAGTATGAATGTTAAATAGCAGCCTAAATTAAAACTCCAGGTGAATCCCAAACATTAGCAGCTTCATGAAAATGATCTCAGAAGGTACGAATTTGCCTGCTGAAGGCTTTAGAAGTGACTTGTCGTTTGTAGTTTGTAATGTGGGTGAAGATATCTCCTCATTTTTGTTTTGATGGGGTCTTTTGCCTCCTGAGTACATGTGTTAGTCCTGACTGTACATCTTGAAAACAAAGAGAAAGAAATTGTTACACGGGGTTTAAGATCCATGATCAGCTGGTAGCCCTGTGCTCTGGCTGCTGAACTTCTCCTCAGCACAGCAGCCACAGCCACCCATCGATTCTCCTCTGCTCTGTGTTACCCTGTCTGGTTGCTGCAGCAGGGAGAAACTGGCTGCAGAGGAAATGGCATTAGTGGCAGCACTTTGTTACCTTGTGCCCTTACCAAGAAAAGGGTAAAGGAATTTTTGAAGGCA
The DNA here is from genome assembly GCF_025592945.1 of Manacus candei. Taxonomy (NCBI): domain Eukaryota; kingdom Metazoa; phylum Chordata; class Aves; order Passeriformes; family Pipridae; genus Manacus; species Manacus candei. The sequence continues at coordinate 2,531,373 of NW_026138120.1, forward strand.
AGTTGCTCTTTGCAGGGAGGGGAAGGCTAGCAGAAAAGAAGAATAGGTATGAACAGGGAGCACGTGGCGTGAGAAACTACTTATCAGACTTTCTCCTCCCATTTCCCCAGACTGGCCCCCTTAACACAGTGGGGACACTTTCAGTCTGGATAAACTGATATTTTTAGATAGACTCTGGACCTATAAACTGTCTTTTCCATAGCGCAGAATCCACAGTAAAGAGTGTTGTAACTGCTTCTGTATTAAGGCACTGCAACCATATTTATTGCTTGTAACTTTGAGTACCCTATCTTTCACACATAAAACAGGGGCCTGGGCTTTATGGCTTAGTAGTGAAAAGTTGGTAAAAGAAACTAATATGTCACCAGAGAGAATTCTCAAAGATTTTGCTTCTAAACCTTCTCTGGCAACTCCCTGTTGTCCCCCCAGTCTCAAAGAGAAAAGTAAAGATGAACAAGAATGTGGACAAAGCCAAAAATTAAAAGCCCTCACCATGTACATAGTTTTATCTGTTTAAAAATATAATATCAGAGTAAATAATTATGATTTGTTGTCCTAGTTTCTGAGCTGCTAAAATCTTTTATTTAGAACCCACTAGTGTAGCCTTCTATAAAATGTTCTTTTTTTCTTATGCAAAAGGAAAGAAGATGCAAAATAGCTCACACGCTAGTCTTTTAAAAAAAAATTGAAACTCTCAAAGTATAAGGGCTACTTATACAGTAAGCACAGGTACTTACCCTGTAATGCATTAGGAAAAAAACCCAAAAGACTGATGTTAGTATGAGTTATGTGAAATACTAATTACATTTTTAATTTCAGCCCTGAAATCTCTTTATGTCTTGTGAAACCAGATATTTTACAAGGCAAACCAATAATAGATCATGTACCAAAAGCAGACATATCAAATTCTTCCATATATGTAATCCCAAATCTATAATCTTGCAATTGTTTAATGTCTTAATATATAGGGCTTAAAAATTCAGTAATCCTCATCATTGCTTATTACAAGCACAAAAAGAACATTTCTCCATCTGAAAACACTGGTGGCTTGTTTTTGAAAGCAAGTGATCTGAAAATTTTTCAGGGTCAAGAGACAGTAGTCATTTATATAAGAATCTCTAACAGGAATTGCAGGCCAAATGAGGTAATCAGATGTACAATAATTCAAGATGAATTCTGATGATAAAACCCTAAGAAGAGATGCAGCTAAATTTGGGGCTAACACATTACTTGTCAGTAAATTTGCATTTTGGGTTCAATAGAATGTTATCAGCTTTTGCTGGGCTGATTCTTGTTGCCTTCACAAAAAGTAGGAATAAAAATAGGAACATAGTTTAACTGATTTGCTTGCAATCTTAGGTACTAAAATACATGAATAATTCTTTGTGTCTGAGGAGTCAAAAGATTAAAATACATTTTCAGGAAAGGATTTTAAATCAAACTAGAGTGTTAATGTTCTTAGTCAGCATTTGGAAACAGGAAAAACCCCTTTAAGAGCATTGGCAGTGTGGGAAACAAAACCAAGAACCCATGCCATATGTTCTGTTCTTTGCAAATTTACTGTATGGTAATGGAAAAGATACAAGTACATAACAGGGGATTATTGTACTGCTGGAAAGCGTAATGCCTCAAGTGTGTTCAGGCCTCAGTTTTCCACAATCAGGAAATTGTTCAATGAAATATCACAAATCCTCTAAAACACAAAGGACTGAATCACTCACTTAGGCTAGATGTAATTGTTTGATTTCTACATTTACCTCTTTTTTTTTTCTTCTTTTTCTTGTTTTGTTTTTCTTTTTAAGACTTTAATTTTTTGTCTTGTTCCTATATTTTCTCAGGATTATCCTTATCTCTTTTTCTTGCTTAATGGACATATAAAGTATTTTGTGGAAGCAGACACTTTCAACATTCTCTGATCCTTCTAACAGTACCGAGTATATTGAATTAACAGCAAAAGTTGAACAGCAGAACCGTCACTGGTATTTTGTCCCAGTTAAAAATAACTGTGAATTGCCATGAGCTCTGCAATCTTCTGTTAAGTCATTGTCTTGATTCTTTCCTATCTTTCAAATAAGTTTTAGTTTGTGAAGTTGGTACAAGTGTTCTTTAATGCCTGGTAGTGGTTAGTTTTTGATAGGTTTTTTGCAAATTAATACTTTCTTGGATTCAAATTTCTTACATGAGCTTTTATATTTAGTATTAAAAGTTTACTTTTCATCTAATTCTTTAAAACCTGAATGTTAATTTTACAGCATTCATTTGCAATTTTTTTTAAATTATACTTTAATTGTTTCATTAATAATTCAGATGTATTGCATTTCATGTTAAAAAGATGTCATAGAAAAAAACCCCCTAACCTGTCTGTCGCTTGCACCACATTAGGAATCAAATAAATGGGAAATGTGGATCATATAATTTGTCATTTTTACTTCTATATTCTTACCTCCCTCTAGCCAACCATAGAACAGTAAAAGAAATTAGGGTGCCAGACTGCTCTGAAAATGCATCTTTTATAATAAACCTGTGCCAATAAGAATTAAAAAAATAATAAGTTAAGAAGAGGCTATCAATAAGGTCAAAAGAAGACAAAAGGAGGAATTGTTAAAATAGACAATAGACCTTGCACTGACTGTACTGTCTGGCAGGTTGTATTTTTGGAAAAGCTTGTAAATTACTGCAGAAAAAAGATACAGCGGAGAAAGGTTTTTAATACTCCTACAGTTTGAGTACAGTCAAGAAAAGATTTACATAATAGAAATTACAATGAATGCTAACAGCTTTCGAAGCAATAATACCTATATGCTTCCTGCAACTCCAAGATTTCATACAGACTCATAAATATTTGGAGGATTGGCCCTGTGGATTGATATCCAATTAGACTCCTTAACTTGAGGCTGTGGAAGGGTTGTGTTTTCCGTCTGTATTGTTAGCTTTAGCTTTAAATGAAACTTCATACTACTTTTTTTTTATGTAAATATGTATATATAACTTCAGGGAGGTTCTTGAAAAGAAAAGAGGAGGACAATGAAGTGGATCTTCCAAAATATTCTCCCAGTTAATTTTATTAGTGCAAATTTTCTATTCTAAGCATTCCCAATGTTGGCCAGCTATTTTGCTAGCACTCACAGGACAAATCAGTGGGATTAGTGTTAATAAGTACCTCACTGAGGACAGCAACATATCCATGGAAAATTTTTAAGAATGTCCAGCTTTGACTGTCTCCCAGGGGAAACCTTACAAAGAAGGCAGGGACAGGCATAATCTGTGTCCTTATTTTAAAACCAGGGCATGTGTGTTGTTTGTTTGTTTCCCTCTGAAACATTTCTTATAAATAATGACTATTTTGCTCTTTGGTTGGCAACTTGTTCAGTAGATTAATCTCTAGTCAATTCTTCTAGAAGGAAAATAAGTGCAAATTGGTCACAGGTAAGCCCTAGATATATTCAAAGTTAAAACTTTGGGGAAGATAGGAGTTGTACAGTAACTGTACAGTAACATTAGGGCAAGAAGCCATGTTGTGGAATGTGAAGATGCAGCAGAAGTTTAACTATATAACTTTCTAAGTAAAAGAGCCATTGTAATTTCCTTCTCCTAGGATGAAATTTATGTTTTTCACATACACATAATACAGAAAAGCTGAGCATGTAGCTTTTTGGAGCTCTTGACACCTTTGTTACTCAAGAAATTCTTCATGGGTTAGAAACTCTGACGACAAGGACACTTTCATTTCAGTGAATAAAATTGTTTGAATTTTTTGAAGTACCATGACATAAACCCAAAAACAGTCAGAGAAATCCAATACAAATTTTGCCAAAGGAAAAAAACCCACAATGAATATAATGTGATTAGCAATGGAATCTGTCTCTGAACACTTGCAGTACTGTACTGCATGTACAGTGTATGTGTATATTCTGTATGTATATACTTATTACTACATTCATGTTATTATTTACAACAACATTGAAAAAGTGATCTAAATGTATTAGGTACCAACTTCATTTTCAGCAGAACACTACTTGCACTTATGTAAGCAGGTTCTGTACCTCTGGTTTTACTGAGTGAAGCTATAGATGATTAAAAATAAATTTCTTTTGATATCAGTAAAATCTTAGACTGCATTTGTACATACATAACTTTTGGTTTTCATTTTTCATGCTTTCATACTTTGAGCAGAGAGGTCGGTCTAGATTACCTTCAGAGGTCCTTTCCAACCTCAACTATTCTACTGTTCTACAATGTTTAAAAAAAAAGTTGCACTAAAAATGTTACCAGCTCAATAAAATTGAGAACACATACTTGTATCAATGTAAAATGCCACCTTGATACACAAGTTGCAAGGATTATGGAGTAGTTTTCTCAAATACTACACTATATTTACTTTCACACATTTCAGCATGTATCCTGAGGTTATAATGACTCTGCAAGCGATGTAGGAACTTTACCATATAAGCCAGTCTGATATACACATTACATATCAAGATAGCCTATGCCTTCAGAATTATTTATAGAAGAAATTATAATACATATTATCATTTCCTTCATATATTAGTCTTATCTTACATAGAATAATAACAGGACGTGTTACTGTAAGAATGCTTCTAAATTTAAGGCCACTAACAGTTTGTTGCTATATCAATGCAAAATAAAATGAATTAAGAAATAAAAAAATTAAGAATCCATCCACTCTCTAAATTCACACAATTTTAATGTTAAAAACTATTAGGATTAATTTTTTTTCCCCATTTTGTTCTGATGTAGAGACAAAAGATAATACTAATATTGTAGAAATTACATTATCATGTTTCCTAAGGCACATTGAAACATATTGGAAAAAAATAATTATCTAGTGTGCCTGTGTAATTAAAATAGAAACATGGTTAGATTCCAAGGCAATACTCTTTGAAAGCAAGGAGCTTTTCCTGTCTAAAATTCTGTTCTACACAGTGTTTTATACCCTTCTCATACAAAAGTCTAAAAACATCAATAAGCTGCTTTGCTAGCCTGGATTTTTTTTTTAACATGTAACCCTCTGGTTAAGCTTTATAATCTGTTGCAGAATGTAATAATCCCAGGAAGTGAAATGAATGAGAATGAATGAGAATGCAGAGTGTTCTAAAGGAATCAAAAGCTAAAATTAGAAGTAAAATTTTGTCACTTATTTAAACATCGATTTTAGTTACAATGAAAGTTGTTTGTCAAGAAGGTGCTAAGGTCCACTTGTCAAGATCTTTTAATAAATAATATATAATTAATACTCATAATTCCTGTCTCTTAACCCATTCACAAAAGTAAAAGAGTAGGAATTTGAGAATGGATCACATATATGTAAAACACTCCCAGACAAATGGAATTAGGTTATTTTCCTCTCCTTCTCTTTGTCCTCTTCTGCATCTTGTGTGATTCACCTTTACAGTCAGTTCTCCATTTGTTTTAGATGTAAAATGGAAAAAACTTATAAAAATACAAGAACTAATGAAAAAAATATTAATGGAAAAGATTACATAATTTCATCAATAAATTGTGGTGGTATGAATCTCCTAACTGAAAAATGACCACAAATCAGAAGAATAAACTACTAAAGAGACAAATTTAGACAGTGTGGGTGTCTGTGTGTTATCATGTTCAAAAGTATTAGAGTGACTGAAGGCTACAGAAATGAAACAGGAGATTACTAGAAAAAATTTCTTCAGGTGAAGATACGAGGAAAGAAAATGAAAAGGCCACCAAGCCTGCAAGAGAAAAGGCATACCAGTCTATCCTTTTTGAATTACATGTTTCCTTGTTGCATTATTTCTCAGCGGTGTACCATATTGAAAGGTATATTAGAAACATGATAGTGAGATGATTATCTTGTGGGTTACTGGGTGAAGTGAAGGCTCAGAGGCACCACACATCGTGCTCAGCAATGACTGCTATTAAACGAGCTTTATGACCTACCACACTATAAAAAGGAGTCAAACCTGGCTCGCACTGTAGCTCCAGGTCAGCCCTGCTCCCATACTAAGTGAAGGAGGTAATTGCCAGGCTGAAGGAGTGGAGGAGGGATGACTGTAACACTGCACAGGGAGGAGGCAGATTTTGTTGTCTGAAACCAGCATCCACTTTAAATAGCCAAAGATCCATCAAAAGATGCTTGCTGTCATGAATACGGATAGGAGACCTGTGAAATATCTTGCAGAGAGCTAGAGGACAAAGTTTATTCCCAAACTACTTCTCATCCATTTAAAATCAGAAATTAAGTGTAAAACAGGTGAACTAACTGCTCTGTGGCGTTTAGTGTTTTTTGTTTATTTTCTTTTTTTTTTCAGTGCTTACATCCATCGACAGCTGCATAACTTGTTCCATAGGAATATAGAAGTTGTGTAAGTTGTGTAAGTGACATTGTGTGAGTCTTGCCTTGTTCAGCAATAGGATAACTTATTTTGGGAAGAGGGAGAGGGAGAGAGAGAGGGAAGAAGGAAAAAATATTCCCAATGTCCCTGAAGCATAAAGAAAAGATCTGAGTAGCTTGTCCAATGTGAAAGCCCTGAGCTGTATTTCATAGCAGCACTAATTGGAGAATAGTCCATGCACAGAGGCAGGAGTCAGGAGTCATGTCTCAAAGTTAATTATATGTTCAGAGTTTTAAGATTAATTTAGTTTCTGACAGTATGAGGAGCACCTTCATTCCTATATTACAATCACTGAGAAGTTGAAAAGTTTGCAGACTCCTTCTCATATCCAGTGATACAACGGAGAAATGAAAATATGATGTCTGTCAGGCAGAAAGCAGTTAGAACAACAATTAGAACAACAAGACCCATGTGCACATGGATTAAAGAGAAACATCATTAACAGTTGGTTCACAGTTTTATAATTATTTCAGTTTTTTCAGTTTTGCTTTTGCTTTTATTTCCCCAGAATAATCATACAGATATAGTACTAGACTTCCGTTGCTTTAGGTGATTTATTCACTTCTATATTCTACCTCTTGTAATAATTCTTGTATAGAAGCACAAAAATTGCCATTTATTGGTCACTTATTTTGCAGAATTTATACCTATTGTGCCATGGACAATAAACACCAGTGAGTTACACCTGCAATAATAGCACATAGTCTTCTGCCAGTCAAGCTATTGACAGAGGTGGGCACTTAACTGCATGTAAGCTTATTTAAAAATGACAGGTTTTCCTCAAAGTCATCAAACTCCACTCTAAATGTTAAAGACATTTTAACTTTTTTAAGGGAAAAAACTTCTTCCTACACTGCTACTGGATAATGTAACAAAACCAGCTCCTCTATTAAAAAGGTGGTTGGAATTATTTGGGGAATGTTCTATGGAAATTATTTATTATGAAAAATATTTTACAGCCTGTGTTTGTCCTCCAGTGTACAGGATGAGCTATGATCTAGGTTTGGGTAGAGGAACTGTGACTAAGTATAGCAGTGTTGTAAGAGCTGGTTTGGAAATTCATTTTTTCCAGTGCACAGGTTTTATTATAAACACATAGGTAATAACCAAGAAATATAAGGGGTTTTTTTTGCTTTGAAAGTTAAACAAATCATTAAGTAATTATGTGACTGAAGTTTCTATCAGGTTTTCTTATCTTGCAACACTTGCTAAGAATAAAAGCAACCATAAAAATACCCCAAATTATTTTTTTCCTTAATATCTGTAGAATAACAAATAGGATAACTTATTTTCTTCTTTAAAGTGAAATACTATTTATTATGTAGAGAGTAGATGTATTAAAAAAATCATGTCACACTATTTTCATTGACGATTCATAATAGATAAATATGTAATAGAAAAAAATCCTTCTGAGTTATTAGTATATTGGAAAGTAGCATTCATAAATTCAGGCAAACTGTACTAGAATATCTAGAAAAAGCATAACTAAAGAGGCAAGAATGAATGCATGTCAAATATGTAATCTAGTAGCTGAAAAACAGACAGTGGATAGGTAGAATTTAATCTGAATTTTGTGCTTGCATTCAAATATTTTTTGCTATCCATTTTCTGACTACAAGAGCAGTTAGCCCAAAGAAAGATAAGAGTTTAGAAATAAACCAATTAAAATAAAATATGGTGGAATTACAGATAGGCTTTTAAAATACTTGCTTAATGCTTAGCTGGAATGAATCAGAAAGCTCAGAGCTGTTTTCACCTTTATAAGCAATTGATCTGGCCAGCTGTCAGGTTTCCCAACAGAAAATGAGGAGCACCTCTTGTAATTTCTTAGGTATTGCTAATAAGAACTTGAGCTTTATTATATTAAAACCCCCTCACATCTCATTCATTAAAATTTAATAAATACTAAAAACCAGTCTTTCCAAAGGACAAGAATTAATCCCCATTTTGTCATACAATGCCTTTCAGAGGGAAGGGGGAATTCTTTGCTTTTATTGCTTCTTGGTTATTTGATTGCCTTTTAAAATGTATTTGTCTATTTATTTATTTTATTATCAAGGAGCCTGGCTAAGCTGCAGTAAGACTCCATGTTCTCAACTGGAGGAAGAATCTACCATTTTTTTATGAAGTCTTTGTCATTGTGTTTCATTTACACTGTGATGCACTGGTGGAAGCAGTCCTTCCCCGGGCTTCAGAGGCTGAGCATTTTCATTTTAAAGAGAGTAGCTTCTCCTTCTTTGGAGGTAGGGGGAAGGGAAGCTTTTATAAGAGGCAGAACACTACTTTTAAGGCCACGAAAGGAAAAGTAGTTTCCTATTAGTTACGAGTCCTGTCTACAAGCACAGATTTTTGACTCTTCAGGGATATAATCACTTCTTTTTGAAAATGACACACATTGATAGAGCTTTAGTGAGACAAAGATTGTGCCTGCATGTGTCTTGTCTTCCTTTGGGACTTCATTACAGCTTGAGAGATTGCTTAGATGCCAAGGAGGCTTCTTGTTCTTTTTATCAGTGTGGCTGTAACCAGACTTTTTTTTTTTATTTTTATTTTTGTTTTGTTTGTTCATTTTTGTTGTTTTTGTTTGTTTTTTTTTTATCTAAATAATGTTGTCTGCACTGTAGATGCTTCTTCATGGACACAAGAAATAATCAGAAACAGTAAACTGTTACCAAGTCCACAAAGATATCGTGCAAATATTTACTTATTCGAAGTTCTTCATAGGATAATTCAGAGTTATGAACAGCTGTTACTACTCTCTAAATATATAAAATAACACATTTTCCAAGGCTGGTGGATTACAAAATAATTGCCAGTTTCTTTCATATATATGTATAATATGTTTTAAGAACCTTCTTATAAGTGTTTAGCTTTATTAAATCAGATATCAAACTCTCTCAATACCTGCTCGATTTGAAGTCTGTGATATATAGTGCAAAATTATATAGATGGGGTGAGGTATGTGTCAAAATCTGCGTGACTTAGCAAACTATTTCCTTACTATGACATCATAGTCACAGACTTAGAAAAATTGGTTGAAATGGCTGAATTGTTTTAATGTCACAACTCCAGCTACCGAACGAATTAGATTTTTCTAGACATCCTCAAATAATTGAATACATTTACAAAAACAGTTACAGGTTTGTTGATCAAAAGGCAGCAAAGAGAGGAAAGGTCAGAATATATACAATGAACACAAAAATTCTTTTCCTATTCACATCTTGCTGTGATGAGAATATATAAAAAATGGCATAATAGTACTGCAAATATGACTGCATACACTGCAGACTGCATACACATTAATGGTTATAATCATAGATCACTTAGCAATTGCTGGCTATCACGAGTTATCATGAGGAACCACTGAAACTTCATCTCTGTGATTTTGTGTCTTTGTTTCTCTATCTGTTGTTACTCATTAGAGACTGAAATATTTGCCAGTTTCCTACTTAAAATCTGAGCTTTTCTTCCAAGATTAGTTAAACAAAATTGTCAATATTTCTATAACCAGGCAGCTACAGTTTCTACTTGTAACTGGGAAATCTGGTTGCATCTCCTCCTTATTTTATTGAAAAGTGACACAGCTATGAAAGTCCTCAGTCTTTTCCACTTTTACACCTTACTTGGATTTTAATGCAGATGGAGCACATCATTATATGCACTCTTAGACTTGCAAATGAACCAAGAAAACAAATTTAAAATGATTTCCTAGAGGTTTCTGTGTGGGTAGGGAAGCTATGTGATCTAGTGCCAAGTATTCAATTTTGACACTTCAGGATCAGGAAACTACATATGACTTTTGTCCCTACTTTTAATTCAGTTCAATTCAATTTTGTGTGCAATGAATAGTTCAAAGAGCACAAGGAAGGAGGGAAGGAGATAATGGATCACCAGGACTGCATTCTCCAGCCTCAGCTTTTTAATGATGGCTTAAAGTTAAGAACTTTACAATCTAAGGAAGTTTTGGTGGACTGTGACTGAAAATGCAATAATATTTTAGGTCAGGATTGAAAGGCACTTCACAAATCCTAGTGGGGAAATTCATGCTTTCACCCTGCAACTCACCTAACCCTAAGTACTGTTACTGATCTATTTTCAGAAGCATTAAATTCACATTAGGTTGCAAATTTACAGTAATTTAAAACATCCAAGAACAAGAAAGTGAGAAACAGACTTATTGAAATGAATCAACAATTCTGTTTACCTACAGAAATGTTCTCCAAACCCAAAATTCCATAAAGCTGCAGAAGTCACAAATACTCGGAAAAGTAAAATCTCCCTGTATTAGGGAAAGGGAATCAAGATTACAGTGTCATAGCTGCCAAACTCTCCCATAGCATCATTCCCAAGAAGTAGTGTTGTATTTAAAAAAAAACCAAACAAAAACAAAAGAAGAAGAAAGAAGTCATTGTAACATACCCAGAAGTTGTAAAAAACCTTCTTCTTACTTTTCCCTGAGAGTAAACCATCAGGCAACTCAAATTATTTCTGTTTGCAAATTATATTAATGGAGACAGGTATTTTCCATGTGAACCAGAGTGAGTGGTTGACCAGGCACACTTGCTACTGACATAGATATCTTCCTTCATTTGTTGAGCCCTCTTTTTGTGGTGGTACAATTTTTGGCCACTTTATTCCTGCTCATTACCCTTATTGATAAGCAAAATGCTTGGATAAGAAATCAGATGCACATGACTGAGGTATGTTCTGCTGCATAGAATTACCAGTGGAGGGCACAGTTAACTGGAAGACGTAGGAGAAAGTGACACTGACAATTTATCTTGGGTTCTCTATATCTGCCCGTGACACTGCATGCTACTCATTGTCAGGATTTTTTTTTCCCTCTGATTTTAAGATAACAAATTATACCATCAAGATATGGTGTATATTCACAAATGCTCTAAATATTTTCTTCTTTGAAGCAGAAAATTTACTTGGCTGTGTCCTGCACTGCTTTAAATCCCTCAGAGAGTGTGAGAGGTTCTTTTCCTGTCTGTGCACTCAACTTCAAGCTGCTGTCAGCTTGCTCTCAGTGGAGAGTCTGTACATCACCCAACTTACTCTAATTGGGAAGAGTGGTCCCTGAATTTATAAAAGCTGAATGCAGCTGAGAGAGTGATCGCAAGACTTGCCATCATACAGAAAAGCATGAAGGAATACATTGTGTGGATCCACCAAGTTCCTTGGCAAAACTGTAGAGGGGAATGCAAACAGCTTCAAACTCTATCTTTACATGGAGTTATGGAGTTACTCCTTTCAGATTAAGCATTCCTCCCCAAGGGAAATATGTTGGTTATACAAACTAATCACCAGGCTCTCAGAACAGATGTGTACTTTCAGCTGCTGCCTTCAGCAGCAGGAAGTTTGGAGACATTTCAAGAGACAAACAAATGAAATGTCCTGATTATTTTCCTCTTCAGAAGTTTGCATTTATATATGGGCTTCTTTTGGCTACAATGGTTTAACAGAGTGTTGCTGTGGAAACATTGGCACCAGAGTACACCTAGTAAGAAGCTTACGTAGAAAAATCAGACCACATATCAAATTCATTGGGGTTTTGAACTGAAAAGGACTTTGGTGCACTCTTCCCTGGCATTACCTTCATCCCCTATCTGGATAGTAGCCTAGTGTCCTTTCATATCTTTCAATGTGACTTCTCTCTGTGTAAAGAGAAGCAGAATACAAAGACAAATAGCTGAACTGTTAAACACCAGGCTGAAAGTTTAGCTATAACTGTCTTCGTGCGTTTATACGGTAAAGTCAGAAAAAAAAAAGATGTCATCAAAGCTTTTAATTATTAAAATCTGAATATATACATATTTTCTATATAAGATCAGTGAAAGTACTTTAGTAAGTCTGTACTGAAGCCTTCCAGGAGGGCTTTATCTGGAATTTCTTGTTGGAGTTTTTGTTTGGTTGGTTTTTTTTGTTTGTGGGTTTTTTTCCAAATTTAAGTACTCATTTACATGGAAAAACATATCTTCATTGCAGTGTGTGAGAAACAACTGTTTCTCATTTTGACTGTGTGTGATGACATTCTTAACTAACAAGTGTTAATCAATGTATAAAATGAATGTTCATTAGGCTGGCACATGAGCTTCTAGAAAAGGTATAGTGAAATACCTTTATTTGGACACATGATTTATATGACTTGTTTTAAACATAAGCAAAAAATGAAAAAAAAATTAAAGGATAATATTCTTTCATGGATGAGGTTTTCTATGGAAAAATGAGAAGCAGAGAACTTGTTCAAGGTTTATGATCTGACCCATTGATAAGCAACTCATGTAGGTAATGTCTGAATTATCAAACAAACAGAATGAGCATCTGTATATTATTTCTTTACTGTGTCAAAATGATAAGAAATTAGTAAATTATCTTAAAGGTAACAATAACTGCAGAGACCTTTAAAGATACTTACATCACTTTCATGGCCTTCTCTTAGATTATACGTGAGATCATGCTGTATGTCTTCAACAAACTTGTGAGCATACTCTGGGTAAAGGTCGAGCACTTCAAAGAGACCTTTGAGGATAATACATTGGAGGTCACAGTATGTTAGAGCTTTAACATCCGCATTTGTTTTAATAACTTGATCCCTAATGGAGAGGTTTGCTCCAATTAAATCTCCTTTACCTAAAAGAGAATACAAAAATAATTATCTTCAAAGTATGAATTCTTTACTTCTTTTTTGAATCATATGTTTAATATAACCTGAAATCCCATTGTTACTACTGCATTCTTTAATTAGTAACTTTCTAAAGGATCTTAGACTAATATCCTTCTTTTTATTGTTTTGGGGTTTTTTTGCAGCTGCAACCTTATATGCAATTAATTGGAGGTACAAACTAATTTCCAGAAAGGTAACTAGCTGATTAAGGGAGCAATAAAGTAGATATGTGTAAAATGCAGATTTACACTGGTAACAAATAGCAAGTACAATTTTGTTTTTCAAAATAGCTGTCATAAGGATTTTGTGTGTGTATGTGTGTCCGTGTTAAAACAGGCAGCTAAGATAGCATTTTAACAATGACACAAGTAAGCGCAGATCACCATTCAAATTACCCTTTTACTTAGAATTTGGATTGCAAAACATTCAAAATCTATGATAACTATGGCTGCACAGCTGTACTTCATGATGTATACAAGCCATTGTATTTCCATTTATGGGCAAGACTGCCTTAGAATACTCAATGTATTAAAGCCTACAAGTGACCATATATTGAAGAGCACAAAAATTTTGTAAGGAAAAGCTTCCATAAACATTTGATCTGAGGTATAAATTCCAAACTTCAGTCTTTCAACCACAAGTCCTCCACAAAATTTAACACAGATGGTCTTTGTTAAAGACCTGGACAGCGTGATGGAGTGCATTCTTAGCAAGTTATAGGCCATACCAAACTGGGGGGAGTGGTCGATATGCTGAAGGGCAAAGTTGCTATTCAGGGGGACCTCAAAGAAAGACAAAATGGCTGATAGGAACATCATGAAGTTTAACAAAACCAAATGCCAAGTCCTACACCTGGGATGAAAAAGCTCACTGCAGCAGTATGGACTGGGGACTGATCAGCTGGACAGCAGCTCTGCACAAAAGGACCAGGAGGTCCTCGTGGATAAGTTGAACATGAGCCAAAAAATGTGTCCTTGCAACAAAGTCCAAGAACCTCCTGTGCAGCATTAGCAAGTATACAGCCATCAAGTCCCAGGAAGTAACTCTTTTCCTCTATATATCACTTGACATACCACATCTGGAGCACTGTATCCAGTTTTGGGTTTCCCAGTACAAGACGGAATATTGACATATTAGAGTAAGTCCAGAAGATCATCTACCAAGATGATCCGAGACTAAAGAGCACAATGTACAAGGAAAGACTGAAAAAAGTGGGTATAGTTCCACCTTACAAAGAGAAGGCAAAGGAAGGATAATACCTTCAATAGCCTAACAGAAAAGTGTACAGAAAACAGAGCTAAACTTCTCTTCAGGGTGCACAGGGTACTGAGAGATACTGGGCATAGGTTGTAACAAATGAAATCAGGAAATTAAATCATGATGAGGCTGGTCAAATAGTGGAACAGGCTGCTTAGAGAGGCTGTGGAATTGCTAGCAGCCTTGGAGATGTTCAAAACTTGCCTGCACATGGCCCTGAGAAAGCTGAGCTAATACGGCCATTTTAAGCAGGTTTAGGTTGGGTATCTTCTAAAGGTCCCTGGCAATCTTACATTATTCTGTGATAAGTTAAGACAGTCAAATATGAAAATCCACCTAGCAGTGATTCCAGCTGTATATTACACAGGAAATGGTGATCTTGAAGGGTAAGTTAAACTAAACAATCAACTATCCCTGAAGCTTGTTAAATAGGATAGTTTTATACTTTAAAATATCACTTTTTTAGTACCTTAAAATACCATGTTTTCTATTTACAGGGAGCTTGAAAAACTTTCTCAAAAGAGCTTAACATAAACCCAGCATAGGAAGGGATTTTCTTTTATGCTAGGAATATACATACATTATTGCTACTTTGAGGTCTCTTAAAAATCTCAAATAGTATAAATAAGAATTGGTATGAGCTTAGACCAGTCTGAGTAAGGGAAACTCGATAGGTGACAATAACATTTATAATTGCTCATCACATGATGTATTGCTGACATAATAAAATATAGTGTAAAGTTAAGCAGTTATACATATTTTTACTTTACTGTAAATATCAACAGTTCCTTAGATTTCCTTGTTTATATTAAGCAGAGGGCTTGCAATGTTAATCTATTGCTGGCTGTTAATATGGACAAGTGAAAAAGTATTTCAAATATGCTAAAAACATTCTAATTATAAACTTTTTAGACACACAAACAGTATTAGTATCAATAACCCATAAATATTTTGGAAAAATATTAGATTTTTATCTGATTATAGTTATAGTGTTTGATGAAATAATGTCAGCCTGAAAGACACTGCAATTGATTTGGTAATGCTAATGTATGTTTCCTTTTCAAATGACAATTGTATAGCAGTCTGTAGGTAGTAACCAAAGTTTCATGTAGAATTAATGAAGTGGTAAAATTATTGTACCTTGAATGTCAACATAACATCATTACATAACAATCATTTCAGTTATTCCTAGTATCTCTTTTTTATTTTTTTTTAATCAGAGAACGAACTTAAATATGAATATTTCTACAGATATATCTGTTTGTTAATATAGCTGGGACATGCTGTCAAAGTTATATGTCCTCACTATGGATATTTTTAAAATAACTTATGGCTAATATTTTTAACAAACCAAAGATATATGTTCAAACAGTACATAAGTCACATTAAAACATATTTTCCTATAAAATATATCCTAACCATCATAATTAGATGTAAAGTAATAGTCTCAAGAGGAACCAAATATATATTTAATGAGAGCATTTCACTGCATTGTTACGGTACTGCTTGTTAGTGAGAATGGTTCAGTAAACAAAAACTAATCCACTAGAATTACAATCAGGACAGAATTAAGAAATATTCTGGGAACTGCAAGTAACCCAGCAGCATCAGGGAAAAAAAATGCTCTTTTGGATTTAGACAGCACAATTTCTCATAGGGACCTACATTTTTGACGCATTCACCTTCTGCTAGTGTTAATTAGGTTTAAATGATGAAGCTCCCATTCACTGTAATGAAACATTATTTCATTGTGTTATGTTTATGTTTCTTTTCATTATGATTTCATTAACTTCTCTCAGAATTCCACTAATCTCTTTCTTATTGTTTTGATTGTCACCATTACACAACGATGTTTTCATTAACATTTTCAGAAGTGCCTGAAGATGGAATCATTAATGAAATTATAGTTCCAGTGGAGGTAGCTCTTGATGTTTTGCTGGCTTTAAGCTTATGTTTTTTCTAAGCCATATTTTATATCTTTGACCTATGTGACCAAATGAAATCAAGAGATTCTAAAACTTAGCAATAACAAATTAGTGATGAGTGATATGGACTGTAAATCTAATAGAATTAAAGAGTTCTGAAACAAATGGGACCTGTATCACATTTATATTCTAAAAAAACACCAATCAAATGCATGCTAGTAAAATTAGGGAAATTAAATTACAGAGGACCAGAAGCTTCCATTATCAACAGCCTAGTGCAATCCCACAATACAGGAAGGAAAGCAAAAAAAGGAAATGTTCTTTTTAACTCTGTTTTATAAGAATATTAAAAGTTATTAGAAAGAAGAAAACATTTAAATCTAAAGAGACATTAAAATCATAATAAAATAATTCTCTACTTTTAGAGCAAAATGTTCTATTTTACTTTACCAAAACACATTATAAACCCTTGCTCAGACAAGTCTAATCATCCTTTAGCTGAAGATAAAGAGAATATCTTTAGTAGGCATTAGATTGAGGCAAATCACAGAAATGTACAGATAGAGTTGCTTAAAACTCAATAAGTCAAAACAGTCATTTTGCCCGCAACAGCTAAACAAAATTTATTCGAACTGAACTTCTGGCCTTTCTCTGTTCTAATATACCCAGATGACTGCAGCCAGCAGTTAGCATGAAGAAATAGCTCCAGGGAGCAGAGCCAACAATGCTTGTTTTTTACCACAAGGCTTTACTGCAAGGGGTGTTCACACGCATGTGTCAAAGACTGACAGTAGGCTCAAATTGCTTTCTTTCATCTGGAAGCATTAGTGGGAGCATTGTCTGGCCACTAATTTTCATGAAATTTTGGGAGTTGATAACCAATGTTCTTTGAGTTGTCAATACCATCATCAAATTAGGTTGAAAGTAGCAATTTGTGACAAAAGCTAACAAGTATCTATTTACATGAAAGGAGACAGAATAAATATAAGAAAATCAGGATACATGTAAAATATTGCGCAGCTAACAATCCAGCAATTGAAAGCTCCCTAAGTCAAAAAATAAGGAAATTTAAGCTAAAAAAAAAAAAAAAAAAAAAAGAAAGGATGTCCATAGAATAAGAATAGTAAAATTAAACAAACACTTTCTCATCAGACTATTAGTAGTGAAGGTCCTCCCACACTGGGGGACCATTCTTCCTCTTTGAATCTATGGCTGTGAACATACCGAGAATTGCCAGCACCGTGCTGTCCTTCAGGACTTCCATGGAACCTGAGCACACAAAGTAGATTGCTTGCAGGGCATCTCCCTGCCGGAGAAGGTATTCCCCGGGAGCACAGAAGGAGGTTTTGATGTGCAGAGACAGAGACCTGAGGCAACCACGGCTGGCACACTCAAAAAGGGAGAGCTGCAAAATCTCCTTGTTCAAGTGCATGGTGATGTCTGAACGTAGCTCGTCTGGGAAGTCTTTTAAAAGCTGTCAAGAAAAAAAAAAGGGTGAAAAGAGAAAAAGTGTAAAATAATTTGTTTCCACTTTTGCAGAAGTGACATGATTTGGTAGTGCCGTACGTGTCATACTGATGCAAATACTTCCCTTTCATTTTTCTTATCCCCTTGATGAGACATGTGGTATACCTTAATGAATCTTTACGCTGATAAATTCCAGGAAAGATGTGAATAAATATATGGTTTTATAAAAAAACAAAAAAAAACCCAAACCCAAACCCAAACAAACAAAAAACCAACAACAAACCCCAAAAAACCCCAAACCAACAGAAAAAGCAAACAAGAAAAAAAAGGTGAACAGACTGTGTGTAGGAATTCCCTCTAATGCACAATTTAAACTTGTCCAAGTCCTTCTCAGAAAGCACAGTAGGTTGTTCAAAACAAACATGAACTTAGTTTAGGTTTTCTTTAATATGCTTCTATAAAATTCATCAATACACAGTGTTGCTTCTTCTATGGTAAAACCACTGAAAGAGGAATAACTAAAAAAAACCCTGTAAGGTGGTTTTTTTGTTTGTTTGGTTTGTTTGTTTGTTTATTTATTTGAGGGGTTTTATTGTTCTTTCTTGCATTTTTTTTATAATGTAATTGGACACTGAAGGAGGGGTGGGAAAGGAATGGCCACAAGGTGAATGAACAACGGAAGAACCTATGGAAA
This sequence comes from Manacus candei, assembly GCF_025592945.1. Lineage (NCBI taxonomy): Eukaryota > Metazoa > Chordata > Aves > Passeriformes > Pipridae > Manacus > Manacus candei. The sequence goes on from NW_026138120.1 coordinate 2,549,778, forward strand.
CTAAAAGACCATGAAGTCTTCCTACTTCTCCTTTCAAGCTGCAAGCCCACAAACATAGTTTTGTCTGTAGTTTGAGGGGGTGTGGCATCTAAGCAATGTAATCAGCCAACACTTGACCAAGTGGGCTTAGACAAGGCACTTTATCCACAGGAGGCGAATAATGAAGAGCTGCAGTTATAGTACAGCAGTACTTTCACTCACTTTCAGTGCAACTAAAGGTACAGAAGGTACAAAAGCTGAAGGTGATCATTAACCACACCTAGGAAAGCTTTGACATCTAAGTGATTTTTGTACCTTTGAATCTTACTGAGCTCCTGTTGCTAGGATGCTGTTGAACATCCCATTCTTTGTGCTGTGCACAAAACAGAAAGAATTTATCAGGAAAAGAATGTTCTCAAATCCAAATCTTTCTGCTTATTTCCACATTATCTTTAGAAACCACTGGGTTTTATAACATAGATAACAAGAAATCTGAAGGGAGTGCTACATTCAAGTAACGCTCCAGCAGAGAGAAGTCGTTATTTCTCCTGGAGTATACTAACAAACAACCTTGATAAGCAATTTAAAACAGGCAAACAAAGACACCACCAGAAATCTGTCTTTTGATTTCACTCTTATGTTACATTCTGCAAAATTTTAAAATATAGGGAAATAAATAGCATAAAAATTAAGGCTAAACCGCTTGTTTGCAGTATTGCAAAGAATAAAATGAAGGAGGTGAGGAAAGGGCATCAAAGTTCCTCCTTTAAAGAAGACCTAAAACCCCTAGTTGATATTTTATTTACTGAAATACAGAACCGCTCATGGTAGCATGTCTGCTGGCATCATCCAAAAAGTTTCTGATTAATGCCTCTTCAGCACTTGAGAATTATGAAGGAATTTGAATTTTAATGTATGATTTGATGTTTTAACACAAAACACATCATCACAAAAGAAATAATACCCCTTTTCTTGACTCTAAGTTCATACCATCAAACACGAAAACTCCCTCATTTGCTTACCTCATTGGAATCAATTCCATTATTGACAGACCACGTGGTTTGGAAATATTCAAGCATCCTTTGCTTTAGCTGCTGTGGCAGGTGATGGACCCGTATAAAGTCCTTCAGATCCTTGGTTCTTGTGTGATAAAGGGACCATCTGGAGTACATCCTCTGAATTATGGCAGTCACATTGCCAAACACCAAGGCATGCATCAGAGCTAGAGAACACAGAAATTATGTACAAAGTGGAGTGATCTGTTGATCATTAAAACGTAAAAAGAAAATCAACAGGATCTTCACAGAAAGCAAATTTCCTGATTGAGAGATATAATAAAGCTTTTGAATATAAGATTCCATGAATAACATACACTAGGATTAATATGATTATTCATTTTTCTTTTTTGAGACACTAGCAGTCACAGTCATGGAACAGGGTAGAAAAACATCTGATTCTATCTGTGAAGGTACCAAGCAAAAATCAAATAAAGTTCATAGTCTAAGAAAAAAGGAAAACATAATAATAAAATCATAGAATCACAGAATTATAGAATCATACAACGGTCAGGGTTGGAAGGAACCTTAAAGATCATCTAGTTCCAATCCCTATGCCGTGGGCAGGGACACCTTTCACTAGATCAGGTTGCCCAAAGCCCCATCCAATTTGGCCATCAACACCTCAGGCATGGGGCATTCACAGCTTCTCTAGGCAGCCTTTTCCCGTGTCTCACCACTCTTATAGTAACGAATGTCTTCCTAATATCTAACTTAAACCTACCCCCTTTCAGTTTAAAACCATTCCCACTTGCCCTATCAATACATGCCTTCGCAAAAAAGTCTCTCTCCATCTTTCTTGTAGTATCCCTTTAGGTACTGGAAGGAACACATGTAGGCAGGTATCCTCAGGAAATGATGAGAAATAATCAGTATGAAAATTAACTCAAATAGTCAGTCAAATGTAATAGATTTCAGAGCACTCATAGAAAAAAACCCAGTTACTAATGGGGACTATGTGTAGTGGAATGAAGTTGTATATAACATTTAGAGATGTATCACATTCTGGGGAATAAGATATTAAAGAAAAAAAAGCCAAAAACCCTATTGTAAGGAAGAAGTTTGGGTTAAAAGAAACATTCAAACAGACAATCTGATTTTTTATGTCATTTGAGAGGGTCAAATATAGTAAGAAATCATTTATCAGAAAGTTCTGACATCCTAGACTTTGTCTGCAATTAGATACTGGCTTGGGAATAAAAAGACCAGAAACAAAATTGAAGAAATGCTTACAGGCACAGGTCATCTGGGTTTGTCTATGCAGAAATGTGCTTGCTGATTATGAGTTGGAAAAATCACTGCTAGGTTGTCTATCATGTGATATTGAACTGATGTATAGAATGTGTACAAATTTTTTATTAAAAAACTACTAAAGAGCTTGATTATTTCTCTAAAGGAACATCTATTTTTATAGTGCTTGAAAGAAAGCAGACAGACTCCTTGAAGTGGCAAAGGAATTGGTTTCTAAACAAGACAAACAAGCTGTTGACCTTGTATGCCAATTTACAGAATTCCAATGTGAGTAGGAAGAGACTAGGGGAAACAGGTGGAGGAAAGGATGCACTTTTAAATGTTAGAAACAGATAGAAAATTCTTTAGTTCGAAGTGTTAGAAAATTTTTACAGGCTGGGTAAAGCACAAAGGAGCTAGTAACAACATCTATGTCTTTATTGTGGAGAGAGTGCAGAAAAACAGATAAAGAACTGCAGTGTAGAAAGGGCAGAAACAGATCAGGTATGAGTGTTAGAAAGGAAAGTAAGCATAACTGGAAATTTATTTCTAAGAATAATCATCTAGATCAACTAGGTGTTGTTCATGTTGGTACAGTGAATTTCTGTGTCATTAATGTCAGAAGCTTGAGGAACAAAATGTGAGGGCCTGGTGTAATGCTAGGTACAGGATATTACAGTAGAAATATGGCAGCTGTGGCTGAACGATTAATCCAAACACATCTGAATAGGTTAAGGAAATAGTGTAGCCTCTTTAAGGATGCAATGATCAGTTTAAAAAGTGGGGGAGCAATAAAGCATTAAGTGGTGTATGGATGCATATGTAAGAATCACATGTGATGTAAGTCTACCAGAAGGCTCTAAGGTTAGGACCTGGACAGTGTAGACATCTCTGCGATGTTGTTATAGGGACAAATATAATCTAAAATTTTATTATTAAGGTAGAATGTGTCATTGCCTATATACATTCGAAGGTAACTGCTACTTATGATGACAAGCTATTCTTGGCTGTGACAGGCATTAGATTTCTTTATCAAATAATCACAGACTCACCCTACCTTCTGTAAGAAATATATTACTCCATTCTGTAAAATTCTAGGAACTATATTTCATAAAATAAAGGGGCCTTTATTTTAATGGATATTCTAAATTACATTTTTGTTGCTTAGGGAGCACTGAAGCTACTATAGTGGGCCTTCAATCTCTTAAATACAAAGTTGCACATTATTTGCTGAAATAACATGGAGAATATAGAACAGAACATGGTATGATTATCTGCTGGAGGACAGATCTGATTAGTATTTTACAGATACTGGGTATCCTAGGAATTCTAGATAAATTTTAATAAGTAAATTTTCTTTCCAAGTTTAAGAAGAAATACCATGTATAACAGGATGTTTTATCTTCAAAATATTACTTGTTATAAATTTAAATTTCAAATTCATGCAAAACAGAAATTAATACCAGGAGGCCAGTAAAAATCAAAAAGGTATACTGTAAGTTATTTCTTTGTTAACACTTTTTTTTTCTTTCCTCACCTTTCTTTAAGTTTGTAGTAAATTCACTTCATTCTTTCAATTTGCAGTGAAAAACACTAAAGTACAGAAAGACTACTGATTAACTAACTCACCCTACCCATTATGAAATTTCACAACTAATGGCTTTATCAAAAACTCTAAAAAGCTTACATAAATTTTTCTCAAAATATCACTTTCCACTAGGGAATTTTAAAATAAATATCAGCCAAAACAATAGCCTAAAACATGTTTTAAGAAATGAAGAGGTGTAATGTCCTTAAGTACAGATTAGTACTTCATTCCTAACAGTTTTCTGAGGCACGCTTACCAATCTGCACTGTATGATGCTAACTCCAAGTTTCTTTGCCCTACTGATTTTCCTCGACAGTATCTAAAATACAGTTCCTCAAGAAAATACCTGGAGATCAACCTGCTCTGCTCTTTTACCTGGAATATATCCTGTTCACTGGACCCTCGCAGATATAAAACCATTCTTTTACCTGCTTGCCTGTGAGCAACTTTGTCTTTCAGTCATCAGTTCCCTCTTACTACATTCAGTCGACTAGTTCTTCACAATTTATTCAGAGCACAAGTATATTATCTCTATTACTTAATAATACAAGAAATGAAAATAAAACTGCTATAATTGGACTAAATAAATGCATAAGATACTTTAAGTTCGACTCTATTAAGTTTATGAAAGCTCTGTCATATCAAAGAGTATTAAATGTTCATCATTGCCTTACACAGGGTATCTCTTGATTTCTTGACAGAAATGAAAACTCCTTCCTTCATTCCAACTGATTTTATGTAGTGAAAGCCCCAAAGCAGAGAGACCATAGAGTATTTCAAAACTATAATTTTATAATTTTATGCTACCAGCAAGAGCAATTCATGAGCTGCTTATGGTTTTGTGACATTGTAAAAATCAAAATTATATCATTCTTGGATGATTCATTATATTATTGCCACTCATTTTCGTGACTTAGGGAAATGACAATAATTAATTGATCAGTTTTTATACCACTTTATGCTGCAAATATATAGTTTACAGGTCATTCATCTTGTTCGCTTGCTTTCAAGTGTCAAATTGCCAATTTATTTTTGACCATGAAAATTTATTCTGCAAAGCTGACAACGAGCTGACAACCTGGGCTTTACTGACTAGCCCCGGAGAAATACCTACTAGTATTTCTAGAATAACTAGGCAAGCAGAAAAAAAGGAGAGGCAGGAGGCAGTACTTTAGTGGTAATTTGCATTTACCCTTCATGCCCTCTGTGACATCTTTGAGCTGTATGATGTACACATTACAAAACAGCACCGCTGATTTTTGGGGGAAACAGAGAGCTGCAGGTACTTTCTCTAGTGGTCTTGGCTTACAAAGGTCTGCAGGTGCTACCAGTTCACTGATTGTACCCAAGTGTCTCAGCAGAAAGAAAGGAACCATGAATGAGTATATGACTTTCCTCAACAGTACAATTAGATAATTAACATAAATAAAAATACCACTAAGAGCTTCAATTTGAGAAAAACATTGCACTCTGATTCTAATCTGAACCAGATGATTAGCAATGATAATTGAACTACTTTTTTGTTTATGGTAGAGTCACCTAATGCTCACCAAACAGTCTTCCTGGCTCTATCCTGTCTCCCTAGCCTTCTCTCTGTCCTGGTTGTTCAGCTGTGGATGCACACCAGCTCACAGATGCATTGCCCTGTGAGCTGCCCACCTTCCCTCATCACTATTCTCAGGACTGCGGTGGGGACCGAACTGGAGCTCACATGCACATAATACCCACCTGATCAGAAAAGTGCCTACCATGTGACCAAAGTCCCCAACACATGCCTGGGCCATTCTCACTGTCAGTAATGTGAGTTTGCATTTTACTGTGTGACACCGTCTTTTGTCACCACAACTGAACGAAAAGATATATTTATATCTTCCTAAGAGAGTTTATGTAGTGTAAACCAAACAAAGTTATTTCCTTGCTCTTTTAAATTAAACTTGTTAAACTTTCTGCTGTGTTTTTTTATAAAAGAAATTTGGCAAAATCGCAGCTGTTTTACTTGTTTCTACCCCAAAAAACATTTTACATGGCATTTAGCATTTGTACCTACCCCCAATCAGCATTGTGCAAATGGAGAAGATCTTTTCAGCATCGGTATTGGCTGAAACATTTCCAAACCCAACACTGGTGAGGCTGCTCAGAGTGAAATATAGGGCAGCTATATAGGCACTTCTGATTGATGGGCCTCCTAGTGTATTATTCTCATAGTAAGGAGACTCAATACGCTTTCCAAGCTCATGAAGCCAACCTGCAAAACAAAGCAAAAAAAGAACTACTAAGGAATACTGACACCATGAAAACTACACATGCCATAAAACAAAATAGTTCTAAAAAAAATTATTTAAAGGACACTACATTCTTCTCATAATTCCTAGAATAAAACAAACATTAAACTGTAGGAATTTATTCAGCACAATAATATTGTGTCTCTGGAATATTTATTTTTATGCATGATTATTTATGATAAGAACTGTATATCTGTATGGAAATGAAGTGGTTTTGAATTGCATATTACAGGTCTAATTAGATAATTTATAAAATCCATTAAGTTACTGAAAAGAAAAAAATCATCACCTAATAACATTGCAGCTAGAATGCAACATAATTTGATTCTTTCCATTAATTAATACTTGGAAAGCTTTTTGACATACTAAGGCTAAGTCATTATAATAGTAATAGTAATTACATATTCAGAGCTTTTTCCTTGTTTCTTTTTACAGTAGAGAAGATTCAAAGATCTAAACATAACTTACGAATCAGAATTAGTTTTCAAAAGATGCTTCAGTGTTTTCTAGATTGTTCATTAAATCTTTCCTTTCATTTTGCTAAATGAGTCTATGTGTGCTAAAGAAAGTAGAATTAGCTACTGCTTCATAGATATTTGAAAAAACAACAACAAAACAATCCCAAAGCTACAAAGCGGGAAAAATATGCAGTTGGAAAACACATGACCTGAATGAATTGCATAAACACGATGCTTCACAAAAATCAAGTTGGGGGAAAAAAAGGATAAAAATTGATTTGTTTTAGCAGTTTTGCCTGTTAAGCAACTTTCTTGGGAGATTGGGAATCTTTCCTGGGTACTCAGGGAGAACTTCCAAAAAAAATAATCCTGACAGATAGAGTTTTATTTTTAGAAAAATTGTTTGGTGGTCCCTCTGTTGGAAGCTGAGACCTGATAGACTGAATCACCTCCTGAAGCTTATTCTCTCTCCCCTTCAGTCAGCATCCATTTGGATGAATCCAAATATGACTGGAGGAAAACCCATTGCACAGAATATCTGCAAAAGTAAGGGATAGATTTAAAGTATCTGTCCCAGCTTTCAATTAAGTTTGGGAAAAAGTCTGTACGAATTTACTATTTACAGCAGACTTGTTGAACCAAGACTGCTACTATGCTCAGCTCCATAATCTCTGGCATGTTGTCCTACAGGGAACGCTCAGCCAGAAGGGCTGGGTTATGGCAGGGTAGGGGCTGGCCATGACCCTGCTGACCCACTCTATGCAGGACAGTGAATTTAACCAAAAGCATAAATGAAAGCGATCTGCATTGTTGTATCAAGGCAGTGCTGAGTAGGTTGTTTTACCTTGACAACAGACACAAAAATGAAAATAAGAAATCTCCTTGATTTTGTCTTGATAGAAAGTATTAATCATGTGGGGCTATTTTATATTTGTGGCTCCCAATTATTTAAAATGAAAGTAAAGAAAAACTGGGAAAAATTAAAAAAAAAGCCTAACTGAACCAATACAAAGCCCAGCTGTACCTCTGTACACTACTATTTTTCTGAGACTGCATTGCATTTTCCCAACAGTAACATGGCCCTTTGTACAGCAGATTTAATTCCTATGTTTCTGGGTTGGGGAATGTAATCCTAAACATTAAAGAATATAGAATAAAAACCTAAGAAAATCCCTTGCAGAGAGTAGACAGTTAATCTATCTTCAGTGCAAAACTGAAACAAACAGGTTATTTTAAATAACTGTAACTGATATGAGAATACTAAAATAATGCCTTTTAGGAGAAAATCTCCTTCCTGAGAGTGTTCTAAAAGCCAGTGATTCTTGGCCTGTGTATTTCCATTTTTTTGACTTTTCATACATTTTCAGTACTATCCAGGAAAGGTGGATGACTACTCTTTAACTGATAGATATGTGTAAACTGGTTTCTCCTTTACAGTTCACTTTATGTTCAAGGTTATCACCCAACCCTTCTGAAACATCACTGTTCCTAAAGGATTCATTACTGCTAGTAAAGGTAAGGTACAAAAATAAATTACACCTATCAAACAGTAGAAGTCCCTACATTATTTCTACAATATTTCTACTACCAAAACACCAAATATAATACTGTCATTTTACAGTTGCTAATAAGCACTTCTGGCCAAGACACCACTATTTGAAATGAGTTCTGTGTTCTGTGTCTAGTTCTGTGGTATAACTGAGGGTCAGACAAATGATCTTCTCAGTAGGATGAATGGCTTATCACTGAGCTACAACAGTAGCAGATAGAAATTATTAGCAATTCTTAACAATTGTGAAAATAATGCCCACAATATAAAGAAAAGCTGTTAGATAAATTTCTTTGGAGATTTAGACTTGGAAGAGAAAGTGTTTATCTGAAAGTGAAAAGCCAATACATATATTCTTCTGACTTGTAGATAAGAACATGTTTATAGCTTCTCACTTCTACTTTGGTTGTTAGAGATTATCCTAATCAGGACCTTTTGAAGAAATAATATAGAATGATATTTCAGTCACAGTATATAAAATGCTGCAAGATCTTCCAAATCATCTTCTTGTTAGCACTGAATTTTTTTTTTTTTTTCATTTCAGGGTAGAGCCAAGATGGTGTTGATCATAAATACTTCCATTAGCCAATGGAAATAGTCACGAGGTAACATCATTGACTAATTCCTTTTCCTTTTCGGTTCCTGCAGGTAATAGCTCTCAGCAAATTTTCTGGCAAACCTGAGCAATTAATTCCTGCCCTCAGGGAAGAAGAGGAAAATAAATATACCTTGTAGTCAGATGGAGCTTCCTAGAATTTAGCATTATGAATCTTGACTGGTTCGGAATTAGCATTATCTAGGTATAGCTCTCTTACTTTGAAGACATTTTAAAGCACCAATCAGCATAATTAAGAGGAAGACCTTTCAAAGAGAAAAAGAGCACTTAAGTAATCAAGTCCTATCAAAAAGTCAATAGGAATTGGATATTTAGCTCCATTAGGCTACTTTGAAAATTACTGTAAGAATCTATACTGAGTCTCATTTCTCTATATCGGGGAAGTGTTCAAGTATCAGTAGAAGCATAAAAAAGCATTTAAACATCCATAGATTACAAACTTTTTAACTAGATATAAAACACATTATTTCATTTACTAGCCTCTCAAAAGCTCAGTCTTCTCCTGGTTTGGTGCTAACTCTGTATTGAGTAGGTGCCTCACTCCCTATAATTCGCAGTTTCATTCTATTCTACTACTTAGATTTTCCTTACATGCCAGACACTTAACATACCAAAATACTGTCTGGCACTTCAAAAACTTGGAAAAGAGTTGCATTTTCTATAGCATTAATTACCCACAGCACTTATTCTATAAGTAAGACAAACATTTTCTTTCCCAGTTAAAAAACAGACCATAAATCTCTGGTTTATTCTGCACTACAGTATCAGGAAGCATAAAGAGGTAGGGATGAGGAAAACATCTTAGAGCATCCCTGAATGCCTGCAAGCAGGAATGGTCCCCAACAGACCAGTAGTGCTGATGTTAAAAGAGAAAAGGATGGGACAAAGGCCAAGCTTCTCTCAGCTATGAATCCACGTCAAATTTAGGGACTTCAAGTATTCCTAGAGGAAATGTAAACATAGGAAAGCCTATCTACTCTCATGTAATTGGTTTTTTTTGGTGTTTAAACAGTATTTGAACCTCACATAAGGCCAAGTCATACTTGTCCCATTCATGCTAGTGAGGAGAGAGAGTAATTGATACTATGCTGACAGTAGGGACAGAGAATATGTAGTGAGTAAACTAAAGGACACTGCTGAGTGTGGGTTATCTTTAAGGACTATGTTTGAGGCTTAGTTTTGTTTTTCTGGCTCAACTGAAAAACTCTGTAGCTCTACATGAAAGCACAAATATGGCAATGGCATTATTAGATGCCATGTCTTCTTTATGAGTCTCCAAAGCCTAGAACTGTACATTAGAAAATAGCAGGTAATACAAAACCATCTAAAAACAAAGAAAACCCAGAAATAGTGAAGAAAAAAAAAATACAAAAAGTATAAGTAAGTCACCAAAGATTAAAAAATAATAGAAAAACATCCTGAACAAAGCACATGCAGCCTTCTGGTGTAAATAGATTATAACTTTTAACACAGAAGTCTCTATCTTAGGACTAGTACTGTGTTGCAGTGAAGAGTTTAGGGTCATTAAGGAGAAAACAGAAAACCCACAAACTATACAAGAGAAAAAACAATACAAGATAAAAAAGATCCTTCATCACTCAAGTGCATTTTTAAATTAGCTCCTCATTTCAGATCTAGAGCCAGGCAGTGAGGAGCTATATGTTTGCATGGCAAACCATACCATCCTTTCATTACATAGCTGCACCCTCTGATCTGCAAATGAATATTTCATATTTCCATTTTAAATGGGGGAGAAATGTTGCAAGTTTTCCACTGATCTCAATGAAACCAAGATTTTGAGCTTGTATCTGTCTCTACTATGTTTCTTTGAATTATTAACCTCCACAAAATAAAGCCTAAGGCAAAACAGTTGCTAAGATAGAACAAATAGGTAAATTTCCTTCCTTTTAGGTAAAGGCACTTGTGATAACAGTTTCTGTGATTTTAGATGTCCAAATCACTTCCATCAACTGTCCTTGTGGCTGCTTCAGAATGTGTCATAGTTAAAGTGCATTTGAGGAGGGGAAGCCAGAGCTAATATTGTATCTGAGATAAGATTTTTTACAACAGCATAATGAATATATTCTTCCGTATAAAACTGTAACTATCATTCATTAGACATTAAAACATTAGCTTTGCTTTTAAGATTGCTCCAAAGAATTTTGCACAGTTACTCTCCAGTTGTTGCTGACTGATTCTATGCATTCGGAATCTAAAGGCATACAAGAAGATTAAATCATTTTACTTCTTCTAGTGTGCATGCCCGCATTATTGAATAATCATTGCCTCTCTTCTCATGATAATTACTCATTTAAGGCATTCAAGTTCTTCTCAAGGTACTCAAAGTTTTTTTTATCTCTGTCTAGCCAAAATGTTTTTGACATGTGCAATTTTTTCCTGTTAAAAGCTTTGCAGTTTTTCCAGACTATTAATAGGCTAAACAGCACCATTCCTACTACTTCACCCTGTGAAACATCACTGTTACTCTTTCATTGTCACAAAATCTGATCATTTGTTTACAGGTTTGATTCACGGTGGAGTTTTGCCTGTCATGATAGGAGAAGTTCCCAGGTACCAGAGCAGATGGTTTTACAATTAAAGAACCCCAGAGGAGACAGGAGCAATCATAACTTCAACCACTGCTTCTGGAGGACTGTAAATGTGTAAGACCTTATTGCACCAGGTCAATAAATAAAACATGCATTAGGCTTTTCTTTCACACAGATTAGAAAGAAACAGGTACCAAAAAAAAAAAAAAAAAAGCCACAATCCTGAAAGTGTGGCAGTTACAGGTTCTAAGAGTGTAAAAACACAGCTACATGACATGTACCCTAATGGCAGATTTGAACAGTAGTAAAATACAGGACATGAATTTATGCTCTTTTGAAACTTAAGATAATAAATTAAATGTTACATATATAAGAGGAAACCTGAGATACATCTGTATGACATGCCAACAAGCACAGGCCACGAAGGAACAGCTCTGGCCTATCTGGCCCAGAGGTTTATATTTGAACAAGATAATTTTAACTGGCATTCAAAATAAGTAAAAGTTAAGTGGCATTTAGACTAGAATGGCTTCAGTATTAGTACAACGGACATAATCATAATGGATTCATGACAATGAGGAAAAATTGGCATTAATCTGGTCTCCTTGGTCTTTATTCAGCTAACACACTTTCCCACAAACAGTAGACACATAAAATGAGAAAGAAAAGGTATACTATAAAGACATTGAGATTTTTCTCAAGCACTGTAACTGCTTAAAAATGTTAAAGTAAGTCATAAAATAATTTATTCTAAAAAATATGTTTTCTTATTTTAGCTTTGTAAAATGTGGTCCTTAACAGATTTTATTCTTTATTATGACAGATTTAATGACTTTTTTTTTCTTAAATTAGAAAGACATATAACATGGGTATGAATGAGACTTGATAGTGTGAGAGAACTCGAGGAACATCTATTGCAGTCAAATCCACATGGTCAAATTTTGTGGAGGGAAATTTTTTACATGACATAGAAAATAAATAGATTTAACTTGGACTATAAGAAACACAGTTTTATCTCAATTGTCTGTGACTGAAGTCCTTGCTGTAGAGGTGCTCTCAAGGCTACCCTGTGTAACCTGGGGCCAGAGCCCAGGCATAACTGTGCTGACTGGGAACTGCCACGCATACAGCAAGTATGGGGATTACTGCTTCAGATCAATGCATAGCAGAGATATCTACCTTCCACAGTTCACAGCATCACCTTTCTCTTCCCTTTGTGACACACTACCTGTATATTTTAAATCTAACATTTGTCTGTTTTAATGTTTCCCCCCATTTTTCTATGTTGGGGTCATAATCCTTGGTACTTTCATGGTGCATTCACTGCACCAACTAATCCAGGTAGTGAAAGGTTAACTGTGTTAAACTTATACAAGCAGATTATACTTAACCTCTGGACTGAGGTACATGGATACTATCATGATAGAAACTACACAAAACTTTCTACAGATATAGATAAAAGTTTATACACTTTTGCTTGATGAATACCCACATTATAGACAATAAAAAACCCAAACAAACAAAACAATCCCTCTAATTTGTAATCGAACAGGAAAAGAATAACCCCTTTTCTATCATGTACTCTATGCTTTTTTCTATTCAGTAAGTAAAATCTTTAAAGGAGAGAGAACAAATTTTATAAGAAGATTTCATGCTTCTGATCTGAGATGTTCGTCTTTAAAGCCTAATCCATAAAGAAAAATAGAGCCTTCATTCATGTAAGTGGTATATAGACATATATAAATATCCACGTGAAAACATTAACAGCATGTTTTTGGGGAGCTTTCAAACAATGCAAATGACAAGAAATGTAATAGTTTTAAATTAAAAGAAAAACAGTTGATAATTTCAAAACCATGCCCTTCTCAGAATTAAACCCTGATGAGACATCTTCTCTCCAAAATTATAGATGAAGATTCACGAGTGGAAATTTTTAGGAACATTGTCATACTAGATGTTATGTGGACACAAGAATGGATAGATTCAATAAAAATGCAATTTGATTTCCACTGCAGAGAGACTGGATACAATTCTTATTACAACTCTTCCCAAATTAGCAAATGAAGTAAGAGATGGGCATGAGCCAAAATCCAAGGCACAAACACGCTTCTAATAATGCTGACAATTCATACCTTTGCATCTACTTTTTATTTTTATTATAGACCAAATTAAAAAAAAAAACAGGATTTGAACATAGATGAAATTGTAGTCCTCTGCCAGACTTTGGGAATCCTACCACTGATTTTCCGAAGTCTGTAAATTGCCCATAGAAAGTCTGAACTTGGACATAACACAGTCAGAAATAAAAACAACAACCAAAGATAAACAGCATCCAGATACGTCCCACTGCTCCATGAGGCTTGGACATTCAAGATAAACAAGCCTCTGTAGTCAGAGGTAGGTGGGTGAAATGGTTACCTTCATAACTGTTCCTTTTGAATGCTTGCCTTAAATGATGGAGTACCCTTTGCATGTGCAATGCCTGATGTGCTTCTTGGGCAATGATCTAGAGGAAAGAGTATCTTTCCCAAGATCCTTAGGGAAAGTTTTTGACTATCTAGAGAGCAAACATTAAGGCAGATGTTTTAAAGGCTTTTAAAACCCATAGAGTTTTCCAAACTAAATGTGTACTCCCTTTAGTTAGATCATTTTCAGATACAAACTTAAACTTCGTCAGGTCTACAGAAAGTTGATTTTATTTGAAAGGTGACAACCCATGTAATTCTTTTGTAAGGCTGAATAATACCCTTTGTAAATAAATTGGCTGTTGTATTTCTAATCGAATATATACTTAGAAGGTATTATAAAAAAAATCACATTTTGCAAAGCTTTAACTCATTTAACTTGACAAAGTCATAACAAGATATTGACCCATTCTGCTCACTGAAAATGAAGTTTTCATGGTGCAATAAATATTCAATGAACTAAGTAGTTTCAGGAAGAAGAGGTGTTCAACCAAGGATTAAAAAAGGAAAAAAATCTAAGATCTAATTGCAATGTTGTTGATAACAACAAAACAGAAGTAATGAAAAGCTAACAATTAAGCTTTAATTATCTGATAAAACTCAACTCCAAAGTATCACTGCTTAGAATAAGAATATAACATTCCTGTATTCTCGTGATAAAGTTGATGCCACCTTCAAGATACTGACAAAAATTCCTTGTAGAAAGCATTCAATTTCTTGTCATCAACAATGTGTGGTCTTTTAAATAATTTAAATTTTAATTTTGAAAAGGCATAAGTGCAAGAATACTTTTTATCCTATGGAAAGCTAGTAATTCACCCCAGTGAAAGAACTATAAGTGCATGGATTATAATGCGATTTCCAAAGTCCCTGGTTGACCACTCCTGGGCACATTCACAGCTTATAAGTGATAGAGCAAGAGACCTGACATGAAATACTTTCAGTCCTAGGATTTTTTTAGAAAACAATGTTGGAAAGATACATTTTTAAAAATATTTGGTCGCTAAAAAGTAAGAGCAGGTTGGAGTTCTGCAGCTCTTCCACCTAATGCAAAATACTATGTAAACACTCCAGAAAACACAGTGTCCATGAATTACCAACAGCTTCACACATTTCAAGCCCCAGTTTCTAGACAGAATTTAACTATATTTATGCATTAAATATTAATATTTCTAGATTATGCCCTACCTTATTTTGCCTGCAAAATAAAGTTTTGCAGTTTTACTTTTTCTTCTACTGTGTTGGAGAAATCCCCAAGGACCAGCCCAGACAGTTTCACAGTCAGAGCCCCAGATACTCCCTGAAGTGGTAGATAATTCATGTGAATTAGTATTTACATTTCTTCTTTGCCATGGGGCAAAATATTCTCTTTCCAGAGAAGTTATTTCATGTCTACAAGTACAGTATATTCTGGTGAGAGAGGAAAGATAGGAGTGGTATGAGGGGAGTGGAGACATGTCCCCTTGAGTGGAGAAAGTCTCCAAAAAGCTAGCTAATGCTCTGTGTGAACACAGAGGTTATCATCACTGGAAGACTTTTCCTCTAGGACCACTTGCCATGTGGAATGGTAATTGGATGCCTGTGGTTGTCCTACTCGGTGGCTTGGCCCTGCAGGCTGACTGGGGAGGCTTTGGGTGGGTTATCCCTCTCATCCCTATGCTGTATTACTACCTTACTGCCTCATAAGGCTCCAGACAGCTGCATAGATTTGTTGTTCATATTTATGAGGAAGACTTCAATATAACTTCACACCAGTTTCACCATACAATCTAATAAAGATTCCTCTTATAGCAGAGATACATTTATTCCAAGATAGAGACCTGTCTATATTATGTATAAGGGTTATGTATAAGAATTTTAAGAGCTGACCCAGCAGATCTGCAAGGAACACATTTATTTTGATATTTTATGAGAGTTCTCGAAACATTTAGACTTCTGAGAAGAAACTCCAGTGTACATGGTCAGTGCACCTGCATTCCTGCAGAACTAGGTCATAAATTCCTTCAGTCTATTTATCAAGGAGTAGGTAAATTTAGAAAAGAAATGTATTAGAAACTCTTCTTCTCTGTGGTAAGCATGCACAGCTCTTCTCGACAGTAATTTGTCAGATAGCTGTGTTTGAATATGTGGGAGATTTAAATCTTTCTCGCTTTTGCAAGTCAGTAGTTTACTTTCTCTTCCCCAAATCACTAAAAGGACAAGATGGGGATATTTTCAACACCAACTTTCCGTGAATGTAGCAGTCAATACATATAAAGCATTAGGTATAGCTAATTATTTTTATTAAAATTTTTATTTTTACTAGGAATAGTTTACAAACAACTCTAAAGCCATTAATGTATTTGGAGTGAAGAAAAATACCTTTTTTTTTTTTAAATTATCTTGCTTTGTTCTCCCCAATATATATTCTAGGGTTCTTACACTAAAAGAAATTAGTAGCATTAGTAAATTAGCTACTATTTTTGCAATATTGTATAATGTTAATTTAATTTTTAGATTACAGGTAAACCATACAAGTCTAAACATATAGGTAATTTAAGAAATAAATTGCAAGACTATAATCAAAGGGATATAAATCATTTGCAAATAATCTTCTTGAAGGAGGTGGTCACACTGTCACTGTACAAAGAGTCTCCTCATTTAATGTTAGGCAGACTGGCTGTTACTGTCCTTTTTCAGGCTATCAAATGCCTTGCAGCTAAGCTTGCAATTAGAAATGTTAGTGCTCCTAGTCCATTCAGTGCAAAGAGCACGTCTATCTATGCCCTCTTTGCTTCCCTGTGCTCCATCGGTCTGTACCCATCTGTTAGAGCTTTTCTTGTCTTATATTTAGACTGTAATACCCTCTTGGGCAAGAGCAGCCTTTTTATCCTGTGTTAATTCAGCAACGGAGACAAGAGGGTCTTGACCCATAGCTACCATCCCAGGTGCTGCTGCAATAAAATTACTGATAATGACTTTTTTTTTTTTATGGTGTCAGCTGAAGAGTTGGAAATCTGCTTTGCAGTTTTATGTATTTGGAGTCCAAATCAGACCAAAGAGATCTTGAGCTACTATAGGTGACACATTCACGTCTTCTTAAAGAAATAAGTATCCTCCTCCATATACAGATCACTTTAAAATGAAAACTTTATTATTAAAATGCGCAAAAAATATCCCATGAAACAAAACCTTGCAGAATGTCAGTTCTGCAAAACTTTGGGTCTTTATGTGTGCAGTGTGACATAGTTGGTAAATTAATCTCACCTGATGTTCTCACTTGCTCAGATTTCACCATCAGAGAAATACAGGCTAAAGTTTTTCAGTACTTATGACAATATCTCAGTTCTAAGAGTTAGTATATTTACAGTTCTGACTCAGAATCTGCAAATAAATTTTCACGGAGGCAATGACAGTGGTAGTCAATGCCTTAAATTCTCTGTAAAAGAAAATATTATTTATTTGCAAGAGCAAGATATCAAGAGGACTATATTTTTTATAAAAACAGTGCAATATGCCACAAATACTTTCATACTGTCTATTTAACTGTCAGCAATCTGCAAGAATAGAGCTGTTTACTTCTAGACTCTTCTGTAAGAGTCCTCTCTGCTTTTTAAATCTGAGTAGTGCAATAGGTGGTCCCTGACAGGTGGTACCTTCCCCTCTCCTGCCATCTTCCCCACTCCAGAAATCATGCCAATATTCAGCAGCTCCTACATATTCAAATGCAGCCTCCCAGTTTGGTAAAACAGACGCAGAAGCCTCAGCAGAGAAACTGTTTCCTTTTGTACATCTAATCACAAATGAAAGGGTAATTGCAAAAAAACCAAGCTAAGTTCCATCTGACTAGCCTGCACAGGAGATGATAATGACAGTATGGAGTTCAGTTTGGGTCAGTATAGACTGCTGCAGTCTACATGACATCCATTTCTCCTTGTCTTCTATATTAATAACATCCATGCTGGTTAGATAACAGCTAAGTATGTTAACCCTCGCTACAATCTGTTCCTTGCTTGCTCCATAGATTTTACAGTATCGTCTAGGTCTTTTCTTCTGTCTTCTTATTTAAGAAGCCACTGTGTTGCTTTCTGGATCAGGACTTTGTCAGGCAGCCATATGATAAATGGTATTAACACTTTATTTGCTCTTGCCTTGTCTTAATTTTCAAATCCTTGAATCTACAACATAAGTAACATTTTTCAATATGTTTTTAATTATGTGTCATCTGAATCAAGGAAGTTTAGATCCAAACATACTTGGCTTTTTGAGGGGGAAATCAACCATAGGAGATATTTTACTCCAGTATATATATCTAAACATAGTAAAAACCTCAAGAAATTGTAATGCAATAAAGGCTTGATATAAAGAAAGAATAAAAGGTAAAGAAGAAAGGTGGTGTCTTAATGGGAAAGCACACTACGTGTTTGAAGCTACAGCAGTTCTGAAATAATACATGTGTGTGCAGATCTGACAGGTCTTTTTGAAGTGCATGACATAAGGGAATCCTAAGCATTAGCATTTTTATCTCTAGCTCTCTTAGATCTGACAGTGAAAAATGATTTAGAATAATTAGGTATAATTATTTTTACAAAATAGGTCTTGTGTAAAACTTTATATGCTGCAGAATACTGTGACATACTCTTATAGCTTCACATTGACTTGTTTTGCTGACAGTTAAGCATTGTCACCTGAAAGTACAAAAGGAGCACAAATACTTTCCAAGGAAGGTAAAAATGAAAAAGAGTCTGGGAAGAATAATTTCTTCATTTTTATAGGGAAATGATTTTCTATTCTGGCAGCAGAAAGCCCCTTCTAATATCAAGCACCTGAGCTGTTAAAGGGCAGGAAAAAAAGAGATAAATAAATAGAAAATAGGAATATACACAAAGGACATCTCTAGATTAAGAATGTAAGGCATGCTTGTGCTATAGAAGAAAAGCAAAGCCATTTTAGTCATTATGGGATGTGTCTGGAATGCAACATGGCATTCTAACTCCCTAGAATCTCTACCTATGTGATGGAGCTGAGAGGCAGTCCAACCAGATATTGAAGCAGTTGCTGAAAAGATTTCAAAATATATAGCAATGGTTTTGTGGGTTTTAAGATATTACAATTTGAACAGCCAAGACCATGAGCTTTAAAAGTAGAAGGAGAGATTTTTGAGAAATCCTAACAAAACTTCCTATTACACCAACATGTAATAGACACTAATATTTTAGCAAAATGGTACAAAGCTTTCCAAAGAGGGTAGTGCAACCCTAGAACAAGGTACCAAAAGAGATGGAGTCCTCTCCAATCTTGACAGTGTTCAGGACTTGAATGGAGCAAGTAATGTCTGACCCGATTTAGTGCATATGATAGTCCTGCTTCAACCAGCTGGCTGGTCTAAATAAACCCCAATGGTTCTCTCCAGCCAACACTCCAAGTACAGCATTTAAGGGTTAAAAGACTCTGATATAACTTCAAATTGATTGAGCACGACTTTTATGCACAATATGTTCAACTTCCAATAAAAACTGCTTTGTAGAGTTAATGAATGTTAGGTAGAGTTAATGATGTGTAGGTAGCCTGTGGTTAGACACAGATTGTCAAATCTCAGGGACTTCATCCACACACCAGACTTTTACTTTTCAGTAATATTGCCCAGAAGTTTTTTACTAGGTACAAAATCTTGAAAATGTATTAATAACTACATAAAAATCTCATACTCCCTTTTATAAGGTACTTTTGTACCTATTTTTTCAAGGGCTTCAAATCCAACAGGGTATCTTGGTCCTGGGGTATTTCATGATTGCTAAAATGGCTTAATCAGAAGGCAAAGTACGGTGTGTAAAGGAAAATACAGTTTAATCAAGGAACTGAGTCTGTAGAAAAGAACAGCAGGGAAGAATGGCAAAATAAAACTTACTAAGGCCTAAAGCAGCTAAACTACAGATTAATGTTACTCTAAATGCAGAGGAAAAAAATTCAGTTCAGCTCAACAAATGACACTTTGGTTTCACACATTTGCACCTCAAAAACAGAGTTGTTTTTACAAATAAATACAAAACGGAATAATTTCCACAAAATTAATATCTATGAATATTTTAAAATATAAATTTATATTCCAAATCCTGACAAGGTCTGGTATACCCAGGTCTGAAAAGAGGGATGTTAATTAAGAAAACCTTTCCTAGAAAGTATATTAGTATATGATTTATATTTATGGTTTAGTATATACTTAACATAAAAAACAGGCAGAAAAGTAGGTCCAGGTTTTCAGGTAAACCTTTACAAGACCTTAAATTGTAAGTATAGGTCTTTACCATGTGCAGACAGATTTCCACTCATACTTCCAGCATATACTCTGGTGGTCACAGCTTTGCACATAAAACCTCCTTGCAGCATTTAAATCTCTCTGTGTCTAATCTATCAGACTGACAGACACAGAAAATACTATGTCCCATTAAAATAGTGAGTAAAATTTGTAAGTAATCTTACAAATGGGATTTCTTCTTCAAAAGCTAGATGAACTTTCTCTCCTTATTTATACTAATTCAAAAGTGTAACCCAATTAGATAAAACAAAAAGTTTTCTTTCATTAATATTTTGCACCACAAGCTTCTCCAAATTAGGCCTCATATATAGTATTTTACATCAGAATTGTTTTAATCACTCAGGTAAGGTATTCGGCAAACTTTAAATAAATATTTTTTGGTTGTACATTTGTACATTTATTCACTCTAATTTCTTCATGATTTTAATGATTTTATCTACTTTTGTTCTAACAAGTCTAGAAATTGTGCACTCCAAACATTAATTCATGGAATTATTGTATACACATTGTGTATACAATAAAAGAGTTACTTTCACAGAGGAGTAATACTCATAAAGATTTAAAGAAGACATTAAAAATATTTAAAGGCATTCCAATGATAGATTTTCTGGGATTAAAAATTTCTGTTTCAATTGCCTTA
This sequence comes from Manacus candei, assembly GCF_025592945.1. Lineage (NCBI taxonomy): Eukaryota > Metazoa > Chordata > Aves > Passeriformes > Pipridae > Manacus > Manacus candei. Next base: position 2,570,484 of record NW_026138120.1, read on the forward strand.
GAGTGCTTCATCACTATATAATGCTTCAGTACTTTGCTACATCCTTGTCTTTCTCCAAGTATGTGCAACGTAGTAAGTACTGTTTGTAAATCATTTGTAAGATGAGTGCTTTGAAAAGTTTCATAGCTTCAAAGTAATTTTCTTGTTTTGGTTTCCTATTTTATTCCTATTCATTATTTCTGTATGACACTCCAGGGGCTAATTATTTCATATAGTACTGCACGAAATGACCCAAATTAGTTGGCTAAGGCTTTCAGATACTGATACCCCAAGATACTTCACAAGAGTGGTAGCCATCAACCATTTCCTTCTTATATTAATTAGAAGTGAATTTTCAGCCATGCTTCCCACAAACAAAATGGACAGGTGAGTATAGAGGTATTTCTATTCCACAAAACAATGGACCTTCAATACAGTACTCCAGGTCAACAGAGCATTTATTTATTTTATATATATATATATATATCTATATCTCTAAGTATATATAGATATTTATTCTACTAAACTGAAGATGCCAGCACTCATGCATGACAAAACTATATTTTTTAAATTCTTTTTCTTAAAGATACCTCTTAAAAACCAGAAAGAAAACCTTAAAAAAACATAATTCCAAAGGCACATATTCTGTTATTACTAATGACAAAAAGTGAAGAAAACCGATAATCAAAAATGTAATGAAGCAGACTGGAAGAAAAATTAAAATCAAACATTCAGGTACAGAGATGACAGACTGAAATGAACAATTGATCATTTATTTTGAATGATGCCCTGTGCAACGTAGTCAGCATGACGTTCTTTCTTGCTCTGTGCCAGGATTTATAAATTTATGCATGTCAGTTCTAACCAGATGGATGTGTGTGTTTAGAGCAGTGAAACTAGACCAATATTTTATAGTAGAAGACAGTTTTCTTGGCCAGGACCCTTGGAAACTTACAAGTATTCTTTCTGTCAGTAAGGAGGATTCATTTAGTTCTTATAGTGCAACAAAAAAGCCTGAGCTGCGGTTCCTACCAAAGAAGACTGGGGAGTGCAGGGCACCTGCGCCGAACCTTGCCATCTGCCAGATAGCACGAGAGCAGGTGCCAGCTGCAGCCTTTCCCAAGGCTCCAGCTGTGGCTCATTAGTACTAGCTCTTCATAAGCTGAACATTTGTTGAAATTACTAGAAGTTGTTTTGATGTAGGTCCAGGTTCAAACTCCAGAAGGTAGGTCTGGAATACAGAAGTAGGTACACTCATCTGCATGCACCAAACACATCATCTGTGTCCAAAAACTGACCATTCTTTAGCGTTACAGTTTTACCCTATGTTTTCCGTTAGCTGATTTTCGTGACAGCCCCAGTACCTGGAAATCTGTGATCACACAAAATCTCAGCTTTCATATTTTTTTAAAACTAAGTTCCTGGTTGCCAATGTTGCCAAGAATATGTTGAAAATATGAGTCTCAGAGGGTTCAAAAGCAGATTGGCAATCAGTCTTAGACTGGCAATCAGATTTAAAAATCCCATTATTTTTCATACTTCTCTTTGTTTTGGTTTTTCAATGCTTAATTTAGTAAAAATTTCTCACATCACATTCAAACCCAATTTTTTTAATTATTTAGCAGAGGAGACAAAGCTGGAATGATCTGAGATCATTAACACAATTTATATACAAAAAAAATAAAAGTAAACACCAAACCTCTATCTCAGCTTTAATACCATCTTGTTTGTCATGTCTAGCCATTTAAGTCATTACACTCCTTTGCAAAAATATCATGATGCATTAATATCTACCTGCTTCTAGAGTAGTTGTGAGGTGCAATACAATATGAAAAATACTAAGAGTCAAAAGTTAAGTAATTATTATTTACCAAATTATCTATTGTATTGATCAAGAATGTATGTAACGACACTGATTTTTCCAATATGATTTCTAGTGTTATTTACCCCATGGTTATGCTGGATCCAAGAGCACCAGAAACTTAGTTAAATCACTAACATACATTATTTGAGAAAGGACTACCTGATACATGTACCTAAAAATAGTCTTTTTTCTGAAAAGAGGCTAGCCAGAGTTTTAAGCCCAATAAATATACCAATGTCTTAAGTATCTATTGTCAAGGTTATACTTAAATCCGTACCTTCGGAATTCCTAGTAAAATTGCTCAGAACATTATAAAAACTAACAATTGCCTCGGGTTTCTTAGAATAAACTTGGAAGAAAGTTCCTGGCACTAAAACTTCCCAAGCTGTTGAAACTCAAGAGAATTCAGGGCAATGTCTCTCTTAATGGATATTCCAGTGATGCTGACTTCAGTTTTCTGACAAGACTGAAGCTACCTGGGGACCACAAAGGACTTGGGCAGAATTTAGGAACACAAGCTCAAGAATGTAACCTAAAGTTTGCATCTAAGACATAAGACACCTATGTTTTGGACAATCCATTTCAGCCAACTTCTACATCAGGCCAGAAGTGCCACTATCTTTACATGATTAAGATACTTGGAGATCCTCTCCTATCTTCACCCAGCAGGGGTCCTTCAGCCACCTTGTCCCTGCACCTAAATTCCCTCTAGGACTCAGCTGCGAACTTGGGCTGTTCAGTTCAGTCCAACATGAGGTATATAAAACCTGAGTAAAAGGGCCTGAAGGCACAACCCTATTTTCAACATTTCCTACTGGCACCACTCAGGTGCTGTGTACCTTATTCTGTACCTAACTCTGCCACTGAGAGCTAATTGAGGGTATTCACTCAAAGTCAGCATCCAGGGCCTTTTAAAGGCTCACACTACCAGTGTGTGCTGGACAAATTTGGTGGGGGAAGTTTTGTATTGCAGAGTATGAAACTACAGTGGTTCAGTCACAATTGAATTCTTGTTTTCAAAAATGCTGTGAAGTATAAAACCAATAGAAAATGAGTAAAAACCTGAAATGAAAGTGGAAGTATTACATTGAAATAAAGATTTAAATAGCGGAATAACAATACCCTTTACACACCCAATTTTAAAGCTTCTCCCAAAGTAAGCCCGTATACTTTGTTTTCTATAAAAGCACAGGTTATTTTTTTTAACGTATTTTGCATTGATAACAACATCTCCATAGTGAGAATGTTGTGTTACTGTAGATGGACTAACAAAAAGTTGCAGCTAAATTTCTGATATACAGGAAGAATTTTTTGGTTTTGAGATAATTACATAAATTTTACCTGACAGCTTTGACTACCCAAGGGAGCCAGTATCCTGACTCTTGTCCCTCTCCTAACCTCCTCATTACACTCAAGACACCTCATCATATGGTTCTTACAGAATTAATGCCTTCAGCAGTAGGAAATATTTTCAATATTATCTGTTCCCTGCAGAGACAGATTGAAAAGTCATTTTCTTATATTTGATAAGAACCTGAGGGGGAATAGCTCAGTATATACTAATACAAAAGAGCAGTCAGCAAATAAAGAACCTATGCCTAAATCTAATGCCAGCTAAACTACAGAAACGAGAACCAATGGAATTAGAGCGTTACAATCAGACGGGAACCTCTACATAGCCTAGCCTCTACTCCGTGTCAGGTAACAGAAAATTAATCTTATTTTTATAGGTTGCTTAAAATCATTCCATGTCTCAGGGAAGCATCCATTTCACCAATGAAAACAAATGAGCAGAACAAGGTGGAATGCAACAGAGAGAGACCTGAAAATGCTAGAAGAGAAAAGCAGGACAAGAACTGTACCAGTGCCTCAGGTGGATGGGAATGATCCATCCAGCATTTTTGTCTTTTATCAGACGTTAGAGTCAAGCTGCTGCACATGGAACAACTGTGTCCTGAGATGGGAGAACTTGCTGAGGTAAAGGCTTCTAGCTCTGAAAACAGTGTCCATACTGCATATCTTCCAAATAATTCAGTTAAATGTGGCAATACTAGAGCTACGCAATAGATCCAGATTTTAACAGTATGCTACACTGCTGTAAGACCGAATGCCACCACATCATGACAATTCATGAATAATATACCCAAACACTACACCTTTCTCATTTTGCAGCCATATGGCTAAATTTGTGAACGTAACCATGTTTTTATATTATTTGCAATGGTAATGTTGCCTGAATAAGGACAAAAAGTGAAGTAAAGCCTTACAATTAGGTCCAGCAAGAACAAAGCAAATACCATTTTCAGTCCTGGGTATTTTCATAGGAAAAACTGTATCACTCCCATTGCCCCAATCCAAATGCAAATTAAGCACCTAATTTGTTTAAATTCGCCAGAGATACACAGAAGCAAATGCCGCTCCCACTAAAGTCAATGTGCATATGGGGCTATGGTGCATATCTGATGGCACAGCAAGGTTCAAAGTCTTATGTTAACGGTACTGCAGCTTTAAAATATTTACTTTAAGTGCCAGCAAACCTCCTTGAAATCTGTGCTGCAGTGTTTCTGAGGAAGCACTAAATGGAGTAAGAAGGTTGTTAAAAGCTTTTTCTCCTCTGCCTCTTCCCCCAGCCTGCACCTCTCCACCCTCAAAAAAAAAACAGCAGCAAGCATAAAAAGCAAATGAATCTTCTTTTCATTCCAGGCATCATTTTCATTTCTTAGAACAAACCCATTCCTATATTTCAGCTATTGTATACATTGCATCATCCATACTCAGTGCACCAGTTTTTCAGGTGCACATAATCTGAGACACTCCAGTGAAGAATCAAAAGTAGAGATTCCAAAGAGCAGGCACATTTCTTTAAATGAAAAATAGTATAGGATTCATAACTTGTACTGTATTTTTAATACTGTCAATTAGAAGGCCTCTTAATGGCTGGAATAAATTTTGTATAAGATGTATTGATTGAAACTTGAGTCTTGAGTTTTGGTATTAATGTATCAAAATTAAAAGTTAAAAAATTAAAATCTATAAATATAAGGCTTAGGATCTATTTTACTACTTTGCCTGCTGTAATAGGTCTCTTTTACATGCTCTCCAAAAATTTTAAGTTGAGGTCTTCCTTCAGGAGAACTGAATGTCCTCAGTGTCTTACAGTAATATTACCTTAATTATACTCCAATCAAGATTTCTTCTGTATACATTTTTTGCTTGTGATTTATTATTATCTCCAGATCTCATTTCACTTTCCTTAATAACTCATACTCTAAATCATACTTACCATTCTCCCCTCAACATATCACCTATGCGGATGCTGTGAGGTATAATGAACTTGTTACTGAAAGTTTTCTTAAGGTGAAAGGAAAGTCTAGCTACATATAATCAGCAGTATATCATCAGAGTAGCAAAAGATATTGCACGCAGAGGGCCAAGACTTAATTTCATTGTATTTCACCAGCAAGTAGTTTGCATGTGGAGAGCAATAAAATTTGCACTGATTGAAGAAATTACATAATCTGATTTTTCTGCTCATATATGTGACACATAAGCTTATACAGAAATTTCATCAGTTCTGAAATGGTCTTTGCAAAACAGCAGCTTCATGTCAGATATCTGGATTTTTTTGATCTCTTTTCTTTAAACCAGTTTCTAATACTTTAACATTTTAAAACTGTTTCACTTAAAAAAAAACCAAGCAAGCAAACAAAAACTCCAAGCAAATCCCCAAAGCCATAAATTATTTAACTTACAACGTTAGAAATAACCATTCTGATAGATACAGAACTAATATCTGTAAGAGCTTTGCAGGAGTCATTACAGTGTAATTTTTATTATACATTTATAGCATCTAAATATTTTAGAGACTATCTACAAATAGAACAGCTTTCCAGGCAAAAATGCAAACCCACAGTATTAGAAAAACAACCAAAACAAAATCATGCTGTAAGCCAAATGGTGAAGCCCTTTTTCCAGGTAGGAGGCTAAAGTCTGAGAGTACACACCAGTAAGAAGTACCTTGGCCCATCCAACGTGGAGGTGCCTTGGCCATCCAATATGGAAGTGCCCTGGCCTATCCAATGTGCTGCCATGCCTGCAGCTGCCCAGGGAATGTCACTGAGTCTCACAGGCCAGGACGAGCTAACAGTGAGGGGCTCTTATGGAGCAGTTTCTGCCTGGGAAGCCCACTAGAAGACTATCAGTGTGTGATAACCCAGAAACAAAACTCTTCACTGAGACACAAATAGGACTTCTCGGAAATGTCACTGTTCTAGTTAAACTGGGATTGCTTCTGATGAGGTTGTTGGGACATTTTCTTGTTATTGCCCTAGCCCAAGAAAGGAGAAAACTTATTGGTGAAAGCTAATGTTTTCATAGCAATAAATGGCAAGAGCCCCAGGGTATATGAAGAGAGTTTCCTGACTGCGGCCTTGGCCTGGGGAAAAGGGAGCATGGGGAGAACAGCCAGCAGCCCTGCCTGGGGAGCAAGGACACAGCCCATCATCATCATTTGGACTGCAATGAATGCTTTGAAACCAGCTATTTTTTGTGGCCTATATAAGCTGACAATGTGTCTTCATAGCTACTTCCCACTAGAGACAATTATTATTATTACTATTACTATTATTATTACTATTATTATCTGGATTTGTTTCTCTGTTAACAGTATTTGACCAATTTTTGCACAGTGGGCTTTCTTTGTATGTTCTCCCCTGCAGCTGCAGTCTTTTCTTTAAGAGGTTTGCACTCCATGAGGATTTCAGCAGCAGGTCACAGACCTGGTTCACAAAGGGGAAGAGAAATAAACAACTAACTAGAAGAATAAGAAACTCCACAAAGCTTTAAGTAACCTATAAAAAAAATAGGACTTCGCTTCTTCTTTTCCTCTACCTGACCCAGCATCCTCACCTCTCTGAGGTCAACCACCTTTAACATGCTTGTCTTTTTTCCCTCAGATTTATGGTTATCAGATGATTTAGACAGATGCTAACAGGGTTAAGAGAAAAGAAATCAAAGGAGATAACAACAGGACAATTGCAGTTTGAATGCACATCACTGAGCCTTTGGCCACAGGTGTTTGCATTATTCCCCCCCCCCCCAGATATTTTTTCTGTTGGGAAACTCTGCCTGAACATTAGACAGTCCGTTTATGAAAGATACACATGCATTCTTTTTCTCTCACTGATAACTTATATATTAGAATTTATCTGTATGCTTTTTAATCATGTCTTCCATATCTAATAGCATAAAGAAACTAGCCAGGCTTCCCTTCTCCAGTTAATTTTACTGCTGACTTGATTTCCTCTCCTGCTTCAGTGAATAGATTAGGCTAAAGGTAACTACAAGTAGAATTAAAAAGATAGAACACAAGGAATCAGAAAGAAAAGGGAGAAAAGGGGGTTGTTGTGGCATCTGAGAAAGACAGCAAAAGAAATGTGCTTTTACAGTAAAGTCAGAATGACCCATGTGGGAAGATGTCAAGTCTCAGCTGTTGCACTAGTGGGTAACACACCTTCAACAGTGTACGAGTACCTGGTGGTGGTACTGTACGAGTGGTGAGGGTGTACGAGTACCTGGCTCCTATATAAGGTATATTGCTTCCCCATAGTATCATCACATGTGGGTACAACTCCTAGGAATAATAATAAACCTTTAACAAAAAATGAAAAGCTTAAAATCTAAGGAACCAACATGGAACACTCAATTAAATCAGAATGAAGGATGGGGTAGAAAACATTGGACCAAAACTGAGCATCCCCAAACCATCTCTCCACTGATAAACACCTCATGTGCTCTGCAAAAGAGCATAACCTGCAAACCCGCTAAACAATAGTTCCAAAGGGAGTTTTTAACTTGGCATTTCAGGGTCTATCTGATTTAATGTATAGGAAGGAATAATCAGCATACTCAAAGGAATGTCTCTGTTGATGAATTTTCCTCATTCACAAAACCCATGAACTTTCTCATCTATTCTTTTACACTTTCTGTCTAGCCCTTTCCTATCCAGATCCTCAATTTTCAAAACTTTGAATCACTCTTAAAAATCTCATTGTTTTTTCTTTTTGCCAATTTCTTTTTATTTTAACCCTCTTTTTCAAATTGACCCAAGATTTAGAACGCCAATCTCTTCCTTTTTTTCTACAGACAGCACCAAAAAATTGTGTAAGATTGAACAAACTCCAAAATCATGAGTGACTTATACATGTGCTTTTATATATTTACATACATATGATGATGATGATGATGATGATGATGATGATGATGATGATGACATATATGGATATATACATGTGTATATGTGTACGTAGGATGGAAGGACTTACCAATGTCCCAGGTAAGGGGGTTATTCTGTTCCATCTCCCTTTTCCCTATGACATACCAAATACAGGCCATCCAGTGAGCAAGCAAGGCAAACATGGACATGAGAAGCGTGAGAACGATTGTGCTGTGCTGGGAGTAACGATCCAGCTTCTGAAGGAGACGCAACAGGCGGAGCAACCGCACCGTCTTTAGGAGGTGGACAAGGGAAACCTAGGAGAAGATGGAAAGAAAAAACTTGTCAGCAGCTTACTTCTACCACACAGATGTCTTGCTTCAATGAAAGGAAATTCAAAAGCTCTATGAAATTTTGTCCTCTCTTCACAGATACATAGCTACGAGACTAAATCTTAAGACAGCAGAGAATAGCAAAGAAGATGCTTTTAAATATGTGTTTAATTTTGATGTGTAAATCTATAATTACTATTCCTAGTTTAAACCAATCAAACTTGAAATATTGGGAGATCTTTCCATTAATTTTTTTTTATACAGTCTTCTTTCAGATTTAGCTTAAAAATTTGTGTTTGTGAAAAATGTATTTTTCCCAACTCTAGAAGAGAAATATAATTATCAAACTGACCAATGTTCATTTGATTGTAATATGAAACCACAAAGTAAATATCTCCAAGCACATGATGACTTTCAGTTTCTTCTAACAGTAGACCTAACAAATATCTATGAGATGAAACCAGTTTATAATTTACCCTGGAAGAGATGATAACATATAGCAGATATTTTGCAGAACAAGGAAGCAGAGAAGTTCAAGAAGACTCAGATTTGTTCTTCTGATTTAAACCTGTGTTCACGGACCCGGGCATATTTTACTGCTCTATACTAAGCTGTAGCCTAAAAAAGCTTGCATTAAAACTTCTAATACCACTTCTTAAAATCCTTAGCTGAAATATTATCACCTTTCAAGTTTTTGTGGCAAAAGCAGCACCTAATCTGCTCAGCACTGTAACTATACATCAGTTTATGAAGCGTAGGGGCCTTAGCCTTGGAGGAGTTTCAGCACAAAGCGAGCAGTCTCTGGATGACCCCACCCCTGCCAGGGCATCCTGCAACCTACATCCAACACCAGAGTGTGCACAGCTCCCAGTTTTGCATGGTATGTATTTGGCTCATGTTTCAGCTGTTGGGGTTGAGTTAGCAAAAAATATACAGATTAGGATCCAAATACTTCTATTTTTTTAAGATTAAATAATCATAATTTTCATTAACAGTAAGCTGCTTTTTTCCCCCTTTATTAATGAGACATTAGGATTAATGCCTACTTGTATCCTGGCTGATACATGCATCAGCTAGAAAAATAACATCAGACTTGACATGTCTTCCCACAGCCCTCCCAGACCACAGTAATGAGCTCTCCGAAAAGAAAGTTTAAAAGCACAGTTCAATCAATATCCATTTGCTTTTGCTAATCCATAATAACCTGAAGCTCAACCTTTCTGTTTCTGTTATCAAAACTAATAATCTGAAATCTAAATTTTATAGGTGTACATTCACTAACAGCTAAGTCCAAGATGAATAATAAATTCTGCAACATGGGGTATATTTTATTTATTCAAAGACTTAACAACTCATTGATTTTATTCCAGTCTCAGGATTTAAGACGGTGCGAAATCTGAAAAGAAGAAAATTAAAAAAATCCACAAACTTTTTTTTTTTTGGTTACTACAGTTTTGATAATACATAAGTAATTCTCCCATGAGCTTCTTCAATGGGCAGTATTTACTGCCCATTGTTTATTGTTTTGTTCTCAAGAACCTTTGCATTTTTTTCTCATGTACATAGCAGAGAAAAAAAGAAAAGTAACAAAAACATGACACTTTTAAAAAATATTTTGAAGTTCACTGCTGCAGAGTAAGATCTGACATTGGAGTACACAAACATTTACAAGGTCTTTTCTTCTTGCATTTCTTTTCTCCATCTTATGCCATCCAGTGTCAGAGAATTAGTTATGTCTGTGGTCATAAGCCCAAGAACATCTGCAAGTCTGGGGCAGAAGGCTGCAACATATTTGGAGTAATTGCTACGATTGTATTAAAACAATCATATAACTTTTAAATTATAATTATTCTATGAATGATACATAACTATACCAACTGCCTCTGTTTCTGTTCATTTCCCAAAGTCCCATTTCTTCCCTTTTATCAACTTGTTTGAGCCAAACATGGTTCTCATAACATAATGCACTTAAATGTGCACTCATAACATAAATGGGTCCCTCTTCATGACTGACTCTTAAAGTGTTGTACCAATATATAAACATATGTATAATGATTGTGTATATAATGATTGTATATGTGCTGTGGCATACACACTGAAGCCTACATCTTTACATGGGAACCTATGTTCTACTATATCACAACCAAATAATTATAACTTAGGTGAAATTATTTTTTTATTACATTCCTATAAATAAGAAATTGCAAAAGGACTATTACAGTGTGCCCTGCCAGTTTTGCCTAAGTTCTGACCATTTTTATTAAGCTACAGAATGCTGGTAGATATAAAGACAGTGAATCATATACCGTAATATTCTTTTTAATGTGGAGATATGTTTCATTTTAAGGCCTAAGGACTGCCTCATTTCAAAATAATTTCTAGCATAAATTTTAACACAGATGTAATTAATCATATGCTATTACACTGAATTTTCTCATTAGTCATGCCAAACACTCTTCTGGTATTGTGTCCAATATGTCATTGGAAGATCTAAAATGCCATCAGGCAGCTTCTTTTTCTATGCCACAAATTTAGAAAGACAAAATAAGGAGTCAGCACTCATACTTGTGCCTGCATAGATCTTGTTTTGCCCACAGATATAAAATCATCAAAATTTTCCACTTTGTTAATCGTTTTAGACTAGCTGGGTTAACCTTTTTCTGTCAAAATGACAGGGACAAAATTTTATCTGAGACTAACACAAACTCCATCAGCATAGTCCTGAGAAGTACCGAGAATAAAGCTGCTACAAACCACTGATTAAATTCTCTGCTCAGAAGAATCATCTCCCACAAAAAAAATGAATTAATAAGGAAACAAGAATTTTTTATCATTTTTGTCCACCTGATTAGTTGTTTTCTTTCTCAAAAAATGATACTCTTGCTCTAATCAACAGTTACTCAGAAAGGAGTAAATTCAATCATTATAACTAGTGCTTAATGGCCTGTTTTTTACTTTGGCAACATTTGACAACACATTTCCACAAATTAAGGGATCCTTTATGTTAGACGAACACAATGATGGAAGTAACTGGGGTCTCGGCATGCTCTGAGGTTAAGCAGGATTACACCCATGGTCTCAGACCTCCAAAGAGTCCCTGATTTAATGGTAGGGCAGAATCCCTCCAAGGTGTAAAGGCAGTAGAGCCAACTCAAACAGTTTCACTTTTTTTTTTTCAAAATATATCCAAAGATAGCAAAAGACTCCACAGCATTTACATGCACTATGGCTCCATCAATCTTCCAACTGGAGTATGACATATATGTGCCATACATACCGAGGTATGTATGGCACTATACCTAGAGCTTCCCTAAAGGTTTGGCCTTTGTGCCGGGGCCTGAACAGCAAAGGAGTGAGATGCTCCCTGATGCCCTTTCTCACCGTTCTGTTGAGGCAACATCTGAAAGTCGATGAAGTGAAAATCTGAGAACAGACATGAGGAAATGGCTTATTAAAGCATAAAGTCTGAAAACAGCAGAATGTGATTGACACCTCCCCCCATTCTTGAAACCGTCAATAGTGATTGTTGTGTTGAGGATTATATTAACAGTTGCCAAGTCTTGTCATGATACGAAACATGATGTAGTAAGGCACTGTGTTCCCAGCGAGGAATCACATAGATAACAAACAATGGAGTTTGCTGGGGTGAATGCAGAGTGCAGACTCCAAAATTCTGGATTTGCTCTCAATTACCAGAGGGAAGAGAGGGTTGGCCCTTGACTCTCTACTCTGAGGGGGTCTTTACCATATAGCAGATAGTTACTAAAGCTGGGCCACAGCCAAAGAAGGAAGCAGATTGGACTCTGCAAAAATTTTTAACAAGGTGTTTAACCTCTTGAAACAGTCAGGAAACTACGCCTGTCAGTCAATGCTAATTTTAAAATCAGCATGGCTATATATCATTTATTATTTGGGGCTTAGTGCTAGTATCCACTACTAAGAGAGGGCAGTTCAGTGTACCCAGATATTCTTAATCACCATATTAGAGATCTTATTATAGGAAAATGTTTAGAAGTACACCAGTCAGGAGATGTGTATTAATCATGTTACAGTAGTATTTTTAAAATTGTGACATTTTAACTGTAAAAATTACTATTGGATAATACTTTCTTTTCCAGAATTAAGTACAGAAAGCGTATCAGTCCTTCCAATGGAGAACAAAACAAAGATGGGGATTTTGGTTGCTATTTTGTTTGTTTGTTTTGCTTTGGGGTTTTGTTGATTTTTGTTTGGGTCTTTTTACTTTTCTCCTTGAAGGAAAGGGTAAACCTGGTTCATTTAATGAAAAATTCTTAGTAGGAATTACACCAACAGAGTTATGCTAGCTGCTTGGTTTTAATGTAAGGGATAAACTGAGATAGTAATGTATATAGAGATTATCCACTCTATAAAAAAAACAGTGATTGAAGAATATGGAACCACTAACTGTCTGGTTTTAACAGCTACTGTACTAGCATCAGACTGATGGTTCTTAAAGTAACAAATGGAATGAAAACAAAGTTAATTGAAGGAAATGGAACTAAATGATAAAATCAAACATGATACTTTACATGGGATCCTTCCCGACTAATGTCTTTCTATGTAGCTTTTTTTTTTTCTGATATGCATCTATCCTATCTATGTGCTTGTCTGTAACTCACATTAAATGAAATTGAGATTGAGTGCATCTCTTTAGGAAAGATCAAAATTCTGAGAATTAGAAAGTGGACAGCTAAAAACCTTAGTCTCTTATGGCAAAGGTCCACAAAATTAAGAAACCTCTACTAACCTTTTTTTGTAAAAATTAAACTTTCTGATTTGGAGGGTGAGGGGTTTTTGGTTTTTGCAGGGGGTTGTTGGTTTCCTTGTTTGTTCTAATTTTGCTTAGTAGATTCTTACTCTACTAAATCTAGCAGGGCTAGCAGAAGAAAAACCTTTATCTTAGCATAAGTAAGCCAACACAAACGTAACACGTCATGATTGTGACATCACTTGATGTTAGAACAAACATTTTTCAAAGCAGATTAAGCCTTTTGCCATCACATTTTTAAAAAAGATGAGTTGAAACCAAAGCCAAAGTTAGCGACAACTATAAGCAACAGGTGTTAGAAGACACAAAAATTGGTAATCATGCTGTAATTTTTACACTAGAATGCCCAGAGGTAAAGAGAAAGAAGATTCCTGGCTGAGTAAGAATGCTGACCATAACAATGAGTTACTTTACCACTGTAAAAATTTATGAATCTTGAAAAATTAAGGACTGAATTTATGAAGCATAAGGGAGTAAAAGCCATAGAAAACTGTGTTTGTGTAATTAAACATGAAGCTAACATAGGTGCAGCTGTTTACAAAGTAATGATAATTGAATTAAAAATTGGGTACATCCAATATGAAAACACACCACAAAGCTGAAAAAGACAGCAAGATATTTTAGTTCATTATGTTTTAGTTTCCAGATCTGGGGAAAAAAACCAAAACACATCAACAAACCACTCTTGAAAAGAAAAGAACAATTAAAAAGACAGGTTAGTACTTACCACAGTGACGTTGAAAGCATAAAGAAGATCAAAAGGAAGTGCAGCAATTAAATCAATGATAAACCACGTAGTCACGTAGTGGATACAAATAGATCTTGCTTCAAATATAACTTGGCCAGACTTGCTGACATATGTTGTTCGGAAATTTAAAATAATATCTGCTTAACAAAGAAGGAACAGAATCAGAGACAGTGATTTCTTGATTCCTGGGGACAACACCAGGAATCCAGCATAACACTGATTGTTTTTCTTATGCATCACGAATACCAGATGAAGAATCTAATACAGAAACAACAAACCCATAGTGGTAAGAGATCCACATACATAGAGTTAACTAATTGATGTATGATTCTTTGCAAGGAGTAAACAGAATGTTTAAAACATTTATAAGTCACTGATTTGAAAGGGAGCTTGAATTAAAAAACACCACCCACACTCATTGCTCTTAAATTGTACCAAATATTGGTATTTTTCTTAGTGAAAAATAAAACTATGACTTCTGCCCATAAAATTTATTTATATTTCTTTTGAAATAAAAGATCATTAATTATTTTATTTAAAAAGTGTAATTAAAACTCTTAGTGATAACTGTCCAGCACAGAGGACAAATGTCATCTTCAAGGATAATTGTTTGTTTATCAACTGAAAACTGCTGAACACACTTTAACAAAAGGCTTTTGGGCTATGGTGGAGGCCACAAAAGTGATATGAATTTCTTGGTGGCTTGTGCATTTTGTATGTTCCTATCTAACATTACAGAATGAGTGTCTTTCAACATGAGATATATTTTTGACATGTCTTGCTAAAACACATTAAAACTCAAAGAAAAGCTCAGGTCTTGACAACAGAGTCTCAATTATTTTCACGTCCTACAAGACAAAGACTATAATCTGTCCCCAAGCTATGCACCCTGTTTGTACTAACATTAGTGAGAACTACTTGTATAACTTTTGCAATGTCAGAAAAGAGTGCAGCCAACCATTAAGGCTGATGTTTTACAGCAAGACAGCTTTAGGGAAAAAAAAAAAGATTGATTTGCATTTCTCTCTACATGTTCTTTAGGTAGGCTACAGTAAGACTGAGTAAAGTAAGATCTTCAAGCCTGTTAGCCATAATATGCAAAAAGCCAGGTAACAATTTTTTTTCCCCACTGAGGGCAAAGAGGAGAAGCAAAGAGAGATTCAGCACACAGAGAGGATCATGTTGGATCATTTCTTTGGGGTATCAGGAAAGATTTCTTCAGGATGCATTTGGATCAAATGCCCAGTTCTGGATCTGGAAAATAATTACTTGCCAGGTTTCACTAGCATAAACTTTTTATGCTGTCTTCTGCAGTTTGAAGCTAGACAGTCTACTATGATCATCTGACATACTCGTTAACCTGTATACTGCTAGTAGTGAACCTATGATATTTTTAACAATTTGATATCTGCCACCTTTGACCCAGTAGAATTGAGTGTCCTAAACTAATGAAATCTTTGGGGGAATTCTCATTTTGCACAGTGTTGATCCTGGAAATTCTTTAAGGTTTCGCGCAAAGCCTTAGCATAAAGTTACCAACACACATATTCAAGGCTATCTAGTTTCATCGACTGAGGTATGGCAGGTTCATGCTTTAAGAACTACTGTTTTCATTCAACTAAATCCTCAGGCTGAACAGAACATATAAGTAAAATCAGAGATATAAAAATTTTAGATTACCTCACGAAGTAGTCTCAACTGGCTCTGCACTCTTAAAGCTACAAAAATGTTAGGAAATTTTCAATAATACAGTTAAGATTGGAAAATAGCATAATTTTATATGGTTCACACTGACAAGGGAGTCAGTGTAACTTCACAGGTGCTTCACAGAGATAGTTGGTTAATATTCACATTTACAGATCAGTATGGTAGCACCAGTCACATACATAACTACTTCATGTAGATTTGCTTGATAGAGGTAAGAAAGACATGGATATTTACATCACTAGTATTTTGGAACTTCTCATTTGTCTCAGAAATTCTAAAGTGTTGTTATCAAAGTCAGAAAAAGGATTTGCTTACTTATTGCACATTAGCATTTATGGAACAACTAAAACTTTAACAGAAATGGAGATAAATTCTTGCTTTCAATTCCCTTAAGACTTCCAGTACACCAAAGGTTTATCAATGTGCACTGCAATTCACTGTTCAAGACTGAAGAGATTAGAGGTTTTTTTGCACTGTACCTCTTTTTGCCTTCTTATCAAAGCAACTTAGGACAACAGCACCAGATAGTATATATATATATATTATGTATATATATATAAAACATCAGATAGGAAAGGGTAAGTGCTTCTTTCTGCATCCAACTTATTAGATAAAAGCCCATAGGGTGGAAAGCAGGTGTGATCCATCTCGTATTTCTTGACAGCTTTCTGAGCTATACTTGAGTGTAAACAATTTCTTCTGGGTAGCCTTATTTACAGCTTAACCACTGTGCTAAAGTACTTATTGAGAAAGCTGTAAAGGAAAAAAAAAAAAACAGAACTCCTCAGTCAAGAAACTTCTAAGAGCACAACAAAATCTTTAGTGCAAGTTTAGAGGCTTTAAGAAAGGCCCTTAAGTCATGTATAAACATGACTCTCATGATCTCTTTTTTTTTTCCCGAGATTTTTACTGTGTTTAGCATAGATACACCCTGTGTACTGCCTTTGTGTTAAACACTCATGCATCCTAAGCCAGTTAGGATCTCCTCCTTCCCCACTCACTGCTGTGCAGGTGAGCCTGTGTGGACCTTAAGCAAAGAGTGTCAGTCTGTCAAGAAGCAAGTTATTTTGCTTCTGTCGAACACAAAGGTGAATTTGACCTGAAAGCACTCCACAGGGAGAACTCAAGACTTCCAGTTTCAAGAGGTTTGGAATAAGAAATCGTATCACCTGTACATATTGTGTCCAAAAATGGGCTTCTGCTCCACATACCCTCTTGATCACAATTGCCTGTTGATGCAACTCCCTTTTGCTTTTTGAGTCCTGCTCCTCTGAGTCCAGTTCCTCCTTCTCTTTAGCCTGCAGACCGACCACCTTTCTCTACCATTCCCACACAACAAAAACCAAAAGCCCTTTTAGGCACTAAGTCCCTAAGATGCTCCCAGAGAAAATAAACAGTGAGTCTGTGAAATCCCATGATTTGTCTTCTGGTTGGATCCCATGGCTAACTAGCCCAATCTGCATGGATTCTCTCAGTCTATTATTTCCACTACTGATAAGGTATGGGCACACATCCATTTAAAAAAAATCTTGTAAGAAATGTGGTATCTCTAAATCTCATGCAAAGATACACTGAAAGATTAAAGGAAATGCATTTTTATAAAAAAAAAAAAAATCTCATTTTTTCAACCATTAAATGAATTTAAAATTATCTATATGCAGTTGCAGTTCCTAATTTATTTATACATTTTGCTCCAATTAAGTTCTTATACAGTATGCACATCAGTAATCACCAGAAAACTGGGACCAATATTACCCTAATGTTTTCCAAGTTTGCCATTACCATGGCTACACGCTTTTGCAATATTTTCATTTCAAATTTCTGAAGCCAGTAATGTGATCTAACCAAAAAGCTCTAAATGATTACTTTCCTTGAGTGTTCTAACTCCCCTATTCATGACAATTTTCTTTTTCATAAGCTTCCAGTGTGAAAATCCATGCCCTAGTATGATAGCTCAATTCCTAAGAAAAGGCAACTTATTTCATAGTTGGCGACAAGAGATCTGGGAACCCTAAGCAAGCCCTAGGGTTTTGAAACTGTTTTGTGACCTCTCTTGAAGTAAAGCTCTATATGACATGCCACCTCTTCTACCAAGCCATCCCTTTCTAGATTTCTATTGTGCACACATTCACACACAGATACATTCACTCAGTGAATGGTGTAAAAACATCGGTTTAAACTGGTGTTCAACAAAGGGAAAAAAAATTACTTACAACAATTTGAGATTCTACTTGGTGCATAATGCAGATTGCTATCCTAAATAATATAACAGGAATGAAAACCATAAACTGATACACACCAAAGTGATCTCTTAATCCTTAAAATAATTTCCAGTATAATACCGCTTTTACAATTTCAAGAGAACAATATGTGTTTTGTATAATCTCAATTCCTAGTCCCTTTTAAAAGAAAAAAATTGGTGTCCAGCTGAACCTCTTCATCCATAAACTGGATTATTTTACCTGAAGCGGTTGATTTTCATGTGATAACATGTTTTTCTCTCATTAGACTTGATTTAAAAAAAACCCAAAACCAAACCTGCTGGGACCAATCATATGATCAAGTTACTGTTTAGGATTAGTCAGGTGATTCAATAACTATCCATGACACACTTTTAGATTTCAGCAAATGCTATGTAATATACCTCAGCTTAACTCTCTTTTACTGGGAAGTAAATGAAGTTGAAAAATCCTGTACCTTTAGGACAAGTAGTATACATACAAGCAGTAACCAGGGGATTGGGTGACGCACGATGTTTTATTAGACTGCAGTCATTCAGTCCTGTGCTTGAAACCCAGATGATTTAGGTATATTAATCCCATTGGTCTTCAGAGCAGACAGTTATCCACACCACCTCCCTCTTCTAGATGGTATGACTGACTCTTCTCTAATTTTTTTTATTTTTTTCATTTTCCTTTATGCGATTTTACATGGATTGTCTTTGGCTAGCAATACTTTCCCCAAAGTCCAAGCTCTTTGATCTATCTGATTATTTGAGAGAATGTTATTTAATTATACAAGGATAATGGCATTAGGATCTGGCCAGAGAGCTTTTAGGAAAGATTCCGGGAAATATTAGTACCATATTGCTTGAAGAACATTTTACCTGTCCCTATATCAACTGTTATTGTTTCTTTTCTACTGCTGATATAAACTTAGATGTTCCTAGTAAATCTCCTAGGAGCAATTTATTCAAATGGAAGTGTGATCTTTCAACTCAACGTGTTCCTTCCAAACGTCTATTACCACATTAGCATGATGATTTTCTTTTAGATGCTGACAGGATAAGGTGAGGGAGATAGTAGTGGGTTTATAGAGGAGAGGAAAGGAAAATAACGCTGATTATACACCATTGCTTAAGAACCTGGGCCACTATGAAGTCAAATAAATTTTGCAAGAATAAAACCAACAGAGATTAAGTACTAATTAACCAAAATGTAAGGACTTTATAGAATAAATATGTAATATATAATAAAATACATACTATATAAATAATGATATATCAAAATAATGTCTTTATAACAGCCTATTGCAGCTGTTGAAGGAACAGCATTTTTTTTCTTTTTAATAAAGATATATCAAATGGTGAACAGATACTAAGTAACAGAACATATAAACTATAGAAAATTTGACATCAAAATCAAGACCTGTTTGGGAAAGAGAAAGAAATTGCTGGTAGCCAGGAGGAAGAAAAATTACAGTTTTAGGAAGGAAATTCTAATATGCAGCTTTAGTTCCTTTGTAGTAGTGGGATGCCATTATGAGAAAAGCTATGAATAATCTTGTGGGAAAAACGGATGTATTCAATAAATACTTCTAATCTAATTTTGGGATGAAGCAGTAAAGTATGGTTGTGTCATATCGGATGCCTAACTGACAATCCAGTGTGCCCTAACTAAGAATCATCAGGTAGCAACATTTTGAAACAACAGGACTACTAAATACTTAACAAGATGTCACTTCTGAAACTTGATGAAAAACCCAAACCAAATAGAAATATGCCCTTTACAAGGCATAGGGGAATAGAGTTGTGAATTCTTCTTCCTCTAGGGTCTTTGAAGAAGAGCTGATGTTCTTCAGGAAAACATACTTTAGTCAAACAGAAATTAATATTAATAACTGGATTAAATATACTATCTTTAAGACTGAACTAGATGGTAAAATTTTTTAATTCTTATCAGAATCTTTATTAACTGAAAGGTCATATAAAACTACATATAACTGAAGTCTCAGTCGTATTGTGTTGACGTAAGTAACAGTGAGAAAGAAGCACACAGACCAAATTTTATACTGCTAGAAATTAAAGAAATTAAGTATACCAAGTTATGATATTTAGGTCCGAATGGACTTGAAATCTAAAATGGAATATCAAGACCCCCTTCTGTACTACCAGGATGGTGTTTTGTTAAGTAGAAAAAATAGTTCTCTTCCACAGCTTAAACAGAAAAAAAAAAAGAATCTTATTGAGGAGCATGATCATTAAAGAAAATTATGGAAAAGGATTAGAATTAGTCCTTAAGCAACTGTACATTTTAAACGTCAAAATATGGCTGTCAAATATACCTCTCCCTCCTATTTTTCTTTGTGTGTAACCCCAAATAACATTTTCTCCTGGCCATTAGCATTTCAGAATATTGAGCAAACAACTCCATTCGGCTTGTGTGGACAGTCACAGGGCTTGGGAAACTCATTGTAGAGGTACATTGCATCTCCATTGAAATAAGTTATTTTTTAGAAGTCCTGTGGATTTAGCTGGATGACTAGAATTCAGATGAACAATAGAAACATTAAAAGCTACAAATTCTTAAAATCTTCAGCACAAGGATATAACATGGTATCATGTAATATGATGGACTTCTGAAAAAAAAAACTTCTGCTGGTGTGGAATGACTATAATGCATAGGCTTTGTTCTGTTAAAGTCACCATTGAATGCACTGAACTGTTTTACCAGTCAAATTTCTCCAGTGAGAAGAGTTTATTTACCATTTGACACCAAGTTGCTCGTCATCGTATAGCACATGAGAAGTGGCACAGTCCCTGTCCTAAGGCAGTGCTATGACATATGTTCTCAGGCTTGATTTATTACTGTTTGAAAAATAAAAACTTTTTTATTGATTTTAATGGAGGAAGATCTAGAGGTATGATGGATCATAGCAGAACGGATTCCCAAAATCTATCTGTAACTGGCAGACTGCTTTGCTCTTCCTTACTGTCTCTTCTTACAGTGGAAAGTAATGGGATGTTGATGTCATATTCAAGTGGAAATATTGTTTTGCTTGGGCAAATTATCCATTAATATAAAAAAATTGAAATCTGAAGGGATTAGTGGTTTAAATGGCTACAGTTATAACAAAAGTCACTCCTTCCAGGGGTCAGTGTTAATGCACTAACATGGTATGTTCTATCAAACACTATATTTAGGCTGCTGTGCCCATTAATGTGGACAAGAATGGCCAGCATACCAATGTTAAAAAAGGGGGATTATTTTTAACTCTGTACTGTACTGAGAGCCCATTAATTCAAATCATGAAACTGAACAAAAGATCACAAACCAAAAAAAAAAAACAAAAATGCACATTCTTTTATAAGCTTCCTTGATTTTTAGCCTTTGGGGTTCACCCTTTCAAGTTGCTTTCTTTAGCTATGAGGGTGTTAAACTGAGATTAGCTAATCTCAGTTCCAGTACCTGGTACACCAGAAAAGCATTACATATCATGACCTTTGTAGTAACATACTAGACACTGGGAAATTCTTATTTCTTATAAACTATGCTCTGCCTTTTGAAAATAGACTCAACCCCTGAACATACTGAATAGTTAAATATATTATATTGACTTTTCTACAAAGATACAGACTTTGGAATCTTGAAAGAAAATCAAAGAGTTAAAAATATTTCTGAAAAATGAACTGCTCACTCTGTCTTGAAAAGAAACTAGTATTTGTGACTGCAGAAGTGTGAAAGTTTCTACATGGGTAACTTTCTTAATAGAACCTGCAGAAATATGGCAGAAAAAAGCAATTACAAAGACTGAAGAAACATCAGTCACATGACTTAACTTTTCACTAAATTCAATGTGTGTGAAGCAAATTGTTGGGTATGTCATGAACACAATTGACACAAATATTGAGAAAACAATGCAAAGATCAAACAAGTAAAACATTCAGTGAGCAGGGGGACAACTGCTTCATGCACTTAAAATTTTTGTCCAGTTCCAAGGGGGAAACCTGAAATATTTTTCTCAGAACTTACCTCATGCAGTTTGACAACATTTCACATAGACGTTATCCCTAAATCATTAAATAAAAGAAAGGGAAAAAAGACCACATGCAAACTCACAAAAAATTATAGTAAACTATTAAGTATCTAATAATTTCCTTGGAAATTACCTAGATCATTAATTAAAAGATTTAATCTTACTGAAAAATATGAAAAATATAGTTTTGTTTTACCATTGTGTTATAGGATAGTAAATGTAAATACAAACTTTGTCTGATTGTAGCTACAATGCAGGTCAGTCATACTCTGTATAGGAGGGTGGTTTTAATTTTGCATACCTGCTGAAAGGAAACATAGCACAGTGGAAACTACATAAAAACTGCTACTAATAGCATTTCTGAATGTGTAGATGGACTATAGGTGAAGCAAATGATTTGTCACACTGACTTTTATTTTTTTTTTTACTGTAGCACCACAGCTTAGAGAAAAAAAATGCAGAGTCAGCCCTTAAGTTGCTCTTAGCACTCTTAAGTGCTCAGAAAGCCTATATCACAAGTCTCATTGCAAAATAGGAAGAAGGATAGAAAAATAATATGCCTGACAAGATTCGTTTAGTACAGCTGAGAAGTGGAACAGTGATTTTATTTACCAGAAGCACAGAGGCCACCAGCTGCCTACCAATCTCTCCCCAGAACATTAAAAAATTACACATGGAAATGCTGCATATTTCAACTTGTATTTATTAATAGAAGTTGAAATATAAGATGACAGTTGCTCCTGTCATGTTACATGTGTTTTTTAAACGGCCTTTATCCTGCATAATCTGCTTGTTTTCTTTTAGATATTACTTCACAAAATCAGATTTTGGAATGCAGCCTGTGCAGTACTTCTTGGATTTTACCTTTAATTTTGATGGTATTTGGCATGATACATAAGAATCACTTCCTGTAAGCAGTTCAAAAGCAGTTTACATCAATGTCATTTATTCTGGCCTCAGGAAAAGCAGGAGTTCTCAGATGAGCACTTTTCTTGGCTTAACCGTAAGGAATCTCCCCACTTCAGGGGTAGTAAGTGACATTTTGGAGTAGTGATTTCTTAAATCTTTGGTTAGATCTACAAGTAGACATTTTTCCATTCTATGAGAAGCTGGCTACTGATGTTTAACAACGACATCACACTTCTGCAAATGAAGAGAAGGAGTCAGCAGAGCCAATGCAAGTAAAATTTGCAGGGTACCTCCATTATCATAATATTTATCTGCATCTATCTGAAGATACAGAAATGTTTTCATGAAATAATCACTTCTTATGTCTCATACTTGTCTCCTTTATGCTAGGTGGATGTTTTGTGCATGGAAACAGCACCTAGTATGCAGACAAGCATCTGTTCTTGCACAAGGTGTGCAAGGAAGCTTACTGGAAAAATTTCTAACATTATTGTGGTCTTGCCTATCTCAGTTCGATGCTTTGAGTGAGAATCTTTAGGAAATTTATTACTGTTTTTCAGCATAAATATTTGTTACTGTTTTTTCATGTTACTATGTAATCCATAGACCACGGACATTTCATTATGACCTTCCCTCTCAAATACTAGGTATCTCAACAATGTCAGTCTGTTTTCAAGTTTTCTTCATATGCTTTCACAGATGAGACCATTTGTTGCTCAGAAATAAATTCCCAGAAATAAATTCTCAGAGATAATTTCAAACCAATCCCTTGGTGTTTACCTGAATTTTAGCATACTATGGCCTGAAAGCCATAGTTTACATTTGTGATAGATACTTAAAGGGCCCACAAGTCTCTTTAATCTACAGTATCATGTTGCACAAATCCAAGTTTCAGGGCTTCAAAACATACTGCTTTAAAAAAACCCAGAAATTGCTGCTAAAACACTTCGTTAAATAGCATTTAACTAGAGAGAGAAATACACATACAAACAGAAGAAATCTCAGTAATCATGATCAGTTTTCTCCCTTGAAAGTGCAAGCCATAGATAAAGCCCTCAGGTGAGAGTATGTGCACAGAGAGTGTAGAAAGGGATGGGTATGTGCTTTTTTTTTCCACAGGCAGCAAATTAGTACATTTTAGAAAATCTCTTAAAATAATCTTGCCAGTGTGTTTATAAAAAGTCTAATTTTACAGCTATAAATAATATCCAGTGTTTGTCTTATACTAAAAACTAGATGATCCACAAAGAGAAAACTGAGCACTTCTCTCTATTGTTGCTCCTGGCCACCTTAGAATACAAAAAGACACCTTTGATCTTATTCATCAAATAATGCATTACCATTAGCCTGAAAGCCTATAGATATTTTTGCTGAACCATGGCATTGATCTCAACTCCTGTTGAAGGCATCCTATTCAAATAATCCTGTGAGTGAGCAATAAAGTATTGATAATTTTTTAGGTATTGTTACTTTCTACAGTTAAGATGTTCAACAATGTTTAAAAAATGCAAAACAGATAGAGAAAGACAATATATGAAAACTGGAATGAAACTGTTGCAGAAATAAAAACACCACACTGTTATGCAATAGTTATGCAATCAGGAGATTGTAACTAATTAAATGGAATGAACTTGGTGAGAGATTCTCCTGTCTTTTTTCTCCAGAAGACAGAAAAATTAACAAATATTGTTGAAAATTAACCAAGATCCATTATGTTTCTTAGAAATATCAAAACTTTAGGCTCCAGACATACCTATCCACAAATGAAGGACGCAGCTACTGCACAGACAAATACAGGGACATAAACTTGTAAGCAAATAGTGCAATAAAGCAGGTAATATCCCTCACTAGTTGAAACATTTCTTAAGATAATTATTTTTGTGTTTGTTTAAATACATTAATGCTAAAAAAGTTTTCTCTGCACCTATTTATGATTTTTGAATACATGAAACAGATAAAAATCTATAAAAGTAAACTCTATCTTTGGTTAGAGGAAACAAAAGATTTATTTACAGGGGCATGTTAAAGAATGTTTGCACACATTACAAAGAATAACAGATGTGAAAGTACACTCAAACATCACATCACACAAGTTATCAAAGCACTACCATATATAGGAATGATCAAGTGCAAAATTTAACTTAATTTGAGAAGACTTAATTGTGTTTCCCCTTCAACCTCTCCCCCAAAAGCATCAAAAAATGGGTTGTTATTATAATTTTTTATCTTTTGGCTATGTGTTAGAGAACTTTAAAGGCTAAAGCAGTAAAACCTTTAGCTAGATCTACTCTTTTCTCATAAATAATTTAATTCATATCAACACTCTAACCTGTAAGCAACCCAAGTAAGGACAACACTTCTATACGCAGTATTTTATCATGCTTAAGCACAGGCTGACACACACGGTCAGTCTTGGATAAGACTAAAAGATTTTTTAGCCACTAAACTTATTCAAACTCTTCTGCCTAAAGTAAACCCTTAGCATCTACCCTGTTATGTTCCTTGAACTTATGTACAAGCATATGTACCCCTTATGTACCCCTTATTATTATGGTTTTTATTGTCATGTCTTCATGCCCTTGGATAACACAGCTGAAAAACAACGACCATGCCAAGTCCAAATAAATGTTCATGTTTATAAAAGGAGTATTACTCTATATGCTGCGAAATCTAAATAAAATCAAAGAAGATAAACTCTATTTCTCCAATCCATGACTACTGTTGTGATAGCTCAATCCATGATTACAGAGCTGTAATACAACTGAAGACCCTATCTCAGATAGATCTTCCCACTGACTTCCTGAGGCAGCAGCATAAGAAGAATTTTACTCAGCGTTCCTCACTGACTTTTCTCAGAGCACACAGATCATCCATCAAAGATGTGCTTGTTGGAGCCACAGTGCAACAAATGCCCTGAAACTTATACTGAAATTTAAGTATGCTGTCAATCTTTCTACTTTCAATATAGTTACACATGTTCTGAGACATATTAATTCAACATTTTATTGGACAAGGTACTATGGGGATATTATTATAAACACACTATTTTCTTTAAATTCACTGCAGAGATTTAAATGCAGTATGAGAATGTCCTGAAAATACTCCATAAACCTTTCCTCAGAGCTACAGATTTTAAAACAGGTAATAACTTTAGAAACAATGATTCTGGAGAAAAATGAGCCATTATTCAAACTGTGGGGGAGGAATATTGATATGCTACAGTACAGTGCTTGTGGTTACCAGCAACATGATTAGGAAAAGTCTTTTCTAGTACTTCATACACATTTCTTTGAAGGTGTTTAGTTACAGCCATGGTTTAATTTCCTGGATGATAGACCTAAAAGTCTCATAGGAAAATATGAAGTAAAATTTCAGAAAATCTTTTTCATTTTATTTTTCTTACCCAGCTACTCTATTATCATTGCTTTTGAGTTACTAATATAAAGACTCCATATTTCCAGCAAAATATGTAACCAGAAAAGTAACACTGAGCAGTACACCGTCATGCTTTGAATGAATACTACACCATATAAATCAATTAGATACAGATTATACTCTCTTGTATTTATATTCAAATAAACGCACTTATAACACAAACCAGTTATCTACACTGATGTAGGATGAAGGTTACAACCATTATTAAAATACCATAACTTTGAGTCTACTTTTTTTATAGTGTTGCCCAGGTACATCAAGTGAAATTATTTATTTTGTATTCTTTAAAATGGAACATAGATTAATTTATGATTGACTAGACTCATAACCTCGGTCTTTTTATGTAAGACAAAAGATGATCCTTGATGATCTGCATTGCACAATGTAAGTTTCTTACTGCAGTGCTTGAGTATCTTTGAATGTGAATTGTTTGCATTAACATGAAAGAGATCACCAAGATCTAATAGTGATCTAAAAAAGGAAAATTAGATCATAAATATATTGAAAAAACAATGACCAAAGGAGGAAACAAATATTTATCCATCATAACATCTGATTCTTCCATCAGTCACATTACCTACTCGTCTTACTCTCTACAGTAAAGCTGACAGAAATGAACAAACTTTTCAAAATTTTCACAAGAAAATCTTCTGTTAAACTAAAGACATTTGGAGTTACTGTTTAGTGTTTATGATGTTTCAGTTTTCTTTATTTTTCCTAGAGAAGATAATAACATTGCTTTTAATGTTTAAGCTAAGCTGCATTTTTTCATGAAAAAAATAGAGAAAAGTGGAAAAGAAGGTTCTAATCTGAGAGTGATTTTATTCTTTTGTTAATTTCTTTCTCTTTCAGAGCCCATCCAAAGCCTTTTCATATTCAAGAAAGACATACTCAACTTGGCTTATTTCTTAAAAATAATAGCTTCTCCACCTGCCTATTATCAACAGATCTGAGCTATGGTTTGTCAGTGTGACAGCAATGAGTGGTATTATAACAGTAAAAACTTGGGGAAAAATCTGTTTGACTCTATTCAGAAATTCTTTTCCATATTCAGAAAGAAATTGAAAAAAAGATAATACAAAAAAAAAATCTTGGTTACGAAGTCACTATTAGACATGACCTTGTTTCTTTTTAATTCTTTTAAGATATAAGAATTAAATCCATCATGGAAATAAAAAGTTTAGAGAATGGACCACATGACAAACTCCAACTTCTTAAATTCTAACCCCGCTGTCAGTATAGCTTACTGATACTGTACATTTGCATTATTGTAGTATGGGTTTTAATTTATGTCATTAGTTTTTAAAATCTACTCATCTTCAGCTTGTGGTCCAGGGCTCTTCTAAGTATCTGTGAAAAATAATCTTAAAAAATAAAAAAAGTACATTATGGGCAAAACTGTCGTGATTTCAGGGCACATCCCTATATTGGGAAGGTTTAGGCATCGACAGTGTGAAACGAGGGTCTTCAATCTTCCTTGAGATCAAAGGTCTCTTTAGAGTAACAGCCAATTTAGAGGAAAAAAAAAGAAAAAGGGGAAAAAAAAAGTGATCTAAAGTTCAGAAAAAAATACCAAGCTATACAGCTAAAATTGATTTTCTTCCACGTCAGGAAAGTGGTGATTATTTCCTTTTCTAAATTATACACCCTGTGAAAACCCTAAATGTCAAAACAGAGATCCAAAACAAATCCCAAACATATCTTACCGATGATAAAGAGAATTTCCACTGCAATGTCACTGACAGTTGTGCTTCGAGTTGTAGACAGCTCATCATGGCCAATAAAGGAAACATTGTAAGGTACAGTTACAGCAACATAAAACGTTGCCAGTAAAATAAGCCAGTCCCAGCCAGCTTTAAAAGTGCTAAAATGCAAAAGTATGAATTTGGATTTTTTTGCATCTGAGACTTTGTATTCTGGAAATGCTGGTTTATCTACAAAAACATTCTGAAAAAGAAAGAAAAAAATTAAATGAGACAAACCAATAATTTGATCACGCAGAAGCATTTCTTCCAATGCAGTCATTAGGTGTGTTTGTTTTTTTGTTTTTGTTTTTGTTTTTTTTTTACAAAAGCATAATGAAATATAACATACTCATATGCAGGCAAGAACTAATGCTATTTTTTTTCCTTCCTAATGTAGTCCTCACACTTATTTAGACAGATGGTTCTGTTCATGGAATAACTTTTGTGAATGTTGGACAGAAAGAGGATTAATGAGGTACAGATTAAAGAGAATGAAGAGGGGACTGAATCTGGCAAACTATTTCTTCCTCTGTTGGATTAATTCTGACTGAAGAACAATGTTATTTCTTTAGTCAGATAGGTTAGAACTTCATATATGCAAGGACGTAGTATTGCAAAAGGAAACATATAGAAAGGAATAGGTGGTACTGAAGATAAAACATCCTTCCTATACATATTTTAGAGCTGTGAGCAGGTTTTTTCAGACTAGCTTTAGCTTCGTTCCACGGGCTAAACAGCTCTAGTACTTGGAGCACCTCTCCTGATTTAGTTTCATCTATGGCAATCCAGGTCATGGGAACCAAATTAGTAGGAATAACCTTTTGATTCTCTTTAAAATTGCACTCCTGATCTAAACCAAAATGCTAAGGTAGATCCACCATAAATAACTCCAGAACTGACTACCTTCAACATTAGACTATACCTATCTTTGTCTCGAGTCTTTGTCTAACTAGTTATGTTTTCTGCAACCAAGACTTCAGTGTTAAGCATCAGCTTTAGAAATTCTTAGCTTTCATCTTTCACAGTTTTAACAAAAACATCTACTCTCCCGAAAAGCAGCATGTGGGACATGAACCATCATGTATTACTTACTAACGAAATTCTGCTCACTGCTACTGTGCTCCTGGTTAGTGCTGTTCCAGGAACAGAGCCTCACAAAACAGTCTTGTGTATTCAGCAAGCTAAAATTACTTCTAATCTTGAAGTTATTCAATATGAAAATAAAATTACAAAACCTGCATGACTGTGGACTTAACTACATTTGCCTTGTCACAGCCTTTCTCTTTGTGTGTTTCCTTTGAAATACTGATGTCATTGCCTTCCCTACTCTTGGTTCTCATTCATGAATCAAAGTGGCTGAATTCTCACCATTGTTAGCTTCAGCTCATTTTTAATCACAAAAAAGAAAATGTTCCCCTTATTATTTCCAATCCATAGCTAAAAAATCAATATACTAAAGGTAGTAAATTAGTCTCAGAATAAATGTTTTAAAATGGTACAATAACATCTGCGCTAGGATTTTGACAGCACAGGTAAGTCACCAAAAGCTATTTAAAAGTCATGTTCCTAAAAAATATTATCGTATTACTATGCAATGAAAATGTCCCTGGAAGATCTGGTCATATTTTGGCAGGTATTTTTATTATTAAACTTTTTCAACATTAAACATTTTTAGCTCTTTTTTAACATTTTTCAACATTTAATATTTATATTCAGTGGAAGTGACTGTATGCCCTATGAGATATATTCCAGTTGTGTATTTTCATGTCTTTAATCTATACCAAGTTTTTTCTGCTTTAATTTCTA
Source organism: Manacus candei (assembly GCF_025592945.1). Lineage (NCBI taxonomy): Eukaryota > Metazoa > Chordata > Aves > Passeriformes > Pipridae > Manacus > Manacus candei. The sequence continues at coordinate 2,600,267 of NW_026138120.1, forward strand.
ATTTAATAATATTTAGGAGGATGTAGCTGCACTGCTGCTTAATTTTGGTAACCAATAAAAGGAACATGCTCGGTGGCAGATCATCTTTCAGGGTGTTCATGTTCTATATCTGTTGGTTATTTTTTCCATTGTCTGTCTTTCATCCTCCCCTACTCATTAAAAAAAAAAAAAAAAAAGAAAGAACAAAACAAGACCATTTTCTTGTTTCTCTGTCGAAGATTTTAGCTTTTTTAAGCTAATGATATACAAACAAGAGACTAACTACTGTTTTGAGATTTTAAGAAAAACTGGTTTTGCTACCCCTGCTTCTAACAACTATATGTTGGAACAGGCTCTCTAATATTATTTTAGCAAATTTTTATGTGAACATACTGATTTCATATGTATCTCTATCTTCCTTCTGCATTAACTTTTCTCCTGAGACATAGTTCCATAGAGCAGGAGAGTTATTTTTTCTCATGAGCATTTCCTTAGAAGTCTTTCTGTTGCTATATTGTTGGCTTTGTCTATTGTTTGATTTGGTGTTAGCAACATTCATAGGATGTTTTGTGAATTTATTAGTTGTAGTTACTGGGGGAACACAGAAGTAATTTAAAGAAAGAAATATTACTACTTCTGCTAGGAAATGAAAAGATGAATATACTCAGCACAAAGTTGGAGAAATTAGCATCAAAATGACATGTGACCTTTTGGAGTTTAATCACATGGAGATTTTCAGCTACAGCAATACCTTGAATTTCTTCATTATCTTTTCAGCAAACAGTAATAAATGAAATGAAGTTATTGGGATGATAAGGCAAATTGGAACCTAAAATTAAGTTCTGAGAAACTTTATAATGTGGTTTTCCTGGCATTAAGTAAATATCTGTTTACAGTATGACTAAATGCGGCCTTGCTGTATGGTAACAAATACCATAGTAGGCAGAACTGCACCTAAGTGAAATGCATTCTAATCCTTTTGCCATTGTAAAATTATGGTTCAGATATTTCTCAGGTACTCAGTGACCTTTTGCAGTCCTTTTAAATGCTTGGGGTTTTTTTTAAGACAGTGAAAAGAGTACATTTTTGAAAAAAAAATACAAGAGAAGAAGTACACATACATTATTAATTTTTAATTTGTTCTTCTCTCTTCTTTGTAGATGTCCAGAGATATGATAAAGGACAGCTCTACTCCTTCTGCGCGCTGACTCAAAATGCGACCCCGCACTTCCTCTTCCTTTCCATTTTTCTGCAGAACAAAAGTGAAAGTTCATTAAAGATCAGGAAATAGCACTTTAAGCTTTGGGACCTGAACTACTGACATTTCAGACATTGGTAGAAATGTAAATATTACTCACACCTTTTCTTTTGCTTAATCTTTTGCAGTAAAGAGACAAAAATGCCCTCTCCTGAAGGGTAAATAAAAATCACTCTGAAGTTTTAATTGCCAAATGCCTTCACACAACTCAGAAGCAATTAATTACAACATATGATTTCATAGATAAGATAAAGGTACTCTCTACTGCATCAGAAAGTAGTGATTACTGACCAGAGGGAAGCATAACCACTTAAAATATCCTTGAGGTGGTCCTACTCTCTTATTTCAGGGAAAGAAAAAAAAAATCTCGTGGTATACTTCTTAAAAACGAAGAGTCTGACTTGTACTAGGCTCCCATTATGTCAGAATATGCTAATTTGTAAGGTTGCTCATTAGTAATAACGAATTCTTACATTCACGCATTTAGATTTCTTTTCCCACCACATGGTCACTGGCAAAATCACTTGTCACGTTCCCTGGTGACATGAAACCCATTAAGAGTAAAGACTGAATATTATTTTGGAAAGCTTTGTGGTTTTTACCTCTATTCAGATGTCTGTAATTGTCAATCATGGGAACAAATTTTGTTCTTGTTTATAAAGCAGTAAATTCAAAGTAAGTCCAGTGACTCTGATGGAATTACAGTGAACTGATGCCAGAGTAAATGAAAGCAGACATTTTGTGATGTGTCAGGATTAGGAAAAAAGAAATGGAAATAAAGGAAAAAGCCGTCTGTCAAGGAGGTTTAATTAAAGTCAATTCAATGCATACAAATTAAGGGGAAAAATTAACAATACACAAAACTAATTAGCAGAGACAGAAATTAACAACAAGCAAAATAGCTACATTTGAAACCTGCCTAGAAAAGCAAGAAAGATTTGTATTATAGAAGATTGATATATTTTTGGCTTAACAACACAAAACCACACATAACAAAAAGTGTAGGAAGATAAACTTTCCAAACTTCTCAGTGAAGAATGTTTCATGTAATTCATGCAAGAGCACACTCTAGTTCAGGATTTTTTTACATGTCAGTAAGAAGAAGGGGAAAAACAAGACAAAGAAGAAAAAAAATAAGAAAAAAACCTTTGCATTGTAAAGCCAAATAACTACTCAAAAGCTGAAGGAGGTAGATGGAGAAGCCTCATACTTTTCCATCTCCAACACATACAGGTATCAGCTACAATGAAGAAAGATAGAACAAAAAGCCCTATTTCAGCAAAGATCAACTAAATTAATGTTGGTTTAAAAAAATAAATCTCTCAATCATCAAACTATTTAAAACAAACTAAATTTTAAACATTCTTAAATTCTGAGTAAGAATAAAGTGCTTACCAGCTTCTCTGAGCAAAAACGAATGTAAGTCTATTGAATTGAGTCTGCACTGTAGTATTGGTCAAAATAGCAGTCTGGTTTTGTCATATGACTTTGAAATTCTCTTTAAAACTATTTACAGGCCTCTCTTTTTTTCCCTTTATCAAACTCATGTGCCTTTTAAAATATATTTTTAAATATGCCCTTTCAGTAGCTCCTTTTGCCAGAATAATATACAACTTTCAAGATATGGATACACAATTGCCTGATACAATAGTGTAATAATCCCCTCAGGTTTTTTTCTTAATAACTCCTAATCTCAAATGTTCCTTTTTCTCACATGCTGAGCACATAGTTGAAAGCTGTCCATAATTCCACCTCTTTCCAGAAAGGCAATGGAGACAGTCAATGCCATGAGATTACAGAGATAGACAGTGTACACATATTAAGTTAAAGTAGTTTCTTTTTCTTCCATATATTTATCGTCAGAGATTTTTAATTTTCTATGCACTTTTTAAATGAGAACAGGTTCCTTATAAGATTTTAAATTTTATATGCCAGTAGCCCGATAACATTTTCCTTTAGACAGATTCTGCCTCTTCTACCCAGGTTTAGCATTCCAGCGACTGAGAATGCTGTACTCATTAAGCCACTCAGGTTGGGAGGCTTGATATGGCACTTAGAATCATACCAGCTGCATATTTTCAGAGCAAGTGACTTCCATCACATGCTGATTCCTCTATTTGCAAAGGATTAATACTACCTCTCTGCTAGAATTGGAAGTCACTCAACTCCTAGAGACAGAAAAGCACGGATAAATAAGGAAAATGTTATGTTCATTATGAAGTAATAATATTTTTCCTTCTAAACAAAAATGGTAACGATTTTGTATGTTTGAGAGTAGCAGTGAAAAAAATATGGGTTTCTCATGAAGATTAGATGCCATCAGAGCACATATCAACAGCTTATAACATAAAACAGGGAATGATATTGGTGAATTCTCCTGCTTTCTGATCTTCCCAGTGCCTTTAGGAAAAAAAGCAATCCTGATCCTAATAAACTACATTGTTCACCAGGTGTGACTTTGCATGTGCGTGATTATTTTCTATAATCTACCTTCTTTTCCTGTCACACTCATACTCCTGTCATACTCTGAATGAGACAGTTCATTTTTCATAAACACCCATCTGTTTATCTCTGGTTTTTAAAAAGTTTAGGTACCTGACAGACTTGCATTTTTTTTCCGTGGCTGATCTTAGCAAAATGATACAAAAGTAAACACAACCATAAGCAGAAAGGCACTTTAATACAGCTGGTTTATTTTTGCCCTGTGCTTAAAATCAAAAAGATTTCTCACCTCCCCAAATACTCTGAGAATCTTGTCCTAAAAAAAAAAAAAAAATCTTAGATTTTGGGCTCTATTTCCTGGTGCTTCCATACACCCCTTCCTGTATGATGGTAATACACTTGTCAAAATAGCTCTTAAAAAGAATGCTTTGCAATTTAGTCTTATCTCCCCTTTACTTTGATCAAAAAAGTGGTAATACATCTTTTAACTCTTATTGTGTTCTTCTGGTTGTTTTTCGTTCAAATGAGATTAGGTATAGTACCATAGCCATCACACATGACAATCTCAAAAGTCTTTTGTAAGACAAGAAACTAACACAGCATCTCTTTGCTAAGCTTACCATTAGTCTCCTCAGAGCTTAAGGCTTCTCACAATCTTGTAAGGGATAGTTGCAGTAAAAAAAAAAAGCACAATCAGACACAAATGCCCTTGTAACTGTTGTCTTTTCTGCTATGCATTTATAAGAACATGAGGCTTCAATCATCCACTTATAGTGGAGGCATAACTCTTTTCTTGTCCTTTGGGAAAAAAAATCTACTTCTTAGGTAGTACTTCAATTTAGTACTGACTAAATTGAAACCAAATGTATGTCTGCTCCTCTTCAAAGCATTTAATAAAATCATAGAATAATTTAGATTGGAAAATACCTCTAAGATCATCAAGTTCAACCACTAATCCAGCACTGCCAATTCCACCACTAACCCATATCCCTAAGTGCCACATAGACACATCTTTCATATACCTTCAGGGGTGGTGATTCAAATACTTCCCTGGGCAGCCTGTTTCAATGCTTGATAACACTTTTGGTGAAGAAATTTTTCCTAAAATCAGAATAGTCAGAACCTTGGTATTTTTTCCTCATTTGTCACACTATTAATTTGTATCCCTTCAAAAGAATTGCCTTCACATTTTTCTCCCTCATGACTTTCCTCATTGTTAAAAGGTGTCCAGATAGGGACAGACTTGAAGAAACCCATCATGCTGCTCCATGCACACAGTGGAGCCCCGTGAAAAAGCATAGTAACAGATTAACACTGTGACTTCTTACCACTGGTGGTACCCTTCCCCCCTCAAAATACAGAGGGACTGGCACATTCACATACTTATGTGATCTCTCCTACTGCTGCATTCTGAAATCAGGCAGGGAAATAAATCTCCCCCATCACTTTTCCTGTGTATATCTCTAGGCTGTCACAGCCACTCAGCCAAATCACAAAGAAATGTTTTTAGCTGAGATATTTTACAAGTAGTGAAATGTTTCTTTTTGAACCTGGGTTCAACAAATGATTTATTAAAGAATTTTTACATCATTTATTCATCTTACAAGTCTACGTATAAAAGGCTTCCTGTGAGAAGTGCAACCAAGAAGTTTTTGTCCTTTTAATCCATGTCTTGAGAAACCCTCATCACTTGCATCACAAGGTAAGAAAATCAGCAGAAATTCTGATCTTTGCAAAGACCCCCATGAATAACCCACGTGCAACAAAAATAAATATAATTATGTCTACAGGAAACACAATGGTACTAAATCATATCTAGCATCATTAACACAAAACGTATTTCACAGGTGGTCTTAAAAAAAAACCAAACCACCAAGGAAATTCTGAAGGTGGCAATTGGGTAAAGCAATTCTGAATTCTGAAAAAACCTTTGAAAACAGATTGTATGGAAGGGTGGTATGAATTTTTTCTAGGTTTTTAAAAATCTTTAGCAAATTTTCAGTTATTATTTGGTAGGGGACAGCACAGGAGCAGTTGTCACTGAAGAGAAAACTGATAAAAGCCTGCTTTGGTATTAATAACAGAATAAAAGCACTACCATGGGCTGCAGGAGGTCTGTTGGTTGTATGACCCATTCTTTCTGTAAACAGCAACCAAATATTCACATAACTGTAAGCTGCATGGTGGATCTAGGTGAACTTCTAGCTGCTTTTTTTATTCTGTTAACTGATTGAGTGATTCAATAAAAAGATGTACTTAATGTACATGCCAGCTCTATGCTGTAAACATTATTACAGAACGTTTTCTAAAGGGGCTAATTTTACACAGAATCAATGGTATGATTATCATAATTTTAGCATTATGCCTTCAGAGAAAATTCAGCCTTGAACAGGCAGAGAAAAGGAGCAATAATATACATTACTATTAAAGTTTTTATGAATCAGAAAGACCTTTAAACAGTTGTATGCTTACGAGATTAAAAATCTTTAACACCATTTTGGGCTGCTGATTCTTCCACTATTAAAAAAAAAGGTAGGAGGAAACACACAAAGCCAGAAGAAGGGTTCTTTCTCCTCTTCCATTTTGGGGGTTGATAGGTGTACATTCATAAATAAATAAATAAATAAATAAATAAATATTCCTTTTTAGATGTCTGTATTTGGGTCTATCTCATAACATACAGAATTGGGAAAAAAAATCCAAGCAAATACACCTTTCTTCAACTGTTCCAATAGACTGAGTTTCAGTGGAATAACTCTGAAAGTGAATTACTTTAAGATATTTTCTCATTTATTAAAACTACTTCCTAAAAGTTACAAAACTCTTCTAATAAAGTAAAATATTCCAACTCAAAAATAACTATTTCATAATTGTGTAAAAATAGTTTCTTTGCCAGCTTACTACTGCTACTACTCCAGAGAGAGCTGTCTCACAAATGGGAAAATCGTTATTTTTATTATGTCATCAAATTTGAAACGTCTCTTGATTCTACTGAAGTGAGTGGTCATATGTAGTTCTTAGAGAACAAAATGCAGCGTTGAATTTACAGCTGGGTTATTACTCACTTCCAGCTGTTTTTTGATGGTACTGTTATTTCCTGCAACAGTTTGTATTTCCCACAGTGAATGTTAGCTCTTGATAAAGTGATATGCTCATTTATCATAATGAACAAAACCATAACAGTAATAATGAGAATATTTGAAATATTTTTAAGAACCCCTAGAACTTAAATAATTTCAGTTGAGTCACTGAGAAACTTTTCATTGACTTGAGCAAGTGTTAATGCCTCTTTCTGTGCAAAAATGTAGTATTTAAATACGTAATACCACTGAACTTAAAGGTTTTCTTTTTTCCTTTAATTCCATGAATTCAACCAAGTACTTTATTTACTGATCTTTTGTCCTCCAGAATATTCAAGAAAAGTGATCATAATTAAAAAAAAAAGATTTGCACTTAAATTGATGGTAAAGTACACCTTGTTCACTTAAGTGAAAATAAAAATATGTGTACCTGAATAATTGCTATCTTGTAATGAAAGTAAGTCTTTTGATAATGAAGACTTCTTTTGTAAATAGACTTATCTACAATACAGACCTAGACAAGTCACCTATAAAAAAGGTTTTGTGGTCAGTGTGACTTGTCCTGAGTTAAAACAGTGGGAGGAAATAGATTTAAAAAAAAAGTTTTAAGAGCTAAGACATCTAGAAGTTCAAAACCTTATGAAGTCTGTATATATGTTTCATGTGGGCATTAAAACATCCAGAAAGTATCTCTAATTATCTCTCAAAGAACGAGATTTTCAGACTATGAAGGTGACTCATCATAAACTAAAACCACTTACAACCTTAATTCTACAACTTAGGATGGATTCTTGACAGTTTTAAAACCATCTTTTCTACAGCTACGCAAAACTCACTTGTAATAGATCTTATTTGCTGAGTCTTTACAGAACCTCAGAATTGCTCTGAGGAACTACAGCAGGAACTACATGCACTATAACTGAAATTACAGTTAAATTCTGCAAATGGTCCAAGTCCTCCTATTTGTGTTTCTGAACACAAAGTGTACATGCAATATGCATTCTAGTCCTCATGGTCTCTTAATAAAATGTAAGATACTAGGCTGAGTCTAGGCTAATGAAAGTCTTTAAAGACATTTCACCCTTTTCAGATTTTTTCCATAGAAATAAGATTGTAAATTATATAGAAAGGTTGTAAACCCTCTACCTCCTTAAAAAGTCACCTAGCACACACACCCAACTCTGAAGAGCTTTTCTAATTGGCAACATATGTACTAAACATATTCCCTGTTTCTTCTGTGCTTTCTGTTGTTAGTCTTACATGGTTGAGCTTTCAAACTCTAAAAGGAATGTCTGAAGATATTTTCCACCATTCTGACAGCAAAATGAAAAACAAAACAAAAGAGAGGTGGTTCCATGTTTATCTAGGAACTAGTGAGTCAATGAACTATTCAGTGGCTAAAGCATATATTCTCCCAACCTTCCAGGATATCCCAGAATATGGTCATCTTCTCTGCATTTGCTCAAGAATCAGACTTTGTTTTTCTTTTTCTCATGTTCATTCCACATGCACCACAAAGGACACTTTTCCCTCACCTTCAGAACATGTCCTGCACCTCTCTGAGAATTGCTGGAATGGAACTGCCACTTGGATTTAACACCTGTGAAAAGCTAAAGCAAGAGCTACAAAGATTGATAAGTCTCCAGAGAGTCAAGGCTCAAATACAATTTATTTGATTGTGTAAGAAGGTGAAAAGGGAAGAGAGAGAGCATCTATGTGCCCACAAATACTGGAAGGAACAAGGAGAGAAAGGTAGCTCTATTTTTGTTCCTACAGTGTTTAAACTATCATGTACCAATCAGGAGGAAGGGAGTTTCTCTTTACTGATGGCAGAAGAGTCGCAGACCCTTCTAACTTTGATGATGAGCCAGGAACAAAGTCATCCTAGAGGAGATGTCATTGCAAAATAAAGGCTTCCTCAATATTTTTTTCCTTTGGACAGTGGGAATGTTGGGATAAAACTGTGCTTCTATCCTGCCTCCTCCACCAACAGAACTGCATTGTGCCCTGGGCATCCTGAAACAATTTTATCTGCTTTGATTATTGTACATCTAGGTGACTGTATGTTCCCCATCTCAATATCCTGCCTCCTGACGGGTGTAAGAAGCTTTAAAATGAAAAGTTGTCTCCTGAGTATTCACTGCTGTAGCTTGAGCAATCATGAAATAGCTGAGACAGTAATTAAACAGAATAAATCAAAGTGTACATTGCAGAATTTCTTAGAAGAGATCATTCCTGATCCAAGCAGACATTTTTAACATAAAAAATCTGGAATGCAAAATGTTTGGCACATGGTATTTCACTTCAGCACACTGAAAAGAACAACTCCTCTCTCCAACAAATGATGCATAATCAAAATAAATCTGTTTCCTTAGAAATTTATATAGACCTAAGGATTACTAAGAAGCCAGAAAAAGCAAGCCAGTTAAACCATACCACATAGTTTAATCTGGGGGGGGGGGGGGAAAGGTTGTAGTCCAACTTTTAATTCACATTATTTTGAGGGTGAAGGTATCTTTGCCAACAGGTAGGCCAACCTGAAACATGAAATTCTATTCAAGAAAAAATGTTGTTTACTTTGTGAGCAGTCAAATACTGGAACAGGCTGCCCAGATAAGTCGTGGATTCTCCATCCTCCGTGATATTCAGCACATTCATGGTCCTGGGAAACCCATTCAATCTGATCCTGCTTTAGAAAGGGACACTGGACCAGACAATCTCCAAGATGCCTTCCCACCTCCATCATCATGTGATTCTGTGGTTACTATATATATATTGCACACATTTTTATAATAATGCTGGAATAAAGTTGAGAAAATCTGTCCCAAGATAATTGTTTTAAAACAAAGAGTTCAAAATTTTCACAATGAAAAAAAAAAAAAACAAAAACCAACAAATAGATTTACAATAAAGGTTAAAGGAAGCTTTCTGGAATGAGTCAAATTCAACAGGGAAATTTTAGCAGCGACTATAGTGGTAGAACTCTGCATCTACGTAACCCAACTTATTACACATTAGCATACAGATTGGAGATCTAAAAGTAGTCACAGAATAATTTAATTTCTTATTTCCCTACCTAGAATCTTGTACTCCCACTAAATTCCAGTATATGGTCAAGTGTATTACAGAAAGTTCATACGCAGAAATGAAAAAGAACTGATCCAGCCATAACCACACTGGAGTCCAGAACTGGAGTCTGGAATTTTCAGTTTGATCAATTCAATCACTTTTCCCCAAAAGGACAACGGAACTCTTAACTGGTTTACCAAAATGTAGCCCATTGTAAGTTAGGATACTAAAATAAAGCTTCCATAAAACTGCTTAAGAAACAGTTTCTTAGGGAATCACAGTGTTTATTAAAAAAACAAAAATAAACCTTTTCTTGTATATTGAAAAGACCACCAATATGATTAAAGAGCCAAATTTTAGGAAGAAAAGGTATTGAGTTGCTTTGCAGAACTGCAAATGATTATAGATATTATTAAGTAGATGGAAAGTAGAGTGCCTATCTACAGTAAACTTACAGGTAGGGTAAACATGTATTGTTGAAAGCAAATTACCGATACTGAAAAGCTGAGGTTTTTAAGAATATGGCAATTAAAGGGGTATGGAGGGAGTGGGGGAGAAGAATGGCAATTTGACTTAAAAAACTCAACCCAACCCAACCAAACCATGAAAGTAACCATGAAAGTCACTGACAGTCATAGCACTTCTAAAAAACTGCTAAACTTCTCAGGCATATATTTTTGCATTTTTATTATATGAAAGTCTTAGGAAAAAGTCTACTCCTTCCATTGGTTGATAGGGCTGTTTTCACTGGAAACTTTTATACAGAAGAAAAGTAGAAAAAAAAATCTGTTAAATTTGTATTTAGAATGAGACATCCAAAAGAAAAGGTCACAGACATCTGACATTTGGGCTGGGTAAAGGGAAATAAGGCAAAAAGGTAGACTTTTGCAAGGCACATTGGCACAAAGGAACAACTCAAGTTGCGTGAACAGATGAGATAAAATAGATAAGAAAATGTCTGTAGAAAATCGAAGAGAGTATCAGCTCCTGGGATTTGGAAAAGTAAATACACAATGCACTAAAAGAAAGAGGTCATAAAATCAGGAGATAAAGCTCAGGAAGATGTCATTGTAAAAGTACAAGGAGAACAAGATCTTACGGAAAAAACATGAGATATAAAAAGTAGGAGAGATGTGAGGGAGGAGTCTGGAGAAGACTTTTGGAAGCACAATCAATGAGAGTGTATTACCACAGAGTGCTGGTGGAATGTCAAGGGGTACGGGGCAGACTCAGGAGGAAAGGAACATGAAATAATTTTGTTAGATAAGTTTCCTAAGGAGATTAGAAATTAAAGGGAGATGGAATATGACTATTAATGACCCAGACAAATTATAAAAATCTGTTCGCAGCAGAAAACAGAAGAGAGGGACTGAAACAAAAACATTGATACAAGGGCCTTGCATGGGCAAAAAGAGTTTCACACTGAGAATGTTTGTATCTAAGTTCTCCTGCTGTACACAGTCTAAACTCAAGAGGTATGCTAAAAAGGCAATAGAAAACTGGTCATTATGGCAGTTACCTTATAGCAACAGCTTGCATTCAACTCTTAAGTGTGCAAAGTATTTGATTTTTAAAAGGAAAAATTCAGTAATCTTTGAAAAAAAAAACCTGTCTTTTTAGCAACATTACCTGTAAAAATAATATCCAGTAATGTGTATCTATAATTTTGCAATGGATGTCAATCACTGAACATTAAAAAAGCTCTTTCGTAAATCCAAACAACACACTGTAAATATGAGGTGTCTCCTACGTGCCTGATAGCTTTTGTGGTCTAAGTAAAGAAGTACCAATTACTTTCATAAGTTAAACATTCTGAAATTTCAGATATTGAATCAGTTGCATAGATTGTACTGGGAATTCTTTTCTGACAATTATGAGATTATATTCATCAGTGGAGGATTGGTGAATCACTCTGCACAGGAAGAATTTTAATGTAACTCAAAGAGCTAATGTACCACTAAATTTATTTTTATATATCCAAGTAGATGTACATAAAATTAAAATGTTGGAATTGTTCGTAAATATTCTGAATAAATAGTTAAATCCTGTTTGTTATCTCACTATATTATATAAAACAGTGTATTCGGCAAAGCCCCATACTAAGTGTTACTTTCTGCTTCCATGATGCGCTAATAACGTGATTTCTCACTGAATCCATCCTGAAAATTTGCACTGCTTGTAAGTAAGTCATTAATCTTTAGAGAACAGATGTTCTGACAATATTTCTTTTACATGGCCCCATATATCACGTTTTAATAAATTACTTTCCTAAAACTTTCATAAGAGGCTTAAGGAGAAACTAGATAAAATATTTTTTATATTCTAGTTTTGTTACCTATAACAATTTCTTGAAATTGGATGTAGGGAAAAGCTGCAAAATGTACCTTCAAGGCCATTTTTCAGTCTTCCAGCTCAGAAATTTGTAAATATGTTTGGTGCAAAAAGTGAAGGATGCAAAACAAAAAAACAACTCTCCAATATTCAGGGCTTGAAAAGTAAGAAAAACTTGAAATTATTTGTCCAAAGGTACAGAAGAGGTGGACATTTTTAACATTAATGTTGATGTATGAATATTCATCAGCACAGGGTAGCATAATATTTTCCAGTTTAAAGTATTAAGGTTTCATAAAAGAATGTTGAATTGCACATCTCTATAACTGATATATAACTTTTTTTTTTGTTGAAAAGCTAATATTTAAAACAAGAAAAAGTTGGAAATTAATTGTTCTCCTACTTCAGAAACCCATGAGGACAAAAGGAGTACTAGAGCCATATGTATGTTATTTTTGAGATATGCAGAGAGCAAATGGCTATCATAGGGTGAAAAATTTAAATAAATACCAGAGCAGTACCAAATTGGAAAATTCAACAGTAATGACATTTTACAGAATTCTGAGAGTTACTCATGCTGTCTACATATATATTCTTTCTAAATAGTTTCTTTGAACGTTGAAATATTGCAAAACAAGTGTTGGTTCACTGCCTTTGATATACAACATAGATCAATTCTCACTGCATAGCCTTCATCCATCCACACTGATTTTGCTTTGTGTTAGCAAAATTTAGCAAACCTTGATTACATTATACAGTCAAAATTATTTTATGGCAGTTGTGAATCGTTACCATAATACAATCTTTTTCCAAATTCAAGAGACAATCCTTGCAGTGTTTCCTTTCAGAAGCAAATAAAAGTGAGAATGTATTTCTTATACTATTGGACAATCCTGATGAATAAATCTTATAATTTAATGTAATGAAAATTAGATGACACAAGAGCATATGTGCTTCTTAACAGGCAAAATAATTTCTAAAGCTGTTCTAGATTCTGCTTATGGAAAAACATGAAAAAATACATTCATTCATCTCTCAGCCATACTGAAATCAGATTCACAGAAGGAATCTTTGAAAAGGTCTAGTTCTTCCAAAATGTACCTCTGACAATCCAGAAAGTAAATAAATTAAGTCATGGTACATAAAAGCAAATTTAATTTTGAGGACAAAGTGCTCTGTCTCCCAAATGTGGAGCAGTATGTAAATAAAAAAAAAGTCAGATTATTTATCCTTCCATAACATATATTAATTTCTTCTTTGGAAAGCTAGGATGTCTCTCTATACTGAGAAGTGAACACAAGAGTAAAAGTTCATGTAGGTGCAATTCCCAAAAACATATAAATGTTGGTTCTTATCACTGTTTTTGTAATTCACACAAACCTTCCTTTTTGTCTTCTGCAGGAATCTTCACTTTTGTGTCTGTTATATCTTTGAAAGAGGCCAGAAAGAGTACTACATCTCCTTTTTCATTCTTTATAGGAACAATATCCAGTAAGCACCAGAATGAAGACCCTGCAAGGATAAAGAATGAATTTAATTCAAACAGCTGTCTTTTAGCAGAGAAAGGGGGGAAAAAAGTGAACTACTAAATCTACAACTATGTAATTCTAAAAAAAAAATCTTATTTAGGAGGTCAGTAGTCAGGGAATCACAGATGTTCAGCTCATGTAAATCTCTTTGCATCATTGGTTGAAGCTCAGTAATACTGTTTCTCCAGAAGGAAGACATTAATTTAAATGCAAAATTTATCTACAGGGATCATTAATGGAGTTTAATGTAGCTGTTTAGTCCTCTGAAACCATGAACTCTCAACTGATGCTCCTTATTTCCTGGAAAAGCTTTCGCTTTGTTAACTTGACATCTGAAGCGTTCATGTTTACTATAGAATCATTCTACCTTAATCATCTGACTTGATACTCATTAAAACCCCTTCACAGAAGACCTGATAGTCAGAGGATCATTCTATTAATTCAAAGATATTTAAACTAATCAGATATCAGGCCCAGAACAGAAATAGAATTAACTCATTGCAGCTTACAGATGGTGAGATATCTAATACCATGCATCATCTGTAAAATTAATATCTGCTGTCTTCCCTACTGTCTGTAACATTCACCTTGCTAAGACTGAAGTTGTAAAACGCTGAGTTTGGCAATATTCTTGTCAACCTTTCTCTGTCCACACCTGCTATATAATCATACGGCCTAAAATAAATTCTTACTGTTGTCACTGGTTGTGTACGTCCTGTTTGCAAGATATGTTATTCAATTCCAATGACATAATTCACAAGCTTCCTACTAACACTACTGGGAATAAGAAAATAATGAATGCCTGGATGTTGGTAGTGCATTACAAGCAAACATCCTAGATCCCAATCCCATCCATTCTTTAGTAATTCAGCCCAATACCAGGCTTTTGTCTCTTTCAGGTTTTGGGTACCAATATCAACTACCTCCATCCACTGTCAGCCTCCTAATATTATTTATAAGATATATAAGTAGCGCTGGAGAGTTTAAAATTTATTTTTTGGACATGTCTTTACACTTCTACAATCACGCTGCTTCACAACATACTGGTTTTGGCATTCATTCACCAGCACAAGTCTACTTTAATGCATATAAAGAAATAGGACTATTTCCCTGAACCATTGCTACCACATGATCAGCTGAGCTCTGGAGGGGTCCTTAGGAAGAGCAAGCAGATTAGTCACTGTGCTGTCTGCTGAAGTTTTCAGTTTGGAAAAAGAACTGGACACAGGAAGATCACAGTTAAGTTTTATAATTTAGATTTTCAAGTGGAAGTTCCCTGACTGCCTGTTGAACACTATAGACAAGCATGGGAGGTGAAACAGTAGCTTTCCTTTTGAAGGATCATTACAGTTAAAAGTACAAAAATATGTTTCAAAGGAAATTCATCTTGTTGTCTCTGTCCTGGTCAAACTTTCCAAGAGTCAGACGGGCAGCTTTCAGAGTAACATTACTAGTTCAGTAATCAGGAAACACTGCCACTTAAGGTTTTTAAAGAAGGGACAGGGAGAATTTGGAACAGGAGGAAAGAAATTGGAGGAGAGAAAAATCATGGAAAGAAGCAGACTGGATTTATATTAGGTTTAAATATTCTCATTTTGAGGTTGAAAACAAAGTAAGTAAGGAAGCCCTTCTAAAAAAAAAGGTAGAAATTATGTCAGAAGCAAGATATTTCTACTGTTCCTTCTTCCATTTTAATTTTCCTTTCTTAATTTATTTTTTCAGTTTTGACTTTTTAACCAAAAATTCTGGGAAAAACTGCTCAGTAGTAGTACTGTCAGAACAGTTATAGAGGCTTATCCTATCCATCTGAAGTGCTGCATTCAAAGAGAAGAAGTATGCAATTACTGCTTGCAAATAGAATCACAGGTCTCTACAAAATGCCATTATAACTTTTAAACTGGCCAAATTCTTACTGGTAATATTACTTACTACCTGGCTGCATTCTAGCAGTAGTCTCAGTGGATAAGAAGTCATTCTCAACTCTTTCTTCTAAATATCACCAACAGTGGCAATGGTCTTTTAAACATCTGTTTCAATCTCGAGAAGTGGAAGTATATCTTACTCTTTTTAATTGCTTCATGTCTTTTCCACACACACCCCCAAATTAGCCATTAAGGCTGTTCCTCAAAGAAAGCTGTAGACATCAGCCATGTTCAAACAAACCTAACTCAATTATGGTAATATTGTCTGAAATGATAGATTTGTAGGTTTAAGGGAGTTATTGTACCATGGTTCATCATTAGAAATAGATACATTTCATGGTTTAATTTAACATTTAATGGTTTAATGCATTTGCTCTTTTGTATAATCAAAGCGCATTTGAATTCTCTGCACATGAACATTGGTCACTGAAATTGTTCCACATCCTGTCACCATTAATGTTACTCACTGTTTCTCACTATCATATTTTCTTTCATTATCTTTTCTCATTTTCCTTCTCTAAATATTTTGACTAAGCAAAGCAAACATGCATAAAATGTGGTGTGCCAGCACTGCCACACACGGGGGGGAGACACCCCCCTCCCCACACCCTTCTGGGATGCAGCCCCCCCTCCGAACGCCCAGAGCCACCCCCCACCCCAGCACCATCCTGTCCCCATTCACCTCCGGGGCCACCTGGCTCCACCCGACCCAGCTCATGCCCAGCGTGGCCCCATCCCAGCCCACCGGGGGACAGCAGTTCCACACTGGTTCCCAGTGGATGCTGGGACCTGCAGCCTCGCCGTGCCAGAGCCAGACGGCAAGTGAAGCTGGCTATTCCCACCCCAGCCAGTGCCATTCATCCTGACCCAGCTTGTTTCCTGGGCAGGAAACACACGTCGAATAAATGCACAGGCTACTTCACTCCTGAGGAGTTCCCCGCATGGTGGAGTAGTCAGTCTTGGCTGTATTTATACACTCAATCTTTAGAAGTCCTAAACTGAGCTCGTGTGCTTGGTTTCCTTTTTTTTTTTTCCCCCTCTGCCTTTACTCTGAAAGGGGGAAATGAATATGAGGTACTCTTCAGGACTAGAGATGATCTGTTTTAGGTCAGGACTAGGTCAATATAAGGTTGCATTCTGTCAGAAACAGAAGCGTGCTTTCATTATTGAGGAGTATTCTTGGAAAAATATACTGATCCAATGTGAACTATTACTTAGCTTTTACTGAAAGCCAGCATCATATAATTCTATAAGCCAAAAGCAGAACTTTCTCATCAAAAAAAGTAGTACCCTATTTTGTTACAGTTCTTTTGAATGCACTCATCTGTGAGACAGAAATTCCTTCTCTGCTTCAGATGGTGCATACAAAGGTTTTCTGTATTGTCAAGAGCCGTCTATCAAAGAAATTTCTTTTGGAGATTTATTTATATACAGACTCTCTTTATTGCTTCAGGTCACCACTCTTGGAGAAAGAGTCTAATCTTTCTCTTGCATTATGAAGTGAAGGGTCAAAATATGTTTTAATAACCTCAAGGCTTATATAAGCACATCATGGGGAATGAGAAAAGAGACCAAATGAAGCATAATCTTATCACAAGGCAATTTGGATACAGTCCACCTTTTATATATATATAAAAAAATAGAGTACTTTATGGTCACTCTCTCAACCAACCGTTCTACCTTTCCTCGCTTTGACAGCTAGAAGTCTGTCCTCAGACTGAAATCAAAACAAAGGTCAATAGACCAAGGAATTTAAAAGGGAGGTTTTATACAAAACCCTGCCATTAGAATGCCAATAGCCCTCAGAGCCAAGCATTCCGTTCACTAGAAAATACAGCCCACTTAAACCAAGGAACACACTGAGACCATTAGCTCCGCTGATGAGATATGTGTACTCACCATATGAAAATACTCGATCTTCAGTCATGCCCACCCCAGACAGAGCCCAGTGAAATACTCAGAATGAAAAAATCTTAGTAGATATTTGGATACTGCAGAGAAAGATTGCCCAGGTATTGTAATATAGAAATGGAATGGGATTATGGACAGCAAGTTTATATGATTCTTTAACAAAATAATTAAATTCTGCACCCATCTGCACCATTGTAAAAAATTTGAGTAGTGAGTTCTTTCTTAGCCATACATATTCCTATAAATTACATGGAATGAGTGATATTCATGCAAAGCTGTGGTCCCCTTTTTCTCTTGACAGTCTGTGAGTAGTTTTGTCCAGGAAAAAAAGCTTAAGCCTTCCTTTTTTTTTTTTGACATGTGTTATATCCAATTGCAGACCGTCAATAACTCAGGACTTTTCTTGCCACACTACTCTCCAGACAGACACTGATCCAGCTTGTCCTGTCCCTTCCATCACTTAGGGGGTGATGCCCCTTCCATCATTCAGGGGTCGGAAATAACAAACGCACAAATTTCTGTGATTTATTTCCGCTTCTCTGTGCTGAAAGAAAGAGGGATTAAATTGCAGAGCTCTTTAGTGAAGCTCTGCATCTGCATATAACATGCCAGACTAGCTCAATGAAATGTTTCCTAGACTGTGAACCCGAGTATCTGAAGGCAGAAAGTTTAAATATTTTGCATATTAGATATACAAGTCATGTGGCAGAAAACAATAGCTCTTCAAGGAATAGTTATCATCAGATATATATGCATAAGAGTGCAGAATTAGGCTGCACAAGACATCATAAATCTGGAACCTACCTTTATGTTTCAGCAGGAGACTTAGTAAACTAAATGTTCTTTTAAGGAGATGCAAATCAAGCCTTAAAGGAAACTATTAAAACACACCACCCAATTTGTTATGTAGAAGATAAAAATATTTTTGTGTAGATAGCTGTAATAACTTGTCAACAGCGTTGATGCTAAATCTGCACCATTACAACACTGTCTCATTGGCAGAGTTATGAATTGTTAGCAAAGTAAACCTGCTGCTGGATACATCATAATGCCAGAGAAGTTTTAGCCTGATCATCTCCTCTTTTCCATCACAGAAAGTGTGCACTTCAAGACTGACAGACCAGGATGCCAAAGATTTTGCCTGAGGAAACCAAACTCTCTCTTTCATTAGCTTAGCCAAAGATTCCCAGCGTCACTGGTAACATTTCATTTTGAAAGTTATGTAGTTTTCACAGGATGTCAACATTTTGTTGAGGAGAGAAAAGTGCAAAGAAGAAAACAATCCTTACAAAAATTGCAACTGAACTAAACAGAAAGGGAAAGAAGCTGAAAGAAAAAGTATAGCTATAATAAAGTACTTTCTCTCTCATAAATATCGCAACTTTGACAATGATCAAGTAACACAGCTAATGCAAGGTTCTGCTGCTTTAAGAAAATTAGCACCTCGTTCTTCTCCATCATCTCTGCAGAAATCAAATGTATGTCTTAACAAAACCTATAATTTTTTTATTTGAATTCTGCTATTGCAGGTGCCAGCCTGTGCGCTATACCTTGGTGACATTCTTTGATCTGAAATTATTGCAAAACTAAGAACACATGTGGGCTAGCATGCAACTAACTTCTATGGGAACAGATGGTTGTGCTAACATTTTCTCAGGAGTAGTAAAGAAGGTTCAAGATCTTGTTTCCCCAAATTCTGTGTGGCCAGCAGATCATGCTTATATACTGGAAGTCTCCCTACAAGTATTAACAGTCAACGTAAATCCATTCCAAAATGGATTTATAATCTATTAATGAATCCAAAATGAATTAATTAAAAATGTATTTACATCTTAAACCAGAATATAGTTGTATCCCAATCATTTGGTAGATGAAAGGAGATAATAAAATACTTTAATAATAAAGTAAAAAATTTATTTCTGTATGAATAAGAAGGAAAGTATTAATCTTGTTGAATTGATTTAAAACTTGTTACAAATAGCTTTGCAACCCTCAATATAGCCTATGGAATGCCATGTACAATTATTAAAATCTGTTAGAGATGTGCAAATCCCCTCCTCCATGTCTTCCCAGCCTTCTTTTCTGTACCCAACTTCAACCTATGCTCTATTTCTTCTACTGCCAGGTAACTCAGTTCCTCATATGTCATATGCCTCTTATTGTTAGCATGTCCAACTTTTTGGACATGGTCATCATGTCATCACTGCCATGATTGAGAGAGGAAGAGAGGGAAATAATGTTTTAACAGGAGATGCTTTTCAGCACAGCAATCTCCTATCCTTGCCTCTCCTGCAAACTGCCAGTGTTAAGCAGAGAGAGGCTTAATTCACCACCTCAAAGTTTCCATTTATCACTACATGGACACAGGCTAGCTGTGTTATGGCAGGTTCTAGTTTGAGTGCATGCCTTTTCCAGCCTTAGTGTTCTTTATGGTTGTTGTATGTCACAGCTGCAGTTTGTAGTACATGTTTTACACAAGCTAATTTATGAGCTCTCGTACATCTACATTTCAGTTTTGTTTACTCAGTTTTCTTGTCTCTCCTTGTCTAGCTCCACTATCTTTCCTACTTAATGAAACCATTTCAAAATCCTCTAGTTACACTGAGTTTTCATTGAACAAAAGCAGAGAACTAAGCAATGCCTGTCAATGCCATATTGCATACATTAACCTTATGTGTACTACTTTTTTTTGTCTGCTCTAATTTCCTTTTCCTATCTCCATCCAGATTAGAAAACTGCATTTAAGGAGATAAATACTTCCCTGATGTAGTATATTTACCAGGTTGCAGTTTTAACAATTAGTAAAATACACAGGATTATCTAAAAGCTCTGTTAAGTCAGTGAAATACATTCTGTTTGAATGTAAAAAGTTTCAGGGCAGACTCATAAATATTACAAATCTGCAACTTACTTTCCCTCCACCTCCAGTGATCATTACTTTGTCACAGTTATAGTACTACAAGGCATTCAGCATTTGTCAACTAACTCCTGGGAAAGCACTAATTGAGATAGGCTATTTATATAAACAAATATACAGTATCTGTAGATAAAATGAAGAATAACCCATCAAAACCAAACAAAAGCAATACAAAACAAACCAAAATACAGTTTCTTCAATATCTTTATATGGACTGTTCCAGAAGTAGTCAGGTTCAGTCCTTCCTGAGCAGTCTAGTCTTCACTTCATTGCTTTCAGTTAAGCAATCCCCAAATAAGCCAAATTTGCTTTCCCTTGATATTGTATTATTGAAATCTATTGTTAAAACTGTGTTTATAACCTATGGTCGTTATTGTTTTTGGACTTCCAGAGCCAACATGTAGATGTAATCACAGCAGTAAATACAATTTCTCAGTCTACTGAGGGATGTACTTTTGAAAACAAAGCAAGAAATTTTCTTAAAGCACGATGATCTCTCACAGACATGTATATATGTGTGTATATATATTTACATATCTATTCATATATATAAATATGAAAAAACATGTACTTATTATGTTGAAATTGTGTCTGATATTTTGACATCAGGAGGAGTTTTAGCACACATTCATCTAAACACAGTCATGTTTTCAAATGACATTATTTTGCTTTTAACTTCATTATTTTATTATCTTAAAAAAGAAGTTTTGAAGATGACATGAAATTTCCTGTAAGCAAAAACACAGCAATACCAAAAACAGACCACTACGCTTATAAAGAAAAATTTCAGGTTTTCAGTTTGAAAACACAAGTGATACAAATATAAACAAAAACATCTTCATACAAAATATTTTTGTGACCCTTATTCTGGTTTCTCTGGCAGTGGCAGCCCCTAGAAACAGAAGGCCTGGGGTCTGCAGAATAGGAGGTCTCCAGCGCTGGAAGAGGTGTTGGCTGCAGCCTGATGCTTATTCATATAGATCTCAAAAGACACAACACGGAGAAAGAGGGGATTCTGCTGGTTACTCACCCACTTACATTGCAGGGCTCCATTTTAGAAACTGATCATTTATTTTCCACTGCTTTTTCCACAAGGTTCAAGCAGTAGATCAGAGAATATTTTGTTTAATGAGAATATCAGTGCCTCTATAGTCCCTGTGTATTATTTCAGTTTTATCTTCTAATATTAATCAGCAGTTTTCAGCATGTTTGAGGATTTT
This sequence comes from Manacus candei, assembly GCF_025592945.1. Lineage (NCBI taxonomy): Eukaryota > Metazoa > Chordata > Aves > Passeriformes > Pipridae > Manacus > Manacus candei. The sequence continues at coordinate 2,621,925 of NW_026138120.1, forward strand.
CTGTTGAGGCCATCGTTCAAGAACTTGAACCGGTACTTTACATGCTGTCCACTGGCACCTTTCTGAAATGAAGGGGCTAGAGTTGAAACTTGAGAAGGAGTCAAGTCATGGATCTGGATTGATAATTCCATCCTTAGGGTTCATGTTTTTTGTACAGAAGGGTTTTGAAACACAATTATATAACTTTGTAGAGAGGATTAATCTTCCCAATTCCACTTGAATCCATGTGAGCACATGCTGTAAGCAGACTCTGAGCCTGCCCAATGAAACAAATTATAGTAACCCCACCAGTTGGAAAGCAGTAGGTTTTAACCTTCTAGTTATTTAACTGCTCTGTAAAATCTGCTTTTGCAATTCCCTAGCCAAATCAGTGAGAGGGTTCAATAGACAGTGCTAACATGAGCCTCCTACCACTTTTCCAGAAAACTAATGCAAGAACCCACTGCAAGTGTCAGCACAGGAGGTGGCAAGTAGTCTGCATCATGATCCAGTACGTAGATTGGGGGATCACAGACAAAATAAGGAAACATCAGCAGAAGGGAGGCAGGTAGTCATCAGGAAAAATAGTACTTTGAACTGTCTTTGTCCAAAGAATAGCCTAACTCATGGTAAAGCTAAAAGTCAGCTTTTAGCTAAAGCTTGATTTAAAGCTCATAAAAATAAAAGGTAGCCTATCAGCAGATTTAGTGTGACCATAAAATTGTGAGAAAATTTGAAGAGAATATTGGCTGGTCTGATGTCGTACAAACATCTCACTGCAAAATAAATACCTGCATTTCTTCCTAAAAACAGATGTGTAAAAAGTAGCATAATGAAATATCTCTCAAAAACTAGACAAGACCATACAGCATTACTAACAGCCATTTATAGTAGGTACAGCTGGAAGCCCAGGGTGCCCATGTGGAAACATTAATTGGTAAGCATCTGTAAGCAATGAAGGACATCACTTTGTAGAAACGTAATAAACTTTCATACAGATTTATTTACTTATCAGTGTGGTTCTAGGAAAACAAGTCTTTTCCCAGTGAATTATGCTTTTAATACATCATGTTGCTATTGAAAGAAGCTATTAGCCAATGTTGCCATGAATGCCATCAGAACAAAATATCAGCACTGTCAGTAAGCAGCAGTCTAGTTGAAGTCTCATTAAATTATAGAAGAAGATCTCAGATGGTTTAGATCATCTTACACACGGGGGATCTTACTGTTTTGTTTTTTCCTTCTAACTGAAATTCATCCCCTTGTTTTGTCTTCTCTCAGGCTTTTGCTGACTGCTTTACCCAAGGCTCTGTAGAGTTCAAGCCAGGGCTCTCCAGAGCATCAGAAGTCTGCCCTATTTTCCTCTTCTGCTGCAAAGGCTGAGACTGTCTCTAAAATATCAAGATGCCTCATGGCTACCCGTTACCTTTCATCAGAAGCCATGGGTCAATCAAATTAGGTGTTTGGAGAGAAAAGAAGCCAAAAATTCCCTCTTCTGTGAAATAGAGGAAAACAAGGACATGCCTTCAGTCTATGTTCTGTCTATATCCTATACTGCCTTTTAAAGAGGAAGACTTCCCCTAATCAGTGAAACTTCCAGATGCCTAATGAGCTATATGAAAGGGGAAAAGGAAAAAGAATGAGAAGAAAGAGATAAAAGGGGGGGGGGGGAAGGGGGGGGGAAGGGGGGGGGAAGAAGAAAAAAGAAAAGAAAAAAAAAGAAAAAGTCTCATTTTATAAAGTTACAAATTATTTTTTGTTGCTCAGGTAACTGCAATTAGGTATTACCTTCAGATTAATTCTTCAGTGTTGCTTGCTCTTTTTATTCCCCTCCTCCTATATTTTGTACTATAATTTAGATAGTGTGAGCAAACCTACCACAAAAGCATTTTAGCTTTCTTATTTTTAAACCAAATTTTTAAGGCAGAAAAGCAGTGAAGCAGCAGTGAGGCCACATTGTTATGAACTATTCTGCCAAGCAACTTGTCAAGGGGCTTCCTCTACATTAGTAACTAGATGTCACTAGAAAATTGATGTTTCTCTATGGAAATATTTTTTTTTTACAGTTATAAAATTCTAATAAATTCCTCTTCTCTAACTGTTGGGCTTAACATTTCCCAAAGACATTTCAGGAGATGGTTAAAGCGGGGAGTCAGTTAAACTGCTACCATGCAACTCCCATGTTTCAAAATGCTACAGGATATTTTTGGACAACCATTAAAACTATGTTTTTAAACTTCGTGTTGGAAAGAGCAGATACCATTTCTGCAATGAGAAAAGTACTTTGTGTAGAGAAGAAAACCCAATTTTCTTTCATTTCAAAAGAAATTAATTTTCCTTCAATTTCTTTGTAATTAATTAAATATTCTATAATTTTAAATAATATTGAACTCATAATCTAAAAAATGCCTTTCTGTTTGCTTAACACAAACAATGCATTAAACACAAATGATGTTGTGGAGCCTTTGCTATCCTCTAGCCACATTATTCAACTGCAGCCGTGGCAGAGACAATAGATGATGTCTCACGGCCTGGAGCTGTCATTGCTGTCCATGTGAGAACACTGTCACACCTGGACTTCAAATGGCTTTTGGCCTGATGAAACCAGTAACTCAACAAGGGGCTCTTTCACCCTTTCTCTGCACATATTCCACCCATCTGAAAGAATACCTCAGTCCTGACCTTTGAGATAAGGATATAGACTTACTAAAACACATACTCTCATGCAGTGATGAGAAGAGACAAAATACCTTGATTTAATCTTACTCTTAAAATAAATAAATAATACAGAAACTAAATATATTACATCTTCCTGCCCTTACAATTTGCTTACCAAATCTTTAGTGGCCAAGAACTACAAGGCACACGCCTAAGACATACCCCAGAAAGTATTTAAATAAATTTACATATAGAAGATGACAAAGAGTCCCTTGAGTCCTTGTGGTTTATCACAGATAAAGCAAAGGCTACTTGCAGGCAATTCCTAAGGCAACTTGTATTGATGGTCCCAGCAACACCCACTTGCTCCAGTCCTCTTACAGCAGGGATTTTTAATTGCCCACAAAATCTTGTGCAAACAACCCTTTTTCTGGGGTGCACAGATACAGTACACAACACCGTGAATTCTCTCAAACATCCATAAATCAGAAATGGCCATTACTGATTATATTGTGTTTCACACAACTTACACATGCACAGAAAGAGGCCAATTTCCTTTCAATGAAGGAAGGTTGTGGGACTACTGCAGGTTTTAAAAGGTTGTTTGTAACCACAAACCTCAGTTAAAACAATACAAACTTAATTTTGAGACATAGAAAATTAGTCTGATTGGTCATAAGGGACCAAGGTATGACCTTCTCAGTAGTTGAAGATAGAGAGCTTAGACTGGACTAAGTGATTACAGGGCTTACTGTAGAATTATCTTAGGCTGTAACAGAAAAGGAAAAAATCCACACTGGTCCTTAATTGTATTTCAGGTAGAGGGAATGTAAAGACCTCATTTGACTACCTGCACTTGCTATTGATAAACTTCTGAAGTGGTCCAGTAGTGAGAAAAAGAAGGGTTTGTCTAAGTTCCTCAGCATAATCCCCAACTGCTTTTAGATTGTTCTAAAAAAGAGATCCAGGGAGCAAGCGTTTTTCTCACAATTCACTTGAATTCCAAAAGGTTAATTTGCATTTCCATTTTCATAACTGACAACCTGATTCATTGCAGATGTTTTAAATAAAATGTAGAAATAGTAACAGAAAAAAATTAAGTTAAAAAATCAGCTCCTAAGCAATATAATTTTAAAACTTTCTGAAGAAGACAACAATCATAAAATTCTTTGGTTTTTAATAGTTTCCTTTTCTGTTTGTCTTCAAGAAACTAATATAGCTCCGTCAAATAAAAAGTAAGAAACTGACTGAGGAACCAAAATAAATTCTGAAACTATGATGAAAAGTGTATTTTGACTCCAGTTTTCAAAAGACATCTCTCTCTGAAGCTGCTGGTTTTGCTGCAATAGTTCTAATATTTCTGTGTGCTAACATGGCAGAAAATATCCAGGATGAGCAACTAGTATGTCTTATTCTAAGAATTCATTAAAATGCCAAAAGGAGAACACATATAGAAAAAAGTTCCTACCCACTTCTAGTCACTCCAGAAGGACGGATTAGAGCACAACTGCTTAAGATCCTGTTGAGATCCAAACCCAAATGACAAAATACTGCAGTTCATCCCACACACAGGTAACCTATTTTACTCAGCTTTCTACCCAAGTCCTCAAACACCACTCTTTCTGCAGTGTCAGCTCAGAGCAGCCTGGAATTTCTATAAAATTGCATGTGGATTGCTGGGGCTGCTTTAGTTATAATAATCATTCCTTTAAGTAGCAATTACTGAGCAGAGGTGAATTATTAAATGATGGTTAAATAACTGTGAAAGGCCCCATATTCAAGCTTACTAAATTCAAATCAAACTAGCAAGAGCTTGAATCACTACTTGTTTAGAATCAACAGTCTAATTTAATGATAAAAACTAAATCAGCTTTACACTAAGTTTAAATCAAACTCAAAATATTGAAAAAGTGGCAATTAAAGAACCAATGCCTATTCAGTTTTGTAAGCTTGAATTTCTGTCCCAAAAAAATGAGACACAGATGATGTACATTTTAGATCAAATCCAGAAGAAATGAAGAATAAGTTATTAGGTTCACACATCCACTTCCCTCACAGTACTTACTTATCATAATGTAATACTAATTATTAAGCTTTAAGAAGTATTCTGAGGGACATCAGTCTATTCCATGAACTCAAAACTATCCCTGAAGCTGAACTTCTATCCCTGAAGTTAGCCCTGAAAGAGTTCATTTGGTCTTGTAGTTGGGCCTGCGGAGCAAGGCTGTACTAAATAGCAGACTAAAGCCAGATACGTAGTTCCACTCTGACAGCCTGAAGTCCTACCATTTAAATGTGACCCTATGATAACTAGACACTCCTAGTTACTTGTCTTCCACCTCTGTTCCTGGAATTACAGTAGGCACCAGCCCAACTGACAATTATTTTCAATATCAGGTAAGTCAGAATTTATCCATACAGTCATTTCTGGGATATTATCCCTGAAGTTCTTATGTCTTAAAATATTTTTAAAACATTTTTCTGCAACAAAGACACCTTCTTTTTTTTTTCCTTCTCTCTTTTCTGACCAAGTTGAATAAGTTTAACAGCTTCAGAAGTCCAATTTTACTTCTGAATAAAACCCCCAACAATCCAAGCACAAAACATTTAGCTAAAATTTGGAGCCTGCATTTTGTAGCTCTGTTGAAAAACTGAGACTATTTTTTAAGATAAATTTTGCTTTTGTATGAAAACAGTCTCATGTTATTTTAATACCTATTCATTTCTGTTTCCCAGTAGTACAGAAATACATGAAAATGAAAAATGTAATATGCAGTCTGGGAAATTTATTCCTATTCAGAAAATGTATTGGAATGGCTTCCAGTCAAATTATACACAAGGATGTAAGTAGGATGGATTGTGGGAATTCTTTTAGCCTCAACAATTTCTCTTTATCTATTTATCTGTAATTCAGCTAGTTCACTGATAAGCAAATTGACCTGCAATCTCTTTCTGCCTGTATTAATCATATATATTATAGGTTTGAAGCACCCCTGCATAATGTAAAGGAATCACAATTTATCATTCAGGACAAAGACTGTGAAATGGATGTGTTAGCTTTACTTCTTTAATTTACAAACATCGAAATCTCTTCTCACCAAAGTTATCACTATACAATACTGAAGAAAAGCAGCTCTTATCCTCCCAGAGTAAGACCATTTCCCTCTATATTCAGGTGTGGTTTACAAATTGGAGCTACTTTCTTGAATAACCTTCATGAAACAATTTCAAGGAACTATGCTAGAAAAAACAACAACAAACACCCTTCCCCCCTCCAAGTCGCCCCAAAAAGACAAGACAAGGAAGCATTTAGCAGGATCTTCCAGAATAACGTCAAACTTTCATACTGTGAAGAGCAGCAGTCATGAATGCAAGTCAACTAAGCAACATTTCTCCTTTTTGTGTTAAAGTGAAGCTGTCTTCTCCTAGCACTCTACATTGCTGTCTTCTTATCACTACATTGTTATTACTTTTAGAAAATAACTTTTTAAAGTGTTTAATATAATAGTAATAATATTTGAAGGGAAAATGTTTCATTAGTAAAGACGGTAGAATTTATGAGTAAAATAGGGTCTAAACATATGCCTAGAAGCACTCACCCTATAACAAAACAGATGATGATACTCAACAGCTGTGGATTAATTGAGCCCATGGATCACTAAGCACAGATGAAGGCTCCTATGACACTGGGGTGCTAAAAGTCCTGTCAGTATCCCACACTTGGTCTCACCACACAGATATGAAAATAGGAATATATGGAATAAGTACACTGAAGGAGCCTGGTATAAATGAAAGAATCTGGTAAGTGTGCACCATGGGCTGCTGTCTTCCATGGCTTATGCATCTTGACTATGACATTGTCCTTACAAATGCCTTGTCACAGAAGCAAAAACTTTGGTGGAACAACTTGAAATATACTGTAGTTTATGGAATTGCTTACTTGGACCATTCAAACATCTGAGCATTTTACTGATAGGACTGAAAATTTTACACAACCTGTCTAACTTAAGGTGAACTTGAATATTTTGATTGCAGCTTCAGCAATAAGGGGTAAGAACTTCAATATAAGAAAGAGGAGAAAATGCAGTGTCACACTGAGTGCAGATAACAGTGTCTCACCATGCAGTTTAGGAGCCTGAATTTCTTCTGTGCAGCTTTGTAACTTGTAATATATAAAATCAATAACACTAATATAAATATAGTCTCAATGTGTACTCAACTGTATTTATTGAAATCTATTCCTGTAGGTCTAATGATAAACACACAAAATCATTACATAGAAATGAATATCATATATTATATGTATTAATACTAAGTTCTATTCTTTAGGACTAACAAAACAGGAAAGAAGGACTTACCATTCTTCTTATAGAACATGATTTCTCCTTTGAATTCTATCTTTTCCTCCAATGATTTCTCAATTTGAAGAATCATCTGCTCATTTGTTTCAGCACCAAGTAAAAATTTACAGCTGCAGCTCTTCTGCATGACTTCAGTCCGTGCAAATCCAGCAAGCTCACAGAAGCCATCTGAGCAGTAAACTATGGGGAATCCCTTAGCCACCTGAGCATTTGCAAGGATGAAGTTACTATCTGTAGAGGAACACAAAAGTAAAACATGAATTACAGTCTAAATTCTACACCATTTGACATAATACTTCCCTAATACTTTAGCATCATAAGAAGGCACAACTGGACATACATTTAAAAACAAAGTCCCAACTGCCTGCAAACAAGAATCTATTTGTTACTCTGGAATGAAATCAAGTCTAATAGTCCAGAGATCACCTTCATACAATGGTTCTTCATGGCTTGGTACAGCTTGCCTCAGTGCAAAGGAATAGTTTATGGTAACTGAGATAGATGTCAGTGCATTAAAACAACCCCTTGACTGGTGACAAACATCAAAGTTTTGGAAAAATTTCAAACGTGTTATGTTATGCTGCCACTCAGACTACTCTGGAGTCTGAACAGACACAGCAATATCATAAAAAAAGAATCTCTCTATGTTCTCAATAAGCTAATGTTGACCTTTATCAACATTCAAACTAATTTCTTTTGCATAATTTTGTAAGGGAATCCTTAAAAGTACCATTGAGGGACATTCCAGGCTACATGGGTGTTTTGTCTTTTGTCTTCTCTCTCTCTCTCTCTTTTTTTTTTTTCAATGGAAAAAGATTTGATCTAAAATCAGTCAGCTGTCTTCCAGAGCCCCACCATACTTCTCCTGTCTGAAACAGGCACATAAAAGATTCACCATTCTGTTACACCTAATGTTCTTTATAAACTTCCATTATGTTTAAGCTGCAACTATCACGTATGATACATTCAAGAACAGTATATTGGCATGGACATCAGGCAACAAAATGCAGTGTTCCAATTTGATTTCAAATCTAATAGCTGAACCTATTGGCAGCCTCATAGCTCATTCCTATCCCTTGCTGAAATGTCCTTGAAGGTTTTGTGCCTCAGACTTTCATCTTCAGCTTCTGTTAACAGCACTAGCACTTAACAATCTTTTTCAGTTATTAGGGAGACCCTTTCCTGATAATATATGAACTTCTCATACAGGTTTTTTTTGGCTTGTATGTTTCCTTATCTTGAAGTGAAAAAAAAAGGTTTTATGGGAGGAATCTGTCTAAATTTCACATTGAGCGAGGAAAGACTATTTTTTGCCTATGGCTTGTTAAGGAATGTTTATCTTACAGCTTGCTAGGAGGAACTTAGAGAGTCTAGTCCCAAGACAGATATCTCTCATTTTTCAGACATATGTGCATGTGGATTCATGTGTATGTATTAAGAGGAAATACTATTAACTAACCCACGATCCCTTGATAAATATTCATAAATTTAAAGAGAAAAATAATGAACTATTTTAATGGAAAACTCAGGTTGATATGCCTAAACCCCATACAGGGATATATTATTCATGATTGGAAAGGGAGGGACAGAATTCATAAACTAAAATAGAGGAAAAATAGGTCTGCTTTTCAGTCTGAACTGTCACAAGAGTTCTGCATCTGTGAAATTCCAACAACTTCAGCTATGTTACTTTTTAATTACTCAAGGGATAAAATACTATGACTTATACTGTTAAGATTTCAGTATTTGAAAGACACTTGAGATTTATTAAATGATCAATTTGCTCTCAAGGCTTTCCTTCGGTTACCCACATTTTGATTAAATTTAATTAAAGTCTTTCAATAAATGATGGGTATGTTAAAACAGACTTTTCACATTTACCAAACAATGTGTTTTAAAAATGTATTCTGATTCAGTGCACTATTTGACTTAACCTGTCATTTTTATTTGCCTAACTAGGGAATAAGTATCATTACCATTCATGCACTAGCATGCTGCTCCCCCTGTCAACACAAAACTAAATCCCCACACTGCCAAAAGAATTAAAATCATATGCTTGCAGTGCATAATGACAGTGTTCCACTGCAAGACATACATACTAAATGCATCTGCAGCTATCAAGTTAATTTACCTCTGGGTTTCTATTGTTTAAGATATAATTTTGTGATGCAAAGACTGCTGTTGTTTTTTTTTTTACCAAATTCTAATTGTTATGAATTTCATGAAGCAGAATATGGAAAGACAAAAGGACAGAAAAGATAGAGGTGATGTGCAGTAGTGTTTGAATATCATTATGAACAGGAATACACTGGAGCCTACCAAGCATACCGTGATTTTATGAAAAACTTAAGGTGGCCAAACTCTACTGACATTTAGATCAAACCCAGAATACTCTTGGTTACTTTAACATTCATAGAAGAAAACAGTTTACTTCTAAATACCAATCCAGTGCCAGCTATAATAAGAGGCAATCTTTCTCTTAACATCAGCAGATTTCTGATAAGACTTGTAAGCCTAATTTTACTGAACTCTTTGTATACAACAGCAAGGCATCAGTATCAGGAAAATGCAATCACTATCCTATTTGCTGTTTTTATTGAGCTTGAAGTTCAAATATAACTATGAGAGGTGCACCTGTAATCCCAAATTAGTACACTAAGGGACATATTTAAAATATTTATTGAAAATTTTCTTGTAATATTAAAGGATCAAGAAACAGGATGTCCAATAATTACACCTATCATCAAATTCTTCAGTAATATTTATTAAGTGATAATTAACATTTACCTGTTACATAAAGCAAAATTTAAAGAAACTCCATATCTTAAAATATTCTGGTTAAAAGTTTATTTACTTCTTTAGTTTATTTTCATAGCTTGAACTCTTTAATATCACTTGCTGTTACTTGCGCACTGAAAGCACCATAAAATATTTCCAAAAACAAGTACTGAGGGTGAAATTTCTATCATTAGGGCTTCAGTGTAACACAAATAACAAACACAGCATTTAATTCCATGATATTCAGTGATAGCTAGCTAGATCTTAAAATATAAAGTAAGAAAAATGATATCTTTAGAATAATTTGTTAGAAATCTATGGACTGGAAGACAACATGTTTAATTATCTTGGAACTTACAGTAGGAAAGTTGGAATGAGGGATACGAACCTATTGGTCTGTATAATTTTGTATATGTTTATGTGTAGATTGAACACTTCCATAATAATATAGAAGTTCTTGAATTATGTATTATTTTTTTCAGCACATTGGCCTGAATATTAAGTTATTTTATTCAGACAATACTTGATTACTGATAGATGATTTTTTTAATGGTTTTTTTTAGATAAGAAAATACATTAAAGCTAAACACTTATCTCTTGAGAAAGATGTAACCTTCAGCCTCTAGGACTATTTAGGACTACAGGGAATTTGGAACAACAGCATAGAACTGCGTAAGAAAGTACAGATTTAGACAAAACTGTATTAGCACTCTTCAGCTCAGAAATTAAGTGCTGTAAGTCTGTGCAAAATAAATAAAAATATTCAAATTGCATATTTGTATATTGACTTTTGATAAAAACACATGGTTTTATGTTCAGGTCTGCACATGATGTGTAAAGGAGGATTTAAAAGTGTTAAGATGGGACAAGAAGCCTAGGCACAAAAATATCAAATAATGTTCACAAGGTTTTCCTTCAGCAGCAAGTCTGCAGAGATGGATAAATATGACAGAGGTCCATGACTAGTCAGTATAAAAGCATATTTCTTTCAACTGTGATTCTTTAAGTTAATTTTCTATAAAGATCAAATTACTTTTTCACATGGAAGTTGGAAGGAAGAATATTGAGAGCTTGCATGCCTGCATTCATTTTGGAAGTAGAACGTACTGGAGAGGATAGGATATTGATCAACAGAAGACTCATATGGCTTCCAGTAGCCTCTGCCAGAAACAGAGCATAAAGTCAGAGACAATCAAACAAGATGAACCAGAGCCATGCTAACTACACCTTCAATTACAGGCTTACACATCATTACCCTGTTTCAATGATCTGATACCCAAAAGTTATAACTGAAGAAACAGAAGAAATTTACATCACATGCCATCTGATACAGAGAATCATGTTTGTTAGTCATCCCATGACAGAGTTTTGGAATTGAGATAATTAAAGAAAAAGTCTTTATATAATACTCTTCCTCCTAATTAATGCACACAATTTATCTATTTGTAATGACATTGTGTTACATATATATTCTGCACTCCCTTATTAAATCTGTCATATCTACCAAAAAATGACAAAAGGATTTTTGCTTTAATACTGTAGCTATATCTGCAATAAACCTCGTCATCGTGCTTCCCCAGGTCTTTTAAAAGTTTTTTTCAATCAAAGTCTAGATGGTTTCATGAAGAGAGGACCAATATGACTTTTTGTGCAACTGAGTAAAGCCAACCACCATTCTAATTTTAAATATCAAATTATTTATGAATTAAAGAGGAAGAAAAAATTTTACAAAGGAAAAAAATCTTTAGCAATCAAGGAAGCTGCATTAATCAAGCAACTCACACAGTTACTCTATTGACTGTAGAACAGTCTGCAATTTTTCTGGATGAAAGAATTTGTTACACTTAGATTTGATTCCACAGTTCCTACACAGACAACTTAACAAGAGAAGCCTCACTGCATGTTCATGCAAATTACTGTTACAGAGAACATGATCACATTAACAGTTAAGATTACTGACTACTGATTAATTGAATGATTAAAGAAGCATACGAAAACATTTAATTTTATGTCAGCACATTTAGGTACAAGTGAATTTAATTAGAGTTCAAATTCATTTGCCAAATACAATTCTCTGAATCTGATTGAGACTAAGATGATTTTTACAATGCATACACTTCTAAATAATAAAGATCTTCATGAAAAATCTCAAGGCAGTTGACTGGGTCACTAGTGTGAGGTGAAGATTTATCTAAATCTAACCAAGTCAAAAAGGAAGCTGATTATACTGATACTTCTTCCCACCCTTCACTAAAAATGAATTCATATTCCAATGAATTTACAGTAGTACAGTGAAAGGTAAAACTATTGCATTATAAACTACAGGTATGGACTGATGGACAAAACACCTATCACTGTAACCGACTGTAACCTTTATAATTTATTTAATTGGCCAAGTCATTCCATTAAAAGGAAATGTATTCATAAAATTGGGTAATAGCTTCGAATTCAGAGTACAAAATTATATTTGAAGTACCTAGCCCTACGGACTCAGCTCAAGGGGTGAGCTGCCGTAGGTCCCATTTAACCTGTGCTGACAAAAATAATTCCCATTATGTAGAAAAGTTCTGAATTCAACAGCTAAGAAACCAACCTTTCACTTTGTATTTACAATAATACTTAGTCTGACAGTGAAAATGCCTTACTGTGTACGATATTTATAGCTACAAGAAGAGTTAATCTGTAATGCAGTTCAGCATAGAGGTATCTAAGCAAAATTTGGGCATCTGGAAGCTAAATCATCCCCTAGTCTTATTGATAAGCACAGATCGTAAGCCACTTAAGAGATTCAGTGTTTACCGATCTCGAACCCAGCTTTCATTGTCATTAGTGCATCAGGTCAATACTAGAATAATGACTGTAGCTTTCTTCATGACCAATAAAATTACCTATTCCTAGAAGAAAACACACCAAAAAGCCAGACCCTATCAGAGGGAAAGTAAATAAAAATAGAAGCAGTAATAAACTTCATGGTGAAGCAGGCTCCTGGGGCCTTAGACAGGAAAAAAAATCATTTGTTCTTCCACTAGAAATCTCTGTGTGTGTTCCTATTGTTTTTCTAATCTCAGTATCATTTGCATCTACCTGAACTCTAAAGTAGGAGACCGAGAAAGACTTTGTTGAAATAGTAGCACTGCTGTTACTGCTCAAAAAGCACCTTTCAAATAAACAATCAGTGCAATTGTAATGGGTGAACTATACTAAAGGAGAGGAACTTTTAGCAGAGACTACTTTCAAGTTCTTCAGAATTAAGCTCCGCTAGCAGAAGTATGCATCTACGTATTTTCCTCAGAAGGAAATACTAATTAGTCTAAGATATCTCTTTACTTTTTTTCTGATATTTACCTGGAATTATAAATTCACAGATGTCAGGTGAATCAAGGTTCCAATTAAATATTTCTTTTCTCACCCTTAAGCTTTGATTAGGAAAAAAATTTATTTTTCATTAAAAAACTATTCTATTCTATTTTATGTGCTTTATTTGTGTTATTGATTTTGCAGTGACTGCCAGTACACAGTGTTGATGTAACTAAAAAAGCTATATTGTAGTTGTCAAATATTAACATGCCAGTTTTATAGGCACTGAAGTGCTACAAGTTAAACAGCAAATGGCACTGGAAAAAAAAAACCCACAGAAAAAAGAAGACATTAAACAGTGAAGAGACACTGTAACTCATGAGTCACCAGCATGTTGTGACAATGTGCAATGTCATCCAGAAGTTACTCACTGGATGCTTGTTTTTCTGACAGAACTAAACCCTCTATTCTGATGAGAGTGTTCAGCTGCTGTTTGGTGGATTCTGAGTGCCCACTGAAGAGCAGAGTGCACAGACTCACATTTGCAAACAAAGCATATTTTGCAATTTCTCCAATAAAACACATGGAAATTTTAAGTTCATCCTTTAGGTAGAAAGGCCACTTGTGTAATCCAGTTGTATTTGATTTGTTGGACTTTTTTCCCATATTGTTCTGTTCAATTAAAATTCACCTGGAATGTTAGAAGTGGAACTTTTTATAAGTCAAACCAACACATAGAGTTCTCATAAGCTCAAATAATATAGCCCAATGATTTAGAGCCTGGGACCATGACTTGGTTTCAAGTGTTCACCAAGAGAAAGGTTTGCAGATAACAGAATAGAAACATTTTCAAAGACGAGAGCCACATCATCAACAAATATTTATTTATGTGATCCTGTCCATACCTCCATAAGACAAGGAGTTTAAAGCTGGGGTTTTTTTACAGCTGTTTTAAGCACTATGTCACCTACTCACGATAGGTGTTCAGTTTACAGACATACTAAACTTTCACCATTGCATAATATTATGTGGGTTTAGTATCCTATGCTTGCCTTTACTATGTAATATGCCTGATGAACCAGTTTATAATACTACTGCAGTGAATAACCCTTTGGATATTTGTCCTCAATGTACGTGCTGCTACTGATGTTGCAATATATGAGCAGCCAGATGTTATAGATGCTGCTAAGAGAGCTAGTGGAAGAATACAGGGAAAAAAGATTTACCAGTTATTATTCCTGCACACCTGAGGGGAAGAGCTAGACATTTTGAAGCCACTGTGAAATGCCTCTAAAAGATCATGTTCCTGACTCTTTGAAATCTAATGCTCCTTTCTTCTTACGAGACTGTTTATTGGAGTGGTAGCTCAGAGGCTTGGAAAATATCCTGATACTATCTATACTGGAAATAAGAAACTGGATTTCTTTACAGTGTGATGATGTGGAGTGGAAGAACCATTTACCTACTATTAAGAAAGTTTCATCTTATCACTTGAAATGAGTAGATTCTGTGGAAATTTGTTTCCCCTTTGAAAGTGACCATATTAAAAAAAAACAACCAAACAAAATATTGTGGATTCTGGAAAGAAAGAAAGGTATCAGTAAGTACATATTTTTAAATATTATTATTTCAACACAGAAATATAAAGGAATATTAGTGCAAAGACCCCAGAAGCTATTTACTCTGTATGTGCTAAGCAAAGGAAACTTTAAATCACTATTCACAGAAAGAATGAAGGAGGAATTACACTTTCAGCCCTGGAAGTGACCATGAAAGTAATGGATAAACTATGTCCTGTGGAGAGACTCCAGTGAGGCATGAATCATAAACGTACTAATTCCCCTCTGGTGACAGTGGGGCATTTCATGCCAAGGTTCCTCATCTGAACAAAATGATCCATCCTCAAAACACAACCAGATCTAGGTGTGGGTTTAAAGTGAAGGCAGTAGTCATCCTTCCTCACCACTGTCTACCTAATGCAGCACTTGAACTCCACAGAGGGTGTGGCAGCATCCTCAGCTTTTCACCACTGGCTATCTCAGATGCATCTGGTCCTGGACATTGTAACAGCACACAGCTTTTGCATACGATTTTCATTTCCACAGGCGAGTTATCCAAATAACAATGTCAAAACAACTAGCTGTTCGAATATCACATTGTTCTTATATTCTCTAAGAAACATTCATCATTTTATACAAACATTCATCATTTTATACTGCCCGGAAGTTGTTACTCAAAGAGGCTCAAAGCTGATTTTCATGTATGGTCGCTCATATACATAATTTCTCGGCTGTTCACTGTCACTTTAACAATCCTGTATGACCCCCATGACAATTTCATGCCAGCTTGTGGTGATTTTTACTATATTGATTTCTCCCTATAATTATTGTACTTCAATATTAAGGTGTCAGAACTCTTTTATTAAAAGTAACCATTTTGAACCCTAGCAGTTTACATGTTCTTCTCACAGTCTCTGAAATTAAAGGGTAATCTCGAGTTAATTTTAATGGGGAGAAAAAGAAGACTCCCATGTGCACAGTCCAGTGAAATGAGTTCTCTGTAAACAGTGAAAACTGCATGCAGTTTTCTCATCTCAAATAATGTAGTGGAAAAGAAAGTCTAAAGAAAGTTCATAAAAATTGACAGAAATCATATTAAAAATGTTTCATAAAATGATGAACAGTGTCCAGGAAATGTCATTTTCAGAAAAGAAAATGCCCTATTTGCCATAATAAAGAATTACACTCTATATCCCAAACTCATCCTTTCAGAATCAAAATAATTCTAAGAATTGCAATGGAGGTCTCACTGACAATGTCTTGAGCTAAATCTGTAAAAACACAATATTTTGAGTGTGGAAAAGAATGAGAGGGAGGTTACAGGTGAGAATGTAATTAAGTTATCATATTCAAAGGAAAATAAACCATCTTGTGACTTTCCTAGCTGAGAATGATTTCATGAAAAATTCAGAGGAAAAATCCTAAAAAAACTGTGGAAGAATCAATTCTGTTGTACAATAAACAAGTAGAATAACCGTAGGCTGTTTTTTTTGTAATGAAGCTGCTATGGACATCCTGAATGATTGGCACAGGAGCAGGAGCACTTGAGTTTAGACCTACTGATTTATTTAAGATACACAAATAAGTGAAGAAGCTGTTTGGGGAACCAGAAAGACTTGAGGTGAACATTGCTATAAGACGGTCTTCTGAAGAAAAATCCAGATTTTGGCTGAAGAAGTGGATATGGTTGGGAAGATTCAAAGCATCTGGAACTTCTTTGCAGTAGATGAGTACAAATATACATATATAAATACACTGGGAAATTGCTGGGGTTTTGACTACTTAGAGGAAGAAAAACATAATTTGGACTAAGTATTGTCTCAATGAAAGAAATCAGGCCCAGGAAAAGACTGCTATAATAAAGAAATTTGCCGAACTGAACCTCAAAGAATTTAAGCAATACAGATAAGAGAAGAAATACAGGAAAATCATGACTGGACTGAAGATAGTTACTCAAAACTAGACCTTTTTGTGTCTGCTTGCTATGTTCTATTTCTAGTTCTTTTTTTAAGGAGATAAAGGGTCTAAGTATCATAGAACCACCTTTGGCATTTCTAAAGCAAATATTATTTTCATTCTGCCATGGAACAAAATGACACCCACCCCCTCACCCCAAAGTGCTGCCTAAATAGAAAAAAACCAAACCTTACTTCAGAAAGAGACTCACATCAGAACAATATACCAGTGCTCAGTAATTAATGCAAGACACAAATCTCCAAAATACCAGGAAAATGTTATCTTTTAACTGTACTGCAGTCAACCAGTGTCATTAGGGAAAGAGGTATCTTTTCTGACAATTTTATTGGTCAAAACATACAAAATACATTTGAAGTTTTGACTAAATTCTTCTTACTGGTCCAGAATAGTTTAATGTAAAAAAACCCAGGTGTTGGCACTGTAGTTGCAAGACACTGTAACACTACTTTTGTTCAACAGGAAAGAAGTATAAAGATGCTGCAATCTAAATCCAGTGTTGTTATAGGAGTTAGTTTGAAGTCTTGCCTTGTTTCTCCAAAGTACAATCTGAAGAAAGTGATGAAAAATATCTTGACAAATGGCAGCAGGTGCTTATATCTGGTTGGAAAGTTTTCATGCAAGAGAGAATTATCTTATTCATTCTGAGAGTTTTGAAATAATTTGTGGAAAACCGACTATTTTTCCCTTGTCTCATCAAGTAAAAGTGGCACTGAGCAGACAGAGAAAAATATTAAAAATACAGAAATAAAAAAATTATTTAGCACAAACTGCACAAGACTCTCTAAAAAACACTTACTGAAAGCACCAAAAGTAGAAGAAAGCTATAAATTACAACATGATTTTACTGCCACATTTCCTATGCAACTTGATGCTATAAATTTCGAAATTCATTGCTGTTCTAGAGACTGTTTTGAAAGTAAAAAATAATTCAGAGAGACTAAAAATCAGTTGGAGAATTTAACCAGCAGCATCATATACACCAGCAGAAATGCCTTGGTCCATTTCATAACCTTTTGCAATTCAGGTGGCCACAGTACCAAAGCGATGTAAACCTTTCTTTTAGCCTGCTAAACCTCACTACTGGGGTCAGGAGTCTCAACTCCACAGGAATGTTGGGAAGCAACTTCTTCCAAGGTGAAAAATCATCTGCCTCATTGCCACTTGATGCACTGAAGCCAGAGCCCTTCTATGAACCCTGTCACTGCTTCTCCCAGCAGGCCACTTGGCAGGGTTTTCCTTTTCCCATCGCACTCTCTATCCTTCGCCAGTGTTATTAACTACTCCCACTTTGCTACTCTTATGTTCTAGGATGTTGTATGAACATTTTCCTCAAAAAAAAAAATAAAAAAAAAAAGAGCTCTGAGCTGCTTAATTCATGAACCAATATTTAAATTAAGAGTCAGTAAAGAGTGGAAAAGGGAGGAAAAATAAGAAAGAGGGGGGAAAAAAAAGAGGGGGGAAATTAAGGAAAGTCACCATTGACATAATTAGCTCGCCATTTCTAGACAACGCTGTGGGTTACAGATGTCTGCACAGGTGAGATTGTTAACTTCTTGGCTTTGCTTCCTCACTCTACTTCACTGAAGATATTCCAAAGGGAAAACTGCATAAACAGTGGTTTTTAGATAGTATTAAAATATTTTTAGCATCAATGCCATCATAAGAGGTAATTTTTATAACAGTACCTTAAAGTTTATTTTTCAGTATATAAAAATGTGTGATTGATTAGAATCCTTCAAAATTAATTGGAATACTGTCATAGGACTAAGTTTTGGGCTTGTCCCAGAGCAATGATTCCACATTCTAGCCCACAAAATAATCAACTATATTTCAAAGGGTTCTTCAGAAGCAGGAAACGTATTAAGTATTTCTCTGGAAGTACTACTAACTAGCTTTTAATTAACATTTAAATTTGCTTCTAAAAATACCTTGTTCATATAATCTCTGCTTCATAAGAATATGTCTTCAAAAATTATTTAAATAATAAAATGTGTATGTAATGCAATAATTTAAACTTATATATCAAAGTTTCAAATAAATGAATTTTCATTGTGTATTATTGTGGCTTCATAAAAAACCAGAAACCAAAAGTAATAAGGATAAGCTATTTCTTTTTATCATTTATTACGGCATAGTAATGAAAATGTGAAACAGCACACAGGGACAAAAATCAATTAAGGAAAGAAATAAAGAAAACCATTTCCCAGAGCTTTTGTTCTTCTCAGGATATAGCCTCAATAATGGATTAACTGACATTTTTGCAGCATACAAGAAAAGTAAATATGCTTGGACTTCTGGAAAGTAATACACTGGTGACATTTCAGCAAAAGATTTTCAGTTCGGGTTTTTTTTCCCCCACACTTTTAATGAATGAGTAAATTGCTAATGTAAGAATGCCATAGGCCCTAAACTTTCTTCTTCAGAGGCACTCTCAGCAGTTTCTTTCAGCTGTAGAGGTCATCCAGGTCCTCTGCTTTGAACAACTGACAGATGAATTTCTCATATTTACCTACCTGTTTTGGTCTCCTCTGCCATTGCAGTTGCCAGAACTATCACTATTTCTTTGGGCAGTGTGAATCCCTAGGAAAGTGGCTTTATGTTGATTTTTATGGTATCTGTCTTTGACTGGATTTAGGAAATAGTTACTAATGAGAGTAGAATAGAAATAGCATTTGCCTCAAACTTGCATTAAGCAAGGATCTGAGATTCACACATTCTTGATCTTCAGTCTACACTACTAGAAGGTTATAACGCAAAGGTTAGTTAGATAGACCTCTGCCTTCGCAGCATTTAACAACCAATCTTCTTCCTGAACAGCTTTCTCTTCCATTTTGTCTTTCCTGGAGAAGAACGAATAGCCTTGTTCAGTTTGAGTCCCTTTATCTTATCCCAGCCTTCAAGAGATACAACTAAAATAGATTCTGCTATCAGCTATAAGTCCACAGCAGAAAACTGAATAACCTAGCAGTTTGTTCAAATTTCAGCTTTAACAAGAAGAGAAGGAAACTATACTACTTGCATTTAATATCTTCCTTTGTAAAGAGAAACAACCTTAAGGATTTCACTTTACAAATATATTCCTGTACCACATAACCATATTTTCAATTAAAATCCAGTGACATTCACATTTTTCAATATATTTGTATGCAATTATTTGAATATTTAGTTTCTGATTATTAGCTGTTTCTTCATTTCTTACTGATATGCCAGACATTTACTGCTCTTAGTAATGCTGAAGAAGTGGGAGCTGATGCTAATTGAGCCAGTCCTATTCAGCTGGTGAAACTAATGAGTAAGTTTTACTTCACTTTCTGTTACTCAAACCAAATTAGAAGAGACAAATGACCCATTGTTTTATTTAATTTCCAAACTCAGTATGATTTGTTTCTAAAAAAATATTAGAGAAAAATTAAAATCCGTATCTAGTCAAGCACTTATGTTGTTACATGGGCATGTAAGCAAGATTTGTATTGATCATGACAACCTCTTTTTGTAACTGAGGTGTTTCATTTCCTAAAGGA
The DNA here is from genome assembly GCF_025592945.1 of Manacus candei. Lineage (NCBI taxonomy): Eukaryota > Metazoa > Chordata > Aves > Passeriformes > Pipridae > Manacus > Manacus candei. Next base: position 2,642,055 of record NW_026138120.1, read on the forward strand.
TTTTTTTCTCTGCAAAATGACAAGTAAACACAGAACACATCCATAACCAGATTAGTATTCAACCTATAAAACTTTTCAAGAATATGGTAATTCACAAGAAGACTGTTTCTCAGCCATAACATAGATGTCCCTCATTGATGTCCCCACCTCTCAGAACTCAGAATTACTGATGGTTAACTGACACCATTAATGATGTATTTCCTGGTGCTTTTGCCCAAAAAATGTCCAGATCAGCTTTGTTTCAAAAGGAAGATGAGGTGCTTGCATGCTTGCTGCTTTGTATTTGCATTTTCTATAGCTGATTTCAAACTTTAGGAATATTTGCAAGGGGAAAAAATCCTAAGGACACCCTTCCCAATGGAGTTACAGCAAGTCTACTATAGAAGCTCCTTAACTATTAACTGTGAAAGAACAAAAATTTAGGTTTCTTTAATGGGATATAGAATAACAGAATCATAGAACTGTGTAGATTGGAAAAGACCTCTAGGATCATCAGGCATATGGATGTGAAGCTCGTAGCCACTGACTTCTTGAACGCAGTCCACTAGGAAAAGAGTTTCTTCATAACTCCTTTCCTTATGCCACAATACTTAAATCTTCCTCCTTCTCTACTGCAGTGTTCCTTGCATACACCCCTCACAATTCCCCCAGTTCCTCCCTTTCTTCTTCAAGTCTATCTATTTTAGTTTGCTTTCAGTTCTTACATAAATAGGGAGAGCACTTTTTCCTGGCCTGCCAAGGTGTGTATGCTAGTTGGTTTGCTGGAGACACAGGAGTTGGACATCTTTCCTCCAGGAGCCATGGGTAAGCCACATGGAACTTTGCAGGTGATGAGAGCCAAACAAATGGCTTGAAATATTTTATATGGCTTTTGATTGTTTCTTCTGCAGGCCAGTTGCACAAATTTAATATTTTTTAATTTGTCCAGCAAGATCCCAAGTTTATTTTCTGGGGAAGAAAAACTGACAGAGAATAATACAGCACACATTTTGTTTTCTTGGAATGAGAAAAAAAAAGAAGTGTTTGCATTATTATATTAGTTTTAACACTCCTCTCACAATTTTAGGATGATATAATGCTATGGCATAATGAAATAGTGAACATCTCTAAATTTAGTTTTCTTCATATAGATTTAAATCAATTCAGAATCAGTAAAAATAGCATTCTGATGCAGAGTATGCATTAATACTTTTTATTGGTATTGTTAAAATACACTTAGGTTTTGCTCATCTGAAGGTGTTTCTTTTAGTTCACCACTGTACAGTATTTTTGCACAGTATAAATGTCCAGTGAATATATTTTGCAGTTTTGCTGGCCAGGAAAGCCCAGATCAGATGTGACTCTCCTCAGAATATTTGTCCACAAGAAGACAGCTGGTTTTTTCAAATTGTACATATAAACCATTTCAGTCACTGGGCTTTTTAGGGTGTTGCATCTTTATTTTAGTTAAAAAGTTTTAACTAAATTCATCCTTTGGGGTGTTAATCTGCTCAAATTTAAATATCACTTTTAATGGTTCAAAGACACCATATCCATAACCAAAAAGTAATAGCTAGAATAGAAACTCTCAAGCTTACTATTGACTGAAGATGTAAAACATGATTACAATCCTTAAAAGATTCCTGCAGGAGCTGTCAGAGCACTGGTGCTTAAGTGCCCCTTTATTTCCCCTTATTATTATTTTCCTCTTGCTTTTTTTTTCTTTGCTTTGATTTCAAACTTACACAAAAGTTGTCTGTAGACATATCATCTTATTTTTTTGTCACAATATACATTAAAAAGGTTATTCTTGTAAGTATGATATTAGTATCTCAAGATTAAACTCTATTCTTCCTCTTCTCCACAATTATTTTCCATTTAATAGGTGCTAAATCTGTTTGAAAATCTTCAGCTGAATGCATTCTAATAGAATCTTGTTCAAGTGCAACCTCTTCGGCTTTCACTTCTCTTCGGAGTTGTGAGCATAACAAAAGCATTATACATATATAAAAAAAAAAGAATCAAGTAAATTTACAGATGACACCAAATTGAGTGGTGTGGTTGACACACCTGAAGGCTGGGATGCCATCCAGAAGAACCTGGACAGGCTCAAGCTGCACCTGGGTCGGGTAAACCCCCAATATCAATACAGACTGGGGGATGAACAGGTTGAGAGCAGCCCTGCCAAGAAGGACTTCAGGGTGCAAGTGGATGAGCGGCTGGACATGAGCCAGTAATGGGTGCTAAAAGCTCAGAAAACCAATCGTTTCCTGGGCTGCATTCAAAGCTGCATGGCCAGCAGGTCGAGGAAGGTGATTCTGCCCCTCTACTCTGCTGGTGATATCCCACCTGCATCCAGCTCTGCAGTCCCCAGCACAGGAAGGACATTGGAGCAAGTCCAGAGGAGGGTCACCAAGATGATTAGAGTGATGGAGCATCTCTCCTGTGAGGAAAGGCTGAGAGAATTTGGATTGTTCAGCCTTGAAAAGGAAACGCTCCAGCATGACCTAATTGCAGCCTTCAAGTGCCTGAAAGAGAGGGACTATTTAAAAGGGCATGTAGTGACAGGATCAGTGGGAATGGTTTCAAACTGAGGGTAGGTTTTCATTAGATACTAGGAAGAAATTCCTTACTGTGAGGGTGGTGAGGCACTGCGGCAGGTTGCCCAGAGAAGCTGTGGATGCCCCATACCTGGAAATGTTCAAGATCAGGTTGGATGGGGCTCTGAGAAATCTGGTCTAGTGAAAGAGTTCACTGTGCACAGCATGGGGTTAAAATTAAATGATCTTTAATAACCCTTCCAACCCAAACCATTCTATGATCCTATGATTCTGTTACTACCCAAATGTACTTTACTATTTAATGTAAAGGTAAGAAGAAAGGTGGGAGGGGAGAACCAAACCAAAATCCTTTCCTGATATACATCATCATTTTCTCTCCTTGTTTCCCTAAAGAAATAAGTTCATAATGAGAAGGAATAGTGCCATTAATCAATATATGTTTTTTCCACTTTCAAAAATGGGGTTATCATCTTCATCTTTAGACATATGTATTTAAAATCTCATTTTCTATTCTGTCAGTTACTCATCTCCAGGGTAACTCATTTGACAGTAATAAATTTATCTGACTCTAGAAGAGATAGAAATCTGGAAACTTGGATTAGGCTTCAGTACTTTTGAAAAGTATTTCAATTGAATCCAGCACTTTTACCCTGGTACTTTTGCCCAGCTGGCAAATTAGATTCTGATTTCAATAATATTCATTTGCATCTTCTACAAAATATTTTCTATGCAGATTCAAGGAGAGACAATAATTTTAGGATCACAATCTAGCAATTAAACAATTTTATTAAATTGTAATATTGTTATCAGAGAGAATCAGTGAATCAGTAACTAAGGCAATAAACATTTTAGGTTGCTGTTAATTTTAGTTCAATAAACAGAATTTGTTTCTAAACTTCAGCATTCTCCCTATTACAAACTGTTTCATTCCATTTCAGAACAGATGTTACATTATTTATTCTCTTGTTATATTTGGTTTGTTGTTGTTTCATTTTTAAAATTCTTTCTCCTTTCAAAACAAGGGTGCCAAACAGCATTCATCTGTCAGTCTGAAAATATATGACAAGCTTAAAACATGTGTTGATAGGTTTTTCATCTTTATCTGCTTATGGGAGAAAGTATAACAGTATCAAAAGGACAAATTGCTTAGTAAATTAATACACTTAGAATATTTATAAACTCTAAAAGAAAAGCAACCCAAATGGCATCTCGAAAAGTGCATTAATATACCATTCAAAATATTTTTCATAGAAAAAACATTTCAAACAGATAAAAGGCTTCTGCAACTTCTGCAATTTAATTTGTAATATGATTTTTTGGATCATTAGCACATAGAGCATTATGTAAAGTTTAGAATGGAGTGTTCGTGTCTTTTAAGATCTCGCCTGCAATTGCACACTAAATAATAACTCCCTTGGTTCAATCTCTTAAAAATTCCCATTTTTTTCCCTTCAACAACTGTAACAAAATCAGTGTTTTCCCTGACACCAGATCAAAAGTTAATTCAACTTCAACTCATACATGTGTCAAACCTCTGCAATATTGCATCTATCCGCAAATCATTAAGCAGAAAAAATGAAGAAACTACAGAGAGCAAGGCCATATCCTTCATCACTACTAATGCCACATCTAAAAGTCTACTTTTAGAAGAAAAGAGGACTTTTGATGGATTTTGTTAAGTGACCCACCTCTGCATGAAACTGTGCTGTCTGAGCTGACAGTGGTCCAGCATACAAGGCCTGCTGGAGAAGACTGTTTTTTATTATTCAGTCCACAAGCTTGATTGTTAAATATTATTTTTCAATTTTAACACCTGATCTTTCATCAGAAGCTAAGTAAAATAAAACTGAAGTAAATAAATTTAAATAAAATTCAGATTCAATCAAAACACAGAAACAATTATAATAGATTTGTGCTTAAGAATCAGTGCTCAGACTGAATTATATCAAAATGGGCTCCAGACTTCCCAAACAAATTACTGGATTCACATGAATTATTACATTGAGGTGTGGGGTCATTTGGAATTTGGTTTTGTTTGGGGATTGGTTCTTTTTTTAGGTCACATGGGATGGACTGATACTTCTTTCTCTCTCACGTTTATTTCACTTCTCTGTTTTCTAGTATCTCCCCTTTGTTTCTCACTTCCTTCCAAATTTGTCTCACTTCTTGTGACTTGAGTCACTCAAGCTCCATCTAAACCTAAAGAGATAGTATAAAAGTAAGTTGAGAATAAGTGGAAAATTGAGGAAGACTCCACTGAAACTTCTGGGATCAGTTGATGGGCTGAACCTGTCTTTTTCCCCTACAGGGACGCCTATCAGGTAAGAATCATACTTTCTGCACACTAAGTATTGCTGTTAGGATTAGAACTTGCTTCATAGCATAGTAGGTTGCTTTAAACATGTTTTTCCAGTCAGATACTATCAACATCAACCCTCGAACTTTATTAACCTGTCACAATTTGTACTAATAAAGACTTATTCTGTAAATTGCTAGAGTGAGTCCTTTATAGGTAGTAGCAGTTGCCAGCATTGGGAAGACCTGCTGAGGGGTCGCCAAGCTGTTGTCTTAACCCTCCTGGAAAGGGCAGTCAAATCACCCTCTAATCCAGCGAATCCGTTCAGAGAAGGGTCCCCTTATGGGACACTGACAGCCTGGTTTGGCATAAGGGTCTCAGCTTTCCTGGGGCACTGACAGACAAAGAGATCACTAAGGGTTGAGAAAATCTCCCCACACTAAGTGTCAGGCAACTCCCCCCCTTTTCACGTGACAACCAGGAAAAGCTGAATGAAGTTAATAACTTGCTGTAAGCTGAGACATTGTGCTCAACCTCAAGATTAAAAAGAATAAGTAGAATAACTGAAGTTGGGTTAAACTGAAAATGTGTATTTATATTTCTTCAAGCACATAGACAGAAATAAGTGTTAATTAAGCAGTCATTATGTCACTTGCAACAACTGCTTGTCAATTATTTCAATATTTTCCAGTCAGCTAATAAAAACTTCAAACCACAGATTTGTTTAGGTTGGAAAAGACCTCAGATACCATTGATTCCAACCATTAACCCAGCACTACCAAGTCCACCACTAAGCAATGTCCCTAAGTGCCACATCTATGTGTCTTTTAAATACTTCCAGGGATGGTGACTCCACCACTTCCCTGGGTGGTCTGTTCCAATGCTTGACAATCCTTCTGGTGAAGGTATTTTTCCTGATATGCAATCTAAACCTCCCCTGTTGCAACTTGAGGCCATTTCCTCTTGTCCTGTCACTTGTAACCTGGGAGAAGAGACCAACCCTACCTTGATACAACCTCCTTTCAGGTAGTTGTAAAGAGTGATGAGGTCTCCCCCGAGCCTCTTTTTCTCCAGGCTAAACAACCCCAGCTCTTCAGCCACTCCCCCATAAGACTTGTGCTCCAGATCCTTCACTAGCTTTGTTGGCGTTCTCTGGACACTAGAAATACGTAGGAATGCAATAACCTGCGTTAAAATGAGTAATATAAGCAGAAATATCAATAAACTGGCTAAGTCTGACCTGGCAGCCCATCTCTGAATGGTAAGAATTCCCATTATGTATAAAGAGATGTAGCAAACAGACAGGATTTCCCCACTTTGAAACTGGCATCTATTTGTTCTCGATTTCATTCTATGAGTGAATGCAATTAGAGTTGTTCCATCAATTAAGCATGCATTTATTACATATTCTACTTTGCTAGATCCAATTTAAAAGCAATGTTTATGGAGGGGCTGCATTTATTAAGTGTGCTTTGAAAGTGGTCCCTAGATACAGTGATTCAAGTTTATTACACCATAGAAGCATAAACCTGAGTGGCAACAAGAGGCACATGTAAAAGAGTCACAGCAGTGTTTGTCAATTATAACTCCAACAGCGAGCTTGAGACAAGATTTAGACTTCAAACTCACCAATGAAGCCCTATAGCTCCATGGAATTGAGTATCCTGAGAACAGGGAGCCAATTTTGAAAGAAATGCTTGTCTGGAAATACAGATTTTGTTCACATGATGAGCCTCCCTTTCCAAGTAGAAAGGGAGGCTTGCACGCATTTTTGTGCTGGTTGCCTTTCTCCTTTTTCCCAATAATCAGAAATTAAGAAGACTGGACACTTATCTGGCATGCAGGATTTGATCCCAAATTGGTTGTATCTGTAAATGCCTGAATTTTCAGAGTATGTATTCAATTTCTGTTTCTCAGTCTTTTCTGTTCCACATGAAAGATAATATTCACTGGGTCAGAGAGCACATGAGCCAATCACAGTCATCAATAGCCCATGTTATTATGCATTTTGGATTTGAGTCACCCCTAACTCTTCCGATTTCTCCAGAAATTTCATGTAGAGGCTAATGGACTGACTGAATTGCCTCTATTTTCAAAGCCCAGTATTCTTTAAGTAGTTTCATACAAACCTCCGTCTATTAACTGGATTTTATCGTGGGTATTGTCCCAGTAGTAACCCAGTAAATCAGGACAGCAGACACAGGCATTCTTCTTTTCTGAGATCTCCAACCAAATTCCCTCCAACTTCAACCTTTTCATGATATTCAGAGTTGCTGTAAAATGCCAGCTACATTGAAAAAACCAACCAACTCCAAGTCTCTTACATCTAGAGCCTAACAACACTCATCTTTTCCTCATTGTTTTTAACTGAATATTTTAGTTGGAGTGAAGCAGGTATTGCTTATACCTACCAGAATTAATTTTTTTAATGACTGCACAAGAAAAAGCTGCCTTGTGCATATAATATTATTTTTAATAAGAAGGACACCATCATAGTTTCAAATGTACTATTAACAGGAAGAAAGGACAATTTTGGTTTTCTGCCTTTTAAATTATGTCCTTCTGTGGCACAGCTGTCACTGTAGACTCCTTTTTTCCTGCACAAGTCTGACTCTCCAGACTTCTAGAGCATAATGGAAGATTCATTAGTAGATTCCAGAATTAATTAGCTTGTATTTTTTTCAGTGTTTTGAAAGAAAAAAGCATTACAAATATATTGATGTTGTGAGTAATTTTGAATAAAAACCATCATTGCTAAGATTTGAGGTTAGTTCCCTGATGCCTGGCATTCAATAGAATTATTTATACAAAACTCAAGCTTTTTGTAGTGCAGAGAACAGAAAATGTTACCAAAACTAGACTTCTACATTTGGCTTAACGATGAAGCTGATCTCAAAGTTTGCTCTATATTTAGCTAATCCGGGGCCATTCTCTGTCCCTGATGTCTATGGCACAGTACATTTCTTATGCATATAGCAACCACCTATTCATCAAGCTTCCACCCTGAAAAAAGAGCAAATCCACAAACAAAACAAACAAACAAAAAACCCAGGCAGTTAAGATCAGCATAGCCTCTTTCTTACTGCCTGTTGAGAACAAACCTTACGCTATCTTTCTTTGGCACTGCATGTGAAAAGTTTTCCCATATATTATAGGATAAAAGTTTTCACCTTGCCATGTTTCAGGAATTTTGACTAAGTCTATGCTGATAAAAAACAGGCCAATTAAAGGTACCAATGCCAAGTACTAAGCAGTCAACAGTGGTCACAAACTCAGCCAACCCTATCGGTTGTTTGAATAAACAACCACTGATTGCAGCTGCTAACTCTCTCCTTGACATGGAGATTAGCTCTATACAGGCACCATTTATTCTAAAGTATACATTCAATAAATACTTAGTAAGAAAGAATAATCTTTTAATATACTGCCTTGACCTTGTCTTGTTCTATCAAAAAGTTCTAGAGGCCATGAATAATATTTGTGCCCCACTGTGAGATTTTAGCAGGGAATTTTACACTGCTTTAAATTTGTAAAGGTATAAAACTAGGAAAACTGGGAAACTGTAGGAACAGAAAGAACAGACTTTTCTTTGGTGACAAGGATGAGTAAGAAAGGATAAGAACTCCAAAAATATTTTTTCTTTATTTATGTAGTTATGCATAATAATGAAAGAAATATTACAAACAGAGACTTCAGGATTCCATGCACTTGCCTCCCACATGCTCTGAAATATTTGTGCAGCAGAATCTTTTAAGCTATTTTTTCCCCAAAGATGCCTAAGACAACAGATACTAAGCCACATATATGAAAGAAAAGGTAGACTGTGTATATTCGCTGTAGTTTAAAAAATGTTCATTCCTAAAATTTTGGTTAGGTCTCACATGACTAAATGTACTTCATATCTGAAGTAGACATCTGGTCAAGACATCTTTGTAGATGGAAGGACAGTAGTCCTAGTCCCCCATTCGTCTCTTTTAATGGAGATGTAACAAACAGGTCAGACGAATCATGCCCTGAAGTTGTTTATTTCTCTCCACATTAAAACAGTGTGAAATCTTTTTTAAAATGCTCTCACTGAAAACCAGTTTAAATTCAATCCTTTGGAAAGTTAAGCTCCATTTTGTGCCTTTTGTTTATAGAACGTACCTGCAGAAACATTTCAGAATGCCTCTACTCCACTATAAATGCAAAAGGCGGTCCAAATACCCTCTGACTTCAGGTCACCTGTGCCTTTGTCCTGGAACAAGTCTTCAATGCAGTCAGAAACCAGAGTCTATAGAGAAGCACCAGCTAACATGCACGGTCAGGCTTGCTGGTTCATGGTAATTGCCTGATGTGGTTAACTGCAAAGAGAACACCTGTCTGCCCTGGACACCTGATTCCTCTCGTCCAGGGGACTCCACACAGGCATTGCACACAGCTTCACATTGGCCAGGAAGCACTGAAATACTCTATAAATTAGGGCTTATTCTTGAGCAAGAATCAACGGTCTAACCTTACCCAGTACAGTCCCACATTTCTACATGCAGTTATTCTCATGACTCATCTTGTATGACTCATGTTGTTTATAAATAGGGGCAGAAATTCTGAATATGCCCTTGTGTAAAACTATCTGCAAAACAGGTCCTGAATAAAATGTTTTCTTACAGACAGTATCAGACCTGACAAGGCAAGGGACCTAACTCCAGCTATATATGGCCTAATTTGCTATGTAATGTGATTTATCTTGACTAACTTTTCTGAAAAGAAGTTGATTTAAAAGATTTACTTTAAGGAACTTTGGTATATAAACAAAGGGACTTCTCTTGTACGCAAAAAACAACATATATATGAGAAGGATGAGTATAAGAAGTTCTACTGATAGACAGGCTGGATATGGCAAAAAGAAGACAGGAGAACAAAGAAAATATGCCTTTGATTTGTTTAGCATCACATGTTCCACTAGTAACACAAGATCAGGTTTGTGCCTTGGCTTTCCACTGTCACCTATAGCACGCAGTAAACTTCAGGTTGTGCTCACTGACATTATCTTGATTTTCCCAACAGTCTAGAATGTAGATTGGCTACTAATAACACACTGGTAACACATTTCCTTTTCTGTCCTCAAATACTTTTAACACATAAGACTATTTGTGAGATATACCAGCAGCCTGCATGGAGACCCATCTTCTCTAGTGCAAACTGTCTACACCTACAAGCCAAAGAGAAGAAAGAGCTTGGATGAATCACACTCTGCAAACAGTTAGCTCAGGACAGTATGTACCATCCTCTGAAAGTACCTCTCACTTTTCACTAATGGCTGGGCTTTATACCTTTCAGGTGTTTGGGTGAAATTATCTCAAAATCCTAATGAACAATAAAGCTTGCAGTCTGACTAAAAGATAGGCAGGTTTTGTGGTTGGTGTTTTTTGGTTTGTTTGTTTTGTGTTTGCTTTTACTGGATTTTTGTTTTAATCTAGAACTAAAAAAAAAATAAAATAAATTGAGAACAAAAAACTGGAGAATTCATGATTCATACACGTTTTCATGGAGATAATATTTCAAATCCATGAAATTAACACTGGAAAATTTCAATCCAGTTCCAGTAGTTATGATATTATAGTGCAAGACTGCAATTAAAAAAAACCCTCAAATATTACTTATTATTAGTTATTCTTGTTTTAATGTCACCATGAGACTAGATTTATAGGGAGGAAATTAATTCCACACTCACTGACAATTCTAGTTGCAATGTAAGAGTATAATGATAATAATGATTTCAGTGGAAGACTATAAAGAATCCTCTAAAATGAAATGAAATGCCAGTGTAAGGTATATTGCTGTTAAAAAATGAAAAGGAAATTAAACCAAATAAAATCCATGTAAAGCCTATTATTAAGATTCACAGATAAATCTCCATATATGATCCATTCCTGGTTTTCTGGTTATATACCACTAAGCATGGATTTACCATAAACTTAAAGAATAAATATACATACACAAACTGAACAGCAACCTTTTACCTCATGCCTCTGATTGGTGGCTGCACCCTTTCATACTGAATGTTTATTATAGCCTATGACATTTGTTAGATCAACATGACAGGAAAGACTTCAATGTTAAATGAAAATCACTGAGAAGACATTTTCTGGTTTATAATTGAATATAAATACATGTAGCTTTCAAAAAATGATTTCTCAGCAAAAACATTTATGGAAAATCATCACCTGTCTGTGTTTGAATGACATTCTCTTCCTGTTTCCTTAACATGCAACTAGATGCCAAATTTTGGCTGCTTCTGCTGCCCAGGCAAGTTTTAGTCTCTTGACTCTCAAGTTCAGCAAATATTAACTGGGTCAATGATGACAAGCCACAAGCTTCAATCCCAGACAGAAAAGGTGCTAGAAGGGAGCATAAAGAAGTGGAAGATTGCAACTATATTATGTTAATTTTCAGCAGATGTTGAACAGTTCACATAAACATTCTTTAAACTTCAGTTTACATCAAGATCACAACATCAGCACTTTAAGAATCAGGAGGTTGCATATGGCTTTTAAATTGTGATCGCTCCATCTCCAGAACTAAATGACTCCCTATGAAACAAAAATATGGTAATTTATCTTCCTTAATTCACTGCAAAAGGTTCTGTAACTGAATATGCCTGATATCTTCGGCTATGTTTCTGTTTTATGTTTATTTTGAATATGTATTTATATCATTGTAGTAATTTCCTATGATTTCTGCTGGTATGAAAGGCCAGTGCATTACATTTAGAAAAAATCCAGATCTGTACAGCTTATTGCTATCTCTTTTTCTCCACAAGCACATCACACATAGACACATTCTAGGAAAGAGTTTTAGGTGTTCAACAAAAAGTATTCTACATTCTACAACCAGGAAAAGGCCCAATCCAAGTGGCAATCTATAGGGTCTCATTTGTCCCTGATGAACTTGACTAAGAGCAACCCAACAGAAGTTAAAGTGAACCGCAGCAGCAACAGAAGAAAATAGAGCAGTACATGAACATCCTTATGTAATGTCCTGATTCACTAATGGCTCACACCTGCCTTGAGCTCCTGCCCTCTTCATTTAGATGTAATGGAATGATTTTGCTTGCCCAAGTGTTGGAGTCGGTGCTGTTTTCCTCTGACAGGTCTGCGATAGCTCTGCGTATTAGGGCATATTGTTTCAAAATAAGGCAAACCACTATAAATAACACACTGAAAATTAATAATAGTAGAAATATAAATGGTCATGGAAAGTCAACAGCATTCTGTAAAATTTTCCAGTCTATGGTAACTGTGATATGCATGCAAAGAACATGCATTTCACATAAAAAATTAAACATCACCAGCAAAAGACAAGGAATTTTGAGTTGAATGTTTTTAAGAACACTTTTTTTTTTTCAGTTCTTTGCCTGGTGTGTAAACTCAAAGTGCATTTGATATGATGCTATATTAAAGGTGTGTATTGGGAGTTAGGCCACAAGCTTCAGTGGAAAGAATACTATATGCTATCCTTTTAAATTAAGACACATATAATGAGCTTGATTATGAGAAAAGTCTGCATATAGCTTTCCTTAATGATTTTCTTGATCCTGATAAACTGATTGTTCAGAGCTCAGGTAGCAGCCAGAAGTCCTAAAGTTCAGAAAAGTAGTAACATCTATGTCACACCACAGAACAATCCATAACAACATGGTGACTTTATCTTAAAAAGAAAAATGTCAAAAAAGGATAATGAAAGAGCAACTTGGAAAAAATATTAACACATTCAAATGGATATGCTCAGACATTTTACTTCTTATCCTTCTATTTCAAGAAGATTCAAATTTCAGAGTGAAAGGTTTTATTCAACATAATATTCTCCTACAATACACTGCATGATAATCAGGAGAGCAGTTAGTGCACATAAATGGACAAGTCAAAAATAAAATAATCCTATTTCCTTCAACTCAGAGGAATTATAGTATAATTCATGTAAAAGTAGATTCTGTAATGATGTAAATAAGATTCTGTAAGCAAGTACCTGCATTCTATTTCCTTAGCTCAAAATGGCCTGGAAACAAGAGCAGCTGCATTGTAATTATGCTGAAAACTTAACATGGAACTTGTCAGGTCTTGGGAACTCAGCAGCATCCAGCAGGATTTCCCATTCTATGGCAAACGATGTATGAAGGGGTGGTGGTGGTGGTGTTCATTTCATGTAAATACAATGCAGAAGTCTTAACAGCAAATGTTATAACGCTTATATGGAATACTGAATACATAATACTGTTGAAAAGAATTTCTATCCATTTCTAAAGGTTGTTTATTTTGTTCCAGAAGATAAACTTATTTTTAGACACTCTGATGGAGTTCAGCCAAACTGGCAAAGCAAGACAAGAAGGACATCCACTGTCCCATTCCGATCATTATGACAAATTATTTTTTGTGTCATCACATGTAGGTGATTTCATCTTTTTATGATATTGTTTCTTGTCTTTCCAATTTCTTAAACTACAAGTTTCTCAGAGCCATGGTAGTCTGTTAAGATATGCTTGGATTGTGTTTACCACAGTGTGTCTTCTTTCCCATTTTATTGTGCAGCACTACTGAAATATATGGCTGGTATTTCTGTCCTGGAGACCCATTTGAAGATATAGCAATGTCATAGCTTCCTAAGTATCCTATTTCAGAAAAGCAATGTAGTCTTATTTCTCTCAAGAGTTGGGAAAAACACTCACAATAATTACCCTTTTGGAAATATCTCTCTAGTCACAAATTATCTACTAATAAATATGGTTACTTATAACCACATAAAATAAATTAAATGCTTCATTGAAATGTAATGTAATTTTGTATTTATGTCTTGAATGACTTGCCTTGACTGCATAGCTGCCACTAATATTCACATATCTCTATTCTATGTAATATTGTTCACCCACAACAAATCCTTATTTCCTACTTACGAACACACGAGCATGCAAATTCATTGCACTTACGATACTTGGTAAAACTAAATAGTTTGAAGAGAAGTTTGATTTATGGATGAAAGAAGAAAATTACAAACTCCAAGTGTCCTGATGAAATATATTCAATTAAAAAAAAAATTAGTCAAATTTTAACTATTTAGAAACAGTCACAACTTATAGCAAGGGTCATAGTTAGTATTGTAACTTAGTGATGCTAACTCAAATACTTTTTCAAAACTACTCTTTGGTTTACAGTAGGACATATTAATATCTGTATATACAGAAGTTATTTTGTCATCTACTTTAAGTGGAAAATTTTACTTCTCATATTTGTATTCTTGAAATCTGATATTGACCTTCATGCTCATGTTTTCATTTTCATTCTCTTGCCATAAGGACAGACCCAGTCCCATACTGGACTTGCATAAAACCTTCTTATTCCTCTTTCTTACAAAATGGAGCAATTCCATCTCTTCCTTTGGCTCCCAAATTTTTATTATTCAACATGACACAGAAGTAGTTCTCCCCACATACATATACTGTCACAAACAAATATTCAGCAGGTACACCAGAGTCCCCAGCCTTTCGCTTCGTTACATGATCATTATCACCAAAAGCCAAAGGGGAAAGAAGAAAAACAAAAAGTTCTTTAGCTGGGCAGTTTATTAGTGTGTGTATTCATTTGCAAGTTATTTTACTTAAAACAGTCACAAAAGATGCCTTAAACTTGGGCTATTTAGTCTTGCACACTCCTACAAAGAAACTGCTAGTAATATGTGCAGAGGAAAAAATGTGGGAATTTGATAGACACCAGTAGATTAAACTGAATGCTTGCATTAAAAGGGTCCCTTTTTATTGAATTTTATATATGACAGATGTGGATTCAGAAGAAATCTCTTTCTATACCTTTACAGGAAAGGACCTAAAAGAAATTACTTGAAATTTCTTCTGCAAATCTTTTGTCTAAACCCAGATCAAACTCTATTGTATATTGCATGGAAAATTCCACTACTGGCAGGTGAAACACAGTGAAGGAGTTTGCCTTGAATGAATAAATTAATCAAAGATCTTACTAGGCAGCAATTTCTTGCAGATTTCTTCCCTCATGAGTTGGGATATTTTTTCTGACTGACACAGGACTGCTTGATCCAATCCTGTTTTCCATGTTTCTTAAGCAAATATATCAGGATTGTGCTCACACATTTATCTCCCACGTATTTTCTCAAATACATAGAGGAATAAAATCCAAATGCTTGTAGCAAGTTGCATATTCAATCAGCTCGGCTGGTGGAGTATTGCCTTTGATTCACAACCTGACCATGGCTGTGATGAAGCAGTATTTGCTACAGGCTGAATCAATCTGTTTCACCAGTCACAAGAGCTTTCAGAAACGGTACGGTCTTGGACAATCAAGTTAATCCCTTTTCTTTTAGAAAGTCAGCACATTAGGGAAAAGCTTGACACTTACAATTTGATCTGGATCAATTGCTGTAGGACTTTGTGTCTTTCTATTTGAATCTGTCCAAGAACATTTGCAATTGTTTAACCGCAGTTATTCATAGTGTTTCAGCCAGTTCCCATGCCTACATGTTAAATGTATCTTTTCCTGATCAACAGCTAAAGATCAGGTTGTCAGTATTTAAACTTTATTAAGGAATGTCTTTGGACCAAAGCCTCCACACCTAAATATTTCAGTACTTTGCTAAACATGTCATTAAATATTTTACAGATAGGTAAGAGACAGATACTGTTGTTTTCTAAACATTCCTTCTCCTTACAATAAGGCAAGTCTTCCATCATCTGTAATCCATGTAATATTATTTCTTTCTTCTGCATGACATAATCCATCAGTCACTCATGATTTTTTTTCAAAGAAAAACATAGTCTGAAACTCAAACCCAGGACATTTTTATATAATGTGAGAATCTTTGAAGGGAGTTTTCTCCCTTTCCAATATAGTAAATCTTTCAAGATATTATTGAATAATGAATGTGATAATTATGGATTTCTCAAAGAGTTCACTATCTTTTAAACATATTTTGAAAAATCAATATATGCAAGGAACATTAAGGATAGTTTCTCACAAATACACCTTTTAAAGACTGGTAGCAAAACTTACTTCTGAAAGTCTCTTTATTCTTTGTAAATATTAACACTCTAAGGTTTTGGGGTTTTTTGTCTCTTGTGTGTATAGCATTTATTATATTAAATTAACTGATCAATGCCAAAAAAAAACCAAACAAACCAAACAAAATAAGACATTGCTTAAAATCTGTAATGGAGTGATTATGAACACTTGCAGACTTGTTAAGGAGATGATGGAGCCTACAGAACTTCTAAAGAATGTCTACAAACAAAACCCAGTTCAGCCTTCCCTGTTTCTCTGTTTGGAACACAAGATCTCCTAGTGACAGACACCATGACAAACACATAATGTCTGATAATATGATGCAAGTTTCATCAAAAATAGTGTTTACCATGTCTATTCACTGTCTCTTGTATCTCAGCTGCTAGGAAGGAAGAGTATCCCTGGAGTTCAGCATTTCCTAAGTTGCTGGTTGTTCAGAGGAAATATTAATCCATTTTTCTTCTTTTTTTTTTTTTTTTATTTTTTCTCTTTCTCTCTACCTCATTCTTATAGCATGGTAGGAGAAGATGTAGTAACTCAAATCTTTTCTCAAATTTAGTGTTCCTTGCACCAGCACAACCTATTTTTCATATCAAACTGTACAAGTAATATCTTTGTGCCTTTGGTTAAAGGATGAGGTTTACAGATTTATATATGTCTTCCCTTCTGAATCTTTCATGCTTTAAGAAGATGACAGAAATATGTGAATTTAGCAATTTTTTGCTAAATAAAATCTACCAAAACCCTTTATACACTAATACAGTTATCTATTAAAACTTCCTAAATTTCAGCTAAAATGCAAACCTAGTAATTTTTAAAAACCTCAAAATGAGACCTTTTAAACATCTTTTAACAAGTCAATGAATCCAGTGCCCTATTTTTAAAACTTCAAGGCACCACATTTGTGTTACTTTATGCACTACATAGCACTGTTCTGTGCTGTGTTTTACCAAGATAGTTTCTGTTAGGTCTTTCCTGTCCCTCCCAGCATGTGTAAGACCATTCCAGTTGCTGCTCATTTCCTCTACTTATGCCAGCAGCGCAGAGTTTAACATTTGAAGAGAAGTAGAGACTGATTCCACTGCCAACAAGAAATTAAGTATGATCTCAACAGGCTAAATCCTGCTGGTAACAGCAGACAGATTTCCCATTTTCTTCAATGAAACTGTGAATATCTGTACTTTGCCTAGTACTTGCATTCATTATATATGTAGTTATAACTGCATATGCTGTAAACCTAAGAATATATGTAGAGATGTTTACTGGGAACTCAGAGACACAAAATCCTGTTTGCATGAATATCTCACATGTCAGTTTGCAGATTTAAGCAGTTTACTCAGTACTCATAGAATTGTAAAATAAAATTTATTTTAATACTGTGTAAACAAATTCCAGTGAAAAATAATTAAGTTGTACCAATATAAAACTGGCATGACATTTTCATCAAAAGCCAGTAACTTTTAATGTATTTTTCCATTGTTCTTCCTATATCTTTTGCATCTACATAATTAGTGACAGTTTTTTACTCATGATAATAGATATGTCAGTGTCCTTATTTCCATTTTTTTTAAGCCAGTGATTTGAGGACAGGTATAGAAGACAGGTATAGAAGAATGTGTGCCTTAAATTTAGATTGTGTACTTCTCTGAAAAAAATCCATTTGGTATGAAAGTAAGAAGGTAATGAAGGCAATGGAAAAACTGTAGTTACTTTCTGCATCAAAATATCTACACTTAGGACTTACGCAAAATATTTCTTTTTCCTTTTAAAACATTGGTTTACTCAGTTTAAAATTACCTAACTAGCTTTGTTTTGTCCATCAAAATATTTTTTGGCATTATTATTTTAATTCTGAGCATGTCTTCAAGTTTAAAAAAAAAAAAAGAAAAAGTACTAAGATTTTTAAATCCAAGTGGAGTCTAAATAGGAAGACTTTGGATTGATATATCATTATATAGCCAGATTCTTCCCTGTGACCATACATCCAAACACTCCAAGGGAAAATGAGTTATTCCCTTACTTATCCTTTTAAAATGTGCATGCTACTTAATATGTCCTTCATTTCAGATTTTCAGCTTCCTTTAAAGAGAGCTCTTACAAGTTTAACTCAGTATGCTGGGACTGCACGTTCCTCAGAAACTCACTTTCTTAACTACAGTCTTCAGTTATTAGTGATTATAAGGACAGTTCACAGATTTATAACCTTTCTGCTCAAAACAGAAAAAAACAGAATGAAATATTTTATTTACTTTCCTGTGACTTACAAGCGTGATGTGAAAAAGTAATATCAAGTTCATAGATTGATATTTATCCATACATCACTCCTGGGACCATAACACTTCAGTTTTAGGTCACATATTATAGCAAGAAAATTAATGCTGTATTCCATTTATTTTATGATTGCTTTTCCTAGATCTTGTCAGACAATCAAGATGATTATTTTAACTTTCGGTGAATATACAAATAGATCTGGTAACAACTGTATTTGAAGTGTTCTGTGTTGCAATTAGAGCAGGGTGAAAACCACCACAAATTTGCTTTCATTATTTCCTCAAACTTAAAAAATAAATGGGCCATATTCTGCATTTGTCCTTCATGTTGAATTGGAGTTGTGTCTTGCAATTCTCCATTTCCCTTGGGTAACAAGTAGCAATAACAACACCAAATAGAGCAGAGAACCTAATATGTGTTCCTTCTAAGATACAAAACCTGGTTTCCATCACCTCTTGTATTTGGTATTTAGGAAAGGAAATAGAGGACAGGAAAGAAAGATGAGTCAGTCTCTTTCCTTTTTTTTAATCTCAGCCACAGTTGGTGATGTACGATAGAGAATGGAGCTGTCAAGGCCTCAGTTGCTCCTTACTATTTTTCTGCCACTACCTGCCTGCCCCTATGACAGAAAAAAGCAGCACCAGAGAAACAGCTGCTTTTCTTCCTCCAGGATACTACCGGCAGTAATGACAGAGACCACAATAGATAGAAATCAAGTTCCACATAGATCATTCACTATCGTTGCCCATCCTCATCATTTCTGTCTTAGTATACACCTGAAAATGGCTGTACTGAAATGAAAGGAATTCTTAGAGACATAAAGTAGTAAACAGAGCCATTATAAGATGATCAGTATGAGGTTGCCACCTTCCTCCTCAAATCTGTCTTCACCTGGTTGAAACCATGACCTCTTGTCTCAATCACCATAAATTCCTCCTGAGTACTCCTTACCACTTCTCTACAAAGTATGCAGAAAGTAGATTAATCTCTGTTGGCAGATTTTGCACAAAAACATATAAAGAACACTAATAATATCCACTGGCTGTGCTGTGAAGATACTAATCACCCCCAAGAGAATACAAACACTGTAAATCAACATGGTTATTTGTGCAATAATCATTAGACCATGGCTGAAGGGAATGGTTGCAGACTCTGGCCCTGTTGTTATTATCTGTGAAACTGAAATTAATTTCAAATCATTCTCCAGCAGAGTTAGCTTGCTGGAATTATACAAGAAATACGGACTCAACCTAAAATAAAGGTTTTGTCCTCTTCTACAGAAATGCCATGGGTACTTCATGTTGAAGTTGAACTTTCAATCAGCAGTGTACTGAGATAGCTCCTGTCTCCATGTATTGACAGGGAAAGTTCCATGGAGAAGCTTTAAAGAGCTAGCTTGAGTGCTGGGGTAATTAACTATTGCAATACTTAGTGTGTGACTCAAAAATGATGACTGTATGGAAACGGAATGAAAAAAATCAAAATCATTGAAAGTAAACTCCCATAAATTCTTTTTTTTCCCTTTTTTTTAAAAAGCATCTTGCTCTTAAAAGAATTTCACTGAGTTTCATGTATTCAGAAATATGGAGTCACAGTGATGCAGAGACAGACTAGGAAAGAAAATCATGTTAATCTCCATTAGCACTTAGAACCTACCAGAACTACAGTTTTATGATTGCTATTAATAATTATATTCCTAGAAGTTCATTTTCACAGAATTTTTTACCTCCTTCTAAAATTTATATACCAAAGTAGAATATTTGTGGCAAGTTACTTTCTATTGAACTTGTTTTTAAAAGTGTGTTTATAAAAATATAATCTCATCCAAGTTATACATTCATTACACCTGGAGTACTGTGTCCAGTTCTGGGCCCCTCAGTTCAGGAAGGATATTGAGGTGCTGCAGCAGGTCCAGAGAAGAGCAATGAGGCTGGTGAAGGGACTCGAGCACAAGTCCTATGAGGAGAGGCTGAGGGAGCTGGGGTTGTTTACCCTGGAGAAGAGGAGGCTCGGGGGAAACCTCATCACTCTCTACAACTCCCTGAAAGGAGGTTGTAGCCAGGTGAGAGTTGGTCTCTTCTCCCAGGCAGCTATCAGTAAGACAAGAGGGCATGGTCTTAAGCTATGACAGGGGAGGTTTAGGTTAGATATTAGGAAGAAATTCTTTACAGAGAGGGTAATCAGGCATTGGAATGGGCTGCCCAGGGAAGTAGTGGGTTCTCCATCCCTGGAGGTTTTTAAGACGAGACTGGATGTGGCACTTAGTGCCATGGCCTAGTAACCACGGTGGTAGTGGATCAAGGATTGGACTTGATGATCTCGGAGGTCCCTTCCAACCCAGCTGATTCCATGATTCTATGATTCCATGATTCTAAGTACACATGTTCACTTTCTAAACAAACCTTTGTATCCACAGCTAAATGAAAAAAATAATTATGCAAACCCATCATAGTATTTTTTCCTGTTTGATGACTCTTTTATTGTTTAAGATTCTCTAGTTATTGCTTTATCTTAATTTTGACACAGTTTCTTAAATTTTATATAATTATTTGTATTTATTAAGATTATATACCATATAGCTCATAGAAATGCTAACACATCACAGAGGGCTGTTCTGTTGATGGCAGGTTGCCTCCAATTTCCACCTGCTATATTGTATTAAAATAGATAAGAGAGTATTAAATACATCAGCAGCACTACTTAGTGTAATTGCTATGGGGATGTTATTTGATCATTAGTGAGACACACTGCAGTGCAGAAGATAACCCTAGGATGCAGCATGTGCCAGGAAACTGGTTTTGACATGTTCTGAAACTGAAACTAAGCCTTGCAAAAACTAAACTGCAAACAATGGTAAGTAACAAGTGCCCCCTGAGTCACTTTTTCATAAACTAACTTCATATATTAGTTGAATTTTGTGGTTGGTTTCTTCCCAGACACTGTGAAATGGAAATATTCTTCAAAATATAGTGCAAGGATTTAAGATGGACACAGTTTTTTAAACTTTTTCACAATAGTCTCAAACAATGTGTTTTAAGTCTCCAACAATTTTTTTTGTTTTTAGTTTTTAAACTCTATTGTATTCCCAAAATTAAAGAATCTATTCTTTATACAGACTCGTTTCAAGTGTCTCATTCAAATTCCTCTCTAGAAAATGAAGTTATGAAATGTACATACATATTTATACATAAATACACAATAAATAACTAATAGTCAAATTTTGATCTTGGTCAAAGCAATGCAAACACTGACTAACTAGAAACAGGAAAGATTATTGACTTCAATGTTATGGAAAAGTTAAAAAACAAATCAGGCAGCTATATTAGGGTGACCATCATTTTTGTAGGGAAAAAAATAGAGAATTAATGGTCACAAAAGTAATATCTATAATTTCTTGTTGCGATAATAGGATGCAATACCTATATTAGAAGGGTACACATAACAAAAAACAAATGTAAATGAGTAGACACAACCTAGTAAACCAGGAGCTTGCGTCACAATCAGAAGAGAAAAATATCCTATCTGTTAATGCAATGTCCTTCCTCTTCCACTCTAGTAGAAAGTAAAGAGGAAAAAAAAAGATAAGAAAAAAAAAAGGCCACCAAAATTTTTGCCATACACTTCCTCTCAAATTTGTGCTTAAGTCCTTTCCTAGATCAGGGATATGAAATATATACAGAAACTCATTCTAAATCTCCCTAGAGACAGAAGACTGGGAAGGTGCTTGATGTGATGATAAAGTAGAACAAAAGAAAACCAACTTTGTGAAAGAAGTCAGTGCTCATAATAAGGTCACTTATCAAAGGAAACAAATCACTGAATAGAATTAAAAACCTGCAAGTGGGAGACAGAGTACAGGCAAAGGATTTGTGCTCTGACAAAATAATGCAAGCCCCATTTTGTTTTCTAAAAATGCAGAATTTCACTATGCTTTTCACTGCAATCAATCCCAGATAAGTGTACCTTCCCCCTGCCACCAGCCCCCAACCTGTACTTCTCATGCATAGCACTGTCTGGCAGAGACATAATGCATATATTCAAGAACCACGTGTACACTTGGATATTTTTTTGCTGCAATTTTTGGAAACACTGAGAAGGGTAATTTCACTTTATTATTGGTTCTTGTTACTCCTTTCAGCACTGAAAAACTATTAATAAATAGAATAACTTTCTAATGGTTTTTCTACAGTACAATTAAGCTAAATGGGTAATCTGACTGTATAGGAAAGTAGAAGGTGCATAGTGCTGCTTCAGTTTCCAAAAGCATGTCTTACCTACCACATATAAACACACACATGAAAATGAAGAGGAATGATCCTGTAGTGATAAACAATGGGAATATTTGGAACCCTGCATGTCATTAAACATATGTCATGATCATAGTTTTCAGCAGTAATATACCATAAATTCAACATGATATCATTTAGCAGTAACCGCAACTGATTAAATAAAAGCATAATACCTGCCTTCTTAGTAACATGTATGATGCAAGATATTTAAATATTTCTGCTCTCTACTAAAATCAGTTTTCTCTATGTCATTTAACAGAGCTGAAAGACTCTAAGAGACGATCAACTGTGACGTTTAAGAAAAACTCACAAGTTTGTGCAAGCGTTTCAGGTATATCTTCTGGGATAATTTTAAATGCTACTTTTGTATTTTGATATGTGTATCATCTGGCAATAACACACCCAAAAGTTCATATAGCATATTGCACAAAGCACTGCTAGTGAACAGCATGATTTTCAGAAGCATGATATATATATATATATATATCAGTTTTTTCCTTAAATTGATTTACTAATAATATAGTTATATTCTCACCTAGCCTTGCAATAGATTGAAAGAAAATTATAATCCTAGTCTGCATTTACAACTAACAATATCTGTGAATACTCTTTTGTTTCTATATATTAAACTTCCATTTTGTTGCCTTACTACATCAGTGTGAGACTGTTACAACATTGGGAATAATTTTTACAAATTTTTGTTGCATATGTTTATCAATGTTTCAAAAGGTTACCTTACAAGTTACACTTGCTTATTCATGTCACCGCCATGCATTATTTATGAAATGTCTGCATAATGTTAGATTATTTATACTCTGATAGTTATGGTGCATCCTGATCTGAAAGTTTCTGTGAAATTGTTCAAGAAACAGTACAAACAGTAACGCATAACATGAAAGTCTACTATTAAAAATGGAAGGTGAACAAGACTTATTGTTTAAAAAAAAAAAAAATTTTCTCCTATTGCCTTGCAAAAAAAAAAAAAAAATCTGTCTTTAAGATTCATCATTCAGCATTTATTATATATTTTTTCTGGCTGCACAAAAGCATTGGTGTTTTTAAAATATTTCTGTCTGAACTGTTAGCTATTGCAGAGCTGCACTGTCCTGTGGATACTCATACTTCCTCAGAGGGTTTAAAGGTTAAGATTTAAATAAATGTGAACTTCTGGAATTTATCCCCATGAAATAATTATTTACTTTACAATTCAGAAGACATTTTCCTTGGTAAGATTATGTAAAAGCTTGTTTTTATGTGTTTTAAAGGCTTTTTTTGGGTGAAATCTTAAAGAACCTATTAAGATAAAATGCCACTATTCACATGATTTATACACAAACAGTTAAAGAGTGGGCCTGGACAAACTCAAATAGCACAAAAAAAGGGAAGAAACTAAGCCCCAACCCATGTACTCGACAGGGATGAATACACTTCTTTATCAGCCAGTAATCAACTAAGTTCTTCTAAGCAAGACTAGTGGATGTGGTAACAGAACAACAGCTGGATCTCCAGCCAGCTGTGCAGCTGGAAAGCATGAGAGCCACAGAGGAAGACATCTGTAGTCCTGCTCTTCACTGCACAAGTACACCCAGCCTCTATGGAAATGCAAAAAAAGCCATTATAAATATATAAAAATACACTGAATAGTGTGAAATAGATGTAAAACAAACAAACAATCAAAAACCTAAACAAAAAACCAAACCAAAACAAAACCCAATAAAAACCCAAACAAAAACAAACAAAAAACAACAACAAAAAAACCCCAAACCAACAACAACAAAAAAACCAAACCAAAACAAAAAAAACTTCCAGAAGTTAAGGAAATGAAGAAAAAGGAAATTCCAGGGACAGACATTCTAATAGGCCTATTATAGTGGGATTTCTCTACATTGGGTTTCTGAAAGAGTAGCATGTATGCATTTTCAGCTTAAGCCTTAACAGTTTTCAGCAAATAAAGACTGGTCTCCTATCTATTCATATCCCTTATCTATCCCACCATCCATCACTCTAACTCCTGAAAAGTGGGCTTGGAGCATTCATTCAGAGAAAGGTTGTAGTTAGCTATACAAGATAGAAAGGAGGAAAACAAGTCTTGTAAGTTTACAATTTTGATGAAGTACCTAGAAAAAAAAATCCTTACAGTGACATGATAGTTTGTTTCTTATTGTGATGCTTTTAAAAAAATGCATTGCTTTCAGAAAGAAAGGATAAATCCAATTGAGAAAAATGTGCAAGCAGACAATAAAAGAGTATTTGAGGCACAAAACAGTAACATCATATATAAATTTTGAAGAGAACATGGAAATAAACCCTTTTCTAGAACCTGGTTCTGTTTCAATTAATTTAGTAATGATAACCAGAGAACATGGAACTACAGTAGGAACCATAAAGCTTCTCAAAATAAAACTGACAACATAACTGAGAAGCCCAAAATTTATGTTTTGCTGCAGTTGCATAAACAATATTATAGATTCATTATTGCTCTGTGGATGACATATCACAACAGCTGGAACTTCACACA
Source organism: Manacus candei (assembly GCF_025592945.1). NCBI lineage: Eukaryota > Metazoa > Chordata > Aves > Passeriformes > Pipridae > Manacus > Manacus candei. Next base: position 2,667,029 of record NW_026138120.1, read on the forward strand.
ACCTTACTGCTCTGCTAAATAGGGGTGGGACATTAATGGCACTGGCCACTCACTCCAAAAGAGAGATTGGAAAGTTTAGGTTTAATTAGAGTAAAATTGATTTTCTTTTTTTCTTTTTAAGTTTTGACAGTTTAATTAAAATCTTTGTTCGGAAAAAAAATTCATTCAGAGCAGTAACCGAAAGGTAAAACAAATTGTCTCACATCCGCTCTATTTAAATAATAACAGTGCAAATGGATTTGGGAAATAAATAATTCCTTAGTAATAAGGAATAGTAGCTAATATTTACAGGTCATTGTACATCTTCAAAATGTTTTAAAAGTATGAAATATTCTTCAGAGCTCCCTTACAAGTTAAGTGTACATGATATCTCATTTCAAAGATGGAAGAAAATTTAATTAGGAACTTTTGTTAATTACTCTGCCTTGTAATGATTACTGGCCCAAGAGCCAGAATGAAAGTATAATTTAGATCATCCAAGGTGCTAGCCTTCTACTCAAACCTAGAAGTATCAGATATCTGAATTTCCCCTCAGATTTGTCTGTATATCACACTCAGGCTTCCCACCTTAGAAGAATTTCAGCATTTCCTAGATTTTTGTGCAATACACATCCTATGGACTTTCTTCTGAAGGAGCAGACTGATAGCATGACCACATGACACCTAGAAATTGCGGACAAAGCCTTTACTGACGGACAGACCATCAATGCAACATGTGGATTACCACCTCCAGAAAACGTGAAGTCTTCTGTGCACATTACTCTGGTCTCACTGGACTTGTTATGTTGCTCCAGGACATCACGTGCAGTCTTCCTGATGCCTCCTGCAGTTCGAGGGCAGATGAGCACCTGCTGTACAAGGTCTCCACGCCCGCTCTATTTCTCTCACAGATTGCATGGAATTGGCAGGTCGCTTTGGTTGGTGCAACACATCCAGGACATGTGAAACACACCATAGATAGCATACAGTGCTCACACATACAGGCTTTATCTAAATTAAAGTATATATAGGTGACCTATACATACAACCGTAGAATGGTCAGGGTTGGAAGGGACCTTAAAGTTCCAACTCCCCTGTTATGGGCTATTCAGACCGCACCTGATTCTTTAATGCAAATTCATTAACAAGAGACATGATGTAAGTTAGTTTGAATGATAATAACAGACTTCAAATACTTCCTATGAACCTACAGCCCATGTATTTTCACAGCATGAAATGAAATACCTGCACAGCTGCAAGAAGTATCAAGAGAGATGAGGATAACATCCCCATGGAAAATATTCTAGTTGTGAAAAGCTGATCTGTGGAGTGACATTTTCAGCCCTCTTACATTTTTGAAGGTTGGGCTTGCAAGTTCCTGAGCAGCAGTGAAGGACTGCATACAGTGACAAGCAGACAGTATTTCCAGCCTGACAGGCTTACTCTGAAAAGGTTTGTGCTTTGGGGGGTGCTCAGAGCTCCTTCTGTTTTCCTGGGAAAAAAGGTTTCTTTCCTGATTATTACTATGTGAAGCATTGTTACAGGACTGCACTGTTCCACTGTAATCTCCCAAAGGCTCGAGGATCATGAACTAATATGAGGTAAAGGGTAAACAAAAACCCAATTGCTCCTGACCCACTTGTTTCCTTGTAACCTACGGTGGGCAGCTTCCTATGTTCATCTGTTTCTACATTCAGTTATTTATCTCTGCATCAAAAGCCAAGGGTAATACAGGGGGTTTAATTTGAAATTTAACTTCATTAAGAACAGAATCAAGTTTAGACCTGGAGTAAAATCAGAGCAATCCAGTGAAATACCATCCCCAGTTTTAATTTGGTCAACAACTTTCAGTACATTGCTCTGCAAAATGTAACCTTCTGGTAATGATAAATATAGCAGGTAGACTTAAGTTCAAATATCAATACTAACTTGGTTTGTCTGAAAGGGATTTTTTATTAGAACGGTTTTTGAATTCTATCACTACAACAATTAGAATTTGCTGTAATATTTTATATATATACAGGTGGATATATTTTTATTTATTTTAAATAGAACAATATTCTTTAATGATTTAACTTCATAACTATGGCCTGTATTGCCATTTAGTCATAGGGAGAAAAGACCACTAATGCTACCTTTTGTCTTGTCAAATTTCAGGCATTTATTCCTTACTTCCCTGCTCTAATCAATGGAGAGAAGGACACTTTTCAGATGGTGAAAACACCATCTGGACCTGCCTGTCCTTTTCCTATGTCTGGCAATCCATTTACAAAGTGTGTTCCTAATAAAGACACTGAAACATTTGGTTCTCCAGAAGTTTAAAATTTTAATTTAAAGTTGACCTAATTCCTTAGACTTCTCTGAAAATTACATTCACAAGAATGAAATGACTTATAAAAAATAATGCACTGCAAGTTATAAATTGCATGCTGACTCATCAGAGATGGTAGGTTATGTATAATATAATTTTGTATTTGTGTTTTGAGATCTGTCAGGAGGGCTTGTTTCTTATTACCCCATTTCTATACATGGAAGTATGAATACAGGCCAAGGCAACCAAACTCTCCAATTTTAATTGGTATTAAGAAAGCTCTGGCATTCTACAATCATTGATTCTGAAGGAAAATTTGGAAACCACATCCTCATAATATTTAAAAGTGCTTCTGTTCTGGTGATTTTTATGACATAAATGCATGCATAACTACATATCTCTTCCTAACAGTGGGTAAAACTACTTTGAAATACTTAATGATATACAAGGTTATAAATCAAGAGTTCAGTTTATATGGAAACTACTTTGATATAATTTTTAGCATTGCATAGAACAACAGAGACTGTAGTAAGTACATGATGTTCTGACACTTCATCCCAGATAATGTTGCTATTTTAGGAAGAAATTGTTTTCATGGGGAAAATCACCAAAGACTTCAAGACATATTAGAAGTATCGTGCAATGTGTGATTCATTGGTCATTAGATCAGTAGTGATTTTAGTATTTAAAAAACCCAAACAAGCAGGAACCAGACTATAATTCTCATAATTAAACCAGTTAAGTTCATACCCTAATACATTTTTAGGCAAGAAGAAAACAATATTCAGCAACATTAAAGAGATTAAATAATTGAATAAATACATCATGGTTTAATCATTAGAAAATACAGTATGTGCACATTAAGACTGCTACATATATCACACATACCTAAATAAAGTGTCCTTTATACCCAGATGGGTTAAATTTATGGCAAAAAAATTGGCTTTTTTCTCAAGCATCACAACTACCCCCAGCTGCTTCATTTTGTGTACTAAAATATGGTTTAGCTGAAACTGTGTAAAAATGATTGCTGTTAGAAAACTCATTTAAGTGTCATTTATTTCTAAATTGTTTCAAGCAAATAAATTATTCCACTTAACTTAGGCAGTAATTTCTATTGATGAAATTAGTTCAAGTTCCATCTGCATGGAAAAAAATTCATGACAAAAACCAAAGTGGCTCTGCTTTTGACCATCCTATTCCACTTTCTGCATCAATTCTCTTAAGAGGTGTGATTCTGATGGTGTTATACAAGATCCTTCCACAGAAGCAGAAAAAGGAAACTCTCAAACATATTTGGTTTCACTATTTCCAGATGTGAGAGATTTAAGAGGAGCTATTAAGAGATTCTTAACAAGTTTTATGAAGTTATGAAGGGTAGTTATATGGTCTATTTTAGACGTCTAATTAAAGTGCATCCAAGAAACACTAAAGATTAGGAATGCAAGATTCCCTCTGCAGTCGAAAGTAAGAAAAGCACTTTCCCCTGCTCCATTCTGTAAATTACTTGAACCAATTAAGGAAAAGAAAATAGCATAACATTCACTGTACATTTCAGAGTTTCTTTCATCAGGAAGGTGAATCAAGTGAATCACTCAAAGCCCACTCCCAAATATGTAATTGACACAAAGCCCACCCTGAGTCCTTCTACTCACACTTGTGAGAGTGGCGCTGACTAAGAAAATTTTTAACTAAAAGGGAGGAAAGCAGTGTTAACACTCCTGTCTAAAATAGAAGGACAGTAGCATATATGACTGTCTTCTCAGCATTTCAATGGGTGTATTTCCTCCCTCACAGCAATAGATTCAGAATTAATGTATCAAACATTTATTTTTAGGATACTGAAGCCAAAAACTTCAGAGATTGGAAAGCATTGATACAGAATCAGTTGGGTGTCTGCTTCAAAGTGTGATAAAGGGTGGTACTTAAAATGCTATGGATTGCCCATACTTGCTGAATCTCTCAAGAAAGTTTTAATGTACTGCTGTTTTTTGTAATAAGGCAAATAGAACTAAAGTGATTGTGTTTCCCATACACCTCTGATTCCCATTCCCATCTTCTCCCTTCTCAACACTAAATACCCTGCCTATTTTCAGCAATAGTTAAGAGGTCTAGAGGGTTCCAAGACACAATAAGCTTCATAAAGCAACCAGGGGAGAAATTACTCATGCCTCATTTTCACAAAATTTCAGTGTCATCTTGACTGTATTGGCTTACAGAAAATTCATACAGCAGCTCCACTGCAAGAGAAAACAAGGGTTCTTTGGCATATAGAATCACTTGTTCCCCCTTTCACATGTTTGCAAGAGTTGAAGAGATGAGTTTTTTTAATCTGATATTTTATCAAATTTTAAACATTAGAATTTCAGCACTTTGTGAAATAAGGAAACAAAAACTATTAATTAAAAACAAAGAAAAAAGGATTATTCAAAGAAACTTTCTAGATGCCCCTTCGATATAGTACCATAATCACTGCTTACTAAAGGTGACCAGGTCAGGGTTAGGGTCTAGAGGTTTCCATTTTCCATCACAGAGTTTAAATTCCAGTTATGGAGAAGAACTTGGACTAGTGCTGTAGTTCTCACAAGACACTGTGGAACCTGTTTCCATTATTTATGGAAACAAAAACTCCCAGCGCTTTTACAGTTAGTCTGGTAAACAAGTAAGCAACTGAATGTCCCCACACTTCAAGGACAGTTCTCTCATCCTTGGCAAAAGGAATTTTCCAACTGATCTGAGCTGGGTCAAGAACTGTCTTGGGAGAAAGTCAAGTTAGGCCACTGGTGCCCGATCTGAATGGAAGGAACCACAAAAGGTACTACACTGAAGAAACAAATAAGTGCATTTGGTTAAAGTGCTAGGAGGTTCTGGTCTTAATGATTTAGAAAGCAGGAAAACATCATGACATCTTATTCACAGTAGTTCTATTTTAGTTTTCAGTACTTTGAAGAAAATTCAGCTGTACCTCAGAAAATGCAGTTTATACCAGTAAAAACCACTGTGCTCCTGATGCTCCCCAAAGAGTGCCAGAGCCCAATATTGCAATCCTCAAGTTATGAAATAAAAATATGTCAATGTGATAAAATACATAAATTTATTATTGCCACATTTTTATTGACGCGAAGCTTGTTTGGGTTCTTTTTTAGTTTTAGTCCTTCTTTTCTATTTAAACATTCATGCAATTTGCTTTCTACTTTTTGCCTGAAAGCTGTGGTATTAGAAGAACTTTTTGGAAAGTAGAAAGTACATTTTTATAGGAACATTTTTTCCATCTGGACATTTAAAACCACATTTATATGAAAAGTTTTTATCTTGCTGACTGAACATTAATGTTCTGAAAGATATCCATTGCAAGTAAAGATAGGATTCCTCTTTATAGACACGCTGTTTCATCATAGCATAGGTTGTTACAAATCCTGTGTCATGAAAAATCCTCTTCATTTCTTTAAAGTCTGTGATTGAGAATATTTCAAGATTAGAAAAAGAGAGATTTTCTGTTTCTAATGCAAGATAAGTTTCTGTGACCTAGACTATCTAGTTCCATGCTTCATGTTTATCATCAGTATTGTTTAAGACAAGTTTAACATTTTCAGCTAGTCTGGTCTTGTCATTTTATGAGAGCAATCTTGGAAACACAGAAGGAGGGTGGAAACACATTTCTAATGTACAATAATCCATTCATATAAAGTAACTATACTAGAAGGATTAAGGCTGTGAAATATCCCTTTCATGGTAAGAATGGGATAGATATGGTGCAAGGGTGGCTTTTAGTTGAGAGTCTCATAACTGAAACTCTCATAGTAATTTGCACTTGTGAAAATTAGATACATCTCCCATTTTTGTAAATTCTCTATTTCTCTTCTGTTATAACTATCAAGTTCTCTAGCACTATATTTTAACAACAGAACTATGTAGACGCTACTAGGAATCCTGAAATTATGTTGATCATCATGAGGATTCTTGAGTAACAAAATGTAAAAAGCTTCTGAAAATTACTTTTGAAGCTGAACACCTGCTAAAATTGAAGAATTGATCCAAAAAATTAGGATAATTAAAACTGAAGATTAATGTTTTGGTTCAGAAATATCTTTTGTTTTCTGTAATCAAGCCATGTGCTTGATTTTAAGTGCAAGTATAAATTCATTTGGGAAACACTGAGGATTTAACAATGTGGAGCAGTAAGGGAAAGAAACAAAATTCCTATAGATAATTTATTTATTTATGGGAACTATTTTACCTTCTGGATAATACAGAGAACAGTTCTTGATTCTTGTCTCATAATCCCATCACACAGGCCTGTGACTGTCACACAGGGCCATACTTCAGACCCTTTCCTATTAGGTACCCAAATTGTTTATGTAGATACCAGGTTTGATACTTGATTTCTTACTCAAGGACTAATCTGGAAAATAGGTTCATAGAGCAAGAAAGATATTGGTGGTTCCCTTCAGCAGAACAGCAAGCCATACTGTTGGACTGAGCCTGGTTGGACAACATTTCTAATTTTGCATCCCCAGCCCCAGAGATTCCATGTCATGTGGCCCAAGATGGCTTTGTCTTATGTACCAGAAAAAATACTGGTCTGTCAGAAAGCAAAGATTCCATGTTTTTTTTCACAGCCAAGCTATCAGAACACTCACTGCAATATTTTACTGTCACAAACTTTCCTTGCCAAGTCTGAAAACCTATCAGGAAGCACCTGCTTTTAAGAGTAAACTATTCTGTTATTATATTTAGTTTATTATGCCATTCACAAACTCTCCCTGGAAGCCATGAATTAGCCATGATAAATGAACACTAAAGTATTCAAGTGCTATGCAAACTGCTACAATACTCTAAGCATTAAAACATAAAATAAAATCACTGCTCTGCACAGCAATATGTCAAAATTTAATAGGTAGAAAACCAGCAACTATCAAACTAAGAGACACCATTATGAAGATTTTCTCATTAACTTCACTTTACAAAAATATTTAATTAGAATAAATACTATGTACATTTTAATTAAACATCAACAACCTATTTTATGTACTTCTAAGCATCAAAAAAGTTAGAAGACAATACTTTCATGCTATAAATGTAAAAAAAACGTTCTTCATTCTTGCTCATCTTAGAAAGACATCCCAGCATAAAACAGAATGTGTAAAGGTGGCAGAAAATGTCTCATAACCTTTAATTGAACACCTGGAAGCATTGTTTTCAATGACAGTTCATATAAACTGACATATCAACCACATCATGCTGGGGATAAAAACTGTTGTAATTCTCCAATTAATTCTAATCTCTCAGCTTTACTTGTAATTATTTCACTCAACTCCCAAAACTTGGCTTATTAAGATCTATCCATCATGGTGTAGGTCACACAGTATTTCTATTGTTGGGCTTTTTGGCCTTTGTCTTTCTTCCTTTCTGTGAGAGGACCTTGCCTACAATGAATTCATAAAAGGGAAATGTGTTTTAAAAAGCAGAATAAAGGTAAAATGTAAACTAATTACTGTTGTTCCTGATTATTTATTTATTTATTTATGAGACTAATATTTCCCTGAACTTCGTTTCCTGCTTCCCTAGAAGAGGCACTCCTTATGCTAGTCACTTGTAAGACTGCCAGTTGAACTATTTACGTGTTCTTTGCACCTTACTTATTGATGCACAGAGTGGCTGTTTTTCTTTCCACCATTTTTTATCTGGGTGATCATACGTATTTATTTAAAGCTCCTGCCTCAGGAATTTGATGTATTTCAGGTGAGATTGATACAACATCAGGTTATGATTATTTATGTTTAAAACACATACCCACAAGAAAAACAGCAGAAATTAGCAATGTTACAGTTATTCGTTACAAAAGACACAAACAGAAGGCCTGCAGCTCTCCTGAGAGTTCAAGCAATCTGTCGCAGGAGACTCACATCAGCAGAAAAATGAACACATGAACTATTCATCCTAAATGAAGCATGATTTCTTCTGTAATTAAAGCAGGTTATCACCTGCATATATATGTTTCTGTATTTATAAACATACCTCAAATAAAACGTGTTGAAATATCCAGATAGATAATTCCTTTCTAAAGATACTGTTGGTGTTTAAAGGGAACACATCTGTAATATAGAATTATTTTGTATAGTTAGGACAAAAGGGGGGGGGAACTACAATTCAGGTAGCTCCAATTGGATGAAGGCAGCAAAGTCTTTGTGCGTTTCTCCAAGAGTTACTGCTTCCACAATCTGATTTGATGATTAGCTCTGAATTGCAATTGGAACCAAAACCCTGGGTCCCCATCTGGATCCTGCTCACAGCAGTATGAAAACAGCTCAACACCTGCCTGTTTTATTTGTATAAGAATTATGACTGATGGGTTTAAATGTCTGCAGTAATTTCCATCTGTCCATCCTGACTCTTGCTGATCACTACCTCTGCTGCAGGAATCGATCAGCAGCTTGGGGAAGCAGCAATTTGTTGCTGTAATTCACAAAAGCTGTTTGGTCAGATTCGATCCACACTGCCAGTAGGAGTGGAAAGTTCTGGGAGGGGGGCAGGAGAGATGGCAAACATGAGAACCACAACAGACTTTCAGAAATACTGTAAGTAAGTTTACGAAAAATAAGATCATGTGCTATTGAGTCATCCACACATAAAAAACCTAATATCAGTTAAAACAAAACAATCAAAAAACCCCACTTTGATTCCTCATTCCCTTTATAAAAGTAGTAATTCTGAAGTGTAGTCCTTTATAAAAAACTAAAAATAAAAGACAACACAAAACACGAAGTTGCCATAGTCAATTTTCACTGTGCTTTTTCATTACGTCAGCTACCTAACTTACTTTTACTTGCTTCCTTAGCCATATCAGCCAGCTAAAAGTTACCATATGATGAAATCAGGCTGCAATTTGTTTGGTTTAGTGGCTAAACACTCATCAAGAAGATAAGAGACATGTTCACCTTTGAAAGCCAAGACTGCCCAATGTCATTCCACCGAGTGCTAGGTAGGACCACAAGCAATTTGTTCTCTGAGAAGACAGTGCTTTTAACCCTCTCACAACTATATCCATTCAGGGCAACATTTCCCTGGTCATATTCTGCACCAAAGTGAAGCTTCCCACAGTGCTACTGCATTCAGTTCATTCCAAATCATTACCTTCTGCTCACTCAGCAATCCCATCAGTCAACCCATCACTGCTTCTTCACAGCTGCTTCCTCTTTTTTTCTTTCTTGGCCAAAGATCACTTGTACAATTTTCAACCTAAGACTATCCCTTACCTCTGAAAAATCAATCAGCACTCCAGTTCATGTTGTAAGTAAACTTAAAAAAAAAAAAAAATCAATTTTGTGTTTAAGGTCACTTATAATCTAGTTTTTTAGTTTTTTTAAATACATCTTAAAGGAGAGCAGACTACTTCTTCAAAATTCACATATCATTTATGGTTAATGTCTTCAGGAACAAAAACAAGATAATAAATAATTATCTGCAATTGTTAACGAATTTGAAGAAAAAAATCATAGGTTCAGAGTGAAAAATGGCAAGTGCTTACTTCACTTCAGGGAATGCAAAATAATTGGGTGCAAGCCTGTACCCTACCAGAAGAAAATCTGGAAATATGCTTTAACCCTCACAACCTTTAGCATACCTGTAAGTGTGTAAAGAATGAATCCTCCATTTGTGGTCTCATAATGCACTGCAGTGAGTTCACATAACTGATATGGGGTAGCCAAACCTCTTTCCTTAAGGAACGACTCAATGTAGTACAATGGAAGAGCCATAGCCTGCCTAATTCCAGGCAAGAATTTGTTGGTAACAGATCCATGGAGCACACTTTGCTCTAACCACTCTCAAATACATACTCTCCAAGGCAGTACTAATAGTGTCACTCTCCTGATGAATTCTAAACATCCTATATAAGTCTAATTAAAAAAAACAAACAACCAAACAAACAAAAAATGCCAAACAAAGAGTTTAGGTAAATATTCCTGTAAAAATACACAAAGGTAATAAAGACATTCAGAATGCCTGAGGCATCCTGTTTTCTGTTCCCAATGCAGAAGCAGCTCTTCATCATGACAAAGATAACTTAGTCATACTGTAATGTAGCATAGATCTGCTTCAAACAGGGCCATTAAAGCCATAATATGTTTTAAAAATCCAAATACTAAGTTGCTGTAAGACTTCGAACAGCCCCTAAAATACAGTCTAACCATGCTGTTCTCTCACATTTTTCCTCTCATGCTGCCACCCCATTACTACAGCACTGAAGCAGACACAACTCGTAACTGTATATTTTCCTCTGAAAATCAGTGATCCTGCTGACTTTCCCTAATCTTGGCAAATGCGTAGCTCACTATCTTTCATTAATACTTATTACCTATTCTTTTCTACATTGAACTTTTAGGTATTTAAATCCCTAACATGATTCTATAACTACAGGTTTTATGAGGTGCATGCTTATTCCCACGGTTATGGAAATGGAAAAGAGAAAGTGTTAAGTACAAACTCCTGGCCTCAAGATCTTTCAACTCAATAAAGAAACAATTCAGTTTAATAAATTCAATTAATGTTTTATCTTGCAAATGTAATTCATGTATTCAAAAGAAATACATAGATTAAAATATTGTATATTTTCATTTAGATCATTAAAAAAACCCCAACAAACCAAAAAAATCTTGTCACTGATATTATGTGATTATTCTTTATTTTTAAACTTTTTTTTTACCTCCCAAAGAAGTTTTTTTTACTTGCCACAAAGAAGGGTGTTTTTTCTGCAAAAATATTTTCCTCTAAAACAATATAGTTTCCCCGTTATTTTTCATATCATTGTAAATTCAAAATGTGGGAAAAGGTAGAATTTATACAAAACCACACTCATCACAGTAGTTATCTGACATTTTGGGGAGAAAAAAAATCAAATTATTTGTCTTAGGAAAATTTTCTCATTCTAAAAATCAAATAAATGACAAAATTACCAGCTCAGAGTTCTCTTTTATACGTTTGGAATAAAATGTCGAGTCACGTTATCAAAACAAGTTGTTGAGGGAGATAGAAGGCAATAATAACTTCAGGTCCATGCTGTCCCAATGAATCCTTCTGTATTTCTATAGATTTAAAATAAAAGAAAAGCAAAATAATCCTGGCAGCTTTCAGCCCTCAAAAGTCCTAAGAACTGGTACCTGAACTTCTAGTTATCATAAGTAATGCCTGCAGAAAAAGTGAATTGAGAGCTGGCACACTGGAGGCTGTTTTCAAAATATCAATAGGGAAGACAACATATTTCTCCATAACACAATTGTCTTCAGCTGTCCTTGAAATGATTGACAGCCAGCATTAAGGTTTAGGGATGCTCAGAAGATATTTAGTGTCAAGTTCAATGTAGAATGTGCTAGTATTTTAAGAACAACACCTGTTCCAAAGCCTTTGAATACTATTATCAATCCCAGAAAACAGAAGGAGCCAGAAGCACTTGGCAAAATAAACTCTAAAAGAAGACTTTTCTTACTGTTAAAGAAGTCTCTCTCGTGTCTGCAATTTGAGACTGGCTTGTTTGTTTCTCTATTCCCCCTCCTCCCCTTTTTTCCTTCTTTCTAATTTATTTATTTTTAGATTGAGTGGGCATGAAACAACATTGCTTCGGGATCAGGTTGTTGCTTGCACACTTTTTCCTTCTAGTCACTTTAACACAAGGTAAGGTAAGCTTTCTTGTGACAAGGCAAAACTACTGTAAGCAACTGCCTTTGCTCACCTTTTCCAGGCAACAGTTGATGTAATACAGGCAACTTGCATTTCTTTCAAAAATACATTTCCTCAGAATAGTACTAACAGCACTTAATGCTCTGTAAACCCATACCTTTCTTGATTTATTGTAATATATTCATGCATCTCTATTTGCTTACACTTCTACATGTGCTTGAGGCAGCGGCTTTTTTTGTATTTCTATTGTTCTGTTGCCCTAAACAATATTCTGAGCACCTTTTCTTTGCACCCAGAAAGACTGGGAATGTGTATAAAATTGCTACCTGCACACGTAAAATAAAAAAAAAAAAATAAAAGTTGAATACATAAGAGCAATGATCACAATAAGAGAAATCTATTTTCAGGGTAAACCTATTTACTCATTGAAATGTTATCAGAGAAGAAAGTAGGAAATGTTTGGAAAGAGAAAAAAGGGTAAACTTACAGAACCTCTCTAGTGTGAATCCTGATAATCATCTAAGATTTAGAAACCCTCTAAAGAGATTTTTTCCATTCACACAGAGTACATGTTCATTCAAATATATGTCACTTCAAATATACAGATTTGTTTCGATCACTGCACTGTGTATCAGGTTTCTACCCTGAAGCAATGCAGAGGATAATATTCTTTTATTATTCAGAAAAAAAAATCCCTTATTTACTTACTCTTTTCCACTCTTAAGTTTCAAACACTTGCCTTGAATTCAAATACAGAGTTTATTTCTGTAGTAATGATGTGTGTTACTAGTCTAACTTTACATTTATAGCATTAACCTAAGACTTAAAAGTGGTGTGATTAATGAATTATATATATCCTCTGAATGGAAGAACTGCATAATTATCATTCTATCTTCTTTCTGTGTAACAAAAAAGAAGAGAACACTACCTGACAACTTGAATACATCAGCGTTTTCTATAGCAATAAGATGTTCTCTGAATAAAATATACCATAATGACCATTTTTCATGATTTTAAGGAATAGCCCAGTGATTGCATATTAAAAATGGTACCTGCACACGTTTTTTTTCCCTTGAATTAGATCCTTTGGACCAGAAATCAAGAATTAAGAAACATGATTGTAAGATGCCTCCAAAACTTTCAGGTCTAACTTCAGTTCAGGTTAGAATCAGAAGTTACTGTAGCTGTTGAAAGCAAAGATCACCAAATAACCCAAGCTTAAATTATGAGGTTCTACACCTTCAACATTTGTGCCAAAAGAAGAGGAAAAGATTTTCCAATTAGCTTCTTAATCTAGCCTCTTGGTTATTTCCAGCAAAGAGCAACAACAGATTCCAAACATCCAACCCCTGGTTTATATTCAAAATCACATTTGTCTTTTTTTAGTAACAGAGCTACAGTGAGCTGCAACACAGGCCACATCTTACAGAGACAAGTACAGAGAGGCAAAGTCTGCTCTTTTGCTCTCTGAGCTGAGAACAGGCAATATTTTTTCCAGTGTTGACTGTATACTTTTGCAGTGAAAAATACGTAATTAATTCAGGAAACTTCATTATTTACTTATCCAAGGATATAAGTAAAAAGCCCAAAACAATTCTTCATTAACATAAGACCAACAGCATCTGACTCACTTCATCTTTATGACAAAGAACTAGACCAGCTTTACTGCACCTGCACTCCCTCAGAGGGAGAGTTTGACAGACCACGAGCTTTTTCACTGTCACTGCTTGGAAGTCTCTTTGACACTAATCAGTGAATATCATAGTTTGAGTCACCCTTCTTTGGACACAGGATTTTACAGAATCACAGAATCAATTAGGTTGGAAAAGACCTCTGAGATCATCAAATCCAACCTTTGACTGAACACCACCACGTCAATGAGACCATGGCACTAAGTGCCACATCCAGTCTTTCCTTAAACACCTCCAGGGTCAGTGACTCCATCAGCTCCCTGGGGAGCCCATTCCAATATCTAATCACCCTTCTGTGAAGAATTTCTTCCTAACGTACAACTTAAACCACCCCTGGCACAGCTTGAGACTATGTCCTCTCGTCCTGTCACTTACTGCCTGGGAGAAGAGACCAACCCCCACCTGGCTACAACCTCCTTCCAGGCAGTTGTAGAGTGATAAGGTCACTCCTGAGCCTGCTCTTCTCCAGGCTAAATAACTCCAGCTCCCTCAGCTGCTCCTCATAGGACATGCACTCCAGACCCTCCACCAGGTTTGCTGCCCTTCTCTGGACCCTCTCCAGCACCTCAATGTCCTTCCTGAATTGAGGGGTCCAGAACCAGACACAGGATTTGAGGTGTGGTGTCACCAGTGCCAAGTACAGGGGTAGAATCACTTTCCTGGTCCTGCTGGACACACTGTTCCTGATATAGCCCAGGATGCCATTGGCCTTCTTGGACACCTGGGCACACTGCTGGCTCATGTTCAGCTGGCTATCAACCAACACCATCAGGTCCTTTTCCGCTGTGCCACTTTCCAGCCACTTTGCCCCCAGCCTGTAGCTGCAGCACATTTTGTCTTTGTAAGGTGGACCATTCTGATCCTGGAGTCTGATCAATGACCTTCTTCCCCTGAAGTTCAGTTGTTGTTTCCCTACATCTGATACTGCTGCAATTCCTTGAGCCCTTCTGGGAGAGAACCACTAAGCAGCCAAGAAGCACTTTCCTGCTTTTGAAGTTTTTGTGATATGATTATGCAGCACATTGATCAGTGTAGGGAGGCTAGGATTCACCCTGAATGAGACATAGAATCTGACAATGAAGTTGCAGAGAGTGTTAGTGCATTGGTTCAACCTAGCAGACATCACTAGTTTGTTTATGAGACAGAAAGGCAAGCGATGGGGGTAGCTGGTGAAGAGTGGGGGAGGAATCTGACCCTGCAATCTGGAAACATCACTGCATACAGAGGCTTTCAGCTCTGTACCAACTGATGATGATGCAAAAGAAACAACCTGGTTCTGCCCACAGTACCAGCAGAAGTATGCTGGCATCACATTTGATATGCTCAAATCTGTATGTTCTGATCAGGAATCCTGCAATCGCACCTGAGGGTAACCAAAGCAATCAGAAAACTGATTCCATCTGATCAACAAGGAAAAAAAAAGTTATGAAAATTGCTGCTTAGGTGCAAAGCTCTTTTGTTAGTACTTGAGCAATGTTTTAATTGGAAAACATATCTGAATATATTTGTTCAGCAAATACAGAATTATCTAATTGTCACCACTGACGGTGAGCAAGAAGGAATTAACTCAGCTTGATCTTCAGAGAAGACTGATCACGCAAGATTGATAATAAGAATGTGAAGTACACACTTAATTTGGAAACTGATAAGATTTGACAGACAAGAGATAATTATAGAACTTCAGCTGTCATTTTATAGTATAACTATACACAAAATTGTTGTCCTTTTTTTGATTATAAATTAATGAAGTTATTTGCTGAATCTCTGTTAGCTTTTCTCCATGAGAAAGTCTCACAGATTTTCAACAACAACGACCCCCGCTATGTATTTAATCTATTTAAATAAATAAATAGTGCATAGAGAGTATTTTTATTTACATATATATAAATGAAAACAATAGAACATAATTTCCTACCATGCAACTGTTTTTTAATACTTTGCCTAATCTAAATAGGGTTAAGAAGCACAAATACCCAAATTTCCAATTCAAAAGCTTGAAGTGAAATAACTCACTTCAGACATTAAGTTTCTTAATATTTGGTGGCGGGGTTAATTATAGGCTTATATTTGAAATATTTTCACACTTGAAAATTATATTTTATTCTGAAAATATAAAAAGAAAAACAAACCCCCAAACCAGCAAAAAAACCCCTAAGCCAAAACCTACTCATTTGAAAATTTTTGTATTTTTTTTCCCAATTGGCAATAAACTCGTTGCTAACAGAGGGAGCAAAAAGTCTTTGGATGACCTGGTGCTTAGCTATTGGGGGGGGGGGGGGGGCAGGGGAAAGGAGCCCTTTGAGAAAGCATTGACTTAAATTACAATGTCAGGAACACAAAAGATATTTTCAAGTTGTGAGAAGGTGGAGGTACAATAGCACATAGGCAGATCCAAGAGTTCTGCCATGGAAATCCAGATAAGCAAACCTTTAATGCTGTTCTTCCACGTGTGCAACTCATGTAATAGGAAGTTTGCAGGAAATCTCTGCAATCCCCTATACAGCTAAGAGGCACCCCAAAATTAATCTAATTCTTTTGCTTAGCACATATACCCTGGTTTCATATGTAAAGAATATTTATGTATAACATACAGACAACAAAATATCTACTGAGAGCATTCTGAGCACCTGAAGAACCTGTCAAGCAGCTGTTATATAAGTTTTTGAGATATTCAATTTTTCATAACTGCTAATTAGACATAAATCATTGCAAAAGTAAAATTTAAAAAATTATTTGAATTAATTTTTGAAAATTCCGTGCAAAGCAAAGCATACTTTCTAATATTATCTGGAATCCCTTCTTGCACTCTTGCCCGGAATTAGAATTATCCCTCTTCTGGATTAAAGATGCATTGGTGGATTAGTCTATCACTGATGACAACATAATATATCCTTCCCACAGGCTTAAACTGGAAAGAGGTCTGTTAACTACAGAGTATATTAGAACAACTGCCAAAAAACCCCCAATACCAAAAAACCTTTGGCAGTATTTTAACATTTAAATATCATCATGTGTGAGGTCAAAGCAGTTTGTGAAACATAACCTCAGGTTCACTGCCATGTATCAGTCCTATTCCTTTCACAGACTGTATCGTCTGTAAAACTAGTGAGACATGGGACTGATTCCTGCAAGGATTAGCCACTGATATTACTTTTATCTTGAGCCACCTGAACAAGCTCTGGAATACCAACCACACAGGCACTTTAAGTGAAAAATAAATTAGTTTTAATTTTTCTTCTTGATGCTTGGATATATATACACATTTTGCAAAACTGTACTTTTTAATTTGGTTTCTTTTTGTCAGTTTAGAAGTATTAATTTTTATATTTAAATTTAGGATTTTCAAAGCTACAAAGGAGATAAGCTATTTCTGGAGGTTTTAAATTTAGTTATGATGTGGAGTGATCCACAGAACTTTGTTTCAGATCACATCAAGTTGATTCATTGCTTTACCCTAACACTCTAAAGTAGATATTATGTTATTTTGTAAATTAAGAGACATACTACCAGATTTCGATAGAATACCACCATCCTCCAAAGTTTTACTAGATGTAAGACTATCTAGTTCATAAAACATCATGTGAACTACTGGGAATATTTCACATGTCAATAATCATACCATAACAACTTCTAGAATACGCTTGCTTAATATTTGAGGTAAATTCTGGAACACTAACTAAGCCCAAAAATCTCTGTGCCTGTAATAAAAAAATAATGTGCTGTATTTTCTGGTGAAATTAAATATCTAATTACATTATTTTCCAATTACATTCCAGGAAAAAGTAGATGAGTTGTTAGCATTAAATTTCAATGTAAGACACTGAGGTCTGTTTCTTGTTTAAGAAAAGATCATTCCATTTGACTTCATGAAGCGCAGGAGAATCATTGCCTTAAAAGTGTGGCTCCATTTGGGTATAGAATTCAGCTAAGTAATAAACTTTCTACCACACTTATCTGTTGGTGTCACTGAGATGTGGATTAAACATTTTTCTAGTGTTTTATTTAATAAGAGACCTGCATGACATCATTAACATTGCTTGCTAAATTGGATCTTTGAAGAACGGTATAGAATTCATGAAGCATTTGTGTGCACAGCTCGCAGGCTGCATGCTCCATCCTTTGAAAGGAAGCCATTGTAAAGGGGGAGGGTCCTGAGCACAAAGAAGGGAAGAACTGCTTTTCTGGCAAATAACAGTATCAGCAGCAAAACTCTTATTAGTACTGCTTCAGTATGCAGTAAATAATACTCATACACTTCACAGCAATAAAAGGGTGGAGGATGGGGGAAAAGGACTTTGAGTTCTGCAGTTGAAGGAATTTAAAGGTACATCTAAGCAGTCTTAAGAGACACTGCTTTATAGAGAAGTATCAGTTACATACAGCCCTGGATCATAATTATTTGTGTATGCTCAGATTAGCAGAACAGTTATAATAAAGCTCTGTGCTTCTCTGCAGTTGATCTCAGTGACTGTATTATTTTCTTGACATTTTACAACTTATTGATTCAACAATCACAGTTCAGTTGTCTTAATCACACAGTAATCAAACCATCGAGGAAATGCCAATAGATATGCAATCAAGATTTCAAACCAAATAGATGGCAATGTTTTCAGTCAAGAAACCGCCAGTAGCAACTCAAATCTGAGTTGTTTTTCCTCCACGATGTATGCCTGGGTTTTTAGAAAGGGAATTAAAGGGAAGGGAGTTCATTTTGGTCCAAATCCACTATCTCCCCCTTCCTTTTTAGTTGCTTTAATATGAGTGAGCCCCATCAAAGAAGAAACAAAACTCAAGACTCCTACAGGCGAGTCCTAACCCACGGCCGGAGGGGGAGCACGCCAGCCCCCCACGGGAAGGCAGTGCCTTGCCGGGAAAGCTCCCGGCGGAGCCGGGGCGCCGCGGGAGGAGCCGTGTGCGGGAGCTGGGAGCGGAGCCCAGCGCCGGACCCGCCCGAGGCCGGGACCTGTCCACGGTTCTGCAGCCGGGCGGCCGCCGCTGTCGGCGGCACCGCCGAAGAGCCCTTCCCCTGCTCCTGGCTGCCTCCCTCCACTAACGCCCTGCAACAGCTGCTGCCACGGATGAACCCGATTTACGGGAACTCAGCTTTTAGGGAGGAGATTTAATATGGGGGCTGGAGGTAATAAAGACAAAAAAGAAAATCCCAAAACCTCCCGCCAAAGCCCTGCCCAGGCTCTGAGCGAACCTTTCCCTCGCGGTCTCTCGGCTGCTCGGGGCGCTGGGGAAGCCCCAGCCCAGTGTACAACTTTCCTGCAGGGATCCTGGCTCCGGTCCCCTTGAAGCCTCCGGACAGGGGGTCAGGGGCAGAGGGTACCGGGCACCCTCCTCACCTGCAAAGCTGTGGAGAAACCAGGCAGGAGAGTGGGAGAGGCTGAGAGCTCCCTCGCCTCCCCCTCCTCATTGCCGGCTTCTGGTACCAAGGAAACCCCAGGGCGGCGGAGGGGAGGGAAGAGGAGCCTCCCACCACACGCGCAGCGCCCTCCGTGTATCCCCTTCTCCGGGCGTCCGGAGCCCCAGCCCGGACTCACGTGTGCCGTCAAACCGGGTGGCGATGGTGTCGAGGAAGGTGTTCTGCGGTGCCAGTAATCCCTTCATAACCGGCATTTTTCCAGCGCGGTGCGAGGTTCCCCATCAAAGTTTGTCTACGAGGGTGGTTCGAGAAGAAAGTGCATAGGGCGCCCGGGGGAAGGCAGGGAGGGAGGAGGCGGAGGGATAGAGGGGAGGAGGATGGGGATGCCGCCGCGCCGCCTCCGGCGCCTGGAGCCCCCCTCTCGTCAGCCCCGACACCGCACAGCGCTCCCGCTCCCGCTCCCGCCCCCGCTGCGAGTGCCGGGCGGGGCGGCGCGGGGCGCGCACAAGTGCGGGACGGAGCACAGGTGGGGGGCCGAGCACAGGTGAGGGGCCGCGCCCCCTCCCCGCACCCCTCTAAAGGCAAGGGGGACAGGGGCGCCAGTGGAAAGCGGCCGTGAGGGAGGACAGGCCGGAGAAGGGCAGGGAGCTGGGGAAGAGGCACTTTTATCCACCTGTGGCCGGAGCCGGGTGGGGCGGGGCGGCACAGCACAGGGACCGGCGGCCACCCGGGCGCTGCGAGGCTTCTTCCGCCCCCGCCAGGTTTCGGCTCTACCACGAGAAGTTTCCCAGGCCTATTAGCTCACATGAACCCTGTTCTATGAGTAACAATATCGCAGCGTAAAGCACGGGCTCTTAAGCTGCTGGAAGGAGAAACGCCCTTGAAGGATAGTAAATGCCTCTGTAGGTGCTCAGTGGAGAGCAAGACTAGAACATGGATAATGCTCCATCAGGTGTGTGATCTCAGGCATTATTTGTATTTATGTATTTATTTAAGGGATAGACACTTGCTGTCACTGTGAATATCTCCTAGAATATTCTTTCAAAATTTTTCCCTGAAAAATTCATGAAATAAATATATTTTTTTTCTGCCAGCCAAAAAGAGAATTGAGATTTATGTCCTAGATCAGGAGGTGTAATGTGTAAATTAAAATAAATAAATATATAACAATAGTATTGAGGTAGCAGGCACTCCCCATTGGGATGAGTAACCTGCTCAGGCTGGTACCATGGCTCTTTAAATGCTGCCAGATAACTCTCCATAGTACAGTCATTTCACTCAGTGTAGCAGCAATGGCAAAACTTCTCCGTCTTCTTTCAGGACTAAAATACTCTAGAAAAAAGAAGTGGAAGTACGCTCCCTAATCTAGAAAATCTCTGTACAGAGGAAGCCTGTTGGGCTCTTGCTATTTCACAGTATTGCTTTTCTGTATTTTTTGTGATTCCCATTTATTTATGGTTCTCTCTTTCTCCATGTAGTTAGAGGACTTTGATTCCCACTTTTTAGCTTAAGCAGCCAGAGAGAGGTTCCAGAAGAGATGAAAAGGGTCTTTCTTTACAGCACATAATTAAAAGTAAAAAACACCAAGAACCTCAGAAAATGCTGATGCATAGGGTTTATGGCATAATATAAAGTCTACCCGTGGTAACCCCTCCTTGGCTCTGAAGAACACAGCAATATTTTGCTGAGATCATGAATCTGTCCAATTGTCCTTGTAGTAGAAGCCTGTACAAATCAGCTGACGTAGAGCTGCCAGCTCAGTTTTCAGAAGCAGCACGTGAAAAGAGAGACTGCCTTACGCTACTTTGGAAGTCTCCAAGATCACACAGTACCATCAGTTTATTAGCTAGCTGATAAACTTCAAATTCCTGTCAACCTTGTCCTTAAACTGTACGAACACCAGTATTGCCCTTAAAATGTACAATTTTTAATACTGAATGCCAGAAATTTTTAATTTTCTTTACTTATTATTCTCACATCTTCTAGTTCAATATAAGCAGAGTCACAAAATTAATTTCTCTTGATAGGTTTCCATTTAATTTCACTGGCTATTTGGGTTTGATGGTACAGCATGTACCTACCTATGAAATAAAGAAAACTCTGTTCCACTAGAGCATGATCAGATTTTCAATTCTGACAAAATGTTCAGCACAGAGGTTGTTAAGGTAAATCTGAATATTTGAAATCTGACAAGGGACTAACCTATGTTGTAGCTGTGTGTTGTGGTTGTATTTCGGTTTGTGTTCTTTTCCATGGCTTGCCTAAACATCATTTTAGTAGGTATATGGTGAAGGAGAAAGGAATATATTCTTAATTTTACTACAGGCAGCCAGGAGACAGTAACTCATACATGCAAATTAAAGTTATAAATTTATTTCTTAATTTTGATCATCACGAAAAGGGAAAAAGAGACTATTTTCCAGGGGAGTCAAATTGTTATCTGATAAGTCTGCAAGCCCATAAGTGACTAAGACTGAACCTCCTCACACACAGAGACCACCAAGTCTGAGCTGTAATCATACAGTTTGAGGGTTCTATTATATAACAGCTTCAGTAAGTTTAGAGCTTTATTAAGAGCTCATGGAAATTTCTTAACAATCATGAGACAGAAAATCCTTGAATAAAGCCTTAAGACTTAGATTGGGCAAAAAAAATGCCAAAAATTTATGCAAACACACACCTCAGAAAGGATGGATATGTGCCAGAGGAGTTACATGGCATATTTCATGATAATGGTGAACACAATTTACAGTTATTGAAATATATTCACCACTAGTCAGGAGGATGTGATAGCAATGGCAGTGAAAACTCTACCAACGATGAAATTCTAGTGATGGACAAGAGCGAGGGACAATTCCAAACTCTTTACAAGGAGAACATGCCAAACGCCCCTTCACCTGTGAGAACTTCAGAAAAGAGGAAGTTTGCTGTGCTTTACGAATACTCACAACCTTGGCGTACTCTTATAAATTGGTTATGGAAATAACTATGTACTATGAACAACTGGTAACAATTAAGCTTCTAAAAATAATGTTTGTGTTCTACATATCACAAAACAACCATCCAAACTTCTCTGAAGTAGAACTAATGAAACATATTACAAAAATGATGCATTTAAATAGCCTTAAACTACAGAAGAAGAGAAACTGAAGTACAATATCCAGTTTTACACTTGTACTTAGCATATTCTACAACCTTTTACTTATTAGAGTAATCCTCCTTAGTAGAGACTGGTACCTAACTTCAGAGAGTTAGCTGCAAAACACAAAATGTTAAAGTTGCTCAAAGCAGAAAAATATAGCAGGCTGAAATTTCAGTGAGTTAAGTAGCTCAGAAAAGCAGAGAAAAGAGCTAAGAGTATATAAAAGAAAGGTGAAGGAGCAGCTGAAGTTTGCAGTCAATTCCTGGAAAATTATTTTTTAAGCTTTAAACAAAAAGCAAACCAGGGACTCTGAATAGTCACAGACTGATTTTCATTTTCTTCTTTTTTATTTTTTTATGTTTAAGAAAAAGTAAAATACAAAAATACAAACCAAGGTGATTTTTATCTTGTTTCAGGAAATCAGCTTTCAATTTTGATATATTAATTTTGAATGTTTCGGATATTTAGACATGGTCTCTAATATATTACATATATTTGCTGGTAAGGACAGATAAGTAAGAGTTGAAAACTAACTTTGATTTTCGTGTATAAATCAATATCCATGTAAAGTAAATAGCCCACTCCCTGTATTCCTATCTTTCTTTGTTCACTGTGGAGCATTTTGCTGAATTCAAAACATAAGTATATATAAAAATATATATATTAAAGTTAAGAAAGTCAGTACCAGAGCTGAGAAACCAAGTACTAATAGCACTGCTGCTACTCTTCAGGTTGCCATTAGCATCCAGAGACTACAGTTTAGACCAGAAGTACTATCTAAAAAAATAAGGTTTGTTGCTTCAAATAACTCAACAATATATAAGTATATCATATAAATATATATATATATAAACTATATTCTCAGCCATACATTTCCCCCTACTTATCCACAGCCACTTGGGCACTTAACATAGCCCATTACATTGTGAGGCACTGAATAATCTTTTTAAATATTGCTTGTTACCCAGAAATGAGGGTATGTGCAGAGTTTTGCACAGAATGTATGTAAGGAGCAGCATGTTGTAGCATTTTTGGTCATAATTGTACACCTTTTTTCTTCATTTATTGTTTAAATAAAAGCACATATTCCAAATTTTGTTATTAATATTCTACAGTACAATGATTTACCTCGTAAAATAAGGAGTTAGGAGTTGCTTATTGCTTCCCTGGCATAACCACTTGACCTCAACTTACCTGCTGCAATTATGCAAATAAAAACAGCTAGTGAAAATCAAATTAACAAGGACTGCCTGCAGCTTACTTTTGTGCTTGAAATTGCCACCCACTTATTTGTTTGTTAACCTTGGCATCCAGTGGAAAAAAGGGAATTATGAAGCAGCCTGAAAATTCCAGGAAAGGGCAAAGAACGGCAACCTGCTGTTCATCCTCCATGAACAGGCTAATTTAGCCTGAAGTAGTGCGTGTTAAGAGTATTATCCTAATAAATGATCACTGTGCTTCAAGAAGTGCCTTTTGTTGTGCATAAGCCAGCAACAGAACTTTTCAAGAATAGAGCTGCATAATTGAAGCTCTGCCAAGCAAGGGACAGTTTAGATGCAAAGCTGGCACCTCTGGCTCAGGAGGACACTAAGTTCCTATAAACTGGAAAAGGTTGCAAGCAAGCAGAAGAAACCATACATGGCACTACCTTGAATGAAGTTAAAGATTCAAACCTCACTTTTCCTCTGCTGCTGGCAAACATCCATGAAACATTTTGGCAAAAGCCTCATTTCTAAGCTTAAAAGGATTCAAGCTTATCAATGTTAACAGACGTCATTCACTAAGGTACTGAAAAATTGATGTGGTAGATTCACAAGGTTCTAATTGTATTGATATCACCATCATATTGGGCTGTAATTTATGTACTTGTTTCCTTTTAATATATATAGGAAGTCACACATCATGTTTCATTTCATTACATATGAATGAACTCAACTACTCAGAATACTCAACTACTTAGAATAACAGTTTATGTGATATTGATTTGGTATTTTATAGTTAGAAAGCTCTTGCTATATTCAGACCCAGGTTTCACATGTGCTGTGGATTTACAAAAAGAGGAGATGCTGCCTCTTGTTTTCTGTAAAGCAGAAAGTGAATTAAGACCTGAAGATAGCTCAGTTGTCAAACCAAAAAATTAGTCAATGGTGAATAGACTCTACCAGATCTAAAAATCAATAAGGTTATAAAATTTCTATTTCTGTCCCCACTTTCCTATCCATAAAAGCAGAATCATAGTTTTCACGTTCAATGATAGTGTGGATACTATTAACGTGTGTGTAACAACAAAATTTTGCAAAAACATCTGATAAAGCTAGAAGCAAATTAGCAGTTGTCATTCAACAGATGTTTGGATCGTGTTCAGAAAGGTATTGAAGCACATTTCAAACAACAAAGAATTAAGAATACACTGAATTGTTCTATCATTAATTGAGCACCATCATGTGGGGAAAAAATACTCATTGTTTACAGGAAAAAAATACTGCCTAAAGGAGAAATGTGCATCTATACTCAGAATTAACATCCAAAGCTGAATAAGAAATATCTAGTTTGAATCAATTTTGGTTTCCATCAGAAAACAAAATCAAAAACAACCCAGCAAACCATCCAAAACCCTCAAAAATAATACTACTAGTATTAAATAAATTTAAAAAAAAAGTCACGTTACACTTCTGCAGATGAACCTATGGTTAGCTAAACGGGAACAGAAGTTTTCTTCTTAAAATCTATGCGGAAAAATAAAGATAAAAAGAAAATTGGATTCAGAAGAGACTGAAATGTAAAAGCTTATTTTGTATTTCCTGGATATGAAAGACACTGCAAGCCTGTTTACCTCACTGTGGCATTGCGGTGATGTTAAAGGATCCTGTAGGTTATGAGGAGAGTTGTTTTGGTTCCAGTTCTTTCCTTTGAATACTTAGTGAATGCAAATGCAGCTGTTGAGATAGATCTTATACAGTAATATCAGAACTTCACTTATTTATGACCTGGAGTTTAAAATTATTTCACTATAAAAAGTTATCCATTTAAGTTTATCTACTTGAATTCAAAGAGTACCATACCAGAATTATTTGCAAATTAAGATTGTGCTTAGCGAAAGAAAAGGAGTCTCAGTCTAAAAGATTAAGAGGTGATACTGACTGTATAAGAGACATAGTAGGATGCTTAGAATAAAGAATAATCACAAGCACAGCTCTAGATATGGGATTTGCTCTTAAGCCTTAAACATGATCTTCCTACATGCAGATGTAAAAAGTGATTCCTCTCACAGATCCACCAAAGCTAATTAGAAATTATGCTGCCTTCTTTCCACACATATATCCCCTGAACGTTGGGAAATAACCATCTAAATTTCATAATCATTTTCTAAACACTATTATTAAAACGCAACTCCAAAGATAACACAAATTCCTTCATAAGTACACCTATTTTAAAATTATTAAACCAGATAAGTGGAAAATCATTTATTCTATTCCTCACCTGATTTTTTTTAGCACAACAAGAGCTAATAAGTGCAAAATTACTGCTTAAGCTTCTTCAGTATCACCAAAATATCTCACACGACTCAGCAATATTTTTCATGGCTTGCACCAGTGCAATAAAGACCAGGATGGGACACACCAGCTAGTTTTACTTTATTAATATTTCTGATTTGCAAAACACTACAGGTAAGGCTAAAAGAATTAAACAGTACAGCTATGCTGGTCCCTAGCAGTGTTGTGGTGCTGATTTGAATTACGATTTTGGTGACCATTCATGAAGCGACAAGAGAGCAGTAAGTGACAGGAACACTGTTTTTCATAAATCACTGCAAGTCACGAAAGGCTAGCAAGACACAGAAAAGTCAAAAGGAAACAGAATAGTATTTCACTAGATGTCATCTTCAATTTTGTTTTCAGTGTAATTGCTTTGACAGAGGATTCATTAATAAAAAGCCTGGATGACATTACTGAGTTTTATTTCCTTTTTTCCTCTTGGATTTTACTGCATTTTAAGACATGAAAATCTCATATTAAAATATAAGATTAATAGCTAAAACATGTTAGATAGCATTCAAAGTTTCCACGCTCATAATACACAAGTATTTCTATTACTTCATATCACAAAGACACAAAATTTAATGCTATGATGTACGTATTTTAATAGACATGTAAATTAATACAAAAATTAGATCTGACAGTTTTTCTACAAAAAACATGCTACTAGAGAGACATAGGTGCAAATTCTTTGCTATTTAAAGATTTTGATTGGAAATACGGATAACATTCAATTATATGGCTGTTTTTTTTGTGAATTGAACAGTAAAAGCATTCTCAAAGCTGCAACTGGCAAGCTTCACAGAAGCAAATATCTGACTTCAAGTATTGCTGTTAAGTTTTGCTTTAGGAAACTCCCAGCAGGGAAAATTCAGGTTCTACCCCATTATGTAGGTATAATAAGCGTATTTCGTAGTACCCTTCACAACACCTAAACAATATCTGGACTGTATTTGTGAACTTCATTCTTTTAGCATTGTTTTACACAGTAGGGATTCAGGGTTAATACTTATGGCAGGTCAAATGTACCTTCTACTTCAATTGAAATTTTATGTGACTTTAATGGACTCTAAAAGTATCCTGAGGTCTTTAATCTTTGCCATAGAAGACTGTAGATACAATGATCAAAAGTGTGATAAAATACAGAGATCAAAAATTTTGTTTGTTGTATCATTAAAATATTATAAGTAGGGGCTTAAAATACTTCCATTAAAAAAAGTACTAATTTAAAAATATCTAAAGTGAGTTAGACTTATTTCATGAATCCTTGCATCAACTAGAATAGACAAAATTGCTACAGATACTGCAATATATATAACCTTTCTGAAATATGAGAAAAGCAATAGGAACCATTTTCCACAGTTTTTAGATAAAACTTTTTTTAACTACGGTTCAGATTATATGACTTTTCCATTATACCAGTGATCACTGGTATTCTTCCCACTTAAGTCAATTACATGGGAGTCTAAAAATAAATCTAAAAAACCCAACAACAACAACACAAAATCCACAACCTTTTGACATGCAGTAAATCTTATTTCTACATTACAAGTTCTTCAGAAGACAACAGATAAACTGCAAGCAATTAAAGAACAAGAGTCTAACTTGATCCATCCTCAAGGGTATAACAGAACAGCCTTAATATTGATTGGTTTGCTTTTTAATCTTCTCTAACTCATCAACTTCTTTTCCATCTTAATAAGAGTTTCATTAGTTGTTCTTCTTATGAGGCCATTTTACAAGAAAAATAAAGATACCTCAGTAGTCATATGTAATGTTTTTCTACCTAGAAGATACTCAATATCTTCACAAGTAAACTAAACAAATGACCCTGTTTTCATCCTTATTAGAAACGCATACACCTTTCTCTCTTATTTTAGAACATTTATTTCCATAAACGTGTCTTCACTGAATGTGTGATGTGAGTTAGATATTTATGAAGAGAAACACTGCAAAGGGATAGGCATAGAAAAGGAACACTGCAGGAAAAAAGCTCCACTGCTGGTTTGGAGAAAAAGAACCACACTCAATGAGTAAGACATTATTGGCAAAGAAATCCTGTGTAGGTAGACAGAAGAGGAAACATTTGATAGGTGAAAGTTACCATATTTGGCACAAGAATAAGCTTTAAACTAAATCTGTTGTGCAACACATGTGACATCAGGCAAAACGGGGTTTAAGTAGGAGGAGATGATATCTAGGGAGAGAAGAGTGGGCAGCACACCAGGTCTAAGAGAATGAACAGCAAGAGATTCAGGCAACGCTTAGTTGTGCAGAGGCCAAAAAAAAAAAAAAAAAAAAGAAAAAGAAAATGAAAAAAAAGTACAGTATTTTTGTCTGTAACCGAGACCATTGTGAGAATATGTAACTCAGGATTAAGGTGAGTTTTATGCTGGAATCACATCCATCCTGGTTTTGCTTGCTCTTCTTCCAGCTAACTCCAAACAGGGCATATAACTAGAGGTTATTTTTGGATTTTGTTTGAAGAAGTGAATCTTGAACTCCAGTCAGCTCCAAAATACACTGCACTAGTCCACACGACACTTTGAAACTGAAAAATTCTTGGTTTTGTTCAGATTTTGACCTTTTCCATTTTTTTACAGCATTTCAAAGAATTTGGGATTTCAGTGTCAATCCTCTATTTGCTTACCTTCTATACAGACTCTTTTATACACTTTTATATGTTCCACCTATAAGCAGTGCTCTGATCCTGCAATAGGTTGAAGCAAGTAAAGCCTTGGGTACGCGCAGCTTTCTGCGTAAGAAAATTAGTATAACATAATAGCTAGGTGTAAGGATTAGACTGAGGATCACATTACAGGATTAGGGCAAATATACATGCAATGGATTCCGTAGGAAATGACCAGCCCTGCAGTAGAGGTAGCCTCAGAGTCCTATTTATAGTATAATCCACTCCCTAGTCAGGTTGAATTAATATCCTTATCCTTTTTGCATATACTAGTTGGCATATTCTTGGTACAATTTTCAAGACTAATCTTTTATCTAGGATGGCATTTGCTGTTACAGTGCAGTTTAAAACTCAGTACAGAATTTGTGTCAGCACTTTTTGTCCCACAAAAGGCTAAATTAAAGTATTAAAACATAGATAATGCAGCCATTGTCCTGAAAAAACTCAGAGCTTCTTCCAGCCTCATAATAGATGAGCACACTAAAATCCATGAACACTTTATATGCATTTTTTTGAGACAGAAAAAATGCCATAGAAAAGGTTTCCCAACCATGGAAAAGGTTTTCCAGCTGTGTTCTTCCGAAACACATTTATTTTCCAAGAACTAGCACTTTATTCTTCTTCTTGGACTAAAAACCTCTTCAGATTAAGGTTTGAGTTAAAATAATTTGTTTCACACTAAGGGACAGAAACCTGTGATCACCTTCATGTATTTGATCTAGCATCAAAGACAGAGGTGAGAATCATTCTATCTTTAGCAACTTAGTGGGATCAAGTAATGCGGAATCAATTCCAGAGTGAGCTGAAATATGCATCTTGACATTCAAGATTTGCACAGAATTCATTTTCCTACCTTTTTTCTAGTTAAGTTGGTCTACCGGGTTATCCATAGGAAATGTCAAAAGCCTTACAAAAATAAGCATCACAACTTTACTCAAGTGAATTAAGACATATTGACATTATGAACAGGTCTTTATATATATCCCCAATATCACCTGTCAGAAGATGAACAACAACAATTAAGAGCTAGATATTTTGAATCTTTTCATCGAATTTGTTTGAAGCCATATATACATGTAAACATGTAGGCGCAGTTTATGCTTTGGATTTTATCTGAATGATATTAGCTCACAATTCCCCCAAGTAAATTTAAAATTACCAAAATACACTTTCCAAATAAAATTCTGGGTTCCTGTAATCCAAACATTTGTTATTTCATTAGAATTTAAGTCAGATATTTACTAGACAGGCTAACAAACAGATAGTATCTATGTTCAGTAAATAGTTGGATAGATATTTTTACAGCTAGAACATTATAGAGCTTATTGGCCCGAGTGGAGAATAATCACTCACAGTAGTTTTAATTTGTTGTATTCTTTTAGCAGCTGAGAGAAACATTTGCTATTTTCTCCTTTATGCTTAAAGTTAACAGCATTTGTTTTTATTTTATGATAAACTATATGGAGGATGAACACTTGGACAACTTGTAAAGAACCAAAATATGATCATAACTATTGCACAAACTAGGGTCTAGGAGGTTTGTTTTATTTACAAGAATAAAGGAATTATTACAAAAAACAATAAGTGAACAATCTATGAAAACGCCTGCTGAAAAATCCAAGGATTGTACTGATATAATATATGGTAAACAAGAAAAAAAAAAGAATTTGGCAATCAGCAGGCCAAAGTTACTTATTAGATAAGTAAAATGAGAGTCCTATTGGCTTATTCTATCTCTTTTGTTTGATCCCCATTATGGCAGCTGAAGCTCATTTTCTCAGTGGGAATACAAGACCCCATGAACATACATCCCTCATACGCTCCAAAGTCACAGCTCTAACAGTGTGAGAGCTTGTTCTCCAAATTCTCGTCTTCACAACTCCTTTTTCATTTCTGCCTGCCCAGTGATCCTAAGACCAAATGTCTTTATCCCCCTTTGGGATAAAACAAAAGAGCTCACCTACCTCTGACAAGGCCTAGGAGTGGCATGCCCAATAAGGTCTCCAAGATAGGGCAGTGGCACAATTTTTGGAGCAAATATCATCCCAGAGTACCTGCTTGTGACCAACTAGTTACTTGTATGAAGAACTTGATTCCTCCTCCCTCCCCTCATTCCAGCTACATTTTCCTTTACTTCTCTATGCTTCCATTTTTATTTCAAAGTCTAAATTGTCATCCAGAACGGCCTACCTATCTAAAGAATGAATTCTGTCCTCTTTGGCAAGACAGCTGTTGTTCTCAGATTTATTGCAAAAACTTTCGACTAATCCTGTTGTTCTTCACAAACATTTAATTTCAAAACACTGAATGCCTTTTCCAAATTCAGGATATTTATATATTTGAGTACCCTGGAATGGATATTCTACATTTGCTACAGCTGCTAAATATTGATGTCCTTCTCTTGAAAGTCTGTCTCATTCAACTTCACATACTAACAAGATCATGGTAATAGCTCTGATATTTGGACCTCTTATCCTACCTAAAATGGCACAAAATGTAAGATTGCATTTGGACTTTCACATCCTTTAAACCAAAACAGAGAACACTATGACATTTCACATTAGTTTTACCTTCTTATTTTCTTACTTTGAAGAAGACATGCAATAATTTTTTGCAATTTACTTTTTCTAACCTTTGGACAATATGTATCTTTACTAAAGCTTATTGTGACTAATAGGAGAGAATTACGAGAATTATAGGAGAGAATCTCCTTATGTTGCTCTTTATTGACTAAAATACAGTGCGAGAATCAGCTTCAGCCTGTTCATACTTCGATTAAGTTCAGGTAAAACACTGAGTTCAAGATACTAATAATTAAAGATCAAATTTACACAGGCTTTTAGGTGCTTAAAGAAAAAGGCAGGAAATGTACAGGATTTTCAGAAATGTTTAATTGCTTTGTGTAATTTTGCCTCATGGGGATCACCTCATTTTTTTTCTGTAAATCCCAGTGGACATGTGACAAGATGCTCTCACTTTCTCTTCCCCTGTACGTGAAGGAAATTATTTATAGCCACCAGGACTCCCACTCTCCTTCTCATGGATCTTGATATCTCCCCAGTCCCCCCATATCATAGTCATAATCATAATCATAATCATAATCATTCCCTCACCTTTGCTTATCCATCCCATTTTACAAAGATGAGTGAGGTGGTCTGCTCCCAGAAGCACCATCCAGGGCAAGTCTGAACAAGTCAGCAGACAGCAGAGACGAATGGTTAGAGTCAGGAACCTCTTCAGCCGTCTAGCAGCAACAGCTAAAAAGAGGATGCAGTCAGACCCTCACCACTTTGGAAGTCTGGCCGAAGTAATACATGATCTGAGCCCTTATTCTCCAGTATAATAATGTTACTAAAAGAGCAGCCTTACCACATGAAGCAATTTTAAAAGATTCTGGAAAGAATTACCTTAAAATATGCTTTGAAATATTAATTTGGACCAACTGCTTCCTCAGGTGAAAAGGTAAGCTAATGATCTGCTGATTGACATCAGTTACATTTTTCAGATAGTTTCAGACTATGGAAATGTGGTATAAGAGGTTGGAAATTAGTTTCACAGGTAGATGTGCCTCTGTTTCCGTAGATTAATTGGGTAATATGCCGCTCTGAATCTTATAACTAGCAAAAATTTATTCAAATTAATATTTTTACTGATTAGAGCTTGAGTTGCAGGAAGGTAGCTTGTATAGATATATTTTGGCCTGAACATTTCAATACAATGATACACATGGCTGTTGCAAGTATTCTGAATATAACTTGTACTAAAGTAAGTGCATGCTTTTTTTCTAAGCTCACTTTTCTAAAAAAGAACTTGGAATCAACGCTCTAGTACTGTGAGCACAAGCTTATGTTCTCCAGAGCTGATGCAGCAAAACACTTAAAACATATACTAATATAGGACTTGTAATATGCTTAACATTAAGCTCTGATTTAGTGAAATACTTTTAGTACTTCCTCCAGTGTATTTTGTAAGATAAGCATACTGAAGTTTTAAACTCTCAACATGCATTTTTTCAGGACTGTGGTCAATGTTTGCCTCCAGCCACAGCGTGACCTGGTTACTTATATGTTTGAAAGCTCTTGAATAGACAAAAAGTCTAGGTCTCTGCTGGTGTAATTGAACTGATGGCACTGGAGGTACAACACAGCTTCAATGGCTTTAAACATTGTACAACATACAAATTTTGTAAATTCTCAATGATTCTATTGCTGACACTGCAGGTGTCATGGACTCAGATCAAATGAACATTTAAAAATTTCGGTGGGCACTCAGAGCCAGTACCAAAGCCTAAAACTAATCAAACAAGCAAATAAATAAATAGGTATGCAGACTTGATTAATCCATTGACTTGGCTATAATTGATCTGGCTTTAAAAACTAATAAGTTTTAGATGTACATGGAATTACTTTTTTTTTTTTTTAGAGAAGAAGGATACATTTTTCTTAGCAGTTTTATTTAGGTACTGTTAACCTAACAATCCATTCCATTTCCTTTAGTACTTAAAAAATTTGTTTCAGCAACTGTTATGTAGCAGTTGAATTTGGCAAAAGATAAACACAATACTTCCAACTATGGTGTGAAAATAAAATTGACAGTAAAATTGGGGGTTTTTTTCCTCCCTTATATGCTTTGCATTTTGTCTCACAGCAATTTATTCCACAATTCCTTCATTAGTATTCTCACTTTTTATACAATCCACATATACTGAAATTCCCATATCCCATTTCTAACTATATTTTCTCCTATTTCCTAATTATATCGTGGATGGTAAATTAGTAAGAACTAAACATAAACAGGAAGATATTATTTTATTTGAGAAGTGCTGTTCCTATTCACCAAACACTTTATAACATTAGCAAGGCTTCATCTGCAATACAGTACAATGTATAACACAGTGTTAGTGTTTATTATTGAATACGTAAGTGATATATTTTGCAAAGACATCAGTAACGAAGCAGACTTTAGAGACAGTAACACCTAAGATGCATTGGCCCAAAGCCTATCACATTACTGTAGCACTTTCCTTTCAGAAATATAAGTACTGAGATGAAACTATGCCATAAAAAATTCTCTTATGAATCTGTCTCTCAATAGCTCAAATTCAGGTGGTTACATAAGTATATGAATGATGTTAGGCAAATGAGTTATTATAATGAAGTTAAATACACAACTCATATCAAACTAGTGTTTAAACACCTTTTATGTCTTTGTACATTTTCATGGAAGATTTAACAAGGCTTAAATCTTTTACCACTTATTAAAACAGAGCTGCTCTCACATGCAAAATCTAAGTGATCAGCTTAAAAAGAAAAGATTAGACAATAAACGAAATATTTTTTATTGAGCAGCCATGTGGGTTTGAATATTACAAAAGCTGCTTATTTGCATCACAAGGGGCAGATACACAACAATATTTAAGCACTGAGTATTCTTTCTTTTCAGCATGGTACAATTATCATATTAGAAAGAGAATGAGCAGCTGTTAGGTAAATCTGTCCTGGCACAAATCCATACAAATAAATACATATTAAAATAAAAGAGGGACCTCACCCAGTTCCTGTTACTAAGTTTCAAATATCACTTACTCCTAGTAGTTCCCATTCAAACTTGAGTGAGCACTAGTATTTCAAAGAGTACTCTTAGGGGTGCATGAGCAATTTATACTTAAATTCTACTGAGTTTCTATACACAAAAACCTCAGGGACTGGGGGTAAGGGGAAGGAAGTTAGCAAGCTTTTTCGAGGCTGCTAAAGGAGCCCTGAGGATTCTTGTGGAGTCTGAAATGAGGATATCTAATACAAGTCAGAGGGATATTGGTGAAGTATAATGAAGACCTTACACAACCAGCTTCAAATACTGATTCAATTTCCCTGTTATTCACTCCCCAAGAGTTTTACCATTCACAATTTCCTTCTGCATTATTACTTAGACCCATCAGTAACTCTTCTCCTTTCAAAACTTTTAGATTCTTTCCATCAAACACATCTGAGGTTTTTTCTGGTTTTTTTTTAGTTTTTTTTACTTGTTTCTACCTAAGCACATAATCTGACAGTGTGATATTGAATGAGATGACTTAAAGATAGTGTGTCAATACTGCAAATAATTTCTTTCCTTTTACTGCTTTGAAGCATAACCTGAACAGTTTTCAGTCTAATTTTCAGGTTTAATTATTTTCGCTTCCCACTGATACTGCAGACAGAACACAATGAGCATCTGGGAAATCTGAAACCAATCCAAATTCTAAGAAAAGCCTTTAACAATCTGATTTTGCTCATGTCTCCTAATTTATAAATGTCTGCTTCTGTCTTGCAAAACAAATTCCAAACTCGAATTTCAACTAGGATTTTCACTAAATGGTAATAGCAGGCTTCCAGTATACGGCAATCACATCAGAACTTGTACACATTCCTGTTTACTTTAAGCAAAAAAAAAGTCCTTCCTTGGTAATACTGCACAAGTAGAAAAAAAATCCTAGGAACTTTCTAGAGCAAGTGATAACACATGCTAGCAAGCTTATGGTTCACTATAATGTTAAAGTGGGATGCCACCTACTGCTAAAGACCCTGAATTAAAAAGAAGAGAAACCAATTGCTTACCCACATAAAACAACCTGAGAGCTCTCATGACTAATGTTTCGTAATGCTGTTGTACTAGTCCAGTTCTCAGCAAAGAGCTTCACAACCAGCTTATAATGTAAAAATTGGTATTCTATGACTTCTACTGCTGGAGGAGCAGAGTTCTTTATAGTTAATTGAAAGAGTACATGCAGTCAAAAAAGTTTTTACTTACGGACAGTAACATTACTTTGTGAAATAAAATTAGTTTTTGACTGCCAGGTTTGTTTCCTATTTCACTGAAGTTAGCAGAGAAAGTCATTGGATCAAAAGCTTTGGATCAAATACCCACAAAGTGAGAAACTCAATGCTTGCTTTGATATCTAAAAGCTTGGTTCAGTTTTGGGGCCGGGGGGAGAAAAGGAAGGAAGAGATAGATTGAAATTGAATTTACTTATTCAGCCTGGGAGTTTACTTTAAGTTTCAAATTCAGCTAGTAATTTATATAGAAATGTACATAAATGTTTTCAATATTCCTAACTACACAGTATTCTGTAAGTCTTTGCCTTCTCTCATATAAC
This sequence comes from Manacus candei, assembly GCF_025592945.1. Taxonomy (NCBI): domain Eukaryota; kingdom Metazoa; phylum Chordata; class Aves; order Passeriformes; family Pipridae; genus Manacus; species Manacus candei. The sequence goes on from NW_026138120.1 coordinate 2,702,555, forward strand.
CTAAGACAAAACCCCCCAATCCACTACTACAGCCAACAAACAAAGAGGAAAGTAGCCTAAAGAAACTTTACATGAGAAGTTCCTCACTCGATGTTCCTTCCAACCTCTCTAGAAGAGTTTCAGCCTCCTCAGTTTTTGTAGAAGTTTGTAGAATATGTTGAGTAGCGGCTCAGTAAATCAAATCAGCAAATTCATCCAGATTCAGGGTAACTTTCCAAAACCAAGCTTCTTTTTCGACCTGTGTTTCTCCTCTGATCCAGGCTATATTGTAGCCCTTCGAATATCTGTGTTAGCACAATGCAGGGCACAAGAATCCCTAGCACAAAACCTGGTGGCTCAGGGATTTCTGCCAGAGGCAGCTCACAGTGCAGTTTCTCAAATTTCCCCTCTGTTCACAAATTGAAATAAAACAGACATTTCTATCATACTTTAGTTACATGTGACCTCTTTGACTCAGGAAAGAACCACAATAACTGGACAAATGCATTACATTTTTTACACGAGGGAAGTGGTGAACAGAGCACATGAAGAGCACATACCACCCCACCACTTCCATTTGTTGTTCTGCGTGCAACTCCTCAGCGCAGCATTTGCATTTGCCAGAGATGGTGCTTTATAAAGGAAAATAATTGCTGATTTAGAGGATGGACAAGGAAATTAAGGATTTTCCTAGGGTGTTCAGACCATTTTGAAGGTTCCCTACACACACACCCACACACCCACTCTTAAAGCAAGCATAAAGAAAGTACTTTGCCACTGCCTTCCCTTAGTTTTAAACTGGGTTTGTGCTACAACTGTAACAGAATCAGAGAACTTCTCTTATTTGAATTAAAAAAATCAAAGCCAACAAATAGTGCATATTGAAAGAATGCCTTTAATCCATCTAAAAGTTCTGTCACTCACTGCATAAACTAACTTTCTAAAAAATACTATGGGATGAAGTTTTATTAAACTTCACGTTGCAAAAATATAGCCAGCTTGCTTTGGGTGATTAATCAAGGCATTAAGAAAAGGATGCAAAAGCTTTTTTAGGGGAAGCAAGACATTAAATTACAGTCCTACTGTAATGTCAAGTACTTCCTAGCCATCCAAGAGCTTGGTTCAGAGAACCCAAACAATGTCTTTTCTCCTATGTAATATATAATCAGTTTATTAAGCATAAATCGTAATATTCCATCTGTCACATGCATTAATTACCAAGCATGCACAGAAGTGTGCAACCAATTGTGTGAGGATCAAACTGTACTGCAATGTCTAAACATACTACAGTTTGTAAATGCAACAATGAACACAGTGTCTTTCACTTTGAAATTATTGACTCTCTAAGGAACCAAGATATTGTCATGTTTAGTCTAGCATCTGATCACCTACCACACTAAATCCCCAATCCCCCAGATCATATAGAGAACTTTTTGTTTCAGTTGCATAATTGCAATGATTAAACTTTGTATTTCTGGATCTTTACAGCATTGCTTTAGCCTACAGTGGTTTACCTCAGAGATGAAGTGGGAACACTTGCATAATTGCATCGCTTACTCAGACCCAGCCTGCTCATTTTTGTGTGGGATGGGGATGTCCACACAGGATTCCTCAGAATCTACACAAATATTCTGATGATATTATCAAGAAAATACCATTATAAGCACATGCATAAAGGGACCAGAAGGGACATGCAGGAAAACAATGTGTGAAACTATTCAGTGAAACAAATTTCCCGCTCAGCTGTGCGACAGCAAGAGTTGGCTAAAAAGACACAATTCTGTAAATGTGGGAGTTCAAAAAACTCAGGGTAGGCCTCCTGTACTTCATCCAGTTTTATGGGTAGCTATGTTAGCCCAGGGAGTGAACTTTTTGAGTTTACTAGTGGAAAAATTCTGAATATTGACTGTCAGATTGAAGATTTTGAGGAAGTAACCTAGTAAGAAGCCTAATCACCCAATCCTATTTAGTAAAATTAATAGCAATCATGACAATGAACTGATATTCAATGAACTAATATATTTACTTCCAATGGACATAAATTACAAAACCATTTCCAGCAAAGGCTTTTTCTGGTCTGGAATCTGATTTTCTGGGGGAAAAAGCTAAAGCTTTGATGTTTCGCTTCATTACCTCAAAAACAATTTTGTTTGTCCCCTAAAAAAAACCACTCTGTTTCCAAAGAAAAATTTTAGATAGATCTAGTACTGGATGTTTTTTCTTGTCAAAATTAGGAATTTTGAACATTGAAATACTCCATTAAAAATTGTCTAAGACTTAAAAGAAAACTTTTTACATTGTTGCTCTTCAGAGATAGAATATTTCACTGGTATTTATACTTTGAAGGTTTCATTCCTAACTGTCTTTTGAGGACTTTTTTTTAGATCGCTGTTTAATAATTCTTTTACTGCTTTATTTTCTCTCACATCCACCCACCTCACCCTTTATTTAGCATGGCTTTTCTTATGTCCTATAAACAAAAAGGATGACCCCAAAACAAAAATCTAAATTTGGACTTAACTTATAGAAATAGCATTCAAACACTCTATGACATACTTTGACCCACTCAAGGTGTAAGGTAGGGAAAAGTTAACACTCTTCAAAGGTATAACAGCTTTTGATTTTAGATCAAAGCAACAGGAATTTTAATTGGTTTTGTCATATCGTATTCTTTGTACAAGTCATCTGATGAAGTGCAAGCCTTATTTATTAATCAAGAACTAGTAAGTCTTATTTCACACTTTAACTGCAAAATCAAGACAGTAACAGAAACGAGTCGTTCAACAGAGAACCAGCAAGTCTAACACATATTCGTGTCCCACTTGGAAATCTCGGGTTATAAATTACGCCTCCAGACCACTAAATTTCTGTTGCACATGCCTAAAAGCTTTCCTTCGGTAAACTGTTGCGATACTTATGGTTTAAGCAGGGTTAACGGAGCTCAGGAAAAAAAACAACCACGCACAGATTTTTATTAGAACACTTCTGCGGGTGTTCTTTCAGCCAGAATGAAGGCTTACGGCACTCTTTTTCTCCCCCCCTCCTCTGCTCTTTCACGAGTATCATGACAGACTCCGATCCACCCGGGATCTCGCCGGGCACGCCGAGGCCGTTTCCCAGGTCGCGGTGACTGACGTGGCACGGCCGCCCCCTGGCGGCGCCTGACCCGCACTGCGGCCCCGCGCCCTCGGGCTGCGCGCCCACCGCCCCTCCGCCTGCCTGGGGATGTCCGCGCCCCACATCCACACACGGCACATCCACGGCAGCTGACTTATGACAGCGCAAGGGAGGCAGGTGAAAATTCCGCCAAATTTGACCTTCCAAACATCATTTCTACTAACTTTTTATCCAACACCTGAAGTGCAGACATCAGGTTATCTTCCTCCTCCTCTTTACTACATGAAGGATGAGGGAGTCATACAAAAGGGAAAGGCTTGATTTGAAGGTAGGAGTAATGGGAAGAGTGACAAGAGAATGATAACAAAAACTCACTCTACTTTGCTGTTACACCTGCCACCAGTGACTCATGACAGAGGATGAATGATACAAGTGTATTAGTGAAGTGCAACGCAACTAGTCCAAGTGTTTGCATGAAGCAGTATTGAGCAGGGCTTGCTTCTGTTCTTTGCAGGATACTGTGTAAAATTGGTGATTCATGTTTTCAAAAGATGAGAATGAAAAAAGACAAGGAGATAATTAGATCATTCCTTTTTTAGAGGTGGCTTAGAAACGTATAGAAAAATGAATCAGCTTAAATTGTGAATGATGATGTGTGGGATAATTGTGTGCACATCTGTGTGGGTATCAGAAACTAAAGCTTTGAACTCTCAGGAGCAAGCCTAATTCTTAGACTTGCAATCAGCAGCAAAGTCACGTTGGAGATTGGTCACTAGTGGTCTACCGCAGGCTACTGTTGCCAGTACTACTTTATCAATGACATAGATGATGGGATAGACTGCGCCATCAGGAAATTTCCAAGTGATACACAACAGGGAGGAGTGGCTGATACACCAAATAGTTGTGCTACAGTTCAGAGGGACATCAACATGCTGGATAAAAGGTCTGACAGGAACAGCAGAAAGTTCAACAAGGGGAAATGCCAAGTCCTGCATGTGGGGAGGAATGACCCCAGGCACCATTACACACTGTGAGGTGGGGGTGTGTACAGCAAAGCAGCTCTACAGGGAGCAACCATAGAGTACTGGTGGACAACAAGCTGATGATGAGCCAGCAATATGCCCTTACATCCTGGGCTGTATTAGGAAAAGCATTGCGAACAGGCAGAGGAATATGATTCTTTCCTTATGCCCAACACTGTTGAGGCCACACCTGTGCAGCTGCATCTAGATCTGGACTCCCAAATACAACGATGAACTCACTGGAACAAGCCCAGCAAAGGACTACAAACACGTAGAAAAAGAAAATATTAGAATGGTTGGTTTGGAAGGGGACCTTGAAGATCATCTAGTTCCAGCTCCCCTGCCATGGGCAGGGACCCCTACCACTAGACCAGGTTGCTCAGAGCCCCATCCAACCTGGCCTTGAACACCTCCAGGCATGAGGTATCCACAACTTCCCTGGGCAACCTGTTCTAGTGCCTCACCACCCTCGCAGTAAAGAGTTTTTTTCCTAACTAGTCTAAACCTACTAGTTTAGCTAGTCTAAACCTACTCTCTTTCAGTTTGAACCCATTCCTGCTTGTCCTGTCAATACATGCTCTTGTAAATAGTCTTGCCCCATTTTTCCTGTAAGTTCCTGCCAAGTACTGGAAGGTCACAATTACGTCACTGAAGCCTTCTCTTTTCCAGGCTGAGTAATCCCAATTCTCTTAACCTTTTCTCATAGGAGAGGTTCTCCATCCCCCTGATCAACTTGTTGGCCTTCATCTGAATACAATCTGTTTTGGAGCATATGGTATGTGTGCAGAGGCAGAGAGAGACGACACCATTCATTCTGGATAACAGGCTTGGGAGGTGGGGAATGGAGGAGTGGGGAGAACAAATCTTGCCAATGTGTATTTATACCTGAAGAGAAGAGATGAAGAAGAGGAAAACAGACTTTTCTCACACAATGACATGTCAAGGGCAATGAACACAAATTAAAAACCAAAGAATTCCATATGAATAAAACAAAAACCTTTTTTATTATCCTAAGGGTGGCAAAAAATCAGAACAGGTTTCCCAAAGAGGTTGTGAAGTCTCCGTTCTTAAAGACATTAAAAATCCAACTTTGCACTGTCCTAAGGTAATATGTTTCTATTGACCTTGCTTAAGTAGGGAGGTTGGACTAGATCATCTCAGGAAATGACTTCCAACGTAAATGATTCTGGGATGTTTGCCAAATATAACTGGTACTTGCTGCTTCTAAATTTTGATAACACCTGAACAACAACAAAAATTAAAGTGTGGCATGTCCTCCATTAGGAGGCTGTCTATGTCTTGTACTTCTGCATGCAGATAATTTAGATTGGGAACAATGTGAGGCTTAGTTGTCCAGAGAGAAGGTGAAGAAGATCCTGATTAGGGGAAAGATCTTGGAAGTGAGGGAAGATGCTGGAGATGAAGGAATGGATGAAAACAAGTGCCAGGACAATGGCCCCCATGACCTTGGCCAGTGGCACCCAGGACTAGCGATTGTAAGCAGTTGCACTCTCTAAACTGACAAACCTTTCTACTTGACCCACCCGGACCTGCAGCTAATTCCATGATGAGAAGTGGAAGTCAAGACCTAGCGAACATAACCTGGGGGAGAATGGGGAAATGAATGAGCATTCAGGACATTAAATAGGGTGAAAGCTCTAATCTCATGTGTTCTTAACCTCTTTGCATCCACAGCACTGGCTATAGTGTTCTGCATGGGTGAAGAGTGGCTCGTAACTACACATCTCAACCAGTACACATGGCAAACAATATTTGCCTGGGACTTAGGAAGGTCTCTGGTGCCTTATGGTCCATCATCTTTCCAAATCTGCAACTTCACTAAAGTAGTAAATGGAGGCCTAGTACCTCTAGAGTACAGCTAAATGTACCTAAGAGTTCCTGGTGGAAGCAGAGTACCTAAACTTTCACTCTCTAAATAACACATAATTATCACAGAGTTCTCTCAGTCAGCCTCCCACAGGCAGATTATGGATGTTTAACTGTTATTAAAGTTATTTTACACAGTATGGGAAGTAAAGCATCTGCCCTATTTCTTTGTCGTTTCCTACTGCCTAATGAAGCCAAATACACTACACAAACCTTCATTTACTGATTCTACTTCCATTTTGTCCTTACCTATAGTGTCCCTTAGCAGTTTCTTTCTCCTTTGTTACTGTGAGTTTCACAATACTACACAGGCACATATTTTCTACTCCACTAACAGTGTCTGTCTCGAATGCTCCATTGCCAAATCCTCCAACATTTCCAAATTTTTCTTCTACATTTTGTCACTATTGTAAAATACTTTCCAAAATTGCCTACAAAACTATTTGCTGGGAAACTGACGCCTTTCAAGCATCATGACAAAGGCAGGTCCAGAAGTAAAGCCCAGAAAACTAATTAGCATGTTTGTGCAGCAGTCAGAAATAACAGATTTTATTGATCAATCAGTATCTGACAACTTCAGAATGAAGTAAAAATAACATAGGCAAGCAGGACGATCCTATTTCTGTTATTTCTGTTAGCCTGCTATCTACAGGCACTTTTCTGTTCTCTTTTTTGCTTCTCTTAATTACTTGTGCTTTGTCTGTATCAGACTATCTTTTCCTTGGAGCAAGAGTCTTATTTATCTAAGTACGGTAATTTTTATGTGTGCATACAGCAGATGCCAATGAAAACAACAGTTGACAGGTTACTGACTTGTGGTGAACTCAGATTTGTGACCCATGTTTTCAATTTAAGATTAACGAATGCTCTAAGGAATTATATAAGTTTCATAATTAGGGTAGGGGTTTCTTTGCAGAGGTTTAATGTATTTTTTTTAAAAAGTGCTGAGTCTTACTGTTCCACTCATTGTGAACTTTTGTCTTCTGTAAAATTAATTACTAGTATTACAATTATTGTAATAGTATTATTACAATGTACAGACTTTATTCTCACAAAACCTACCTCAGGATGTCTACATACAAGTCTTTCCAACTAACAAAAAGTACTGCAAACAGTGCTTACACTTTTGGGGCACAAAGTAGCTCTTGCAAACTCAGCCCTACCAATTGAGTGGTTACTATGGCTACTTCAGGATTGATTTTAAGCATGAGTCCAAACTTATGCTTGAGCTCATACTCATCTCATACAACTTATCTGGCCATAAGCCCAGACTGTGGTGAGGAACAAATCCTGTTTCCATGGCACCCTTTAGCACAGGTTCAGGCAGGCATTTGTCTATAGTGAAGAGCAGTGCATAGGAACAGTAGTACTTTCTTGGTCCACGTCTCTCATGCCATCTCCAAAAGCATCTCATGTGAATGAGGTAGTGGAAACAAGCCCAGAAACTGTGCATGATTGAGGTGGTAGAGGCAAACTTGCTCTGCCTTCTCTAGAAGCTTGTGCCATCAGGTCCCTCCAGAATGGCACTCCACAGAACGCATGCCACCAAGACCTGGCCCCATGTGGAGACAGATCCTAGAGCAAACCATATTTCTGCCATTCCTGTGCCTGTGCCTTGGCAAATGGGCAGAATGGTTTACCAAAATGGAGTTGCTCAACATCTACCTGAAGACAGGAGGAACCACCAAAGAAGGATTTCTGGAATATATATCATATAAAAGTATGAGGGACTGAAGTATTATAAATATATTTAAATCCAAAAAACTTTTATGAAATACATACAGTAACAGTGCTTATCCCGACACTAGTGTTAATTAGGCCAAATAGGAATTAGTGGGAGTAGAAGCAAGGACAAAAACCCCACTTGTGCTGGAGTACATTGAAAATATTAAAATAAGGCTTTTCAGGTCTAAAGAACAACAGAAATATCCGGTGTTGTATACTTCTACTAATGGCTTATCAACCTTCAACCTTTCATTTGCAAAAGACATGCAGGGCAGTTTTTGCACACTTAAAACACCATACATATATGTGGAAAAAGTCTACATGTGTTTTTCATTCTAGAGAAAGAAAAAAACCCACCATTAGAGACATATGACTTGATAGGAATCATATTGTTCATGACTGGAAGGCTCTGAGAAACAGGTGCAGTGTGAAAATAAATATCTTGTTTTGTCATTTCACAGCTAAGGTAAAAAGGTAAATTCCACTGTTATTGTGAAAATACTGGATTTTTTTAAAGCTTCAGCAGCCACAAAACATGCTGGGTTTTTTTTTAATCCTTCCTGACTCTGCTAAGCTTAGAGTTTTATTCACATGAGAGAAATCCAAAACAAAATTTGCTACTTGAAATATCTCTTGGAATGGCATACTGTAAAGCTACAGGGAGAAATTAATCTCTATAGCTACTTCTGTAAAACATCTATATTCCTAAATGCTAATCTTTCTGCACCTCAATGGTAGTTTTATCAATGGTTGTTTTCATCCCAATCAGTTCTTAACACACAGCATACACATACCTAAATGTTTATTTCCCACTATGATCATGTCTACATAGGTGTTTTTAAAAGAAATTTTACAGCATTGTTAAACTGAAGTGTTAGTTTCCAGGATAAGAATAACAAATATTCATTCTCTAGTAGGAGTCCCTGTGAAAGTTGTGATTGAATTAGAGTTAAGCCATGTCAGTATGCTGTATCACCTTCTCCCCAGTAGTTCCTTGAAGGAATTTGGAAGAACTGGTTTGACAACAGCGTCACAAAGCAGGAATAAAAGCACCAGAGAATCACTATGAATCACATCAACAACAATTAGTTTACAATCCAAATCCAATAGTTCCTGCTAAATGTTTCAACCTAGCTTCTAGTAGTGCTAGAACACAAAGACATCCTTGCATTTCATTACAACAGTCAAATGAAGCATTTATCAGTGTAGCCTGCTAAACTGAAAAAAGTTGTCCTCACCTTTGTTTGCCTTACTGATGTTAAAATATTTAAAGCTGCTGTTTGCCTTCTTTCATTATGCCTCCTGCACACACCAGATGGGGACCATCATGGCCAGTGGAGCTGCACTGACAAACTGCTGAGAAGCCATCTCCACTGTCACACTGTGACCACAAGCAAGAAACGTGTGCAAGCACACTCTCAGTCCTATTCTGGACTCAAAAGACTTCAGTTCACAAAGGTCAATCAGATAATAAAAGTGATGTTTTTGCTGTGTCTAAAATAAAGTTTTCTGAAACATAGCTTTTTGCTACCTCATACCTTCTCAAAATTGAGTTTTTCTTCAATTTAAAGACCTTTCTAAAGACTGACATAACCACCGTATGTAGAGCAAAGAAGCACAAAGTATTGTAATCGCAAAAAGGATCATTAACAAGCATAATTTCTGAACAAACTTCCATCTAGGAACACCTTGGTCTTTTAAGTAGTATTTAACATTACTTAACACATTTTTTAACATATCAACACAAACTGTAAATGCAGCCTGAATATTTCCCATAGAGAAGAGACTTGCTACTGCATGAAAGTCAATTTAAGTGTCTGTCTGTAATTTTTTTTTCTTTCATTAAGTGGTAATTCAGCTCTTCATCTTTTCCGATTTTCTTTACTCACTTTCAGGCAATTACTGCTAGGGGCTCTGATGTTAATGAGTTACAGACAGCATATTTAGAAATGAAATATGCTTTTAGAGTATGAAGTTAAGTTGATGGAAGCATCATCCTGAATAGATGCAAAAGCCAGACATCTTTGATATCAGTGCTTGATTGATTTTATAAGTCAGGTGTTCACATGAATAAGTAACCCTTACTTAGCTCAAGGAGCATTTTGACAAGAAATTTGCACTGATGAGCTAAAAAGGCGGCCTTTTTATAAGACTCTGCTTTGCGTTGTCCCTCAAATTTTTGATCTTATGTGCTTTCACTCTTAAGTAATCTCAATCCTTATCAACATTGCAGATCTCTATATTATCATAAAAGCTGTTATACAGCTATTTATAAAATCTCTACAAATTAAGAAACATGTGAAAGTACTAATGTGAAAAGCATGACCCTACTCCTGCTTATATTATACTTTTTATGTGAAGGGTTCTTTATTGTCTTCTCTTAACTGTTGCAGTGAAACACAGCTTATAAGTGTTGGCCAAGGTTTTTTCCAGTGAATTCAACAATGTATATTTAAAGTCATCTAATTTTTAAATATTTTTACGTTTGTTATTTTTTTATATTGACTACAAAATTTAGAAAATACTATTTCAATAATAAAATTCAAGAGGTATTTTAAGTACCATAAGACGTAAAAGCACAGAAACTTGATTTATCTTTCTAAACACATCAAAACTAAGTTAATCACATTTTGCAACTTATTCCTTTGGTTTTGAGCTTCATTTTCTTCTAATTCAGCAAAATCCCTAATCTGAAATTAGTGTATTAGACTAAAGACAAAGTCAACGGACTAGGAATTGTTACATTGTTACTAATAAATATCACTTTATCACATGAAAGACACACATAAAGATCTGCTTCAGATGTACAACCACAGAGACTGAATGTGAACAAGCAAAACCTAAAATTACATTTTTTTATAAAATCTTTTCTCCTACTGCAAGCAGGAGGAGTTCTAGTCTTTGCTGAAAACATCTAGCAAGTTCTCCTTCTCTCCAACACCTCCCACCCTCCTTGCCCAAGGTCCTTTAGAAGAAGCAATACTATCCAAAGAACTCGCGATCATGTCTACGTTCCAGAATTATTAACCGAGATTAGAAAATTTGTGGAAGGAGAAAATAAACAGACAAGATACATTTATTTGCTAATCACACAATTATATAAATACCAGAAGAACTTACCCAGAGCAGTTGCAGACTTTCTACCCTTTGAAGAAACTACAGCAACCAACCAACCAACCAACCTACCAAAAAAAAATCAAACAATGTAGAAAAGCAGAGAGCAGAATATTCACCTAAACCATTAGCCACCTAGCGACAAGGCTACATTAATTCAATGTATATCCTTCTATAGAAAGGCTTTAACTTGTTGAAGGATTCGCTGTGTTTCCAAGCAATCAATGGCAGTGTTTCGCTGAGGGTTAAGGCTGAGCTCAGTTGGTTAGAGCATGGTGCTAATAACACCAAGCTCGTGGGTTCAACCCCCATATGGGCCATTAACTTAAGAGCTGGAGTCAATGATCCTTGTGGGTCCCTTCCATCTCAGAACATTCTGTGACTCTGTATGCTTCAGCAGAATCACCTGAGGAAATGATGAGGCCTGTGCTAATTTCCAGGTGACTCATATTAATAGAAGAATATGTCTGGTTTGCAAATCACCATCACTATCACCATGTGTGTTACCAAGACAATGTTCTATGCAGCCATCAGGTGTCACTCTATGTAATCAAACACTAAAAATGAAAAATGAATCTCTCCGGCTCCCAGGTTTCAGCTTAAAATTGCTCTTTAAAAAAAAAATAAATAAGGAATTTCCCAGAGCCTAGCTCTTGTCAAGGGATGATGAAGATTTTTGTATAACATCATAAACTCTTGAATTCTGCCTAACTGCTGGCAATGGTAGGTTACACAGCCAAGACTGGATCATTGCCAGAGGCGGGGAAGGGAGGCTGAATTTCTAGATTATGGCTTTGCCTTTGAGCTTATTTATTTTATTTTAACTTATGTGATATAGTAAATTAGGTTTCAGAGCACTACAAAGTAGAGTAGAAGTACCACAGCCATAACATAAAGTCCAAAACTAGAATATGCTTTATCTTATTATTCATGTTTGTTCAAAACACTGTGGAGGCATGTCTGCCAGGCAGACATCATCCCTCAGCTAGGTATCACAAATCTACAGTGCTCCAATGTTATGCTTAATGTGATTTTATCAGTTCCCTCACAACCAATATCCATGTTGATTTAGGTACTCTAAGCAATTCAACCCTAACTTTGGTTAAGTGTATACTGTGAAGTAATCCCACAGTTCACAGACCCAAATCTGTTACCACACAGCTACAGCTGTAAAGCCATTCTGGGTCAGGCAAACTGAAAAACAATATTTGATCTAATTCACTGACAGATCATGTAAGAATATGCAGATAAACATCCAGGATTTCTGCAGCTGTGTCATAAAGAGCAGAAAATGGCTTTAAGGGCTGATGCCATTTCAATCCATCCTAACTCCATCTTGTGAAACAATGGGAGGTTTGTCTGCAAGATGCAAATTGAAAATATTTTTAATATTACTTTGATAATAATCTTGCCTAGTTTGTTGAGTTATAATACTCAATTCCAAGGTATTTCTTTTTCTTTTTATGTACCAAGCAATAAATCCTTCCCCAGAGTTTCAGATAAGCAGTCGGTCCTGATATGGAAACCATCACACCCAGCAGTCTAGCTGTTAATGTGTTTTTACAGTTCTGAACTAAAAAGCACAGTTAGTGGCAGACCCTATTAACTCTCTACCTGGCAACAACTCTGTTCCACCTCTGTCCTTCTACAGAACAAAGGGGCAAATTTTCAGAGTACAGGCAGAGGCAAGACTGAGTTCATACATATCGTCTGATGAGGAAAGTCTATGTTGTATCTGTTATACAACCCCAACAAGGGAGAACAAAAGGGCAGCTGAGAACTACAAAGAGGGATTGCTTCTCCATCTGCACTGCCTAGCAGCAACAGCACCTGATGTACTCTCCAGAGCAGCAACATTGCCACAATTCACCAGAACAAACCAGGGTGAGCTGCTGGCACATCTGAGTCTAGTGGAGCTCCGACTCCAGCAAGGCCAGAATTCAACCCAGGTTCTTGTTGTCACGAGAGACACAAAAGTGTGCTCACAGATATGAAGTACAGACATTTATACTACCGCAAGCTGTAGTTTGTATTTTTATTTTGAAGGCAGAGTCTTATGGAAACCTATTGGATGCTCATGCATTATTAATTTTCTTCAGCTATAAAAATATAAAATGGAATATACAATAACATGTTGTTTATTGCTTATGCTGGTGTGGTGCTCAGAAACTCGGATCTCCTGCCAGACACTTAGAAGCAGAACTGTTCCACTTCATGCTGATGACACTGCTCCATCAAACAGCACTAATCAAATTGCCCAGGGCCTTCCAAACAAACTGTTAAACTGCATTATCGAAAAATAGTCCAATGGAACTGCCCGTCTTAGTCTTATACTGGAAGTGTGGATTGGAAAGCCTCCAAATATATTACAAAAATATAATAGTTTCTGCAGATTTGCTTCTGAAATTCCAGCCATTTCACATCACTGTCCTTAAATGAATGGCAGCTGATAGCTATCACAATATTTAGAGGTTTATAAAGAAAAATGTTCTACTTTAAAGGTAGCAATGTGTTAGCATCAAATTTTAACATGCTTACTGACAAAGATTCCTGCGTATCTGGAAAAGTCGCTAATACCAGTCTGCAGGTTACTCTAAACATTTCACAGTAATTAAAAACATTACTTCATTCCAAAGAACAAATGTATTCTGTTTTTCTCAGTTCTGTACCACAGAATTACTATCAGAAGAACACCTTTGTACCATTAAGTTTTGGGTCCATTTAGTTTTCTTTCAAGCAAGCATTTCATTCAATACTACTGAAGTAGTGGAGTAAAATTGTCCTCTTAATTACCCATTCCATTCAGTGATGAAAAAGGGCAGGGAGCTTTTTTTAGTTAGTTGATCATCTTCCTCTTGGTAGTTGTCAATCTTGCCTTTGTCTTCTGTTTTTTCTCAGAGCTTTAGCAGTGTTTTCAAGAAGATGATCCTGGTGGTAGGACCATGTCATCATGGGCAGGCAGCTTTCAGACTGGAAATCCCTGTTTGCAGAGCTTCAGTTCTTCTAAGGTTGAACTTTTCTGTGCAGAGACTGTCACCCAAGCTATTGTGTTATAATAGTGTGGATGCATCAGAAGTGCTGGGAATCATGTGCTGGTAGCAGATAGTGTTATATAGATCATCAGTTTTAACACATGAAAATTAGACTCTTATTTGTTTGTTTGTTTGTTTATTTATTTATTTATTTATTTTAGTCTTGCAGGAAACACGTGATTACAAAAAAAGAAGCCATGGGTAGCAGAATGATAAACCACTGATAGTTATTTGTCTTCTGATTCATGAAATAGTGCCCCTGGGCTAAGCATTAATTTGGAAACTCCCCTAACATATCTTTAGTACCTCAGACATTTTTAATGAACACATCTAATAATTATCTTTGCTACACTTACAGATAGTTTTTTTTTAAATAAACTATGCCTTTAGACAGCCTTTTATGTGAAAACCAGAAGAACAAGCTGAGTAGCTAAGAGGTTAAATAGAAAACTTAGCTCTTCCTTCATTACTCATGTATTAGTAGTTCAGCAGAACCATTGTCAATGGGGAAGGAAAAAAAATAATAAATTGTATCATATTTTAAAACATGCCTCATTTTGAATTAATTCTCCAGGTTGCTTCTAGATTTTTTTCAGAATTCTACAAACATCACATATTTTCTACTTACAGGCCAGTATGACCAGACTCCCACAGAACACAGTGAGGTTCCACTAGTCTTCAGTGTCCAATGAGACAGGAGCTACTATTCTCTCTTTCTATCATTATATGTGAAATATGAAAACAAATAAGAAAGACAATCTAATTTCCCATCAATGACAAATTTGGCCAAAAGATTTTGAAAATAAAACTGTTTCCTCTTCTCATTGAATAGACATAGGCAAAGGCTAAGTAAGAATGTCCTACAGTACCACCCCATGAAGCTCCTCTGTTTTCCACATGCATATATTTTCTTATAGACCAGGTGCAAAGATCTGCCGCTGCCACTGCACTCTGGACCAACACAACTTAGCAATACCACAGAATTACATTATTGTTCTAAAGGTAAGTATGTATGGTGCAATTCTATTTCCATTCTGATTATTATTTTTTCTCATTCCTCGATCTTGCTTTAAGATCAATCTCAAACATTGTCTTCAGCAACTATACCACTACTGGATGTGATTTAGCTGATATTAAAAAAGGCCAACAATTAGAAAAAAATGCACCAAGAAAATCCAAAACACTGACAAATTTGTTTGCTATCTACACATGTTATTTTAAATACATATATACAGATGCATATGTATATCAGGACATACTTGTAAACAATTAGGAAGCAGAAGAAAAGTTGAATTTACAATTGATATAATTCTAAGTATATAATTAATTGTCCAGTTTAATAGCATAAATAGCAACATGTACCAGGCATTTTTTCTGAACAGCCAAAAAAAAAATCCAAAAAATCCCACAATTCTCTTACAACAACATCACAGGAAAATGTTGTAATTAATGCAAAAATAAAGCGGACAATCTATTAACATAATCTGAATAAAACCCTTCCACAGTTAAATGCAGACACTAAGTGCTAGTATAATACTTTATTAATTAACAAATTATTTATCCACTGGGAAATGAGGATAAAAGACTGTACACTTTGTCAGACTGCAGAAAAATGTGTTAGCTCTTCATAAGAAATGCATAAAACTCAAACAAAAGAATGATTATCTCTTTAAACCAATTACATTTAATCTCAGAAGAAAGAATGAATAAGTCTGTTCCTTCATTTTACTGTGATATACCACCAAAATTATGAAGTTCACAGCCCTTATAAATTTCAAGACTAGTATCCAGCTATTCTCTTGAACTGTTGAAAGTATTAGTATACCACATGGAATTTTAAGTTACAGGATTTTTTTAAGAGGCAGAATAGTTTTATAAATGCAATACTTTAAATGGAGCTGTTTTCTTCGTAAATTAGAGACATGATGCTTGCTAAATGAACGGTCTTTGCCACACAGGATGGCCCTTCTTGCCACACACCTTTATACAGTATATCCTTACATTTGCCATGTGTGCTAGAAATCTTGCTTTTCCTTCACTTAAATTTTGCAAATGTTACATTTTTAGGTGCATTGTCCCAGGAATAAGGAAAGGAGCAGACTGAAATTTATTCCTTGCGGATTGCATCATTTCAATCTTCCTGAAGTCTTTCATTCTCACTATGTTATCTTGCATTTACACATATCACATTCTTCTAATAGGAAATGCAGGTCAATTAAGATGAGATTTTGGAAAATTTAAAAAAAAGAGGGAGGGGGTTTGTTAAACTAACCCAAAAGTTTCTGTTCTTTTGTAAAAACTAGCAAATGTATATTTGAAAAGCACATTGATATTTTCTGTTAGGAGTTCTAGTTGTGATCCTTCGTGCTTCCAGATCTTTCATGTGTTTGTACCTGAGCTAGACTGCATCTTCCTTATTGTAATGAAACATCACAGGACTGCTTTGTAAAACTCAAAATCTACTTACAGAATAAACACTTCAGAGCATAACTTCATCATCAATTTATGAACTTTGAAGTATTAAAAAGTCTTGATGGGAAGACCACTCCATCCTGAATATGTACTGTGGGAAATCCTATTCCTTCCTCCAAGGCAGTTCTTTCTACCTTGTAGGGTATTTTGAATACCTCTGACTCTGATAAGATGCAAAACATTCATAATCGATAAGAGATAAATTATTTACTATTCATTAGTATGTATTGACTTTGTATTATTATAATTTCCCCTTTATTGGATAAATTTCTAGAAACAAAAGGATGAAAATAAAACGTCATCAGATAAGAAGGATAAAACTTTCATTACAATGAGTGAGTGCTGCTTTTTATATTAACATTCCAGTAAACTAATGAAAGTTTATTTTTACAAGAGCTCACTGTAAAACTAAGGTATAATGCAGTGAATAACTCAAGTAAGCTCAAGTTTCTAAAACTAAATGAATTTCTATTGAATTCAAGGTTGTCTGAACTTTTCTCTCACTTGTATTCATAAAGAATATTTGAAATGATTCATCTAGTAGATAACTTGATTTTTCTACTTTTTATTAACCTCTTATTATTACTATTGCTCCATTTCACAGAATAAGAATTAGAAACTTTCCCAAAGTGGCAGAGTATCTCTTTCTCAGAACCAGAGCTAAAAGTCAGAAGGCCCTAACTGGTCTCTGTACTTCACGTACAAATCGTTCTTTAGCAGCATCAATAAATTACAAAAGAGATTTTTGGAGGTTCGGATCCTTACGGAAAGGATGAGAACCATGACTTCCTTCACCTGAAGCCTTAATATAGAATATGAAGCTCTGCCCATCAATACTTCTTTTGTGTAGCACACCATCACAGGCATGTGCTACTGTCTTTCTCCTAATGTCTTTGCATTTTCAATGTCCTTCTTGGATTTTGTTGGATATTTAATGTTGTTACAGGTGCAAAATTGTAATTTCAATCTTGAATGCTGTTGCACATGTGCCTCAGAAACACTGAAGGCCAAAACTCTGCTGCTAACACAGATTGTGGGTCAACAACATTTTCCTTTGCTTGCTAATGTTTTATTGTCTCTTCGTATACATTGAAATAATAATGGTAATTTATGCAGATATTTTGTATGCATAGCAAATAATGAGAAACACCTGCAGAAATTTCCCTCCTTCTCTGAGTTCAGCAACTAATTATATTTTTAAATAATGGCTACCATTGAACACAATTATCTAAATCACTTTAAGTAATGGAATCTTTTAAAGGTGTTTTTGAAAATTTTCACACAGTTTTTAAACAGTCTTTTTATATTCCAGATAGGAGACAAAGAACACGGTAAGCAGCTTAGTAACTCAAAAATGTTTTGGCAGCTATAAATCACACTGTGATTTTTCTTCTGCAGCTAATAGTTTGCTGATTTAAAGGAAGGCTAGGGTTTTCCCAATACCTTCCTGTCCTGATTAACATTCATGGGTGCTATATATTAAGAAAAAAACTACAGGGAAAAGTAGAATACTGAGCCACTTCAGTTAAAGTGACTGACTCAGCAAATCTTGCCTTTTCAAAAGAGAGGTTTGAAAGCAGAACTGGGGATGGAAAATGGCAATCTTATGAATAAGGAATGAGAGTCTAATTTAAGGAGAAGAGTAGACCCAAGGTCTCTGAAGACTGAAGTAACCTCCACTTACCTGAGGATACTCATATCTTTGTACCTTGCATGTTGAACATTCTCCCTCTAACTAAATGGGACGGAAGTGTTGTTTTTTACTATATTCTCCTTTGCAAGTAAATAAGTGAAAAAATGTAAAAGAAAATCACATGACTTCTACAGTAGTCAGCTCAGCTCATGGATTTGATTCTTTATATCTGATTGCAAAGGAGAGAAATGGGTCAGTTTAATCTATCATCTCTTTCTGTTTCTACTTCCAAGCTTTCCAGAATTATATAACAAACAAAAAAACTGTTTTAAATACATCTGAAAATAAAACACCCCACAGCAAGAAATTAAAGCAGAAGATTACTCAGAATCTCTATAGTATTTTCTGTCTTATGCTTAACTAGATGTTTAACTAGAAGTTTCCTGCATTTCCCTGCACCTGGATAAACATGTAAACATATTTGCTGTATTATTCACAGCAGACCCACCACTGGGCATCTCTGCAGTGATGTTCCCAAAGATGACAGATCAATATTAACTCAAACTCAGGATGCTCAGTGGTGGAAAAATAAACACATGAATAAAGGCCTAGGTGGTCCAAACAGGATAGGGAGAGTTCTGTGTAGTCAAAGCTGCAGATTCATTGTTGCTATGAGTAGAGGAGATTCAGTAGCAAAGTCCACCCTACAGACATCAACTCACAGGTCCTAATCTAACTCACTCTAGCCAGACAAAGGCAGCTCAGTTTTCTAAGGTACTACTGCCCTTCTTGGGGATTCGAGACCTAGGCCTGCTTTGCTTCAAGGCTTAGTAGCCAGTCCCTGACTGTATAGATCACACTTGGCTATTCTAGTTTTGTGACTCCAGAGATGATAGATTTATGTTTTGTGTTGCAAATACGGTTTACTCTTCAACAATGTTTCATTGCACATGAGAAATCTCACAAAACACCCAAATTTCTAGGATCTAACATATAGAAGTTGAGGAAATCACAGCAACACCCTAAATTTGAAACATATCAGGCAAGTGCTAAATTTCAAAACTCAGTTGGGTCACTCAAGCTTGGTCACTTGGGCAAGATCATGCCTACACAAGGCATAGCTGCATTAGATTTGCAATTCATCTTTTTCGTCTTCTGTTGCTAGTGGAAACAGACATGATGCTCCTGGAAGTGGACAAGGATGACAAAAATTACCATTACAGCCTCAAAGAAGCCTATTTATCTCTAGTATTACACGTACATAGTACAGCAAAATGGGGTAATTAGAGTTAAAAAGGAGGGAAATTAGGATTCAGTTATATGTATGATACTTCTGTGTGAAATGAGCTGTTATTCTAACTCATTTCCCTGTAGCTAGGCGTCCACATCATATAAATGTAGGAACTGATACTTAGAACTCACCTTCTGAAAAGAAGCCAAGAATAAAGTTCTAATTTTGGGTTAATCAGAACAAAGATAAAGCAGTTTGGAGAAACATTGACACACCTTCTTACATGCTTTACAGACAAACAATAGAAATTATTCTTCAAGCCTTTGTGTCAGTATCTTGTGCCTGCACAAGATAATGACAGTCCCATGGTATGACTTAAAGAATTACGTCTTTTGCACTATTATTTTCTTCTTTTGTACATGCTTGTACAAAAAAACACATTGTTTTTACAAACATTACATGGATTCAGTAATGACATTGTATTACAAATGTCAAAAGCATTTGAGTGACTGATTTTAAAATTATACCCCTTACTTTTGAAATTTATGTTAAAATATTACACTTTTTTTCCCCTGAAAATGTCTTACATTTTGGAAATTTAACAAAAATATTCTAACATATGCCACAATGGAATCCCCCCTTGCAAGCAGTGTTAAATTAATTTTGATAGCTACACTGGATCTTTACAAAATCTTTACAAAGTATTTTTAAATATCAAAATAAATCAATAGATAAAAAAATTCTGGTTTCAGCCTAGTTCTAAAAATTTCATTATGTCTTTTGTAATTCTGAAATTAAGACTTGCTTTTATTGACATCTGCAAGAATGTCTTGTATCAAGATAAATTTGGAATGTTAAGATAGCATATCCTGGTTACGTTGTTGTAGGTCAAATACTGAAAATCATATCCAGGAAAAATGCCACTTGGCATCTGTCCTTAGTTTTTGTATATGAATTAGCTAATTGGTTGATCAAACTGTGCTTTCTAAAAGAGAGATAGCACAGGGCCTTTGAAATGTGTCTCTTTAAGAGTGCAGTTCCAATATACTCTTGATTTCCAAAACAAAGCAGGAGAATGTTAACATTCAGAGCCCAGATAGATTTGCAGAGGATTAAAAGGCATTTAGTTAGGACAAGTAGATATAGAAAACAAACTGATAAGTTCTCCTCCTTTCGGTGTAATGTCCTGTTGTACTGTTACTGGAGCGGGAGAAAGCAAACTGATGACACAGAAGTAGGCAGTATAAGAACTAAATAACAACAATTTAAGGAAGAGAAAAGTAGATAAGCTTTTGAAATATGAAGTGAATGTACTTCCTGAAATATGGCAGTGGGCATTCAAGAGAGAAGGAAGGTACTGTGGGAATAGAATTCTCAAACCCATGCAGATTACAGGGATTACTTTCCATTTCCAAATCCCAAAAGGAGAGCCAGGTTTCTCTGTCTTGCAGGATCAAATACAGTCTCAAGATATGAAAGGCTGATGTTAAGTATAATTACAAAATAGATGATCCATTATAATCTCATTTGATCAAGTTATTTACACTATCTTGAACTTTACTGAGATGAAATACTAAATTTTTCAGTTATGGTAAGGACTGCATAAACAACACATAATACTATTATACACTATCTATTCTCACCGTTTAAATATCTTACAGCAAATAGAAAAGTGCATCCCCTTGCAAAGTGTTGTAGAAAAGAACTTGCACTCCTAGCTGCATTTACCACAGATTTGGATAACGGTGGGAGTTGCTTCTCCCCTCTCTAAGCAAATATCTCATGTTTGGCACATGGAAGAAACAAAATATATTTTTTTTAAAAAAATCTGTGACTCTCCCGACACATTTTATGAACTGCAGTAGCTTACAACGTCCATGAGAGGGAACTATTGTTTAACAGTTGAAGATTCATATCCCCATTCCAATTCTCTTAGTGCAATTTCCCTCTGCTTATCTGAATCCTGCCAAATGGGGTGTTCAGAATGTAAAAGGACAATCTCGATCCTCATTAGAATGTTATTTTTGAAAGCTGAACTGTTTTAACTTTTAACAAGAAGGGTACTAAAGATGGTGCTACTAATGGGATTTGGTGTGCTATGCAGATGGAACCAAGTGACAGACGCCTGATACCGGAAACCAGAGACATGACAGCAATAGGCATCATAACAAGAACACACTTGCTACATTCAGTGTTTTTTAAGGAAAAAGAAAACTTTTCCTAGGGATATATTAATTATAGAAAGTGTCACTGTAAAATTAAAAGAATATCTTGGTATTCATCAGATTCCTGCTTGACAAGTGAAAATAGTGATCCGTAACCAGAACCGTGTAAACATATGCTGTGAAGTATTCTTTTTTACAACCTCCCAGGCCATTGCAGCTGGCACAATCCAGACTACTGCGCCAGAAGATACATAGAGTGGACTCTTGGAGATTACACAGTCTCCTTCTGTATTCCGCCCAACCCCTACAGTGCCAGAACTACAAAACAAGTTGGAAAATATATGCTTCTTTAGGGTTTGGTGTTTATGCAGTGAGTTTTGGGGTTGGGTTTTTTTTTGGAGGAAAGGAGAAGACAAATATTCATCTTGGCAGTCTCCTGATTTATTAGAACATTGACATCCATTACTTTTGTACAATTTGGCAAATGGTCAATAGCATTATTCTTCGTGCAGGCAGTCTCAGATTGACTGTGGCAGCAGGTACAAAAGGCATCATACCAGATTAGGGTTTAGGATGAATTCGCAGTGTGAAGGGACTTCAATTTTACAGACTAGGTTGAAAAGCAGTGAGTGGATTGGTAATGTGGTTGAAATTCATGTTAGTAAATTCTTTTTGTGAAATTTGTACTGTTAAATTTTTTTGTTAAATAAGTTATACAGAAATATATTAAATATAATTTTTTTTCCTCACAAAGATATGAGAATTGGTAAGCAAAAAAGAGGAAACAGTGTTATAGACTCTACTCTTCCCTGCCTTCTTAATTCTGTATAAGAGAGTAATCCAGTTGAATTTAGTGGGGGTAGCTCGTATAATCTTGTCTCTAAAGTTAAGAAAAGCTTTGCAGATTTAAGTTATGTATTTTGTGCATTTTGATTATGCAGCTATTTTTCTGGTGCATAAAATGACTCTGAAATTAACAGAATACCTCCAGAATTATTTAAGTATATGTTGATTTAAAATGCCACATATTTCCTGGCCTTAATTTTGCCCTTTGTTTGAAACTAATAGTTGTCAAAATTGCAGTTGCTTAGCCACTGTCTTTAAACAAGAAAACATTCCGCATTTGATTAATAGAGAAACCTCCTTATCAAGATTTTTTTTATATTCTATTTTTTATTCTTTCATTAAAAGATGCAATGAAATAACATGCCTTATAAGTAAAAAAACTATCACAATTAAGCCCATTCTCAAATTAATTAAATAGCACTGTCCTCCAAATATTTTTTTCAAAAATGTAAAATCCCTCAACTTAAAATACTCTGAATTAACATTTATTTTTTCTATTAAAAAACTCAGCTTCTCTCTGTGCTTCAAAACTGACATATTGTGCAATAAACAGCAATCAGCCTAAAGATGCTATATTAAACAAACCAAGTTTTGTTTTGCTAAACTAAGCAAAATTAGTTGAATGCCCTAAGTAATAGTTGCTGGTATTTTTTTGTAAATTATTTCTCCACTTGTTTTTGTGTCTATGCATAAATTAAAAATCTGCTGAAATTTATTATTCATCTGAGATGTAATTAATATGCAAAAATATGCAAATTAAGATGCAATTAGGCTTCAATTCTCTAGTGGAATTTTCCATTATAATTTAATACAAAGTAATAGAGTAATTGGTGTCACGTGTAATTACGGTTACTCACGTGTACTTGCAGACGTGAAAATGGTGTGGTATATGTTAGTTATCCTATGCAAATGTACCATACAGGCTCTTAACACTTGGGAACTAGGTAAACAAAGATTATCTTAAAAAAGAAGTGAGCAATAGTGACCCTTCTTTCTTGTCATGTACTGTCATTTTCAAGAACATGAATCATTTTAATTAATTTTTGCTGTGTTTATTCCTTAGAATTTATAAATAGGTAGCATGATGCAATACTAGGCTTTCTTGTTTTAATATCTTCTTTAGGAAATTGTGTGTGGCAAAACAAAATAGGATCATCAAAATGACACAGATCTGGAGGATCAGTGATACACATAACACCAATTTGTCACGTTTTTAACACAAAATATATTTTCTGTCTTAGTGTGATATACAATCAGTTTTAGTTGTTTTATAATTCACTACTTCTTACTATACAGGTTTGCACTACAACCTGTAATATAAAATCAGATTCATACAGTTAGGCTGGAGGGGGAATCTCCAAACAGTTATGGACACAAGTACGTGTACTGGGTGAGCAAATCACTCTGAATTCAAGTTTTCTGAAGTGTTAACATCTGCAGGATCAGCCTCTGAGTTCGTATGAACTGTAAATATAAGTGGCTATCTGTGATACTGCAAAATAATTCACAAGGCTTTTTAAGTCTTTTTCCTGTCCTGAAGTATAACTCTTGCTTTGCACTTTGAGAATTTTGCATATAGCAATAAATTGTTCAAATCATCCATGTAATCAAAATTTCGTAATTTGCCTGATAACTACATATCTAGCTGAATAAAAGGGATGTATTGCCATGCACTTGAATTCACAAAAATAATAAAGAATAAAGGACGGGAAAAAAAACCACAAATAACCCCAGAAAAAGGCTTTCCAAATTTTATGGTAACAAAAGATGAAAACTGGACAAATACAACTTAAATTTGTTCTTAGCTCTGACTTCAAGCTCATCATTCCCTCACAGCAGCATACACATGCCATTTTTAACATCCTAACAGCAACACACATAAACCAGTACTATGTGTGCAAAAGAATTATTCCATTCTAGGTTTTTATATTTTTTTGGAGTTCTATTGCATATTGTACAACCATGCTTTTGTTGTAACACTTTCTCATTCTCAACCACCTTTTTTTCCCCACACAGGTTGGAACTTGTTACAAGTTTAATGTGGATGGATCAATAGGTAGGTAGGTGGGGTGAAGAGAGGGAAATTGGAATGATTTAATATAATGAGTATAGAGCTTCAGTGTGCCAAACTGGTCTCCTTCTCTTTCTTTCCATTTGCTTCTACTGCCTCTGGCTAATTATTTAAAGGAAAAGCCATCTATGTGAGAAAATAAAATCTACCATTAGTCTCTCGTGCTGCGCCCTTCCCTAGCCCCACCCATTCATCCATATGTAGCTTTTCCATTCACTCCCATAATACCACCAATTACTATGCAGTCAGGACCATTCATATTCATATTCACATCTCACTGTGGACATTTAAGCTACACTCTGAGCAACACTCATACCTTAAACTACACCTATTATACAGCTGTTGTACAATTACTGTAAATGAAGTATACAATATGGGGCTCAGCTTGTATAATAATTTGTAATCAGTGATAGGGGAAGAGGGTTTTGTGTACTTCTGCCCTGCGTACCTTTTGGTCTCCTCCTTTCCATCATTCTTCTTTCCCTTCCTCCCCTTGGGCTTGGTACAATAAAAGCTTATTCTGAGAGACACAATAAAGAGATTCTCATTTGGGGTAAAATAGCTTAGCCCTCCTGCAACTACACCAGTTTATGCCAGCTGAGACAGTCAGCCTGTCTGTCTCAGCACATAACACTGATCTCTTTTGTATCATTCTTTACTGAAATGGACTTAGGTTTGATTTACACCAGAGATCAGAAAAAAATGCAAACCTACGTGTGACAAGAAGATCAGAAGAAACATTGAAGAGAATCAGTACAGCAAGCACTACTAATTAAATTATTAGGTTTTGGTTTGGCTATTTTTAACAGTTTATGGGGTATTAGCTGTTCCAACAGGCAAAATATTACAGATTTGATAGATCAGTGATCTGACCCATTGACAAATCTCAGGCTGATGACAAATGAAAGGATATTCAGTATAATATATGTAGACCAGCTATCTCACTGACAGGCTGAAGTTTTCATAACCTTTCCTTTCTTGTGATTTTTGTCACTTGAAGTTAGGATGGCTTTATCACTAACAAGATCAAAGACGTGTGCAATGTGTTGAAACAGTTTCCCACTACTACCCAGTCTATGGTCACCATGAACTGTATTTTGCAGAAAACATGAAATAAGAATTACTATGGATGGTTTAACATGATTTATTTTGATTGTTTCCTGTTTATAAATATACCATCATAAGAATAAGTCTGAGAGTTGTGAAGTCTTTACTAGTCTAGAAAAGTTCTTCAATAACATGGAAGACCATTTGAGTATCAGTGGATATTTGAAAACTATGCAAACAATTTAAGACCTTCTACTTTTTTTCTCTCATATAGAATGTAGCCCTCAGACTTCATCCAATATTTTCACAAATACCATGTACTTTATGTATGTTCCTTGTTCTACACTTACCATTACCTTGTCATGCTCTCCTTCTATGTTTTTTCTGACCTACAAATTCCGTACATCTGGGTAACTTGTTCTTATGACTCCCTTCACAAGACTGTGAATTGACTCTATAGGGACTAGTCACGTGTATTCTCCTTAGTAATTGTTTGCAAGAGGAAAGCCTTAAGATAGATTGTCTGTCTTAGTAGTGTTGTAGAAGTCCTGCTATCTAACATGCAGTGTTCTCAAATAGCATTGGAATACTAATAAAATTTAATAAACTTTTTATAGACATTACTACTCCAATTATATCAGGCTTTCTTGCTTTCTCCCTTAAAGCAGAAGGTCACAGTCAATATTACTGATGCCATCTCATTGTGTAACCTTTAACTGAGTTCTTGTTGTGGGTTTTCAGCTGAATAATTGTTGCTTTCTGTGCTTCTCTCATAAGTGGATTTACTGATAGAGAGGCACTGTACATCTTTCCTCCTTCTTGTATGCCATGTTAAGGGAAGAGGCTGCATCACTGCCCCTCCATCGGCATTTTGTTTATGCATAACTTTATATCCCTTCCTTTCTCTCTCAAGACTCCTACTGTCTTCTGTCATAGGAGGAAACAACTGTTTTCCATCAAAGATTAATCAAAAGATCAGTCTTTCCATTTGTTCCTATCACCCAAGATATTTATTGTACTTCCTTAGAAAGCTAATTCCCAAGAGAAAGGACCAAATAGGCATTATTTGTTTATTGCTACTGTGGTACTTCTTCACTGATTCACTTTTACATAGTGGCTGTCATTCTCACATTCATACAGCAATACCAAAGAGTTTACACATTTCTCAAAAACTTGCATGTCTCTGCAGTGAGGTGGATTAGTTCAAACAGTTGTCAGCAAGACAGAAAACATTGTCACTCATGGGTAACAAGTATGCACACCATTCAAGTGGTTTATGGTTCGTAGTTGTTGTTTGCCACGTGTATCAAAAGATAGAGCATGAAAAGAGGAAAAACCTCATTCTTATATGACCTTGTAGAAGGCAGATGTATGATATGTACCTACCACATCTGCTGCAATTCAACTATCTCAGATAATTGGAACCTCACATGCAGGTGGACTCCAGACTGCTTCCTTTATGCCTGCAGTAAGGTCTCTGCAGTCCGGGTTCAAGACACAGTTATTCAAAAGTTTTGCTCATCCTGTAGACTAAGAAAGGGCTTCAGATAAATAAAATCACTACTGGTTAAGATAACTCCTTATGCAAGTACCAAGAGAAATGTTGATATATAATTTGTATTAAGAGCTTTTGATAAGCTTCCAAAGACTTACAGTTAATCAGTAAGATAAATGTTCTTAACCAGAGAGATTTTTGGACTCTGAGTTCTCATCAAGTGACTTATCCTCTCCAAACTGATCCTATGTCTCTGTGTGTAGATGCAGGGAGGGAAACACTTTTGGCTGTTTGATCATGGAAAGAAATGTGGACTGCATCACAGCACTCAGAATAAGTTATAGTCCAATGAACAGTGGTCTTGATAACAGTACCATTTTAAACAGCCTAACTCTCCCCTCTCATCCTTCTGGTCCCTGGTTTAATGTTGCCACACCATTTATACCCTTCAGCTGTGCACCCAGTAGCAAGTGAATGTGATGAACTGAGAAGAATTAAAAATAACTCATTAAAATAAATTTGTTTTAACCTGGCTGTGTTAGTTATTCTGCTGCTAAAGAGGATGTCTCAAATTACATTCCTGCTTCCCCAGGCTCTTCTCCTTTCTACTTGTCTTCTGAAGTAACCCAGGTAGTAGACTTAATTCATAGTCATTTCCATGGAATTAGAAGATCATCCAGATCACATTTGCCTCTTTCATCCTTCCTCAATAGCAGTACATCTTGCTACTCATCTCATCATGTTAACAAATGTCAGGTGACAAAATGTGTTACCTGCAATATTCTCTTTTTACTTTAATGATCTCCTACTCTTACTTTCTGTCTAGGAAGCATTGTCTCTCTTGTTAGCCATTCATTATTATAAAAATCCCTCTCGTCATCTTTCCCAGTTTCTACAGTAGTCTAGAGTAGAGTTGTAATCTCTGCTTCCAATGACTATGTAGTAATGGCCTCACTTTATACTGCCTTATTTTTAT
This sequence comes from Manacus candei, assembly GCF_025592945.1. Taxonomy (NCBI): domain Eukaryota; kingdom Metazoa; phylum Chordata; class Aves; order Passeriformes; family Pipridae; genus Manacus; species Manacus candei. The sequence continues at coordinate 2,730,367 of NW_026138120.1, forward strand.
TGCGGATCTTCCTGGTTTGGCCTTCCATGAAATGCCCACAGTTCAGAACTAGAGTTAGGTAAGACTCTACTGCCATAAGATCCTGGAAGTTTCTGTGCATTTTTAGAGAGAGTGACAAAGAAGAAGCCTCAGTTATCATCAGAACAGACAGCAACACATGTCTGCAATGTTGAAACAGGATGAGAGGCTGAACTTCAAGTGCAACTCCAATCAATATTTAATTACTCATATAGAGTGGAACAAGGTTCAACAGGAAATACAACAAAAATGTACTGGTTGGAACTTCCCTGAAGACAGAAGTCCAAGTCATCTCTGGTGTTAGCCCATAGGAGATTTAATTTCAATTGACTGGGTGACTGACTGCTCTATTTTGTTTTTTTCAGTGGCAGAGCAGGACTGTAGAGCAACATGTCTTCTTAGAAGAGGAGTCCATCCATAAGAAAACTAAAACTTGCATTTCAAGTGAAGGGAGATACAGAAAGTAAGAAGCAACCAAAAATAAAAGCAAAACCAAAAATCTCCCAAAAGCTTTCACGATTGAGAAATTTCTAGTCCACTTTACATGAGACCTTTCTTTCCTTCTCCACCCATAAGTAAATAGTGTGCAGCTTCCATCTGAGGCCATTTTACTCATTTTTTCTGCTGAAAAATCTGTATTTTACCCCATGCTCAAGACTATTTCCTCCTCCTCAACTGCTGATCACCACTACTATTCTAACAAAGATGCCATATAACAATTAATTGCTTTGCTTTGTATTATAGCTCATCAACTTGTTGGGAGCTAGGAAAAATGAAATAATGGGGGTCACTTCTGGAAAATGAGTTTATTTTCATGCCAGCTGCAGAAAATGAGCAAGGCTGGCTTCATGCCAGTTAAAGGGATGCTGTAGGAGGTTTCTTTCTGTTTGCATGATGCACAAATGCCTTTCTGAAGTTACACATGCATATTCACACATACGTATTACACACATGCAATGTCAAAAAAATTATTATTGTGAAAAATATGCTAAATTTCACATCTTACTGTCTTTTGCCCTATATTCTCTCCTTTATATTTTTAACTTATATCAAAATGTCCTTTTCTTGTGCATTTATCCTTTTGAAAATGGTTTACTAATTTAACATAAATACCAGCCAATAAGTACTTTACAGGTAAATGATCTGGAAACTAAACATTATTGAATCACTTTAGAATTTGTTTGAAGTTTTTAGCCTTTTAAAAGCAAGTCTGATTACCTGCTTCATCTATTTGTGAAACATTAAATGATTAAAAGTTTGATACAAATGGAAGGAACCACACAGATATTTTCAAGCACTCAGCACCTGTGTATTGTGTTTTGATTAATGTGTCCTAAATCCCTAAGAAAGCTGAGCTCTATAGACTTAGTAGATTACTTAATGGCAATATTTGTTAAGGTACTGCCATAAGTCAGTTTGGAAGTAACTGGTGACTAAACTCTTCATTGAGGAGAGAGGATACAGCTTCCTTCTAACAACAATACATTGTTGAAAATAATTTCTTCACTGAGACACAAATCTCTGTGTAGCACTTAACTCGAACACTGCACATGGCAGTGCCTTTAACTTCTATACTTCTATCATGTATGAAGTGGCTGTTTCTTGTTATAATTTCAGGAAATATGAATCAAGAAAAGAAATTATGAGAAAAGAAGGAAAACCTTTTTAATATTGTGAGCTTTAATAGCAAAGAAAAAATAGAAAGCGTAACTGATAAATAAATGAAACAAGGTGTAAAGAAGTATTAATGTTTTCATTATTTCATACCATTTCTATTCTGTTGCAACTGATTTCCATAGTAATACAGTTAGCTCAAAATCTGTCTTTGCATATAAGGTCTCCATAGAAAAAGCAAATGTGAAAATGGCAATATTTTCAACATTTCTTTTCTTTAATAAAACTAACATTTTCAAATCTACTTTTATTAAAACACAATAAATACCATCAATTTTTGACATGAAATCTCATTACACACTGTAAATATTTATCACTTTGCAGAAAGAAGATTATACATTAGTTCTATTCATTCAATTCAAATCTGAGTAAGAATGAATTCATGTTTTATTTTTCTTCATCTATTTCAAAAGACCCAGTTGCTGTAAGAAAATGAAATTAATATTTTTTGTTGCTGCTAACAGATAGGTACAGAGAAATATCTCAGAGGTAAGTGCTCTGACACACTGTTCCTTGACCCTGCAATTACTCCCTGCCACTGCCATTTATGATCTCACAAAGTCCCATTGATTTCAAAGGGAGTCAGTTCATGAAGACCTCTTTGGAAAAAGAACCTTTCTGTGTCTAGAATTTGGCTTCAAACATGGAATGAGGTTACAAGGGAAAAAAAAGAAAATCCGATTATCTTATTTTCCTTTTACCTTTGTAACAGAATCACTGTTATATTAACCAGTACAGTTCAGAACACAGAGAAGCCTCTGTTCACAAAGCTCAGAATCAGAATAACAATGGTGTAACAGCAGGACAAAGTGAATAGACAAAAAAATTGTGGAAGCCTATGTTACACCTGACTGTACTAACCAACATGAAGACTTCAGGCTTCTAACTTGTGTAAGTGGCATGTTTTCTGAGAAAACCATTCTTGCAGATCTGTTGCTCTTCAAATTTATGGTTATACCTAGATAACGATATAGACCATATCCTGTTGCACAGTCTTTGAAAGATTTTGCAAGTATCGTCGTTTAGGTGCACATGTTCCATAAGTCTCACTCAAATCCTTTGAAGAATGCTTTTGCTAACCTACATACAGTTAAGAACAAAGAAAGTGGGCTTCCTCCCCTTTTGGGGGGGCACAGTCTTTGCAGAATAAAACAATTTCATCACATGCAAAGAGCGTTTGACATATTGCTCAAGCAATTTTAAATTCTGCAAAATCCATTCAACCACTCTCATAATAAACAAGAAAACAAATAAATAAAAGTGTGGAGCTTTCATCCACAATTAACTCTTATGCCAGGCTCAAGTATAAATTGTGGTGCACAAGTGGGAGAGGAGTGGCTGGAGAGCAGTCCCGCAGAAAGAGATGTGGGGGTGCTGGTCAGCAGTGGGCTCGACAGTGAGCTCTGTCAGTCCAGATGGCAAACCCCATCCTGAGGTGCATCAAACACAACAACACGCCAGTCAAAGAGGTGATTATCCCACTGTATTCAGAGTTGTTGCAGCCTCATCATGAACACTGTGCACAGTTCTGGACCCCACAATTTAAGAAGGATGTGAAGGTCCTTGAATGTGTACAGAAGAGGGCAACAAAGCTGTTGACAAGGCTTGAAGAATGTCCTGTGAGGAGTCACTGAGAACACTGGAGTTGTCTAGTTTGGAAAGTCTCTGTATTTTCCTCAGGAGGGGAAGTGGAGAGGAATGTGCTGATCTCTTGTTCCTGGATAGGGATATTTATCTTATCCCAGTGATAGGATCTGTGGGAATCGTTCAAACCAGCAGAGGTTCAGACTGGAAATATTTCTTTACAGAGGGAGTGGTCACACTCTGGAACAGGTTTCCTAGGTAAGTGGTTGAGGCTGTCAGTGCTTAAGAGGCATTTGAACAATGGCCTCAATAACAGGCATTAATTTGGTCAATAATGAATTGGTCCAGCTGATGGCCTAGGTGGCCATTGTAGGTTCCTTCCAAATGAAATATTCTAGTCTAGTCTATTCTTGATAACAAAATATCTATAATTGTAAGGTAAATGTGAAAAAATAATATAATTCTGACTGACAGTCTGGACACAAAACACTACTAAGTAAAATTTATTTATTTATAATCATGTGAGAAACAAAAAGAACTATGGATGAATTAATTCAGAAGGATACCAAAATATTTTAGCCCATGACTTCATGATTCACAGAATCACAAAATTTCTAGGATTGGAAGGGACCTCTAGAGATCCTCTAGCCCAACTCCTCTGCCAAGGCAGGGTCACCTAGAGCAGGTTACACAGGAACATGTTCAGGTGGGGTTTGAATGTCTCCAGAGAGGGAGACTCCACAATCTCCCTTCTGGGTTTCCTATTCCAGTGCTCTGCCACCCTCAAAGTAAATAAATTCTTCTTCTTTTTAAGGTGGAGCTTCTTGTTTAGTTTATGGCCATTGCTCCTCATCCTGTCAGCCGGTACCACTGAAAATTGCCTGGCATGTCCTCTTGGCACCTGCCTTTGAGATATTTATATGCATTAGTGAGATCTTCTCTCAGTCTTCTCCAGACTAAACAGGCCCAGCTCCTTCAGTCTCTCCTCATAAGAGAGATGCTCCAGAGCCTTAATCATTTTTGTAGCACTCCACTGGACCCTCTCCAGTAGTTCCTTGTCTTTCTTATACCAGGGAACCCGGAACTGAACACAGTACTCCAAATGTGGCCTCACTAGGGCCAAGTAGAGGGGGAGAATCATCTCCCTCGACCTGATGGCCACACTTTTCCCGATGCACCCCAGGATACCATTGATCCTTCTGGCCACCAAGGCACCTCCTGGCTCATAGTCAACTTATCATCCACCAAGACTCCCAGGTCCTTCTCTGCAGAACTGCTCTCTAGTAGGTTAAGTTCCAAGCTGTACTGGTACTTGGGGTTATTCCTCAACCAGGTGCAGTACTGTACACTTGCCCCTGTTTAGCCTGTACACTTGCCCCTGCTTAGAGAGGTTTCTCTCTGCCCAGCTCTCTAAACTATCAAGGTCCTGCTGAGTGGTAGCACAGCCTTCAGGTGTATCAGCCACCCCCTTAAGTTTCGTATCATCAGCAAACGTGCTGAGGGTACTTTCTATCTCTTTGTTCAGGTTGTTGATAGACAAGTTGAATAAGACTGGACTCAGTGTTGATCCCTGAGGAACACCACAGACTACAGGCCTCCAATTGGATTCTACTCTGCTGACCATGACCCTCTGGGCTCTGCCATTCAGCCAGTTCTTGATCCATCTCATTATCTATTAATCTAATTCACATTTCCTGAGATTACCTACAAGGATATTATGGGAGACAGTGTCAAGAGCCTTGCTGTAGTCGAGGTAGACAACATCCACTGCTCTCTTCTCATGGACCCATTTTGCCATGCCATCATGGAAGGCTAACAGATTGGGTAAGCATGATTTCACCTTGGTGAATCCATGTTACTACTCCCGATGACTTTCATTTCTTCTACATACTTAGTGATGACCTCCAGAATGGTCTGTTCTATCACCTTTCCAGGAATGGAGGTGAGCCTGACTGGCTGGTCCTCCTTCTTCCCCTTTTTAAAGATGGGAGTAACATTGGCTTTCCTCCAGTCATCAGGCACCTCTCCCATTCTCCATGATTTTTCAGAGATATTGGTGTGGCTTAACAACAGTATCTACCAGCTCCCTCAGCACTCATGGGTGCATCCCATCAGGGCCCATGGATTTATGGGCATCAAATCTGCCTAGCTGATCCATAACCCAACCCTCTATGACCAAAAGCAAGTCTCTCTTTCTCCAGCTTTCTGTTACCTCTGAGGTCTGGGACTCCTAAGAGCTGACTTCAGCAGTAAAGGCTGAGGCAATGAAGGCATTCAGTAGTTCCACTTTCTCTGTGTCTTCCATTACTAGGACACGCACCTGTTTCAGCAGTGGCCCCACATTTTCCCTAATCTTGCTTTTGCTGATGTATTTGTAGAAGTCCTTCTTGTTGTCCTTGATACATCTTGCCAGACTCAATTCCAAGTGGACCTCGGCCTTCCTCATTGCAGAAGATGACAGAAGCCCAGTGAAATGAAAGAGTCCTTTCATAGGGGTAGTGAAGAGTGAAGAATTTTTTTCTGTCATAAACTTCATTCCTCTGTCTGGCTATTTAGTCTCACAAATTTGTCAAAATCTGTCTCCGATTTGTTTATGGTCCTCTTTTTCTGTGGCCAAAAGTTGCTCTTTGGAAGACATACAAACAGCAGAGCTATTCCTGTCTTTTAAGAAGCTGAAATGAGTAAAGGAAGAGCAAAGGATAATTTAAAACGTGGTGGAGTGAGGATTGTGATACTTCTAAACTCTAATTTTGGGCTAATGGAAAAATGAAAAAATTTCATAATTGTTTTACCTCCATTGCTCTTTATCTTAGCAGCCTTAGTGTCAACTATACAAAGCATGACAGTGCATTGCTAGACCCAAAAAATCTGAAGACTTTTATATATGAGCAATTCAAGGTTTTTCCACACCGCAGTTTCCCTAAAGAATTTTACTCTTGCAGTTCTGGTCCATATAAATGTGCAGGGTCTTGTTATTTTTATGACTTCTGTTGTCATGAGTAAAATGTTGAATAATATATATGAAATGCAGTATTTTGCAATTCACCTATCAAACAGTAAGAACACTGAAAGAATGTCTTTGAAAGATTCTGAATATATGTAAATTCATTTTTTTTCTGTTCTGATGAGTGCTCCAAAGTTAGAAAGTAATTCAACTCACTAAATGACCTACGGTCATTGTTGGTTATTTTTTTTTAAATCCAGTACTCTCTGTTTCACTATATTTAAGTCTAAACTTATGTAGGTAATCAAATTCACCATTACTATTTGAGTGTCTCTTTTCAATGGTGATTTTTTTTCATGGAATAATGACTTTCATTTCCAAGCAAGCCTTAGCAATGCAAAAATAAATAAAAACTAATTAAAAATAGTAATTATAATTTAAAAAAACACACAGAAATGAGATTATTGGATGCTTCCAATGTAATTTTGAGTTTTAAAAAATGGATGAATATTTATCTGTAGATCGATGAGTTTGAATTTCATCTGAACAAGTCTGTCCATGCTTAGTTCTTTCAGTCTTGGAGAAAATTCACCTTCATTATTCATATACCTAAACAACTATGTTAACAAGTACTTCTAATTGCCATATGGAACTAGAGCTCTGAGAGAGATATTTATATGAAACAGAAACTGTAGAAAAGGATATTCTCTTCTTTATTAATCTGATGCCAACATTTTGCTAATTAAACCACCACATGTCTCATGTCACTTCCTACGTAGGTCACTGGAAGAGGAGATACATTTGGGCAACCTTAAGGATGAATCCCAGGGGAGCATCCCACAAACGCATGGTATTTAAGCTTGCAAGTTTATTAAACAAATCACAGAATATACTGCAGTCTAAATCACAGACGTGGCATGACACAATTAGAAGATTTATTGATTCTTTGGGCTAGAGATCTCGCAGCTTGCACTGGGAGCTCTACACCCACCAGAACCAACAGATTTGCTTCATCACAAGTAATATTTCTAAACTAGTACAGGGAAGTTTATAAAGTTGAAACTGCCTGACTTCAACTTTGCTTGTTTTCAACTTTGCTTCTATTTTAACCTAACTATAAACTGAACACATTTTGTATTAGTCCCCTGTCTCACCACCCTGAATTATTGGCACTCAGCCTACAATAACAGAATCACTGTATGAAGCAAAGGAAAAAAAATAATAAACAATATTTTCTGCAGTCTAGCTACCATCTGCCTGCATTAGAAGTTCTTACCTCTTTATGTAGTCCTTCTCTGCTTATTGAATAATGATGATCAGAACAATGGTCAGGACCTCTACACAAATACAAGATACTAAAAAAGGTTGGCTATGTCCTCTACACTGTAGTTCCAATAAAAAAATTACTTATTATGACTGAATTGTGTGTTTCCCTGAACTCAACTTAGGTATGAAACCGGTCTTTCCAACAATATCTTGGAGTTCACTAGTTTACAGCAAAGACATTTCTTTTGAAAAACTAGTTTTTCATTTCCATTGTGGCATGTAAAAGTGACAACATTTCTGTCAACAGAAACCCTAATCAGCATTCAATGAAGTTTGATGAAGAGTTATGAGGATGCCTAAGGGACTGGAGCACCTCATATATAAAGAAAGGCTGAAAGAACTGTGACTGTTTAGCCTAGTAATGAGAAGGCTCATGGGGCATCTTATTAATGTACGTAGACACCTGAAGAGGAGGTGCAAACAGGACAAGTCTAAACTCTTTCTAGTAGTGTCCGGTGACAGCACAAGAGGCTCCATCCAAACATAAGGAAGCACTTTTTTACTGTGAGGGTAACTGAACTCTGCAACAAGTTGTCCAGAGAGGTTGGAGAGTCTCCATCCTTGGAGATATTAAAGAAAAACAAACATCCAGAAACATTCCTGGGTAACTGGATGCAGGTGACCCTGCTTGAACAGAGGAGTTGGACGAGATGACCTCCAGGTATGCCTGCCAACCTCAACCATTCTGTGATGCTGCGATTCTGTGATTGCATGCTAAAATCTGTCTGTAGTGGAACAAATTATCTTCCTTAGGCCCTTTGGATCAAGAAACCTCTATCAGTTCTTCACAGGCAAGCAAGTAATATTATCATCTATTTTTGATCTGAACCATAAATGTTAAAGGTTCACACTAAATCTGTGTACTGGTGCAGGCTTACCTGCCATGGTCTCATCCATACCAGTGGGCCATGAATCACTCTTTAACTCTGAGAGTAGTCCCTGCCACGGCTATAATGTAACTGAAAGAAACCAATCTTGTCAATCTTTCTGCTCTCACATAAAGAATGAAAGCCATCATAGAATCATAGAATGGTTTCAGTTTGAAGGGACCCGGAAGAGTATCTAGTTCCAGCCTCTCTGTCATGGGCAGGGATACCTTCCACTGAGGTTGCTCAGAGCCCCATCCAACCTGGCCCTGTCGTAATCATTTAGGTACTCAAGACTGATAAGCTAGGTGAACCAAGGTTACTTAAATGGTAAAACTTTGTGGCTTAAAGCTGGTACCTGTTAAACACCTTTGTAATGGCAACTGACATCAGATATGGCTGGAGTGCTTGTCCTGAGGTCTTATTCTCTTTCTACAGAGTTGTGCATTGTGGAAAAAAAGGTAACTAGGAAAGAAAAATCGGAAGTGTCAAGGACAATAAGAAAAGAACTAAGAAAAAAAGCATCCTTTTACTTTGCAGTGGTATTTAAAAGTGAGGCACCCTAGAATCAGTGGTAGCTCAAGCCAGTTTTGAATGCCTGACTGCCTCATCCATTTACAGCAGCTTTTGACCTCAGTATCCACAAGATACTAATAAAAGCATAGCATCTTAATTTTAGGCATAAGAGACTCTTTTGACTTCATTAAGGATGAAGGGATGCTTCTCTGGATGGAGCAAATACTTGTGAATGTGCTTAACTTTAAGCACAGAAGTAATTCCATTGCTTTCATTGGCTTTCAAAATTAAGAACATGCTTGAGTGCTTTACTAGAATAGATTTCAACATAGAATTTCTGATGGTTCCGCCAAGTCATAATAATGGAAATTCTGAAAGGGGGGGGGAGAAAAATAGAAGATTTAGCAGCTTTATGATATATTAAATTAATATTTAATTTGCCTAAACTCTTTTCTGAAATAATTACACAAGTGTTCTTTTGCTTTTTTGGTTAGTTTTTTTGTTGTTGTTGTTTTGGTGTTTGTCTAAGAAATATTGCACATCTGCAGTGGAGCATGTTTTGTTACTTCAGCAAAACAAAATTCTTTACATGTGTTTAGGAGGGCCTTAACAAATTACTGGTTTTAAGTGAATAGTGTTTTTTCATTACATGTCTGTTTTGTCAGTCCCAGTCTTCTGAACATGTGAAGTGGCCATCTTCAAAATTAATTTGAGCCTTTCTGTTTTAAAGTGTTCAATCTATGCAACAAATATCTCACTTTCTCCTGGGAAGCTTTTCCTTTCAAGATGTCAAATTACATGTGAAGGGCTAATTTCCATCTGGAGACCTTATCAGTGAGGATCTTTCTTCTTCACAACCTTAGGGGGGAAATGTTTTCCTCTTGGATAACTTACTTTTTTTTTTTTTTAATCTAGGCCAATCTCTATAGCTGTAAGAAAATGTCTGATCCTGACTGCTCAAGCATTTTGACCCATCCGTTTCATCATAGGTTCCACTTCAAAGCAAATCTGCAAAAGTAGTTTGTTCATGTTCTCTAAATATTTAAGAATTCCCTCAGGGTGTTTCTGAGTTTTCACAACACATTTTTATGTGGGAAAATTATCAGCCTTTTTTATGGTATACGGTATATATGGTTAAACTAGTTTTGTCACAAAATATTAGTTAAACCGTATGACAGAAGTCATGTCTTATTTCTTCTCTACCCTCAAATACTTAAGACAACATGATATATCAGCCCAAAGCAGAAAAAAATTATGGTTCATTAGAAACTGCAGAACCTGCATTTTAGTGTAATTCCCTAAATTTAGGTCAAATCTCTAATCTGAGTTTGTATAAATAACAAAATATACATTCTTTTAGCCCTGTGTTTAGCTGTAGATGGTGTTACAAATGTATCTTAAGTAATTTCACTTATTGGATTGACAACTAAATTTTGTTGTCTTCTAGAAGCAACTTATTCAACAAAAATTTTAAAATCAGCACACCTTTCACTCCATTTGTAGTACAGCCTACTCGGCTTCACCATCTTCTTTATCTCAGATCTCTGTATATTCCTGGAAAAATAGCCCCCAGTTCGACTCTGTGCCCTGCAATCAAACTAAGACAAATTAATTCACAATAAACTATCTTTCTAGGTTCTCAGTAAAACTAATTCACTATATTCAGGAACAAACATAATATATAACAATGCTCACAGTTTAAGTACTGGTCATAATATTCATTCTAGAGTGCCTTGAAAGTACACCTCAAAATACAATTTTAAACTTATAATTTTTGACAACTAAACTGTACTTGAACAAACTTGAGAGAATATAGAAAGAAAAAAACCAGGGAATTTCTGCCCACTTGACTGTTTTCACTCTCAGTAGGACATTCAAGTCTGAATTTTTTACTTTTGGTCTAAATTTATATTTCCTATTAATGTTCTACAACATTCACTTTTCAATTTTCAGCTACTACCCTTGGTATTTCAAATAAATTTGTGACAGAAGAAATGATAAGATGACTTTTCTTAGCTTATTTCAGTACAGGATTCACATTCGCATGCCAAAAAGTTATAAAAATATATACCTTTTTTAATATTTATATTGGTAACATGAAGACAGAAAGTTTTGAATTAATTTTATGACAGTCATGTTTTCTGATATTATTCTTTTCTTATTTAAGTCTTTAGCAAATATCTTAAATGAGAAAATAAAAAATCAAAGGATTTTCTGTAACACAGCTTCCATCTTTGAGCTTCTAAAACTAGCTAATCAAACAATGACCTTATTTTTTAATAGAGGGGGCAATTGAAAATCATTGAACAGCCCTACCCCCTAATGATTTTTTTCTCAGATGTAATTATAATAATTAGCATTATAAAGTGCTAATTATCTTTGGACGCGGAGGACTTACACACCAGAGACAGAAGTCCACATTAAGTAAAGAGGATTTTGTTTTCTTCTGTCACCATTTTTTTCCCTTTGTAAAGATGTAGAGGACACTTAGCCCATCAGTCCTCCTTTCTGAATTTTCACATTTTGTTATTGCTGTATAACTGATCCCAGCACAGGAGCAGATCTGTTCTTAAAAAAAATGTGGATTGATTCGGCAGTACACAGGTCTAGTCTGTAGATCTGAACTAACCCAAATCATCTCCTTATTTTACTGGACTTCACATTGTCCAGTAGCATTGCAAAGACCTTGGATTATTCTAAAGGGTTGCTTCAGTCCTAGTCAGTCCTGAAGGGATTGGACTAATTTTGTTAGCAGGCAGTATCATTTTCTCATAAATTCTTCGCTATTGATACAGCAGGAGGAAGGTCTCAGTCCCCTCAAGAAATAACAGTGATGCTTTGAAGGATTGTAATGCACACTGCATATATTTTAAAGTCAGGAATAAGAACATCATAACCATGACACAAAGAATAAAAGACTGGAAGTTATTTTTCTTTACTTCCTCTACTGAACCTTACATCTATCCCTGGCTAAATAATCCTTCTCCTGTCCCTCACACTGGATATCATTGCTTGAAGCATGAATCTTTTGTCTCTTGCCAAAACTTTTACCCTCCTTTGTTCCTACAGGCTATGAATATTATTTGGATTTTCCCCTACATGTTGACAGTCCTTCTGCAGTGAGCACTGCTATTTCATTTAGGTGCTCTCAGTCTTTCATTTTTCTTTCCACTGAAAACAAAACTTTGGTCTCATTCATTCTTCCTCAGGAGGTGAGTCTCACAACTATCACACTAAAAGGTGATATTCATATATATGTAGTTCCTGTAGTCATCTTGGTGTCTCAATGATCGTAGATGTATTTGAAAGGTTTATTCTTGCTGTAAGTACATCTGAGCTGCCTTCACTGATGACTTTGTGCATTAAATATGTATAGAATATCTTCTCCTTTAACAATAGCAGGTTATGTGTTCCAAAGAAATTGGAAACTGCTAATAGCATGTGTGGCATGGATAGATTTTTCCAGGTATTCAAGGTAATAAATAGAATGACTGCAAGGGTTTGCTCTCAACATGTTCTGTTTATGCTAGAGAACACCTACTATACACCTCATAATATCATCTGGGCTATCATCAAGGAGTCAACCTTCTTCTGTCTAGGATAGTACGAAACGACTCTCTAAACACGAGCTGAAGCATCCTCCAACAGTATTCATCAAGCAGTTTGCACTAAATTGCTTTGTAAAAGACTACTTATTTTTCAGATTGCTATGTTGTTTCCTTGGGTCTGAGCCAATCAACTCAATTTTTCTTTGAATTGTTAAAGTCCTATCTGGACTAAGAAGAAGTCACTTTTCTCTCAGAGGCTCTGGTTTTTCTTCAATCTCATTTTTTTCTGTTACAAGGCACTGGTCAACAGTGATCACTTCTGAAGACAACACTGATGACAAGTATAATTACCTGTGAAATTGGTATAAAAATCTATTCTCATATTCTCCCACGGTAGGAATGGCAGAATAGTTTTGCGCACTGTCATACAGCTCTTCTGGTTGCATTGCCCTTGAAGTTTATCGTCCAATCAGCTGCACCAGTCATTTAAAATCGCAGATACTATTATAGCTTTTGATTGAATGCCTATGTAAGTATTTTTGGTATGTATTTTACACACACACACATACACACACACACACACACACACTCTCTCTCTTATGTTTTCCTTACTTTTGTGTGTGAGAAAAAGTTTTGGGGAAAATAAATGGGAATATAGACGAACAAAATTTGCTAAAAGGGTCTATAAAACCTCTGCTCAAAATATATTGAAGTATGCTCAGATTCTCTTTAGCATATTCATCCACATTTAAGTTTCTTATTCTGGATGTCTGCTTGGGTAGCAAAGGAAATTCATAGCAATTAGTACTTGTGTGTTGGATCAAGACTTAATGTCATTCATTAGGACAAAAAAGCATCTCTTAATAGTTTAGACTCCCTTTCTTCATATCTGTAGGGTTTTTTTTTAGTATATTACTTCTTTTGTTGTTTGGAAGGTCTCTTCCTTCTAACAAAAATATATAAGTACAAACCTAAGGATAAGAGGGAATTAAAGTAATATGATATGAATAGAATACATCACGCTAAGCATCTCAAACTGTATACACTCACAGGAGTAATGAAAAGCAAATATAACGTCATCATCTACTTCCCATATGAACAATCAAGGGAGTCAAAATCTAGCTAAACCAGCAAGAGTAAATAGTTTAGTGATGAAAAATTGATATAAAAAGTTCAGTGAAAATATAAATATCCTCTGGGCTGTCAAAAGCAATTGGTTCAGCTCAATCTGGTAAATCTACTTTTAATGATAATGGCAACAACTTTTGCTTTTTATTACACTTTACATAAATTTATGAGCTTTATCACTTCAAACCAAATAGAATATATTTGTCTCTGTATCAGGTTTTAAAGTTACCATGTGTCTTGGAAACCTACCTAGAAATACAAGAATACAATGCTGGTTGTAACCCATTTCTACTAGGCTGGAAATAAACTTCTTGTATCATAAGAATGCTGTTAATTAAAAGGAAGGGGATGAACATACAAAGACAGCAGCACTTGAAGTGGTATTTAGTTTTCTTAAATAGCTAAAAATATTCATTTATAACAGCTTATAGTTATAGGAAAAACCCTTCAGTTTAGAATTGAGGCAGTTTTTTTCTTGTTTTTTTTTTTAAAAATAATGCCTTTTATACTAGATCGTATATTTACAAATGACCCTTGGCAAGTTGCATGAGACAGCGTCAGTTCCATTCTATAAGCAGTCAGATTTTTGAGGCATTTCCAGTAGATGTGGAAAGGTTATTTGTGATTATTACATTTCAAATATCTGATAATTTTTTCCCCAAGAAAACTACTGAAGTCGATGGTATGTATCCAAAAGGTAGGGACCTATAAATCAATAGGCATATGTAACACTACTGGAAACACTACTAAATATATTTGGCTTTACTAAACCACAAAGTAAAATGTTGATAAATGTCATACACCCATAACAAGTCAATGCTATTTCATATGCAAGTGTATTACTAAATTCAATCCAGTTCACATAATTTTTGTGATTCCTTATCTTTTAACAGTGACATTTTGTCAGGACTTAAATGAAAAGCTGATGCCTCCATGAGCTCATTAATTATCTCACGAATATATTATAGGAAGTATCAGCTACATCTAAGGCTGCAGATATCTCAGTATACATTGCATCATTTCAAGCCTGAAAATTTACCCTGCTTTCTTTTTTGTCTTAACCTTTGACTAGCCAAGCTTTATAGACTGATGTTTAAAAAAGTTGCTGTTTCATTTTTCATAATGTTTCTACTCACAAACTATGATTACCCTGGTTTACTTATCATCTGGAAGAATGAGAGCATGCATTCCTATTACATTTCTGTCACTATTTCTAGAAATTACAAGTACATCATGCAGGCATTATATTTCATACAGTCCTAGTTTATGAGAACCAGCTTCATGTTTTTCTGCTTCTGTCTTGTTTCCAACCATTAAGTCAAATCCAAATGTGTTTAACTCCAGGTTAATTTGAAATTAAGGAAAAAAGAAAAATAAAGGCTACGAGATACTACAGTCTTCTCAGGCATTAGTCTGATAATACATAGATACATATATGTTGTCTGTGCAGAGTCCTTATATTTAGAAAATACAAAATACCCTATATAAAATTTACCATTTTCAGTATTGTATATAACACAGCACACATATTCAGAATCTGTAGGACTTCCAGTGCTGCCAAGCAATACTATGCCTTTCCCCATTTCTTTAAACTTCTTTATAATGGGATTACAAAAACTACCCCGAAAATACCAAGGACAAGCCATTTTGGTAATTCCTTTTTCAGTATTTGTGGAAGAGTGGAGGAGTTGGTGACTGAAATTAATGTTTCTAATTTTCCTGGAATTAGTATTATTTGACCTCAGCTGTTTTCCTCATGGACTGAAAATAAATTTTCTTATTATAAATCTCATATGTACAAAGACAACTTGAATAGTTGTTTCAACACAGCACAGCAAAATGCCTCAAACATCCATAGAACTTAAGGATTATATTTGCCAGTTAAGGATTTAGGAAGCAAAACCCAAGAAGGAAATGCCACATAGAATTATTTTACATAGCACAGAAATCATTATGCAATATGGCCAGCCTAACATTGCTCATGTTTTTGTGTGAGAGAAGAAGGTTGTTTTCTAAATATAGATAAAAATAATGCTGCTCTTAGCCAATAACTCATGGCAGAGAGGTAACATATGTGATCATAATGCAGTGGGAGCTGCATGACACAAAGAAAAGATGAGCAATACCACTGTATAGAGTTACAGCCCCTTATTGCCATTATAAAACATCTTTATTGGAAAGGAAAATGCAATATTTTGGTAGAAAGAGGAGATGAAGTACTAGAACAAGGGAAATTTTTCATAGAGAACATTCAAATTTACAACTTTCTATATGTGTCCTGCTGTGCTCATGGTCCATCAGAAGACAGATGTCTAAGGGTATACTGATTGTTATACAAGGCAATGATAGGGTGACATTTTTAACCTCAAAACAGAGAGAGTGTTTTAAATAAGAAAATACAAGCACTAAAATTCCTGTTCTCATCTCATGTCTCCATTTCCTTGAAAGAATTTTGGTTTATGAGTGTTTAGTCAGGAAGGATAATTTTACTGTCTGTCACATTTCATTTCAAATAATATAAACTGCTCAAATAGACTCTAGGGCCCGAACTTCCACTGATTTTAAAGGGAGAGCATTAGGCCCAAGCTGTTATTCTTCTGTTAGTTGAGTAGGAAACTGAAAATTCAGGCCTGCCAATGTTCTTTTGAAATAACATATGCATTCAGTTTTAAGCTCTTTAGTTATTATCTGACTCAAGGCAACTGTACTCTTGCTCCCAACTGCACTAAAGCCCATGATAAAAAATCAGTTTTATAATGTGAACCTGATACAGCACATGAATTCATTGGTATTCAAGATCAGCCTCAGGGAAGAAAACTGAAATATGCTGGATTTTTACTTTTAGCCAGCACCTGAAAGAATGCTAACTGAAATATTTTCTACTCCATCAATGGGTGAGGGCTTACTTTGGTCATTCCTACATGTATTTCCTCTGCATAAGGCCCCGCATGCCTTTAAAGGAAGGTTCTGTTGAACAATTATCTTTTATTTTTTGGCATTTTGCACCTGAAGCAAGTTCAAATGAGAGAATATACAGATGCCAAGAGTGAGTGTGGTGAGACAGCTTTTAAAAAAATAAGTTTTTGCTATTAGGAAGGCATTTTTTATTTTTTATGCCCTTTCATACCATATTGCCTATTGTACCCACTCCGGTTATGCAAGTCAAAGGCAGACCTAGTGTCAACATTTGCACAGGCTCTAAAAAAACTTCTGGATACAGAGAGATTTATAAAAGTTTAAAACAACTAATGCAATGCCCAACATTTTCACAATTAACTATATAAAAGAAATTCTTTTAAAAAACAAGATTCAAAAACGACTTTGAGCTATGATCTGGAATTACTTTCACAGAAATGTCATCACTGAGCTTCTCATCCCCGTACTTTAAAATTTTAAGAGAGGTAACAGCAATAACCCTCAATTTTGTTTAAAAATAATTAACATATGTCACCACACCATGGGCAACTGGTACATTCTCAACTTCCATAAAAAAACAGTGGACCACAAAACCTTTATTTCTGCAAAATCGTAGAGACTGTTTTTTCATCAAGCTTTTCGAACTGAAAGAATCAGGAAAACCAAAAGCTTTGTTGAAAAAAAAAGCATATCTTGACTAGTGAAGAAACACCTGCAGCTTGACACACATAATTTAAAGCAACCTATGTGAGCATTTATGTAGGTCATTGCTGGTTACGTAGGTGTGTGGGGGAGATACTGGTCCTGATACAGACTATAAGCACATCTCATAGTTTTGTGCATACACTGGTCAGCCAACCCAAAGAGTGGCAAAAAAGTTCTACAGAAGGAGAGTTAAAAGGACCTGAGAAAATGTGCAAAACCCCAGGTGTTACATATTTAGCTTACCATGTCATCTACTCAGATTTCTATGATCTCTCTAAGTATGGGAAGTTGTAGGTGTGCGTAGGCTGCAGTCTTCATAAATCACGAGTAAGACTCCAAGCCTCCTCACAGACTTGGTGTGAACCAGCATTCAGCACTCTGAGATATATAATCTCAGAAAGTACTGAATTCTTTACAAAACTCCTGTTACCACATATGAACGGTAAGATGAATGCATGCTCTGCCGCAGATGTGAGATAATACCCATAGCGTGCTGTCAAGAGAGGCAGCAAATATAGAATGCAATGTGGGATAAGCGGTCGGGCAGAGATGCGCTAACTCAGAGTAACGTTCTAGACAAGGTGGTGTGCCATCTTCCCCTTTACCACTGAACAAACCCAAGTAACATTTTGTATTATCTGTTCTACCTGTGATATGAAGCCAATGTTTGGTGAAGGCTCCTTTTTTAGAAACACCTCAAACTGCATGTTAGACATAGACATCTTCTCACAGAGGTGTGCTCTATCTTGTATTATTTGTACTCTTTCACCAGCTGACCTTGTGGTATATTTCTTTCTGCCCATTTGTGGTATTCTCACATTCAGGACTTGCCATCTGCCTGCAGAACTGTGCTGTTAAGTTCCCAGATAGCTCAGCAGAAACTACAGATGCTCATCAGAGGGCAAAGAGCTAAAAGGTTAATTCTTGGATAAACTGAAGAATGTACATTTTGCTTCAGTAATAAATATTGTTAATGAAGTTACTTACTGTGAGCCAAATACAGTACATATTGTTTGCTTTTTAATCCTGGAAGATGACAGATGAAGAGAGTTAATACTTCTACTGCAGTGTAGAGTAGATAGCTTTTTATTAAATACAGTTTCAGGACATGATACCGTTTTATGCAGATATGCATTAAAAATTACTTGATTTGTATTTTTAAGCATGATTTATAAAAGGACATCTTTTATTATATTGGATTCAATTTTGCTTCATTTAAAACATCTCTGTGTAACCTGTATGAAAATCTTGACTAAATCCAAAAGTCCTTCCATCCTATTCCCTATTTAGAAACACTCTGTACACCAGTCAACAGATTCAAAACAAATATAGTATCTTATAACAAGGTACAGACGACGGGTCACATTTTTCTTTTTCTGAAGGGAAAGAGAAGCACCAGAAAGAAAAATAGATCCGTGGTTGAGTAAAAATAATATTTCTTTTCTCCTCAACCCTTACAACAATGATATAGTGAACTTGAAACCTTTTTTTTTAACAAGTGGGAAGGACAGAAATGTAATAAATAAAGTGGTTACAGAACTTTCTCATAGGACTCATGATAATGGCATAATGGTTATCAACTGAAAATGTCAGATGGGATCTTTAAATGGCAATTGGTTCATGAACACGAATGTCAGCAAAGAACTAACAGATCAATTCTTAAATGTTGCTAGACTGACCTTATTAATGGCCTTAAACTGCAGTGATTTCATAGTCAGCCCTCCAAGGTAGTAATACCTAATATAAAAATGCTCTGAAGAAATAAGATTGCAGTAGCTCAGACTAATATGAAAATGTACTGAGTAAGAGAAAAAGCACAATGATACTTCATGCATGGAGCATTCCAGTAAGTAAACTTAGGAATCATGATGGGATTTATTGCTCTTCCACGTTCAACCTGGATAAGTAAGGACGTAACTCCAGGTTACTGCATCATGAAACAAGAGACTATCCATGCAGAAAGCACAGCCAAGAATGATATTAAAATGGACATTAGTACAGAGGTGGTCAAACATTTACTGGATAAACCAGATCATGTCTGTCTGCAGTATGTTGTCAGCGATGCTAAGACTACACCATTTTCAGTGTTGACTTTCATAGCCCATGCACAATTCCAGCCTCAAAGTTAGTTAGTTCATGTGGATCCAGCTAGAGTCTGGCACAACACACAGTAGACACATCCCAGACCAACACACGTTTTGCAAACAAATTTTCTTCTGGGGATAGATTTGAAATATAAGAGCCAAGTCAGCTGCTCCAAACTTCTGCTGTTTTTAAAACGTGCCTTTAGGCACCCTTTTCATAAAATGTTCTTAATATTTACAATATTTCACATTAATTTTGTATTTACAATTCTCATGTTTTTATTAAAATTTGGGAGGAAAGAGGGGTAGTTCTCCAAAATATGACATTTTCCCTGATATGTCTGAATATTAGTTTATTCTCTCTAATTCTGGCAGCTAAATTGGAGAACAGAAATGAAAAGGCACTGCTAAAAGGAAAGTACTTATAAGAGATTCTATTGTCCTCCTGTCAAGTATATGTTGTTCATATATTTATTTGCAATAAAACAAATAAGCAACATCCCAAACAGAAACACACAAAAGTATATTTGTCAGCAGTCTAAATTCTTACATCAGAGAAAGAATTGTTCCAGTATTTGGGTTTATCCCATGGGTTTGTGTTTTCAAGGCCAGATTAAAGATAAAATAAAGAAGCAACATTTGGAAGTTTCCCACTAGTTCATGATTTGGTCATATGATGTAAGACAGATTTCCAAGTCTTCCATGCATATTGCAAGAACAGTTTTAATCACCATTGTTTCTGCCTCTAATATCCAAAAAATTGTGTACATTTGAGATGATATTGGTGTGCCCAAAACCTCCTCTCCTTTAGCTACCTATATCAAATGACCTAACAAAAGGTTTGGTCTCTCCAGTTGGCCTTGCCACTCTTATACAATTTCTGTAATTTTTGACTTCTCAGAAAAGCAGTAAGCCTAAAACAAGGATTAGTATTTAAAAAAAAAATCCTACTTTTAACAAAATTAACACTGCGAAGAAAGTAATAACTCTCCAATTTTATAAAAGCTCTTATCAGAAAAAAAACCTGACCCTAAATATCCAGGCACATATTGATAAGGCAGTGCAAGGACCTACTAAAGAAATACTTGAACTACTATTAGGGAAAGAATGGACAATGTGGGTGTCTAATAGAAAACTGAAAGGGAAATATTTGCCAAATTCAGGCAATTCATGGAGTCTCTCCTCCAAAGGTAATGTTTTCACATACAGGTATACCTTCTCCCACTAGAGATCCTGGGCCATGTTCCGTTCTTCTACACAAGTTACTTGGTCTGTATGAAGCCAATGAGGCAGCTGTTCTTGGACTTGAATACAGCTCTTACTTCATATATAAAGGATTTAATAAACTACCTCTTTACTAATAATTGGGGAAAATAGGTGTCATTTTCTTTTGCTAAGCAAGTGACAATTTAGATGTACATTAAGAGGGAAAGGATTGTCTTGCGTCAAAGGTGTAACCAGTTTTGCTTAAAAGTTTATGATTTCTCAAGACTTTAATGTATTTCTGTGTTTTCTGCACAGTTATAAGTCAAAGTTTAAAGAGACTTAAAACTCTGTTTTGAAAATTCTTTACTTTTTTATCGTTGTAAGAAAAAAAGAAAGAGTTAAGGATGACACTCCACAGACTTGTTCTTCAATTTTTCTTCCTTGACAGGTCTTGCTAGTGTATAACAAAATTTTCAATAGCAGACTCACAAACATTTCAATATATATAGTATTGATGAAAATTAAGGGTTAAGATGAACAGCACAGAGCTCATCCATTTTTAAATCAGAATTTACTGACAGTCCTACTGAAATAGATAAGGTGATCCTTTTTAACTAAGGCTAATTCAGTAGGAAAAAATTATAATGAAACAGTTAAATGACAAATCAAAGGGTCAGCTCCTTGCAAGATTAGACTCAAACTGAATTTTATTTTTCTTCTGGGCCTCCACGATGGAAATTTACAGCAATGCTTTAGAATTAGGTGCCTTTAAAACTGTGGGTAAAGTTCACTTTACATGTACTTCATTGACTTAATGGGGTTGTATCAAGAATAAATTTGGCCCAAAGGGTTTTTAATATGATCTGAACCAACTAACAATAATGCAGTGCCACTTAGTGGCAAGGAAAAAAGTTTTCAGCATGTGAGATTCAAAGACATTCAGGCATACAGATAATTTTTCTGGTGTTATTTGTGTTTGAAATTTTGATACAATCTTATCTGATAGCTTCCAGTTACATTAAGCTCATTATTGCCACAATATTATATGATTTTTTTCATATAAAAATACAAAAATATCTGCAAAGAGGGAATGAAAGCGAGCCCTTGTAATTAATGTAGCATTAAGAACACTCCCTTCACATTATATCTTCAAATTATAGCCATTTTCTAAAAAGGTTAGAATGCCTGTAAAAGGCATAAATATCTTAAAGCTATTTGTATTTCTCATGCTTGAGTAATGTGTGTGTCACCTTCCTGAAAAATTCTCCCTCAAAAAGGTCTACGGTATTTCTTTTGTTTAAGTACCTATAGATTTACAGTTTTGGCGAGTGACAGCTATACTTAATAGCATTTTAAATGGTGGTATGTAACTCATTATTCAGTGCAATACTATTCTATTTCCAAAAAAAAGAATGAGGTAAAAACTAGATTGTAGTTCAATACAAATAATAAAAAAGAGGACCAAAAGGATCCACAACAGATCATGGGGTCCAACCAGTTGCAAAGAGAATGATCTTTATATTTGTCCAGGAAAAACCACTGCAAAGGACTGTACATTTTGCCAATTTCATAGAATAATAGAGTGGTTTGGGTTGGAAGTGACCTTAAAGATCACCCAGTTCCAACCCACCTACCACAGGTCAGGACATCTTTTACTAGACCAGGTTGCTCAAAGCCCCATCAAGTCTGGCCTTCTGTGATGCATCATTCACAGTTTCTCTGGACAAACTTTTCCAGTGCCTCAACATCCCCACAGTAAACAATTTCTTCCATAATCTAACCATACCCTCTTTCAGCTTAAAGCTATCACTCCTTTTCCTATCACTCCATGCCCCTGCAGAGGTCCCTCTCCAGTTCTTTGTAGGTTCCCTTTAGGTATTGCTCTCAGGTCTCCATGGACCCTTCTTTCCTCTGTGTCTGTGCTTGGGATTTCGCTGACCCAAGTGCAGGACCTTGCATTTGGCCTTTTTGAACTTCATAAGGCTTGCACTGGCCAACCTCTCATGACTGTCAAGGTCCCACTGGATGTCATCCCTTCCTTCCAGTGTATCAATGGCACCCCACAGCTTGATGGTATTGTCTTTGGCTTACCTGAAGCCAAAGATGGAATTCATTGACACTAACAATGAAATTAAAAGCCCTATGCGTACAGTGGGAGTAAAATTGGTCTCTGTCTTCAGAATATAACAAAGAGCTGAGTATCAGTTTTTGTGACTAATACTTAGCTATTTAAAAGCACTTTTAATTCCGCTAAGGCTCATGATGTCTTATTGGGTTAAATAATCCTTTGGCAACCATTTAGCTGCCATCCGTGCTTCAGTCCTTTCCTTTATACTACCAACAACACTTGCTGTAAGCGGGCTTCAGTAATAATTCTACAATTGTATTGTTGATGAGATTTGTACTTTGAATGGGCATGCTATTTCTATACACATCCTTGAATATTTACAGTGAAGAGACAAGAGACCATTGCCTATCAGATATGGGTAACACATAAATAGTATCCTGTAAAAACAGCTTTGTAGAACTAAGATTACATCTAGAAACTTCTATCTTCATATATATCCAGCATTGCTCATTACAGAACACATAGTACTGCATCAATTTACCTGCAGTAACACCAACTGAGCAATAATTAACCCAAATTTAGGGAAAACACTATAGTACTATAACACCATAATGTTAGAATAAATCAAGGATGACTTACTAGAAAAATATTTCAAAAGTCAGGAGACACAGCAGCATTTCACTTCAAAATGGGAACAGACTTTTGAAGCAGGTGTTCTGATGGTTCCCCACTTAGTTACCAAAAATCCCAGAACTATAAAATAATTGAGATTTTAAAGGGTTCTTTGGAGGTTCTCTAGTCCAACAACCTACTTGGAACGAGGCCACTTAGATCAGGTTGCTAATGGTTGTGGGGTTTTTTCCTGTCAAGTTTTTAAAATTTAAAAAAATGGAAATCTCAAAGTCTTTCTGGGAAACCTGTCCCAGTGACTGGCCACCTTCATGATCAGAACTTTTTATTTTCGAGTTGAAATTTCCAGCTTTCCAACTCCTCCCTGTTATCTTTTGTCCCAAAACTGTGTGAAAGAGACTGGTTCTGTATTCCCTCCAACCTCCCAGCAGCTAGTCAGATAACAGTAAGATTCCTCCTGAGCCTTCTCTTCTCAAGGCTGAACGAACCTGTTTTTTTTCATACTTTCCTCATACACTGTGTGCTCAAGCTGCCTCAATCTCACTCCCTCCAGCAAGCCAACATCTTTTTTGGAAGTGAAGAGACGAAAATGGACATAGTAATTCAGAAATTACGTCAGTAGTGCTGAACAGAGAAAGATCACTTATCTTGACCTCTTGGCTACACACTTGCTAATACAGTTCTACCCTTCTCCCCCTGTCCCATCACTCCCACCTGCCTCCATCCCTTCCCTGGTGGGGAGGAAAATCAAAAAAACAGTAAACCTTGTGAGTTAAGACAAAAACAGCTTAATAATTGAAACAAAATATAATATAATAGTATCATCGATAATAATGATACTAATAATATCAGTAGTAACAATAGTAATGAAAAGTAGAGAGAGAAGAAAACCCAAGATAGACAAATGATGCACACTACAATTGCTCACCACCCACTTGAAGCCCAGCCTGTCCCTGAGCAGTGATCTGTGCCTTTCATCCAACATCTCTCAGTTTATATACTGGGAATAATGTTCTATGGCATGGTATATCCCTTTGGACAGTTTGGATCAGCTGTCCTGGCCACACTCCCTCATGGCTTCTTGTGCATGTCCACACTGGCAGAGCATGGAAAAATGAAACGCCCTTGACTTCAACAACTTAACATCAGTGTGCTATCAACATTATTCTTATACTAAATCCCAAACACAGCACTCTACCTGCTACTGGGAATAAAATTAACTCCATCCCAGACAAGATTAGGGCAATATATTTGTCATTTTCCAGTCATTTTTGTTTGCATCATGAAATAGCCTGAGAACATATGATATGGATTGTTTCTGGATGAAACCAGAAGTTGGGTTTCAGGAGTGCACATAATGTACTCCAGCTGTTAAGGTGTCTTCAGTTCACAGGATCACAACAGAGCTACTTCAGATTAAAATCTCCAAAATGCACATAATGTTTCTTCTCTAGGTCCCAGCATCAGATGTTCCCTAAACAGCTTGGGACTCATTATTTGCTGATATTAATATGCTAGACACAAATTTGATTTGTCTTCAGTTTAAAAAATATTTTTAGTCAGGATATTCTGAATGAAGTAAATTGATTTAATATTGTGATTAAAAAAAAGCATAACATCTTAAATGAGTAATTTGTTCCACAAATTTAACATATTAGGTGTGGGTGAGTGCATTTATTAATAAAGTTTCAGTTGGGTGAGTTAGAAACATGTAACCATAAGGAGATGGTCCATTGTGAGTACCATCACTTGTTTGAGGGTGACAAATTATAGTTATTGCATCATACAAAGTGACTGTAACTTTACTATAATGTTAATATTTTTTCATTTAAATTTTTATTGTCAATATCATTAGTTATTCCTATTTGTTCTTGCTGCCCAAGTTTTTCTGCTTATAGGTTAATAAAACAGGATTCAGTAAATCTCATTCATCTATAATAATCTTGTAGAACTCAATTTTATTTAGTCCTGTACCAATCTGTCAAAAAGATTAGTTCTTATTTTCATAGATATTTTCTGTTATCCTTAAAAAAAAATCACGACAATTCAATGTGAGCCAGGGGAGTTACACTAATTGAATTACCTTTTCAGGACATAAAACTTGAAATCTGGGAGTTTATTAGGGTATGAAAATTCTTTCAGAATTCTTTTCTCTTAGAAAACTCTTGGGGTTTTAGGCCTTTCTAGATGTATTCCATAAACATTAGACTTGAGCATATTTCCAGTGTCAACAGGTCTGATATTGCTTTGTGTTACAAGGCATACTGATTGATTTAAACAGATTTCAAATTATTTAACTCTGTGTACTACATCCATATCACCTTAGGATGAGTGTTTTCCAATTTAAAGAAAATCTGTTCTCTACAATCTACATGTAAAAATACCATGAAAACAAAATAAATATTATTTGAAAGATGGTATTAGTTTGAGTAAACTTATGTACATCTGTGCCAGTTGAAACATCTTATCTCTTAATCCTGCTAGTTTATCCTACTGTCTCTTTCAAATGTATAGGAACTTAGATTACATGAAAATTGTCCAAAGTGATTTGAGAAGTACATGTGCAAATGTACCCTTGGGTCTCGAGTTCACATAACCAAATCTTCAAACTCTACCTCCCCACTAAACTGAATCATTTCCAACCTTCAATCAATTTCAATTCTACAGACTGTGAAAATATAAGAACCAAAGTTTTGTCCTCTATGCCTCCCCAGTACACTGGAAAATTCTGAAAATTGTTTCAGAACTGTGTGCATTATTTAGTTCCTTAATTGATATCTTTGAATGGCACTTTTTCCAACTAGCAAAGGTTATTAGGCTTAAAACCATCTCAGAAATCCTTCTTACCATAAGCTAATAACCTGTTTTACAGCCATACAATCAAAATACAGGCTAAAATTAGAAGTAGAGTGTGTACCCACCAGAAAAACATTTGGAATAGCCATCTTGGGGGAAAAAAAAAGATGAAAAGGCACGAGTGATAGTGGGATGACAGAAAAGACTTAGAACTGGCTTAACTCAGCTGCAACTAAAGCCATTGATCATGGTGTAAACAAAGCAGAGCCAACACCAAGTATTTTAATGGTCTTGCCCTAGTGCCTAAATGTATCATTAACCTTTCAAATCTTGAGACAGTGAATATGTAGTACTGATAATCAGAGATGTTCTACCACACCTCAGTCCAAAGACTTGACTCACACATACTCTTTAATTTGAAGGTTCTCTTTGTCTGGAGACACTGGTAAATTACATAGAAAAAAAAAAATGTAAGAATTTTAGCCCTCCTTTCAATAAACAGAATGTGTAATTTTATCAGCATAATTATAGAGAAGCTAAACAGGTGTCATGTTACCAGGACAGGTCATCCAAAATATCTGTAATACTAACCAAAGCAAAGCAGAGAGAAGATCAAGGCTTAGCTTTCAAGTTACAATTATAAACACAAAATGAGTTCTTCTTAATTTGGTAGATACCAGGTCTGCATACAGCATTAGCCATTTTCCAGTACATTTCCATTAGTAATGTCTTTGCTGATTAGGTTTTTTCTAAATTAGCATGTTTATCCATTAGCATATCAATATTGCTGCCAACCATCCTCTTAATTTTTAGTTTTCTTGTTGCAACAAAAAAATTGCCAATAAAAGCGAGCTTTACTTGAAGCCTTAATTAAGTCTAGTACAATTCTTTTTTCTTCCTTTTTTAAAGCTTTTAAAATAATACTGTGTAATATTTAGTCAGATTATAGATTTGCTTTGCTCAATAACACCACTTGCTTGAATAATCAAAAACTTCATATTTTGGTTTGGCAGCAACACAAACTATAGTATTTGCATAGTTCGGAGACATTCTAATGAAAGCCTTCCTTAAAAATCAGAAAGTCAACATCATCAGTCAAAATAGTTTTACATAATTTTTGAACCTCCTGTTAACAGAAGGTAACAGGTAAAGAAGAGAATCTTACGCATAATCACAGCAAGACCTATTCTGATCTCTTTTATACAGTCCTAAAATACTGCTCGCACATTGAGCTGCTGTTTCTGATCAATATCTTGCATGTGAGAAAAGCCCAATTCTTCCAAAAGTTACTTTTTGTTCATATTCCTCTTTTTTTTGTATCATACATAATTCTTTTTATTGATTTTATTGATTATATTAACTTAAAGTCAGTCACAGCAGAATACCTATGTTTAACTGAAGTGTACAGAGAGCTGGTTTGTACATACAGCAATGCCAGCTTCTACTGTCAACACTTATTCAGGACAGATAACTCTTGTCTGGCATAATTAAATCTTGACGGTAATTATTTCTACTGATTCCTGGTAGACTGCTGTTAAAGATATGCTTATCCACTTTCAAACACACTATCTTATTAAACTAAATGCATGCCAGTAATTACAAAGCTGCACTTTTTAAATTTGGGGTTTTCTAAAAGTCTTTTTAAAATAAGAAGATAAAGCTTTCCCTAAAGTGATCCCCTGTGTTCTAAAACCAGGAGAGCCCAGACAATGCTTGATACTCCAACACCTGATCAGAGAGAGAGAGAGAGAGAGGGCATGTTTGCATGCAGGTTGTCAAGAAGTTTTTGTTTTATAACTCAGTAGGTCAATTTGTATTAAAGTTATAAGAAAATGATAGTTCTACTGTTCATTGCCACTTTCTTCAAATAACAAGTTCCCCTGAGCCATCATCTTAATTTATTTCATATGAAATGTGCATTTCTTATTTATTGCACTGTTTGACAGTGGGAGATGGGGAGATTTCAGGTAATGGTCATGCTGAATCATTAATACTTGTTTTTACCTCATAAGGCTATCAAAGCATGACAAAAAATAAGTTAGAAATGAAATTCAGAACAAAGTCAGATGAGAAAAGTAGGATCAGATTCGCCTCCAGTGTCTGAATATTCTTATTGAAGATTACCTTTAAACTTCTCCAGTATTCATATCTAAGAACATAAAATATTTTCACAATACAAGTACATTTAGCATAAGCAAATGTTTAAACAAAAGAATGAGGAATCTTAATGAAGCACCCTCAGGAAAATGGTTAAACTTTGCCCTTAAGTTTACTTTGTTCACTAATAGGCTTCTATTTCTAGTACTGAGTAGGAAGGATAGGTTCAATGTGTTAATAAGAAAAAAGTAATACTATTTAATTAATTCTGGCTGAACACACATGGTTTAATATACTTGGAATATCATTCTATCACATGATATGATAATTTAATGGAACTTTTTTATTTAAATTGCTGGCAAGTTTATGAAATTATAAAGCAAATAGGCCATGCACTTGGGTGTAATTGACTGTATAAATGTGTTTTATACTATACTGTGGCAAATTAGCCAATCCCTGTCACAGAATCAATTATTATCTAGCTGTAGTCTGCAAACACAATAGCAGAAATACAGCATTTATAGGGAAAAAAAACACACTACAATTGTTAATCTTACATTGTGCATCCTAAAGTCAGGCAATAAACATTCATATGCTGTATAATCATCTTACAATAATGCTGTTGCCAAATGAGTGCACATTTAAAGATTCCTTGTTGTTGAAGAAATTCCTTAACTAGAGGTGCTATTTTTGTTTTTATTTGTCTTTTCTTCTTCATATCAATGAAGTGAATAATATGTATGTCAGTGACTCAAAAGATATAAGATTTGACTACATGAACTAAATTTTAAAAGCTACTTAAAGGGCCTTGGACACTCAGTTCTCTTGGTGTTGTATTCACTGTAACCTAATGACAACTTTGATAATCTGAGTACTGTAGCAAAAATTACAAAATGTAGTCTTCATGTTTTTAATGCATGCTTAGATAAATTCTTTTTAGAGATCGATGGGGGATTCTGAATGAACTGGACATTCAAAATATTTCCTTCCTGCTCTCATAATAATATGAAGCTGCTTGTCTTTTTTATATGTCTCTCTCCCAGTAGGCCATATCTAAATTATAAGAAATGCTTAACAATTTCTTGCTGGTGTAAACATAGAAACAAAGATGTACCCACTATGCTACAGAACTCAAAAACTCTTGTTCATGTAGACTATATGAAAAGCATAGTGATCTTGAGCAAATAAGAGTCAAGAAGTCTGGACTACCACATCATCAGCATTGTTCCCCCTTTCTACACCCCAACTGTGCAAGGATTGGAGTCAGGACTTTATGGACTGTATAAACTGAGCAGCTACTGAGTAACTATAGGCAGTTTCACAAGGCAGAGGTAGTAGTACTTGTGTTCACTGGAAAGAAACAGTGCAAACTTTTAGGCAGATGGTATAGGTCTTATGAATGTTACCATGTACCCATATGTGGTTTTTTATACTATGATCTGCACTGCAACTACAAAATGCAGGATCTTCACTGTCATCCAGGTGCACAGAACCGCAGCTTATGGGATCATCCTTCCACTAGCTCATGTACCAAAACAGTCCAGGTATTATAGCAGACTGCACAAACCCACCAGAACACTGACAGTTTCTTGGCAGCTGAAGCCCACACTGCTATGACTTCAAGACTCCAGAGTCCCAGGCTATATGATATAAAGCTTTCTCAGGGAAGCCTGTGCATACCTGTGAACAGATGCATTGTAGATATCCCCAGCACTCTTAATGACATGCAGAAAGCAAGTTGTTTAGAGCTTTGAAAGGCTCTGCAATTCTTTAATGTATCTTTACAGCACTTATGTGGGAAAATACCACCATCCAGCTGAGAGTCATCAGAAACATTCTGTTGTTCTAGGGCTCCAAACTCAGCACTCTCAGTCTCAGCTCCATTATTTACCTAGACGTTATTCTTTCCATGGAACCAAATTACTGATACCAATTTGAAAATAAATCTGCCAAAAGGGAAGGAATCAACCATGTGCTTCTGTCTTAGAATCAACCCCACTGAGGACACTCATGAATATATTGTGTATATTTCTTATGAAAATGAACCATGATCCAGCTAGCAGTCTCCTTAGAATGCTACTGTTTCCAATACTTTGTAAGTAAAGTTCTCATCTACAAGTGTCCACTCATGCATTCTTCATATTAAAGGTTTAGATCAAGAACTTTCCCACTTTCAAGTATTCTTGTGTGTGATGTTTCCAATCAAACCGTGCTGGGTTCTAAGTTGCAGGCTCTGATCTGAACTCAGATCTGAAGTTTGGATACAATATTGTTTTATTGACCCTACTCTCTCATAAATGTTAAAGTTACAAGCCTGAGGTGAAAGTCTGTCCAGAGCTTCTCAAACAACAACTATGAAAAGATTAAAGTTTGTTTTACTGACAAACAAAGCTTTTAGTAAAAAAGGATGACAAAAAATAAGTACAAAGGTGAAAAGAAAAGCAGAAGGTTTCTGTCACAATCAGAATTTGTCGAATTTATTCTCAGTCTTGTTCCACTTGCTCTGTTTGGTTCCTTCTGATTCCTCCTAGCAATATTTTGTCATCTCTATTTTATTCAACTTTAGTGACCTCACTTGTTGGTGAAGTAATTTTGAACTCTTGTGCCTAAAAACATAACTTTAATCGCATGTAAAGGAAGAAATATATCAAGTGTGGGGACCAGAAGCTAGTAGTCATACTAAATGTACAACGAAAATTTTAGAAAGAGATGTACCAGTCAATATTACTGAAATGTAAATCTTTGGCTGTGTGATTCATTGTATACTGGGAATCTTAGAGATGATGGCAGTTACTTTGAACATAATTTTTAAATTACAATGTGGTTGGGACATCTTAAAGAATAACTTGAAACGGGATTAAAAAATATACTGTGAGTGTACTGCCAGGAAATAAAAATGTGTAAGATCAGGGCACAATAGATGCCTACAAAAGAAAGGTCTATATTTCAGATTTTCCACTAGAACACAAAAATTAGGTTTGTTTTAACAAATGAGTGAATTAAAAAAATCCTGTTATCCAATGTCACTCCACATGTTGAATCAGTTTTAAAAAATAAACAACTCCCTCTCCCCCAAAAAACCTCCAAACAACCAACAATCCACAAAATTATCACTGTTTCATTGGATAGAAAAGAGCAAAGAAATTAACATTAGAACTCAATAACAATTACAGAGCTTGGACATGAAATGTTTCCAAGAAAAGAAATTAAACGGGAATAATAAAATAAAAGGGAAGATCAGCAGCCTCTTGGGAATGTGTTGTGAGAATGACATAATAATGGTGCCTCGTTATCCAAGCACTAACCCCAGTGCCTGGGGTTGTGTCCTCCAGGAAGAAGAACTGACATCAGGTATATTCATTAGAACAGTCTGGCTTATTTGAAGCAAAGAGTTGGACTCAGTGATCCTTGTGGGTCCCTTCCAACTCAGGATATTCTATGATTCTAAGATTTCTAAAAAACAGTTATAAAATTCAATTTTTCTGGCTGCAGCAGGGAAAAAAATAATAAAAACCCCCAACAGAGCATATCCTTGTTAACTACGTATAGGTATGCCTTCCCAGCAGTTCCTATGTTCAAGCAGCTCTGTGTGCTCTATCCCAAGGCCATTTAGATAATTCAGAGATGGAAAGACTAAGAGACATACAGCCACTTTCTATAATACTTTATTTAATAGATGGTACAACCTAATTGGAAAAACAATGAGATACTATCATTGATTCATAATTTTTATTAACAGCATTAACCCAGACAGAGTCTTAAGCAAGGACTTTGATCATGACCATTTACATTGTGCTACTTGTCTATAGAAAAAACTTTTCTCTTGAAAAGGACAAAATTCAGGATGCAACATTTGATGATAATCCAGAAGGAAGATTACAACATTTGTTCAAGCAGAGAACTGGCATCTTACAATTCATAAAATACTTTTATAATTCTTGGTTTCATGCACGTAGTGGCACTCTCCATCTATGGCAGGGTGATCCATTTACTGGATGAGGGAAAGGCTGTGGTTGTTGTCTATGTAGACTTTAGTAAGGCCTTTGCCATCAATTTCCTTGGCGTTCTCCTGGAGAAACTGGTTGCTCACGGCTTAGATGAGCATACGCTTCACTTGGTAAAAAACTGACTGGATGGCTGGGCCCAAAGAATGGGTGAGTGGAGTTACATGCAGTTGATGTCTGGTCACAGGTGGTGATCCCAGGGCTCAGCTGTGGGGCCAAGTACCATTTAATATCTTTATCAATGATCTGGATGAGGGGATTGAGGGTACCCTCCATGAGCTTGCAGATGACACCTAGTTGGGCAGGAGTGCTGATCTGTTGGAGGGTAGGAAGGCTTTGTAGAGGGATCTGGGCAGGCTGGATCAAAGGGCTGAGGTCAACAGTATGAGCTTCAACAAGGTCAAGTGCCGGCTCCTGCACATGGGTTACAACAATCCCATGCAGTGCTACAGGCTGGGGGAAGAGTGACTGGAAAGCTGCCTGGTAGAAAAGGACCTGGGAGTGCAGTTTGACAGCCAGCTGAATACGAGCCAGCAGTGTAACCGGGTGGCCTAGAAGGCCAATGGCAACCTGGCCTGTATCAGCAATAGTGTGGCCAGCAGGAGCAGGGAAGTGATTGTCCCCCTGTACTCAGCACTGATCAGGCTGTGGCTCATATCCTGTGTTCATTTTGGGCCCCTCACTACAGAAAAGACATTGAGGTGCTGGAGCATGTCCAGAGAAGGGCAATGGAGCTAGTGAAGGGTCTGGAGCACAGCTCCTATGAGGAGCAGCTGACAGAATTAGGGTTGATCAGACTGAACAAAAGAAGGCTCAGGGGAGACCTTATCACTCTCTACAACTGCATGAAAGGAGGCTGTAGCCTGCTTTCTGACTGAAGTCAGCCTCTTCTCCCAAGTAACAAGTGACAGGACAAGGAGAAAAGGCCCCAAGTTGCACCAGAGGAGGTTTAAATTGGATAATAGGAAAAATTTCTTCACCCAAAGGGCTGTCCAGCATTTGAATAGGCTTCCCAGGGAAGTGGTGGAGTCACCATCCCTGATGGCGTATAAAGACAGGTAGATGTGGCACTTAGGGACATGATTTAGTGATGGACTTAGCAGTGCTAGATTTATGGTTAGACCTGATGATCTTAGAGGTCTTTTCCAACCTAAAGACTTGATGATTCTGTAATTTTCAGCAAGAAGATGGTGAAAACTTTTAAAAGTAAGGGAATGTAGGCAGCTTTGGGGTGCATTTTCTGAATATGATGCACATTCGAAAGATTTCTAACAGGAATGAAACAGCATTTATCTAACATACCAAAATACAAAAAATTGTCTTCTTTAAAAGTTGGAAAAGAACATAACACAATATAGACATGCTACACATGTGAATATTTAAGTTCAAATAGTTCATGTTGTGTTTATGTTTCAGAGATAAAGCAACTATCTATTAAATTCCACTTTATTTTTTCTTGTCTTTGAATGAGTGGGAGAGTTATAAATAAAATCTTGTTCAAGGAGGTATATAAATAAATTGGTATAATTAGGTGTCATAATTAAGGTGCCCATTGCTGTTCCAGACACATTTACATAATTGTCAGAGCTGAAATTAAAATAATTGTTTGTCGGAATTGCCTCTGTTAAGGCTGATAGTTCCTTAGTTTGTATAGTTTGCTCTAAGTATTTGTTTAGAAAATATTCTAAACTCTGAGCATAAAATGACGACACACAAGCCAAAATCTTCACAAGTGATCAAGTGAACAAAATTTACCACCTTGGAATTCAGACAAAATATTTTGCTTAGTATGTTGGAACACATCTTTTGCCTAGTGGCCAACTCTGTATGCCTTCAATGTTCTGTCTGAGATTTGTGTATGCTATGCAAGTAACTGCTTTGCAAAACAGAAAGGGTAAAAAGTTTTGTTTTGTGAGAAATTACAAGCAAAGAAAAAGCCCTTTAGACTAGTTCTTTGATGTAGGTTTTTTTTTCACAATTTGCTTTTATGAGTTGTGTTACTTGTGAGTGTACATTCACACAAGTATCAGGAAGCAGAGAATTGATTTTGTGCCAGTTCATGTAATGTAACTTTTAGATTACTGCCTTAGAAAAACAACTCAGGTTTAACCAGTATATGACAGTGAGTATTGTGAATATTCAGAGTTTTGTTTAATTGAATAACAGGCTAACCAGGTGTGTTAAGTGCAAATGTTTTTATCCAAAGAAGAAATATCTTAGCAAAATTATATATCTTAGAGCTAACTGATTTTGTATTAGTATAAAGCTGTGTTTGAGCACAGCTGCAGTAATTCAAGACACTGCCACATATGTGTAGAAATAACAGATTTTATAAACCCTCTAAGATCCTTTACAAACAATGGAAGAAATTATTCATACACTTGCCATGACTTTCATACTCTTTCATATGCTTGCTATTGTCCTTACTGTTTCTCCTTTTTCCCTGCTCTTACCCTTCAAAATTTCTCATTTTCTCAAATTAGAAGTTAAAATTCTCTGGGACAGAAGTAATGTCATACTGTGGATTTAGACAAGTATTTTGAGCTATTTAGCAGGGGTCCAAAGCCACAATCAAATTACAACAAAAAAAATACCCCAATAGCAGATGTACTTTTATCGGGGGAGATGAGAAGGGTAAGTTATAGGATGTTCTGTTCCCTTCACTATTAGTATCATCTTCACTTCATATGGTAGAAGTCTACATCAATATCAGAGTTATATTCACACTCTGTGTATAAATAAAGATTTATTTTTAAGTAGTCATCAGATGAACTATATAAAAAAAGAGATTAGAAGATTTTCACTTTACATACACATTATTTATATATGTGTATATTTGTAAATGTATATATTTAAAGAGATTAAGGTGTTGAACAGTTTAATCCTAAGAAAACTGTTCTGCCTCTTCATCCATAATGCAAAAAAAGGTTTACCAAGGGCAGTATCAAAAGAGAAATTCTTCATGGTCTGTATTTCTTGCAACATAGGGAAAGAAGACCTTACTGAAGGAATATGCATCCATTCTTTTTCTGTAAGAACATCAGTACATTTTCATAATTGATAGTAGCAAATAAAAAATCGAAAACTTTTGATTAAATTTGGCAAACTCCTTTTCTCACATAACAGTAATGCAAATGTAAACTACCTATCTGACCAGGAAAATAAATTAAATATATACATCTAAGTATATACACCAATATATTTCCAAACTCTTTTGTGGTTTTGGTCTAATTTTTCAATTAGGCATTATAATTTCAACATTTGAATGTAATTTTTACATTCTTTTCCATATTTGTATCTCATCAACTTATAAAAATGTCAGCAGTGTTATGAAAAGCCATTAAAGCTAATCTTCATTGACTAAGAATAGAGCTGACATCAAGCTCTTGGTTATCCTGCTTCCACCTACAGCCCCTCTAGCTTTAATAACATTAAGCTTTCTGTGCAGTAGAAGATTATCATAATTTTAAATGCACAAACTAAAACAACTTGAATTTCTCTCAAGTATTAAAGAAAAATAAAGGAGATGGTATAGAGAAAAAGTAATTCCAGATACTCAAAGAACCACGCTTGCTATGCCTTTCAGGCTGGTTTTATACATACAATTCTACCAGTCTGATTAAATTATTTCTGCTATAGATTTAGGCCTACCCAGGCCTACAGTTTTTACTGTGAACATACACTATGTCTCCAATTTTACAGGCACAGCACTAAAAAAATTGTCGTCAAAAAGCACCCTCCAATATCCTAGCAAGCTTTTTACCTGAAAAATCTCCTTACAGAGAAGGTTTTGCTTCTAGCTCTTTCATGCTCAAAATAGGCTTTCATCAGCAATTGGAAACACTCTTTTCCCATGAGGAAAGTGGAAAGATGAGAAAGAATGTTTGTAAGGCAAATAGAGTTTAACCCGTGTTGTAGGTCTCTTGAAGATAAGGAACACTCAAGTGGATTTATTTCAAGCTTGGACAAGAGGAAACCTAGACAGAGTACTGTCACTTTGTCACAGTAAACAATTTTAAAATGACAAAGAATGAATCACAACAAAAAAAATACATCTGAAAACTGGACGATTATATTTCACTAATCACCAAATGTTGTCTGAAAGCACCTGGATTTCATCTAGTACAAGATCCCACTCTGAGCAGCATTGTTCCAACACTGGATCAAGTCAGCCATTTTTTTACCTCTCTGTCTCAGAAACCTCCAAGGATAAAAATCCCATTGTCTTTGGGAAATCATTCCTGATCTGTACCAGTCACTGAGAGATTTTCCTCATGTTCAGATAGATCTTTCCAAAATGCAACACATGATTCTTTCTCCTTGCTATATCATTTTCCAGTACCAAGAACAGCTCCATAATAATTATCATTCTATTCAAGTAGCAGTAGGCTTCAGCTGAATGTCTCTTTAGCACCCACTTCATCAGAATAAATAAAACCAGCTCCCTCAGTCCCTCCCAATAGATCATGAGAATCCTAACCATATTAAGAAGCTTCTGCTGACTCCCCTCCAATTTCTCAATATCCTTCCTGAATCAAGGAGTTATGACTGGACAGAACCTTTAGACGTGGGGGGTTTTAAGAGTTTGTTTGAAATCTAACTCCATTTGAGTACCTTGACAACGTGAAAGGCACTTCCAGTAAGTAATAAAAAAATAAAGTAACCTTGTTGACTTATCTCTTCATACATTTCGCCATGACTTTCAACTTTATCTGTTTTGTTCCATAGACATTGATTTTTTCTCTTCCAGGTGCTACTTTACAGTCACTGGGACAGAAAGAGGACAGTTTTCTGAGGAAGACATGGAAGGAGCTATATTAGGTAGTGTCAACAGAGGTCTTTAGTGCACAATAGCAGAAGCCATGATGTCTTTCTCCATTGTTCCTATGGCTGCCAACACAGCCAGAAAAATAGGAAGAGCTTCCACTGGAGAGTGAGTAAAAAAATCACACTGACAATGCAGCCACTGGCAGCAGCCATTACCATCAACAGAGAAGCAAAAAAGAAGGTATTTTCTAACACCTTATATAGTTTTAAGATTTGACAATAGCAGTGAACTTGATAAATGCATTTGATTATCAGTTTGCCTGATAATCTGAGCTGATGAGTGTAGTGGATTTCTGTGGCTGGGTTTTGGTAGCAGGGGTGGCTACAGGGGTGGCTTTTGTTAGAAGCTGCTAGAACCTTCCCCTGTCCCGTGGAGCCAATGCCAGCCGGCTCCAGGATGGACTCCCTGCCACTGGCCAAAGCTGAGACAATTAGGAGCAATAGTAACACCTCTGTGATAACATATTTAAGAAAAGAAGACTGTTGCACAGAAAAAAATTCCAGCCAGGGAAGAGCGGGGTGAGAACATGGGAATAACAGTGTAGACACCAAGGTCAGTGCAGAAGGAGGGGGAGGAGTGCCAGAGCTGTGGTCCCTGCAGCCCGTGGTGCAGACCATGGTGGGCCAGCTGTGACCCTGCAGCCCATGGAGGACCATCAGGGTACAGAGACCCACCTGCAACCCATGGAGGAGCCCATGCTGGAGCAGGTGGATGCATGAAGAAGGCTATGACGCTGTGGGAGGCCCAGAAGGGAGCAGGGTCCTGCTGGAGACCTGCAGCCCATGGAGAGGGAAGCCCACTCTGGAGCAGGTTTTTCCTAGGTAGGACTTGTGGCCCCTGTGGGGGACCCATGCCAGTACAGTTCATTTGTGAAGGACTGCACCCCATGGAGGAGTGACCCACGGGACAGCAGTTTGGGAAGAACTGCTGCCTGAGGGATGGACTCACATCAGAGAGGTCCATCAAGGACTGTCTCCCATGGCAGGGACCCCACAGGAGCAGGGGAAGGACTCCTCTCCCTGAGCAGCAGCAGAAACAACAACTGACCATAACACCCATTCCCTGCCCCTCTGCAGTGCTGGGGAGGAGGAGGGAGAACATGGAAGGAAGGAGGGGTGGGGGGAAGGTGTTTTTAAGACTGTTTTATTTTTCACTCTTTGGCTCTTATCCTGTTAGGAATAAATATAAATACTATTCCCACTTTAAGTCTTGTTTTGCCTGTGAAGGTAATCAGTCACTGACCTCTCCCAGCTCTTATCTCTACTCATGAATTCTTAGCTGTTTTTTTTCTTTCCCCTCTGTCCAGTTGCAGAGAGAGAGTGAGAGAGAGGCTTTAGTGGGTACCTGGTATCTGGCCAGGGTCAACCCACTACGATGAGCTGCCCCAGTTGCCATGGCACCAAGATCTGCCCCACTTGGGCTGGTGATGACTCTGCCCGAGTGGCATCATTGCAGCTTAGCCCTCAGCTTATGGTTGTCCATCCCATGGGCAGCAGCTGGACTTCACAGTATCCATGCTCACAGGAAAACCTCAGAATGTTTGCACACAGGATTAAAAGCAGCTCTGAAAAGCCTTCCAGGTGAGACAGTGGTACTAGTGGGGATGTGCACTCTTTTCCCCAGAGGAAGGTTGTAAGACTTTTGCTGTGGCAAGTGAAAAGACATGTTGGCATGAGGATGGTAACATCAGTTTTGCTCCAGAGTCTCTTTCTTCTGTTGCGATAGGTGAAATCACTCTTAGACTGGAAACCGCTGAGACATAAAAAACATGGTACAGACTTCCACAAAAACGAAGTTCTGACTTCCTTGCCCTTGTTTACTAGGGAAAACATCATGCTTTCAATTCTTTCTAAATATGTAATAGTAAAACTCTAGGTTCCCTGGGGCAGAAACACTCTTTCATGATGCTTTTGCATAGTACCTTGCAAAATGGGACCACACTCCCATGTAGTCTGCAGGGAGTACTGTAACAAAATGAATAAGTAATGCTTCCAGGAAACACATCAAACATAGAATACACCGCATCACCTACTGCACAGAACATCAAAACTGCTAAAAATGTCAACAGAATAAACTTGCACAGTGCCCTGGCACAATGTAACATGGAAGCAAGCAATACAGTTTCCTCAAGAATGTTGTAAATGTGTACTCTAAAGCACTGAAAATGGCATGTGTTGTTTAGCTGTAATAAAAAGTAAGGCATGGCTTTTTAGTAGTGCATTATTAAATAGGTGAATATTAAAAAGAGACATTTTTATGTAGTACAACTATTGCAGGTATCAACTGAAATCTAAATCTTGCAAATGTACTTCTATAAAAATTAAATTTGAATGAGTAAGTTGTCTGTTTGTAGGTACTTAGTAATGTTCTCTAAATTATAATCATATTTCTTTAATTATGTTTAAGAAAGAGTTTGCTACAAAGAAAGTATTCTGCAATACCAAGTACTCCATCTTGGTCAATTATTCCCATGTGAGTAATAAATCCTCCATATTTGCCAACTCAGCCAACAGATATGCTTGACTGAGTCAGGGGAATTGATAGCCTCTTTGTAAAAAATCTATTACATACCAGATCAGCATGTCCATAATCTCAGGGTTCTGCATCAACTCCTTTTCTTCCTCTGAAATGACCTCATGACTGAAGGAATCAGGCATTTTATGGGATTGGAAAACAGAATTTACACCAATCTTTGTTTTGCTTCTTTTTCTGCAAATTGCTGACTAATATCTAACCTTAGGAAACTGCAGGAGAACTCTTCCCCTCAAAAAAGACCAGGGTGATGATTTTTAAATTGCCATCAATCTCTTTGGTGACAGCCCTGAACACCAGTCATTTAAACCTAGACTGCCTAGAACAGAAAGCCACCATCAGCACAACCCATATAATAAGCAACATGTTGTCTGAAGCATTCAATAGTATCATAAATTATGCAAAACTCATCCGCTGCCACACAAAAGCCCTCCATGAGTGGGAGCTTTTGCTTAGTTCTCTCTTTTGCCATCCCCAACTCTATTACATCTAGATAAGGTTGCTCCCCAAACAAAATGTTGAGAGTTATGAGAAGGGGAACCTGATTTTTAAAAATAAGTAAGCCAAGATACCAAAAAAGAATAACCTAAGACATATAATTAATAGAGTCTACTATTAGTAACATCCTTTAACCAGGAAAGCATAAAGTCCTATGCTACCCTGAAAGGGCAACCTCTGATGACAGAAGTTATTGGCGTTTTCAGCTGCGTAGGCTTTATCACATCTACTCTACTTAGTAAGTGTGACGGACACTTCATGTCAGGGACTTCGATGTCATTCAGGCTGACGGGGTTTAGAGATGATATATCTTTCTTGCTTTGGTTGGGAACAAAGTGCACAAAGAAATTGTGTGGTCACACTCTTCAAAGTTAAATGCAGACCAGAAGAAAAAAAAGTTAATGTGCCTGACTGCAGTATTTGCTCTTAGCATGCAGTTGCAAGGCTTGAAAGTCCCGTTTAAGTATCTCTTTTTTAAGATAAATACCTATTAAGTAATGTATATGCACAAGCTGAAGTGTTAAATGGTTTGTTGAAACCTATTAGAGTACACAAGATGATAAACATAAATTATAGCTAATATACTGCACCAGTGATTTTTAAACATAAAAATTACTGACACTGTAAAAACACACTTGAGTCATCGTAGCAGCATAATAGCACTAATCCATGTTTATCCAACCGTGCACTTTTCAAAAACAACACAAACCTCTAATAAATGCTTTGGCTTCACCTTGACAACTTATATGGGTTATTGCCTCGTTCATGCCTGGATAACCATGTGTTATGACTTAAATGTTCTTTAATATCAATTTATGCCTTGAAGAAAAAGAATTGAATAACATAGTGTACATATGGTTCAATTTATTACAGCAAAACAATCATTTTAGTTTGAAGATATTTTCTCATGGTGCATATCATAGAAATCTTATTCAATAGAGCTCTCAATAAACCAGATTTTTTATGTCACAATAAATGAAACTAAGGCAGCTAATTGTTGCTAAGATTCTAAATAGATGAGTCTATTTGGCTTTCTTGTCAATCAAGAAATAAATTCCTTAACACTTGTATTTCTGGATTCTAATGTCTCTAATTGGATTTTACACTATCTGATTAACGATGTAGTTTATAGACTACTGTAAAAAATGTGATACTTAAAAAGTGGAAGAGGAAATTGTGGGCTGTCAGCATTTATGAAAAAGGCCAAGACAACATTGAGTAATTTAGTATTTTTGCAAAATGGCAACAAAAAGCATAAAACCTGGTCAACGATGCCTCATTTGTGGCACTCTTGTTGTGTGTCTGTGATGCAAAAGAAGACCCTGGAGTGCTATTCTGAAGAATATTAAAATATGTACTAGTCTGTACTGAAAATGGGTTGCAGTTTTAGGAAATTAAAAAATTAAAAAGAAATCCAAATTTTAATTTAGAACCAAAAGCAAAGTATGAGCCTTAAGTCCAGCCGCAAAATGGTCATGAATAAAACTCTTACAGAAACAGGTACAAGCACAAGGCAGAAAGAATGCCACAAAATAACCTTGTTACTTCTATAGTACCAGTTTTTACTGAGAGTCTCATTTTCATGAACTTTCCACATTTTCCAGAGATGTTTCTGGCAATCTTTCAGATAGAAGGATTTACTCACATATGGAGAGATGGCAATCCTTAAAGAATTATGGCTGCAGATATGCAAGTCAGTTTTTTGTCATGTCATCACTATTATAAGGTGAAGCAGATTGGCTAGAAATTCATTTTAAACCATGATGACAGTAGAAGCAGCAATGGCTGTGAGCACTACAGCTCTTGTTATGATGAAGATTTTTACAATATTCAGGTCTTAGAATCATAGAACCATAGAATTGTTTAAGTTGGAAAAAACTTGAAGATTATTCACATTGTGAAATATTCACCTATAGGTCACAAGCTCCTGCATTCTATCTATGCAGATGTGAATTTAGAAAGCTAAGGGGAAAAAAAGTTAGTTCAGCTATTTAGAGTACTCCAAATTCTACATCTTTCATACTTCAGAAAGAATTTCAGTATCCAAATTTGAATAGGTCACTTATCAATATACGTAACATAGTAAAACTCCAATTTGAAGATGGAGGATGTCCAAAAGAAGTAATACCTCAGGTTATTCTGTAAGGAACAGGTTTGATTTCTAAGGGTTACAACCATTGAAAATCCCATCCAAAATAAAATACTGGACTATGCAGCTCTCAGTAAGTAAGAGATCCACTTACTGCAGTACAGTTATGTTACTCCTTGTATTATTATTGCAATTAATATTTTTTTCCTTTCTCTTCAGTATCAAGTATGACCACTTGTCAGACCTCCTCTGGTCCATTTTGGCTGTTACTCCCTGCTGTCCAAGTCCCACAAAGATGGCCTCTTGTGCCCCGTAGCCAAAGGTGGGGAAGGCTTTTCCCCCAGGGTGGCCTAGCCAAAACACAAAGAAAGTAAAATACAATTAAACAAAAAATTAAAGTAACAAGTCAAATAAATTAAAATTAAAACTTACAGTAAAATAAGAAGTAAAGTAAAATTTTAATGTTAATTAAAAAGTAAAGTAAAAACTAAGGTAAACCAAAGTAAATATAAAAGTCAGACAAACAAACAAAAAACAGCCCACCAAAGAAATACATAGAAACCAAAGTAAACCAAAGAAAAATAAAACATAAAATCAAAGTAAAACCAAAAAAATAAAACCAAAGTAAAGCCAAAATTAAATAAAGAAAACAGAAGTAAAAAAAAAACAAAACAAAAAAGTCCTCAAAACTAAAACCCCAAGGTAAGGCTGTAACATAAATAGAAAAATACAAAAGTCAAAGTATGACAAAAATTAAAAAAACAAAGTAACCCAAAATTTAAAACCCCCACCAAATACAAGGTAAAGCCATGATGTAAAACAACATATAAAAATAAAAAAACTCAAACAACACAAAGTAAACCAAAATAAAAGAAAATAAACACCCAGTGTAAATCAAAGAAAATAAAAACCCCACAACGAAACAAGAATAAAACCCCAACATAAAACTCAATATTTAACCTCAACATAAAACGCAGTGTAAAACATAAAAACTTCCAATAAGTAAAACCCTAACAGAAAATAAAAATAAAAAAGTGAGCCAAAGTAATATCAAACAATAAATAAACCACAATGTAAACAAAAGTAATCTGAAATAATTCAAATTAAACAAGAAACCTCAAATAAAATATAAAACTCCATGTAAAACAAATAAAAATAAAATCAAGCTGAAAGCAACACAAAAAATAAAAATACCCAAACAGTAAATCAAAATAAACCAGAGAAAACAAGTCAACAACTCCCATGCCAAAAAAATAAAGTCCCACCATAAGACGACAACCTAAAACCACAATATTAAGGGAAAAAAAACAAACCTAAAGCAAACCAAATGAAAATATAAACTGAAAGAAAAAAGAAAAAAAAAGTAAAAAGTAAAACCATGATGTAAACCTAAAAAAATTAGAAAAAAAACTAAGAAAAACAACAAAAACAAGAGAAGAAAAAAGAGAAAACTAACCCTAAGTAAATCAAGGTAAACAAAAGTAAAGTAAACAAACTAAACAAAAAATAGAACCTAACCAAAATGCCAACGTAGAGCCTCAATGTAGAACCCCAACATTAACCCCTAATGTTAAGCAAAAATACAAAAAACAAAGTAAAACAGAGAACAAATAAAATCAAAGCCAGGAAAACAAAAAAAGGAAAGAAAAACCTGTAAAGCTCCAACATACAACACCAAAAAACCCCGAAACTCAAACTAAAGGAAAACAAAAATTAAAAAGCTAAAGGAGTAAATCAAAA
The DNA here is from genome assembly GCF_025592945.1 of Manacus candei. NCBI lineage: Eukaryota > Metazoa > Chordata > Aves > Passeriformes > Pipridae > Manacus > Manacus candei. The sequence goes on from NW_026138120.1 coordinate 2,774,164, forward strand.
TAAACAAAGAAAAAGTAAATTCCTAATATAAAATTCCAATAAACCCCATCAGACAGTGAAATGCCAACAAAAAAACCCAAAAAGCACAACACAAAATAATAAAAAACCCTACAATAAGTAAAACACCAATGTAAAACCTCAACATTAAATCCTTATGCAAAACCTGATGTAAAACAAAAAATAAAAACCCTGAAGTAAACTGAACTGAACAAAAAAAAAACAAGGTAGAAGTAAAACCCCCATATCAAAACCTGATATAAAATCCCAACATGAAAATCAAAAAAAAAAAGTAAACCAAAACTTTTTTCAAATATGAAGTAAATGAAGAAAAGAAACAAGAAGACCCCAATGTAAAATAAGAAATAAAGGAAACAGAAATAAAATAACTCAAAAAAAACAATAAAGTGAAACAAAGTAAAAGAAAAAAACTAACCTAAAACCTCAAATTAAGTCCCCAAAGTAAAAACCAAGGTAAAAGTAAAAACTAAAAAAGGAAAGCAAGCAAACAAAAAATCCCATGAAATTAAACCAAAGTAAACTAAGCAAAAATAAGCAAAAAAACAGAAATAGTAGAACTCCAACATCAAACAGCAAAAACACTGCAACAAAGTAGAATAAAAAAGAAACACACACCAAAGTAAACAAAAATAAACCAAAATAAAATACAAACCACAGTGTAAAACAGTGTAAAACAAACAAAAAACCTAACAAAGTAAACCAAAATAAAAAACCAAAAACCTCAAACAAAAATTATAAGCTCAAAATAAAAAACTAAAGACCCCAAAGTAGGACCCCAACGTAAAACAAAATACAATAAACTAAAGAAAAGCAAAACAATAACCCACCAAAGTAATCCAAAGTAAACCAAAGTAAACAATAAAACACAAATAAAATGTAAAATCCTAATGTAAAACCCCAGTATACAACCCCAACATAAAATGTAAAACAACAACAAAAAAAAACCTAAACCAAAGTAAATAAAACAAGCAAAAATAGAACCCCAACATAAAACCCCAACCTAAAACCCCCATGTAAAACTCCAACGAAAATAAATAGTATAAAAAACCCCAAACTAATGTAAAACAAACAAACAAAAAAGTAGAACAAATTAAGCCAAAGTAAAACAAAAATAAAGTAAAATAACAGAATCACAGAATGGGTGACATTGAAAGGGACCACAGTGGGTCATCTGGTCCAACCCTCCAGCTTAAACAGGGTCATTCTAGAGCAAATGACACAGGATTGTGTTCAGACAGATCTTGCGTATCTGCAGTGAGCGAGACTCCACAACCTCTCTGGACAACCTGTTCCAGTGCTTGGTCACCCACATGGTAAAGAAGTTCTTCCTCATGTTCAGGTGGAACTTCTTGTGCATCAGTTTCTGCCCCTTGTCTTTTGTCCTAGTAGTTGGGACCACCAAGAAGAGTCTGGCTCCATCCTCTTGACACTCTCCCTTTGGATACTTACATACATTTATGAGATTCCCTCTCAGTCTTCTGCAGGCTAAACAGGCCCAGCTGCCTCAGCCTTTCCTCATAAGAGAGATGCTTCAGTCCCCTAAACATTATAGACCTCCACTGGACCCTCTCCAGGAGCTCCATGTCTCATACTGAGGAGCCCAGAAGTGGACACAACACTCCAGGTGAGGCCTCACTAGGGCTAAGTAGAGGGGCAAGATCACCTCCCTGGATCTGCTGGCAATGCTTTCCCTAATACACCTCAGGAAACCATTGGCCTTCTTGGCCACAGGGACACACTGCTGGCTCACGGACAGTTTGTTGACCCCTGAGTCCTTCTCCACAGCGCTGCTTTCCATCAGGTTGACCCCCAGCCTGTTCTGGTACAGGGTGTTATTCTTCCCCAGGTGCAGGACCCAGAATTTCCCCTTTTTGAATTTCAAAAAGTTCTTCTCTGCCCATCTCTCCAATCTGTTGAGGTCCCACTGAAGGGATGTACAGCCCTCTGGGGTATCGGCTACTCCTCCCAGCTTTGTGTCATCAGTGAACTTGCTGAGGAGGCATCTACCCCTTCACTGGTGAACAAGTTAAACAATACTGGGCCCCATATAGAATCCTGTGGGACGCCACCAGTAATGGGCCTCCAGCTAGACACTGTGCCACTGATTACAACCCACTAGTTCAGCCAGTTCTCAATCCACTTCACTGTCTACTCATCTGGTCCACATTTCCCAAGTTTTCTTATTAAGATATTGTGAGAGATAGTGATGAAACCCTTGTTGAAGATGAGGCAGACAATATCCACTGCTTTCCTCTCATCCGTCCAGGTAGTTTCATTATAGAAGGCAACCAGGTTGGTCAAGCACAGTTTACCTGTAATGAATCCATGCTGACTACTGATTACCTTCATGTCATCAGTTTGGGTAGAGATGGCCTACAGAATGAGGCACTCCATCACCTTTCCAGGGATTGAGGTGAGGTTGACTGGCCAGTAATTCTCTGGGTACTCCTTCTTGCCCTTTGTGAAACTGGGGTGATATTTGCTCTCTTCCATTCCTCAGACACCTCTCCTGATCTCCATGTCCTTTTAAAGATGATTATGAGTGGCCTAGCTATGATGTTTGCCAGCTCTCTCAGCATTGCATCAGGGTCCATGGACTGGTGGATGTCGAGTTTGTTTAGGTGTTCTCTGACACAATCCTCATTGACCAAGGGAAAGCCTTCCTCCCAGCATTCATAAACCCTGTTCTCCTGGGTCAGAGATCCCTGAGGGCTGGTCTTAGCAGTAAAGATTGATAAGTTCCACTTTCCATACACTTTAGGTCAATAGAGGTAAGTCACTAAGCATAAGATTTACAGCAACCAACACAGTGACAGAGAAAAGAGCTAAGGCAGGCCATAAGAATCTTGACAGTTGACGTCCTAAAAGTATATTCCATCTGCATTTGAGATAGAACTACAAAATAGCAACCTCTAAAAGTAATGTAATTTATGAGTCAATTCCATTTTTTTCTCTCTCTTTCTCAGAAATTCATCCAGCTTCTCTTATAGGAGATAGTGTTAGGATACTTATCAATTTTCAATGCATTTATCTTCACAGTATCCTTGAGCTATAAAATAAGTATAATTACTCACACTGTACAGAGAAATTAAAGGAACTGCCACAGTTATTCGAGAAGACTATGACAATGTAATAAAGTGGTTTGCTCTATGAGCATTGACAAGAATCTGAACCAAATTATTGCATTTTTTCTGCCTCCTTTTCCACATTCCATGCCTCAGTCAATTTGTCTATTCCTTTTGGGAGAAGAAAGAAAGGCAATCAGAAGTTCAATTGGAGAGATCAAGAGTATTGCATGGAAAAAAAGAACACAAGGAAACAAGTTACTTGAAAGGAGTTTAAGTGAAAGGAAATTTTGATTTCCTTATTTTAAAGAAAAAGACAAATACAGTACCAGGTGAGGAAGATTACACAACAAGACTGAGTGCTTATGGCTGTAGATTTATCTACAGAGAAACTACCTGTGGTCTGTGCTGGCCTGCTACATGACTGAGGAAAAGAAATGACAATAAAGAACATCATTAGCTCAGTGGTGAGCCGGATATATCAGCTACCATGGGGCAGTGCACTTGTTATCAAACAACATTCTTCTGTCCCTTCTTAATCCCAGGCTTCTAAGAACTAGGATAACTTCAGTGACAGCTACTGCTTTAAATCTTTGCCTTTTTACATGGTTTGTTTAAAGACTTTATTTAATGACAGCTTGCCAGTCATAGTTTCACATTCCCTGAAGTTCCTGATGTGTTTTCTGTTACTCTCACATTTTACTGAGATTATAGATTTCTGTCTCTGCAGAAAAACCATTTTGTAGCCAGTTCATTTTGTACTCTACAGGACCCAGAAATGTGGGTGACTTTACAGCCTAAAGAGGAATATTAGAATATAATAATGAAAATGGTAATGAAAATGGGACATTTTTTAAAAAAAGGAAAAAAAGGTATTTTAAAAGAATGGTGAAAGGTTGTTCTGGCACTATTCCCTTTGAACTATGACATTCAGATAGTCATCCTTTTTTTCTTTAGGAAGATAGATTGTAAACCAATTTTATATTTTTGTGAAAACTAAAATAGGGATGAGAATGTTAACAAAGCCTATATTAAGATCTGTATTGCATGTTTAATAAAATTACTTCATAAGATTATGTTATAGTAGAAATACAATTTCTATCTGTGTATACAAGTAAAAGAATTTATTTGCTAGTATTTCTTAATATTTTGGTTTTTAAAAATCATTGTCCCTTTTCTATGTGCAAAATAGAAATACTGACAGGAATTTTCAGTACAAGGGCTGCTTATCATTTATTTTACATTAAGAAATCTCTCTCTTTGGGGGTAGTTCCTGAAGCTGGATTTCTCCCTAACGTTCCTCAAAACAACCATTCCCAACCTAACAGGTAATACTTAAGTGTGCCATAGTAGAAAATTACTTAATATTAAATACTACACAATTATGACAGCAATGGCAAAGTAGATGAAGGAAGAAGCAAGAACTATCTCTGATGTGATTCATTACTTTTGGCCTACGAAATACAGCTTCTAATTTTTACTTGGGATTTTTGTTTAGAATGAGCTTTCCTTGACAAAAGATGGTACAATAGTAGAAATACAGAAGACCACATACAACCTCATTTCAGCAAAACACTGTGCTGTAACCACAATCTTCACACTTCTGATGTCTGCTTTTACTCTTGTAGCTTCACTGCAACTCCTTTTCTCACACACTGTCTGTCATGACAGACACAAATCAAAAGCACACTTAGTTTATCTGCTCCAAAACAGGTGTGTTACTCTATCTACAGCTGTTGTAGATGACAGGTGGCATTAAAAAAAAAAAAAAAAAAAAAAAAAAAAAAAAAAAAAAAAAAAAAGCCTGTTTGAATTCTTCTGCAGCTGCAGAGGATGTGGGACCAGATTCTGACATGGAAAAAAAAAAAAAAAGTAAAAAAAAGTCAAAATTCATTTTACACAAATTCAGGGGAAATTTTTCTGGTGATTAAGAGAGACTCTGTTACCTTTATATCACCTTTACTTTCAAGTCTCTCTTGCAAGTAACTTAGCCAAATAAAAGGCATTCTGAATCTTCTGTTGGAGTATGTTCAACACAGTTATTAAGTCTCACATTTTAGCTCCCTGATAGTGGCATTATTCAGCAACAGTCATTTCTTACACCAGATTAACTCATCCAGACCCAAGTCTTTACCTATTCTTTGTGTGTGGTCTTCCAGAGGAGTCTTCTCAGAGGGCAACTAGGAAAAGCTATACTGCTCAAAGCCTGTTACGTGTGAAAAACTACACCTTACAACACGCCATTGCTTCTCTGCTACTTGGTAGCAGGGTACCTCAAGGAGCTACCTGGTTTTGCTGAACAGCCACACTGATAATAAGGAGATACAGCACAACAAAACACGATGTGAATGACACCCAAACTAGGAATATGGATCATTTACTGGTAGAATTTACTGGTACTGAAGACGGCTACAGTTTTATACCACCTTGTGGTAAACAGAAGTTATTGCAATATTCAGGAGTACATTTTCTTTACATTCTTCAGAGTATCCATGTTTTGAGGCTGTTTAGCCTCAGGACAGGTCCTTGACATTTCAGATAATTGAAGAAAAATCTCAAACATAAAAATAAATTCAGATGCTACCACAGCTTTTGTCTTCACTCTATCCTCTTCATCCAGTGACCTACACAAACGTAACAATAAAACCACTTGCAAGATTTAGTAAGCTTTCCCAGGCAAAAAAAATGTAGTTCTTCCTCCTCAGAGGGAGTCTGGACATTTAATATACAGAGAATAGTATAAAATCAGTTCCGAAATATACCTTTATTTTATTATCACCCAGGTAATCCCACGAGCTTCCCTTGCTACATTTATGTCTTATTCTCTTCAAGAATTAAAGTACAAATACAAAAGTGTCTTTTCCATTGTTTTTATTTATTTATTTATTATAAACTCTATAGAATACTTCTAAATAAGAACCATTCTAAATTGGCGCAGAGGACCGCAAAATGTTTACTCAGAAATCAAATGTTTAAAAGAACATTTTAAATCAGGGAATTACTCTTACGTGAAAGGGAAAGGAAACAGAGCACTCCGTTGGGGTTTTGCTGTTTCTAAGTTCAGATCAGTGGTGGGAACAGAGGCTACAGGGATTTCTGAAGGCTGAAGAGGAAGATTAACAGTCCATTGTAATACTGTGTTAACATTTGTTCCAGAAAATGGTAATTTTGTTTCAGGTTCAAAAAGAACAGGAAGTGTATTTTAAAAGGATATTTTGTATTCTTGCTGACTGGAGTAAATTTTATGTCAACCACAGGGCTCTTGAGTGTAAAGGGTTATAACAGAAAGACTGAGACAAGTTTAATTACGATATGGCAGAGTTATAAAGGAAATAAGTAGTATACCACATAGAAAGAAAAAATGGAGCACTTCTGTAATGAATATGACTTAGCTGGATAAGAGAATCCTTAGTATTTGCTTATTCTTTTCCCAAATTTGGTGAGTTGTGGAATGGACTAAGAAACATGGGAAGTTAGACCCCATTTTGCAGATGTGTAAAGCACTATAAAGGATATAAAAACATAATGGGACAAATTTTTTCAAAACCTCTGATTTAGTAGTAGTGAGCTGAGTTGTTCGATTGTGATGAAAACATTTTATGGTTTTCTTTGAACAAACATTATTTACACAGGGATAAGAACTAGCCCTTTCAATGCAACCATTTTATTTTCTTTATATATTTGATTTTTTCAGTGTTACTACCAACATGAAATTGAAAACATGCTGGGTACATTCTGACTGTGCAGGGGGAAAAAAACCCTAAATCTTCTGAAATGCATACAAACTAAACACAAATAACTGTGTATGATGTGTCATTTCAGTCATAGCTACCAACATACAAGAGCATTAATGTCATTTTTAAAAATTCACAGTAGATTTCTGTAGAATCTTGTGATCACACATAAAAATCTGTTGTATAAATTCATTTAAAAATATCTAACACTTCTGTATGTTCTTGTGGCTTTCTATTAATTATCTAGATTGCAGTAGTTCCTAGGAATCCTTGCAATATAATTCAGACTTTGGCCAGCAGCTTCACTTTTAGTAACTTTTGTCATGTTATTCTACTATAAATGTGAGCATTAAATACTCCATTTGACAAAGTCTAGTCCTACTTTATGTTGCCTTTTCCCCCCAGAATGACTTCAAACACTAAACTGGCACTGGAATATTAATCTTTTTGCCTATGTGATAAGAATTCAAGCTCATAAGAGCTGGAAAACATCTAGAATATAACAGTCACAGGTGTCAATACAGTCAGTGTAATATAGGTAGCTATTAAATTTGAAAAGAAGCTTGCTTGATAAGCAAACTAATATAATTTTATAGGTTGAGTTTACACAAGAATGTTTGCAGTTGAGATCCATGCTGCCTGTTTTCTGCTGTCCTAATTATTTTATCTTTTTCACAGTATGGTTCCCTCTAGTGATTCTTGTAAGGAAAGAGGCTACCTGATCCCTTAATCCAGCTTGCATTTTATAAAAGAAGATCCAAATTAGTTTTGCTTACACCAGATGCTTTATGTGCAATTGGGTATCCGATAGTGGTGACTGAAATATGAAACAGGTAAATTCAATGATCTCCTTTGAAAGAATCTCTTACCTGGGGGAGCTAGAGTGAAATGAGTTGTTTGCATAGTTGCTGCCACTGTGCAGTCCTGTCTCCTCCCCTTATGCAAACCAATGAATGTGTAAGCTGATTGCCAGATATCCCCAGTGCCAGACTCTGTAACAAGAAATGCAATGAGTATTTGACGGAAGAGAAGCAAAATCAGATTTAGCAGACTGGTTACAGCAGGCAAAAATGTTAGCGAATGAACATATTATTCCTACAAACTTGAATGTGCTATGGTAAGAAGTTTGTACAGGTAGCAGATTACAGAAACAGTAAAAAGTACAGTTAGAAAAATATACCAATAATTAGCTGTGCCAATGACTTGCTGTGTGGCCTTATGCAAGTTATGCGACTTCATATTATCTTTCAGTTTAAAATGCTATAATATTTTGCCTAAAGAATCATATAAAATATTTGAATGTCTCATTATTTATAAAAATTCATGTACTTCTATATTTAAAGAACATATGCATGAAGAGATACTATGAATGAGTAAAAATCTGACGATTAGTCAAACTACAGTAACCAGATCCCTGCTTAAAGAAAACAAAACTGTTGAATATACTGGTACTTTTCTATATAACCTGGTGCATTTGGAAAGTTAGCAAAACTCAGGTAGAAGTTTTCATGCAGTCACCCTGTTTTGAGAGATGAGAGCATTGAAGCCCTTTCATACTAGTCACTCTCAGTACCACAGAACAGTAACTGATGTATTCAAGTTACTGTTATGCAATCAGAGCCTATAGGAAAAAAGTGTGGCAAGAAGACAGCAAAGTTACCCTAATTAATTTTTTGTTAAACATTTCCTATGCTTCCACAAATAGTCAGGATGTAAATACTCAAGAGACATGGCTATCTACCCCAGATAATCAGTAAAACACACGCTAAATATCTAAGCCCACATCCCAAGTGATGCAGCCCATCCCAATGTCCTTCTCCAATTGTTATCACAATTTCAGTGGCCAGTGAACACTGAGCACACTTTGGAAATCAATATATGAATGATGAGACATAGTGTGATCCATATTCTCAAAACTGCTACTAGAGTCATAACTAAAGTGCCAATCTGAGCTTTCATGATTACTTTTCTTCCCACTCTGCACTGTTCCTGGACACTGGAGACACTCATAAGTCCAGAGAGGTTGTAAGGAGGTAAATTTAATTCTTCTGCCTACTCCATGTTCTTCTTATAAATGTCCTTCAAAGCTCTTTTCTTGCTACAATTATACTCTACAGGATCAATTTGCTGCAGGTAAAATCATTTCACTCTCATTCTGTCTCATAGGATTCCACCCGCTGGAGGGCCTCCTGCCTTCACAACCTGTGATTTTTCTACTCTGGACAATACTGCTATGTTGCCCAATAGCTGTGGACCCAATCTTGCATCCAGAGGTGCACCTCACCTTCAAAACCCTCCTGCAGACCTTTCTTTATCAGTTACAGCTGCCCTCCTCATCTCATCACACTTCACATTATAGCAGAGTCAAGCAGAAATGGTGAAAAAAACACTTCAGCTTTGAGATGTCACAGGTCTGTTCTGTTATGAAGCAAGAGCATAGGTTTTAACCATGAGTTTCTTACCAGAGGTAAAACAGAAAGCACAGAGGAAGAGATGATTCCTATGAAGGAAAGAAAGACAGAAGAAAGAGGAAAAATCAAGAATAGGGCTTTTTTTCCTTATACTCTTAAGTACAGAGGAATAGGAGAGAGCAGGCCAAGTGGTAATTTTCCCTAATGCCAAGGGGCAGGTACGAAAAAAGTTTGTTTGGCAAAAGATAGCTTTACTGAACACACTTACTAAGTGAGCAGCCAGTTACCAGGAGTTACCTATAGAGAACCACAGGACTCTGTGGTTAGATTGGGACCAGACATTCACATCCCAGACTGAGCCCTGGAATCTGGCACATCTCTCACAGACCAGACGCTGAGATGTGCATGCTACTGTCACAGAGACAGCATTCAGAATTTGGATTGCATTCTGTTCACAGTGCCCTGTATTTTGCTAGAAAAATAATGAAGATTTTTATGTATTCACAAAGGGCAACATTCCCAGGATCCTGGAGTCTGTCAATCTGCTAATGCCAGGCAATAATCTGGCTATGTGATGAAAGTGTGACAAGGATGACTGCAGCAATGTCTCTATGCACTTCAAGGAAAACTGTATGTTAAAAATATGCTGAGGAGCAGATATGTCCTCGAAGAGGCCACAGGATCTCTGCATGGCTATGATGTTCACACCGGGGGTCATTGAAGGTCTCAGCTCTGACACATAAGAATATAAAGCACAGAAAGACAGGTCCATATTTCTACCCAGCTACACTCCTTCATCTCTTCCAAACTATAAGTGGGGTAGGAATGTATCAGAGTAAAAATACCATCTTATTTCCAGGCTATATCTCTAGCTTGCATACATCCATTAATTCCTGCCTTCTAATACTTCCTTCATTGGTTCTCTTTTCCTCTCACCAATAGAAAACATCTACCCTGCTAACCTTGTCACTCTCCTCGCTAGATCCCTCTGCTGTATACCATCAGTTCCTTTCTAAGCTATGTGGTCAACTGCCTTATACTGAGCTATTTCTAAAATCCTATGAAAAATCTGTCATTTTCTCCAGTCTTTCTTTACTCAGATTGTTCACTGAGTCAGCCAACATACATTTGGGTCCACACGTGACACAGATCTTTGAATGTCACTGACACTGCAGGACATTCAGAATGTTTTGTTGTATCACAGCTCCAATAAGTGTGGCACCTTAACAAGACATTGTAAGAGCTTGTACAGATATCTTAAGCACTTGCAGTGTAACAGACAAACATTGGATAAACAGCTAGTGCTATCAGCACATTGCATTAGGTGAAAGGGGTTCAACAGAAAACATGGAGACACATTCTAGACTTTGGAGTCCACATCCACGATCTCCTCAGCAGAAAAATTCAATTCTCATTTATACAGACTTTAAAAATTCGAGTATTTTTTTAGTACAATAGTACAATGATTATTTACAGAGGTCACAACTGAAAATATTACAGTCAAGCTCCTCCTCCAAGATCTTCTCTAGTGTAATTTATACTTTTTCTCCGTATTCCACACAGATTACTGTGCTAGAAAAATAACTTCTTTCAAAGAGAAAAGCCTTGGAAATACTCTCAAATTTCAAGGAAGTTTTAATGGAGTTGTTTCTTCATGCATGCAATACTGTGGTAATTAATTATATGCAATCTTCTTTAAAAAATATTCAAAATGCTTATCTCCTCCAATTATTCTCTCCATGTTACCTATATATGATAAATGTTACAAACCCACTAGGAATATCTAAGCTGAATATTTTTCTCCTATCTACTACTGGAAAAAAATGTTACCTCAATGAACCTATCATATTTTCTGATACAATGACTGAAATGCAATCTTAAGTAATCTCTGTTCAAAAAGTGGTGTCTCCATTCTTTACTATCATACATCATCACTTTTTTGGGTAGTCCTCTGGCAGCTGTGAACAAAGCCTTCCAGCATTTTATCTATTTTCAATCACAGTAGGCCGATTCATTACCATCTCTAGCTGGAGTTTTAACTGTGCACATGATAGATAATACAAGAGTTTGCCAGGAAAATGCTGATTTTCCATCCCAATTTTTAAAATTCCTACTGCAAAAACAGTGAGTTCGCTTGGGATTTTTCATTAAAAATATTCTTGTCTTTAGTCATTGGGAAGGTTTTTTCCTATAATTTCTCTAAATTGACGATACTAAGAAAGAGATTTTGACTTTCATTTAAACTATTCAGAAATAAGAATAGGCGTGTGGAAGATCAGTCTTATCAGGTTCTCCATGTTTCCAACAATAATTCAATGAATTGTAAACCAAAGCAAAACTACATTTTTCAATTTCTGTTGAGCATTGAGGTAGGTGTTTCATTAAGATACACCATTGTAGACATCCCACAGGCAAGGACAAAGAGTAAGATCACTGCACTTGTATTTTCTTGTACTTGGCCTGTATTTGATACTTTTATCATTAAGGGAACCTTTGAAGAGTTAAGAGAAGAAGCCCTTGTACTCAAGTTGTCAAGGTCCTTGCCCCAACTAACTCTGGAACAGAAATTCTAAAATTTAAGTAAAAGCAACAACAAAAATTAAAATACTTCTTGCTTTGCAGAATGAAACTAATCAGATACATCAAAGACTTCATAATCTTTCCAGGTTCCTTACTGAATAGTTGTCTATGAATATGGATATCCCTATCTGTGTAAATGCTACAAGGTATGGTTGAAATTTAAATGGAATTCCAGGGTACTTTGTGGTTATCTTTCGACAGGAGAAAGGAATCAGTGCTAGAAGAGATCACTGAGAAGTTACACGAAGCCTGTAACAATCTTGATACAGGTTTTGGTACTGACCAAATATCTTTTCAGGTGACATGGGGTGTTTGGTTTTTGCTTGTCCCCATGGGAATCGGTACTAAAGACCTCATTCTGCTCAACTGAAAGAATTTTAATTGAAGGCAATGGTTTCTAATGACTTTTCTTTCATCTTCAGCCTTAAGTATATGCTTACTCCTTACAATTTGCTATGAGTATACGCAGTGAAATGGCCTTACCGATTTTTCTATAAGTCGTTTCAAAATACGCAGCAGAGAAACAAGCATTGGGGCTGCAAATGAGATTATGCACCCTGAAGTAGTGGATGTCAACAGGCAGAGGGTTTCACAGACACCAGAATGGTCAGGGCTGAGGCCAGTTCCAATGCTACCCTCTTTGCACCTGGACTGTCTACTCCAAAAGCATTCTGATTGCTTTATCTGAATTCATTTCTATCACAATCACTGCTATGGAGGCTAAGTGTATGCATTCAGAGTGTTCACTAGCTACAGTTTGATTTGAGGAACCCTACGCTTTTGACTTCTTACAAAAAAGAGTTGCATACAGAACTCCTAACTGAAATATGACTACCTCTCAAACAAATTTTTTTTATGCCTCTTCCTATTTGTTAATTTGTTGCCAGACAAGACAAAATTAACACCTGATATTCTATGATTATCAGGTAGCGATGGGTACAGTTCCTTACTTTCTTGAAGAAGTTGCAGATTGTTTCTTGTTCCTTTTCTTTGTAAAAAAAGTATACAAAAAGCAAAGAAAATTGAGTATTTTTTTGTAAGAATAGGGAGGTAAAAATTCTTTACCAGAAAAGTTGAAAAATGTTCACTTAGGATTTCTGAAGAGAACTGAGGCTCATCCTTGCTCATCCTTGCATAAAAATGCAGAAAAGGACAAGATGAACACACAGCCTTAACTACCAAAGCCATTCCACAGCATCAAGCATAGGACACAGATGTATGGATACCAACACTGGGGTATACTGTGCCAAGAAGAAATACAGATTTTATAGTAGTGCTTTTTGGTGAAAAAAAACCAAAGTTGCACCCCTAGTTCAAACAAACCAAAACCTGACCTGGATAAGTTATAATAGTTGTGCTCTAGTCTCTGTACTAATTTTCTTTATAGATCAATTATTTAACACATCTGCCTTTTTAAAGAGGTTCCGTGGCCTCCACTTGTTCATTTGTGCAGAGGAAAAAACATCATACTGAGATCTCAAGTGTTGCAGCAATTAGTAAAATGAGAAAGATGGCATTCTAGGATTTTCAGGGACATTGTACTTCACCATCTTCAATTTTACAATTAGGATAACTTCAAATGTGTTTATAACCTTAAGAATGTCAACATGTTTCCATTATCTACTGTGTACATATTATTTTGAACCCACTTCAGAGTGCAGAATATATTAATGTATTTATCTAGATTCTGATAAAGTGGTCCTTCAGACACTTAAGGACTTAAAGCCTTCATAAAAGTCTTGCACAGTTAAGTATTTAAAAATGTTGAAAAATCATTAAATGTTAAATAACTTGCATATATTTTCATTGGTTCATTAGCATTTTTTGATTAAAAATGGCATGTAAAATTTACAAAGAGAACACTAAGGGTCTAATGCTCTCTGGCACTTAACAGTTCATGAGGGCATATTTTTATACATCTCTTAAAAAAAGAAGTAAAAGAATAAAAGGGAAATAAAAAGCTTAAAAAGAAACAGGGAGAATGAGATTTATTTTATCTTGCTTTGAACATGATGGGCAGACACAATAGATGACAGCTCTTGTATATTCACTGTTTCTGTATGATAGAGGGGTCAGTCTCAAAAAGTGACCTACTATGTAGGGATCTGAAAAATGGATCTCGTGGGAGCCATACCCTTTTACATTATTCTGAAAGTGCCCAACAACCAGTAACTAGTCTCTCTCCCCTCAGCTTTCAGAGGACTTCAAAGTTGATGTGGCTGGCCCCAGGCAGGTACTCACTGAGCCATGCCTGTAAAGCTGCTTGAAAAGACATTTTGTAAAAATACCATCTTGCTTACTCCTCATCTGCTATCTTTTTGCACTTAAAGCCACACTGCGTACTTCTGAAACATTATTTCTTTTTTATTCTTAATAGTTTGATCATTTGCACACAAAGTAAAAAATGGGATTATATTGAACAGTTGCACTGGTATTATGTCAATAAGGGCAATTTGTTCCGTTGCCATCGTAATGCAGAGATCAGATGTTCTGTAGCACATGATATGACCTTGTTTCAGTCATAAGTTCTGTCTCTCTTCCAAATTCAAATATTCAAACCCCGCCTACTTCCAGGTAGATAGTTCACAGGCCTGCAAGGGATTTTAATCACATTGCCTTCCTTTCCTTATTCCAAAAGGAGAGAAAGGAAATCACTGACTCATTGGGCCAACCTCTTTATGTCTCCTGAAAGGGGTAGGACAGAGAGAAGATCACAAGCACACAAAAGAAAATAAAAACAAATCATACATCTTATTTGGAAGCTGAGGACGCTGGATATGAGAATGAGAAAACATGTCTCTACACAATAGCAAACTCTTAAGTCCTGTATCACAATATAGCTACTACATCACTTACATGTGTGATTTTAGACTCACAAAATCCAAAATATTGCTATGATTTTCTATAATAAAGTTTTATAAATGTAAATCCAAGTGAATGATCTACTAGGAATAAGCTGTTGAATATACTTCTCAATTTGTTCAATTAAAAATTAAGCCTTTTTTTCCTCTGAAATCCTTCACCAGCTTTCTTTGCAAACAATTTTCCTTCTGTAGAGAGCAAAAATTGCATATTCTTGTGCGTTTAAATGGAAATTTGTCAGATCCACATAAATAATAACACTTGTCAGTATTTGTCTGTACAGTAAGTAGCAGAGTGGGAGATGAAGAGAAGCACAGTAAGAAAGGAGAGTGCTCACCTGATTCTTTTGATATTAGTTTTTACTTGGCAGAACAAACACCAGTTGGGAGCTCACATCGAATAAAGTTATTTGTAGAAAATAAGTCATGCGTAAGGTCAATAGAAAATGTCTTTATCCAATTAACTCAAGTGCCATAGATTTAAAAACTTAATTTCAAATACAGAACTGTACCCATGAAAAACTGCAACGTGATGTTACGTATTGTTCTGGAGGTGCTGTTTTCTGTTTCTTATACATCTGAAATTAATTATGAGCTTTCAAAGAATTATTTTTACGCTGACAAAGCTGAAGTATCTTCTGCAAATCTTAACAAATATTTCCTCATGTAGGGTACTATGCCGGATGATACTTGATTCATGCAAAACTTAAAGCCCATGAGTAATTACATTCAGTTCATGGTATTACTCATACCCTTTAATGAAGATACACATTTAAGTAACTTGATGACTCTTTAGAATATACTGGGTCAATTAAAGAATTAGGGACTTTTCATGCGGGCTGATCACCAACTTCCCCTGCTCGTCCCCTCCCCCAGAAGTCCATTTTTGAATCACTGAAGCCTCTTAGAATTCTAAGCAACTCATAAGGCAAAAAAATAGTAAAAGACCAGAATGAGAGTGAGTTGCCAAACCAAACCTCTCTACATTGATAGACTACGCAGCAGACTAACGTAATAAGGAAAAAAAAAGGCTGACTGACTTACATTTTCCTAAAAAATCTATTTCACCTTGAATCTGTGTGTGCCCAATTCCCTCTGGAATTTTAAGAATGTGATTGCATGACTAATTTTAAAACTAAACAAAATTACCATGTTTTTTTCTGAATGTAATTTAAGTGTGTACACTTGTGCAAGTTTGGAGCTGTTTATTTTAAATGGCAAATGGAAGATGGACCCATACTGACACCAAGAAACACCAAAGAAATCCCCTGGGAAAGGCCCAACATAGGTCATTACACCCACTGTCCCTCCATCTGGCTAAACAGAAGCAAGGAAGTTTTCTAGTCTGCCACCTAATTAATAAGAGCACAATTCCAGAATTCATTTGCAACTCAGTACTAATGAGTATATATTGACAGCAAGAGTTTCTATTTTAGACATATTAGTGAATATAATTGTATTCCATTCCCAGTGATTGGCATTTTGGATCACACATCATAAAAGAGGGTGGAGATAAAGTTTTCCTCTCTGAAGAAATTCAGTGTTGGATACCAGGGTTCCACAACAACAGCCAAATCAAATTGTTGGAATTTAACACTGTGAAGCACTTTTCTTTCAAATCACTTGATGATTTTGAAAATGTGAATCCATCTCTTACTATCTGTTTTTTAATCCATATGGAGCATCAATCCAAACTAAGATCTAGAAGTAAAACTACTAAAGCATATTAGAAAATCTTGGGGAAATGCACAAAAAGAATGGACAAGAACTAAAGTTAATTCTTTTCAAAAAGAAGTATAATTTTCCCTCTTCGTATTTATAGGACTGCAGATATAGAAACAGTATTTTCCCATAGATCTCTCAATTTTTCCATTTTTTATTAACCTTGGATGAATTTAGATAATGTAATTTCTTAAGTTGCTTCTAAATTTAAAATAACAGACAGTGTTTGACAATTATTACATGCATTTTATATGAATAATTAATTTTTAAAAGCACAAACATTCTGGTAGTTTGCAAACAGAGAGTCTTTACTGATTCCTGTATTACAATAGTCCTTCTCTAGTTCTGTGTATTGTTTTCAGAGGTAACAACACTGAAGGACAGGGAAACAGTACTGCAGCTTGTGTTGTGCACAGCACTAAGAATTTTAAATCCCTCACTACTACAGAGAATTGCAGTACATTCCGGTGGAAAGATATTTTAAACGCAAGTATCGATACAGCATCCAGAAGCCCTTATAAAAATCACTGAGGCCAATACCAGGGATTTTGAAGGCAATGATTCCTTTCATACATGTTTTCAGACTACCTTAAAAAGCTAAGCCCTCTGATAAGCTTGAACTATTAACTGTGATGAAGCATATGTGTGTATCACTTCACAAGTGGCAAAGTTGGACAAAAGGACATACAAGACAGCTGAATATTTTAAGTATATTAATGAAGAAAGATTAGTTAAGGAAACAAAATTTATATGAGTTATCAGCAATAACAACCCTTTCCCTGACAGTCTACAAATTTACGTTAGTATACAGTGCTCATCATTAAAATCTAAAATTGTCACTTAAAACTAGTGCAATTTAAATACTAAGATATTATCACAGTATTTTCCTTGCTTTTCTAAGCAAAATGACAAATGTAAAGTTGTACAGACGTGACCAACGCAATTGGAGTTATATAGCACAATTCACAAAAATGCACCAGTAAGAGAAAGATATATGTTATTTAAAATATTTTGCTCTTACAGACCACTCAGAGTCTGTGACTGATTTGCGAGTGTTGCATCCTCAGTTGTACGTGTGTACAAACAAGGAAGTTTCTGATGAAGTTCCAATTCAAACTCAAAGGGTGTGAGAAAAATGTCCTTATCACTTACCATGGTGGCATAGAGGGATAAGTCTGCTTTCCCTGAACATGGGCAAAATGATGAGTTGATTGGAGGAGAAGACTTCCACGGGACATCCCAGTAAACAGGGCCAGGACCTATGCTGCTTACAACAGTCTGACATGGGGCATCAGTAGCAGTCTGCAGCTGATGATAAGGAAGCTGCTACACTTCAGGTAGGGTCTAAATTTTACTTTCAGCTACTAAATCAGTGTATCACAGAATCAGAGAATACAGTGAGTTTGAAGGGATCCATAAGGATCGTCAAGTACAACCCTTAACCCTGCACATGACCATCCCCAGGAGTCACACCATTTGCCTGAGAGTATCATCCAAATGCTTCTCAAATCCTGTCAGGCTTGGTACTGTGACCACTTCCCTGGGGAGCCTGTTCCAGTGCACAACCACTCCCCGGATGAAAAACGTTTTCTAACATCCAACCTAAACCTCCCCGACACAACTTCAGACCACTCCCTCAGGTTCTGTTACTGGTCCCCACAGAGAAGAGATCAGTGCCTGCCCCTCCTCTTCATCCCATGAGGAAGTTGGAACTGCAATGAGGTCTCCTCCAGGCTGAACAGCTGCTCCTCATATGGCTTCTTCCCCTCAAGGCCCTTCACCATCTTCATTACCCTCCTTTGGACGCTCTCTAAGAGGTGAACATCTTTTTTATATTGCAGTGCCCAAAACTGCACACAATATTCAAGGTGAGGCCGCCCCAGTGCAGAGCAGAGCAGGACAATCTTCTCCCTCGACCGGCTGGCGATGCTTTGCCTGATGCCCCTCAAGACATAGTTGGCCCTCCTGGCTGTCAGGGCACTGCTGACTCATAGTCAACTTGCCATTGATCAGGACCCCCAGGTCCCTTTCCACTGCACTGCTTTCCAGCATCTCATTCCCTAGTCTGTACATACAGCCAGGGTTGCCCCATCCCAGGTGCAGAATCCAGCACTTCTCTTTGTTAAACTTCACATGGTTGGTGATTGCCCGGTCCTCTAATTTGTCGAGGTGTCTCTGCAGGGCCTCCCTGCCTTCAAGGGAGTCAACATCTCCTCTCAGTGTCATCTTCAAACTCGCTTAATATCCCTTCCAGTCACCCATCCCAGTAATTTATGAAGATGTTGAAGAGCACAGGGCCCAAGATGGAGCCCTATGGAACCCCACTAGTTGCAGGTTGCCAGTCTGATGTCACCCCATTCACTATCACCCTCTGTGCTTGACCTGTTAGCCAATTGCTTACCCGCCATGTGATGTGTTTATCCAGCTGTGTGCTGGACATTTTGTCCAGAAGAATCCTGTGAGAGACAGTATCAAATCTTTACTGAAATCCAAAAAGATTACATATGCTGGTTTCACCTGCTCAACTTGGGTAGTTACCTTGTCCTAAAAGGAAATTGGGTTTGATAAGCGGGACTTTCCTCTCATGAATCCATGCTGGCTGTGACCAATGACTATGTTGTCTTTCAGATGTTTTTCAATACCTCCCAGAATAATCTTCTCCATAACTTTACCAGGCACTGAAGTGAGACTGACAGGCCTGTAGTTTCTGAGGTCCTCCTTCTTGCCCTTCTTGAAAACTGGGACAATGTTTGCCAGCTTCCAGTCAGCTGGGATCTTTCCAGGTTCCCAAGACTGCTCAAAAATCGAGAGGTTTTGTGATGACATCAGCCAGCTCTTTGAGGATTCTGGGATGAATCCCACTGGGCCCCATGGATTTGAAGGGATCCAGCTGGAGCAGCAGATCCCACACATTGTGAGGGTCAACTGGGAGTAGATCATTCTACAGTCATGATCCTCCATCTCAGGGCACTGAGACACCCTTGGTCCCTCATCTGTATGGAAGACAGAGGAAAAGAAAGCATTAAACCCCTCTGCCTTGTCTCTGTCTCTGTGAGGTGACCATCCTCATCATGTAACGGGCTGCTGATGTTTCTATACCGCCTATTGCCATTAATGTATTTGAAAAACTCTTTTTATTGCTCCCCACATTTCTGGTAGCTTCCATTCCAGCTGAGCTTAGGCTACATGAACTTTCTCCCTACTGTGGTAAGCAGCATCTCTGAATTCTTCCCATGTCACCTGACCTTGTTTCCACTGGGGATACACCTTCCTTTTTTGCCTTATTTCCAAGAGAAAAACCCTGTTCAGTCAAGCCAGGCTTCTGCCTCACCTGCTTGAGTTCTGACATTTGGGAATTGCTGCTCCTGTGTCCTTAGGAGGTGATGCTTGAAAAGTGACCAGCACTGATGGACTCCAGCACCTGCAAAAATATTTTCACAGGGGACCTTACTAATTCCCTGAGCAGCCTGAAGTCTGCTCTTCTCATGTCTGGAGTTGAGGTTTTGCTGGCACTTTTCCTCCTGTCAACAGAGTTTTAAACTCGATTGCTTTGTGGTCGCTGTGGCCAAGACGGCCACCAATCTCCACTTTGCTCACAAAATCCACTCTGTTGACATGCAGCAGATCAAGGAGGGCATCTTTCTGAGTCGGCTCCCTTAGGATCTGTTCCATAAAGTTGTCATCCAGGTTTTTTAGGAATCTTCTGGCCTGGGTTGTACCAGTTGTGTGATGCACCCAGTTAATTTCTGGCAAGTTGAAGTTCCTTACAAGGACAAGGGCATTTGACTTGGAAGTGTCCCTCAGTTCCTCAAAGAATTATTCATTGGCATCATCGTCCTGGCTGGGAGGTCTATAGTAGTCTCCCATGATGACACCCACATTATTTGTTTGCCCTTTGATTCTTACCCAGAGGCTCTCAGCGCTCTCATTACCCACTGTGAGCTCTATACATTCTACATTCTAATCCTTCTGTTACATACAGTGTCACCCCTTAGCCTTTTCTGCCCTGCCTATACCTCCTGAAGAGTCTGTAACAGTTCAACAGGGCGCTCCAGTCACAAGTCTTATCCCACCAGGTGGTACTTATGCCAGTGATGTCAAATCTCTGGGACTCAGCTAAAGCTTTGAGCTCCTCCTGTTTGTTCCTCACGCTGAGTGCATTAGTGTAGAAATATTTCAGGTATGATACGCTGTAGCCAACCCCTCATGAGGCAGATTGAGGGATCCTGTTAGTGCTGGTTTCTTCAAGTTTTGGCACATCATCCTCTTGCTCATCACTGGCTAGCCTGGTTTTGTCCTCTCCCCCCTTTCAAGCTAGTTTAAAGCTCTCTCAAGGAACCCTGCTAGCTCCTGCACTAAAACTCCTTTTCTCCTCTGAGAAAGGTATACCCCACCAGATGTCAGTAGATCAGGTGTTGAATAGATCATCCCATGGTCAAAAAACCAAATTTTTTCCAATTACACCAACCTCAGAGCCACTCATTGCTTTGATGGATCAATGCCTATTTTTATCAATATTACTCCTTGTTACCAGAAGGATCAAGAAAATTACTACCTGATCCCTGATACCTCTACCAATCATCCCAGGGCCCTGAAGTCTCTTTTGTTTGCCCTCAGCCTTCCCTTTGTGTTTTTATCGCTGCCAGTTTGAACTGGTCCTTTATAGTATGCCAGATTAACTTGGTCACTAAAGCTGGGATTTTCTGAAGCCAGTGTTAGTGCTGTTCAGTATACTGAACTACAGTATACAAAAGCACAGCAGATAAATTCACATAGATTTTTCATGCATTTTGGGTCCTGATTCTGTCTTCTTCCTTACCTGAATCCATACCTACTTGGAATTCTGTTCAGTACACAGACATCCACACTCTCAACAAAACACTACAGTCAAACATAATATTATACCCTCTAAGCTAAGTTTTTTCATAATCCCCTAATACATCATATCAAAATACCAATGCTTGTACATGTAAGTATGAGCATATTGCATATTTGAAGATTTCATTACATGTATGCCAGCATGAAAATACATTATGGTAAAGATAATCAAGGGTACAGACACACGGATTCAACTAGCAATTCCCATTCAATGGAGGCATTTTTTATCAGGTTAGAACCTATGTTCCCTGTGCTGAAGAGAATTTCAGTCTACATGGCTAAAGAACAAATTTAATTTAGGTTTGTTAGGTCCAGGATTTGCTACCAAAGGAAAAATATGAAATTTGTTTGATGCAGCATGGCTCTTTAAAGTGAAGAAAGAAGTCTTGACAGTCATATAAAATATAACATTTATCTTCTGTAGTTTATAAAATAACTGTGCATATAATTATTGATCTGAAATATTTAAAATAAAATATTCAAATTATTTTTGTGTAGGAAAAATGGATCCCTATGAACTTAGAATTTTTAAAAAGCATGTAAAAAATAGTAAAACATTTAGAAGAGAATACTGAAAGAAACAGCATTGGTGAAAGCTGCGGTTTGTAATTGCAAAGTTAATTATCTTTGCTAAACCATCAGTTGTCACTTAGATAGACCAGATTCTAGCAGGCTCTCAGGGGACTGACTTTATTTCATTCCTAATGGCTTGGGACCCACCATTTTGCTGTCTCTGAACATTTGGTCACTGAATGCACCATTTATGGAGTATTGTTTAATTAAGGGCAAATTAAGAGAACTGTGCATAGAATTTAATTTCATATCCTGTGTAAATTCTTTTAAAGAGGGTACTAACTATAGGCATTATAACTTTTCATTATCCACTGTTTCTACAAGGTATTGACAATTTATTGTTTGCAACAGTTAAGAGTTTTGTTTACCCTTTGGGGAATTCTGCTGGCACTGCAGATTTTTGCCTCATCATTCCATTAACCCCTTATATGCCATTTTTACTATTTTGTGATGAGACATATATTTTAAAACGTGTTTTTTTCACATAAGTTGAAATATACTTACATAACAAAATAAAACAAGGCTAGAAGATAAAATGTATTATATGCATGTGCATATAGTGCACACGTGCAACAGGAATTCCTGCAGGACTAGCGTAGACTCCAATGTAGGCAGCTAAAATTCACTGACACTCCATATGCCAATGTCTCTGAAAAGAAAGTAAGAATACACAAAGACCTAGAGTATTCATTGTTGTGCAGAACCTCCTAGTCTCTTCTTGGCAGAGACACTTGCTCAGTTTGGATGTAGCTTCCATGAACTGGTTCTTCAGCTACTGCATGTGACCAGGGGAAATTTGCTTTTCCTTCTCCCTCGTTCTCATCCAGTCCTTCTGCTTGAGCTTCATCATCTGTTTGGACTGTAATGCAGCACAATGGCTGGAATTTCACCAACATAAATAAATTCATGTTTACTGAAATCAACTATAAATTATATTGACTAACTATAAAATTATTGCATCTGGAGTGAAGAACCAATTCCATTTTATGATCATAAAAGCATATAGCTTGGAAACAGTTATTACTAGTCTTTGAAAGTAACAATCTGTCTCCAAAGAAAGCAAAAACATGTTTGTAGGATATTTTAACAATGACAGAAATGCACGCTCTGGAACAAAGGTATTCCAAACAGTACAAAACACAGCTTATATATACTCTGCAAATCTATTCCCAGTCTATCTAGAGCACAAGCATGGGGCTCAAGTAACTCTCAAACATACATGGTGCATTTTACAGAATGAGTAGAAGCAAATAAAAATGAAGGCTCCTATCAGAAAAGAGTTCCTATATGTCCTACTCTCCTGACACCAAATCAGTGGCAATACCTGATTTGTTCAGAAAGATTGTATAAAAATAATCAGAGAGGTTAAGCCAGCAAATGCAATTACAGCTATGCAGAAAAGAAGACTTTTTTTGATCCACAGTAAGCAATCTTTGTTTCAGTTCAAGTTATCTGCTGCTTTTTCTTCAGGTTGTGGCTGCTTTGGCTGAAGAACTTTGATATTCACCCCATTTCTCTCCTCAATACTTCTGTTACTTCTAAGAGGGGAACAGTAAACTGCAATGATTGCAAAGTGACTGCAGGAAATACCAACCAGGCTAACCAGAAGACAAACATTCCATGTTAAATTGCTATTATTTCCATATTCCAAGAAAAATTACTTAACCACTGGTCTTGGATTTGGATACGTCAGAAGGAATCTGCTCTCTGTCTTATGTAAACGAACCTGCCCTAATCTTTCACTCACACCCCTAAAGATGTAAGATCCTTGATGTATACCAATACTGGAAGAAATTAGTATAGTATCCTCATAAAAATAATGTTGTTTACACATCTTTACTTCCTAACTTATTTTTTTTAATGGTGTCAAAGCTGATACTGCAAATCATTAGTATATATTTAAAAGCTCAGAACATAAAGGATTGTTGCTGTTGTTTCTCTCCAGATATAGCTGCCTATTTCTGAGGAAAATGGATCTTCAAAACATGTCTTGCTGGAGAAAGAAGCATTTAATTTTTTTAAGGAAGCTCATTTGTCTGCTTGGAAAAAACATACAAACTCTCACTGCAAAAGCAATTATAAGACAAAATAAGCACTAAGAATTAAGGTACTATCTTAATGATGACTGCAGCATCACTGCTGTGACATAATAATACTGTAAGAATTATACAGCATCCAAAACCTGTCAAATGAGATTTAGGAATATAGTTCAGAAGTTATCCCCCATTGAGTTACTGCCCATAATCCTGATACAAATCCTGTAAAGTGTTCGTGTGTGGTAGCCCATATGCTAAGGGTAGCATATCACTTCAGAGCTGTCAGTTTTAATTTCTGTTTTATTAATTTTCCCATAAATCTACAGACATACATTTCAGAGGATATATATCAAGTAGATTGTATCCCCACAAAGAAGCAATAAAGCGATTGTTTATTCCGACATGCTTCACCATGAAGAGTTCACACATTGGAAGGAGTAAGTGTAAATGCTATGTTATGAGAAACAGGTGGGAAGATTTTGAAAACCTGGAGGACCAGAGATGAGGGATGAGGGCATGAAGCATGGATTCAAGAGGAAAATATGGATTTTCGTGTACATGCAGAGGGAGAACATAGGGGAGATCCTGTATTTGAATAACAGGTCTATCCTGATTCCTTAAAGGAAAACTGTGACAAGAGTTACTTTAGCCCTTTGGCTGAAAAAGTAGCTATGAGCTCACTATCTGGAAAGATAATCCCTAGATATCCTGGTAAAATTCTGTCTGTAATTGACTATGATTTGTTGAAAGAGGAATGATGTAGGAAAAGGTAAATGAAGAACTGGCCCAAACCTTGTCTTACAGCTCAAAGCAATCCAGTAAACATAAAAGTTTGCAGGAACTCACTGCCAGTTGTATTCTTTTCTAGTATGATATTTTGCAGAGGTAGATCCTTTGCTGTGGCAAGGCTGTGAGAACCTGAAATAACCCATTTAACACAAAATCGGTTCTCTTTCTATTACACTGCAGTTTGCACTCTAAACATAACCCTAAGCCTTACATCTAAGGGGCATGACTATGAAGACTCTCTGAACCCTGAATTTCCGTATGCTCTTGAAAAAAAAGCATGACAAGAAAGCTGGATCAGTGGCTGATCCCATATAGACCATCTTTACCTTTATCATACCTTTCTCATCTTTAATTCTCATGCCAAAGACAAGGAAACTCAGACATAACCTCACTAGGTATGTCTACACTGCCAAATTAAATAGGACGACTGAAGGAGAACTGGAATCCTGGTTGTTCTTATTGATTAACTTCTTTCTCACCTTTGACCTAGCTCCGAGTATCATCCCGGTCATAGTTCATTCTCAGTATAGATTCCAAAAGGGATATGATGACACTACCAGATATGCTTCTCTCTACCTTACATTATAAACCACTTTTCCAAATGTACTTTTTTCAGCAAATCCGCCATATCCAAAAAAACCAAAACCACCAAAAATTCATATA
The DNA here is from genome assembly GCF_025592945.1 of Manacus candei. Taxonomy (NCBI): domain Eukaryota; kingdom Metazoa; phylum Chordata; class Aves; order Passeriformes; family Pipridae; genus Manacus; species Manacus candei. Next base: position 2,799,494 of record NW_026138120.1, read on the forward strand.
TAAGGCCTGATAACAGTGTAGTATACTATACTAAAATTACAGAACCAGCCCCTACTCTGATATGATCTTTTCTATTTAAACTAACTCATTAACACAAAAACTGAAGAAAATAATTTTTTCCAATAACACCACTGTGTTTCTACTGAGCATTTCTCATACCAATCACTGAAATAGTTTACTTGTAGAATCAAATCAATTTCTAGATTTCTGTCAATATAACAGAGATGATAAGATCACATCTAGTGTAAGATTGGTTTTAAAATTTGCTGGCATCATGGATCCAATTAATGAAAATATTTATATTTAAGTTCATACCATATGAACATTGCAGTGTGTACAATATCACTGTAAAATAAATTAATGTATTGAAGACAATTAAGCTGCAATGAAAATGTGTCTCAATAATTTTCTAAAAATAAGTGAGGTTAAATCTATTTTTATCAAGTGTAAATTTGAAATCCGATGTTCTTTATTTTAATCTTTCCTGTCTTTCACTCTCCCTCTGATAATTCTTCTTTAGAATAATAGCAGCTATGTCTACATGTCATTTCTCAGAATCCAGATGTGCATTAGACCATCTCATAACCACAAATATAAATCTCAAATCTTTAATCCAGTGGTTTAGCTCTAGACCTGTAGAAACAGTGTTGAACATTGAAGCACTGGCTCTCCATAAGACACCATCTGGACTCTACAGTTAAGATTCAAATGCTGGACATAGCACAATCATGTGAAAGTTACTCACACAAATGGCTGCTGTCATTTTCTTTCTCCATGTATTGAGTTTGACTGCTTGCATACAGCACTGCCCTCTCGCTGTCTCTGCATGTACTGAGACAGACAGACACAATGAATGAGAGCAGTTGCAATTAACACAATTTTCTTTCAAGAAAATAAATGTTTTCTGTTCTCACTCATGCAAACTAATTTCTCTAAAATTATCATTTTCAAATAATCTGTACACACTGGATTCTTCCATCTAAAAGACCATCAGGAAGACTTGTTGGCAATTTACCTCAGTCATAGAGAATTGGATTCTTAACATCAGAAATTATCTGCCATAAAAATTTGGATGATTAATCCAAATGATAATTAATCCAAATGATTCAAATGTCTCATCGCTTTAAAAACATTTAAATAGATATAACCATTGTGAGCAAGACTATACTTACAAAACAACAATAAGGGTACTTAACAAAAATAATGGAGATCTTTCTCATATGTTCTACCACTCATCTTCTCCAAGATACAAGTCAGAATGACAAACTTGTGAGGTGAGAGAAAACTCTGCATTCACACAACCTCCAGGAAAAAGATGAGTTATGCTCTCGGCCTAAGGTGTACCACTGAGAATCCCAAGTAAAAGAGGTGACATTCTGCTTCTTAGATATCTCATCTATTTCTCCAAAGATTCAGGCCTTGAAATTTCACTCTTGTATTAATACTTCTTGTTACAAACTGAGCAGGTTTTTTATTCAGTACAAATGCTTCTACAGATCCCTGTCTAGATCCTGGTCGCCTCCTTAAACAGAGGAACATTCTTGTATCTGTGTAGAAAGGCATCTCAGCTTAGCCATGATTATAAGAACCATTCTGAGACAAAGTTCTCAATGGTATCTCAACCTAAAGCTCATTAAATAATTAAAAAATATATATAATTTCTAATATGATTTTTATATTGTTAGTGTCTTTTTTAGTTAGTGTCTTTATATTGTTAGTGTCTATCTGCAGAAACAGATACAGTAGAGCATTCTTTGAAACAAGTAGAGGTATGGAAGAATTTTAACCCAACTAAAACAACAGTTTACCTGACTGTGTTCTCAGCCACAAACCATGGGAATGCTTCCCTGCAGGTTGGCAGGTGCGATTTGGAGATAATTGCAGCAAAGGGAGGGGGCCATCACTGGCTTGTAATTCTCCTGGAGAGACCGTAGGTCTTTTTTCCTTCTGTGTAACCTTGTATGATAATTAGTCCAATTCCACCTGTCTGCCAAAGTAGCTCTTACAGTTGGGTGTCTGTGGTTAATTGATACTGTTCTGGATTAGTGCATGTTCTGCGCTAGTCACAAGAAATGGGCAGAAATAATTTTTAAAGTTGAAAACTAACCTGGATTCACTTCAATGTCAGTATTTTGCTTCAAAGATTTGTTAAATGGTCAATCTGATTGCTATCCTTTTCAGAGTTCAGATGTGTTGCAAGTTTTAAATTGAAAACCACTTCTCACGAAGAAATACAGCTTTACATACGGCAAAATTTAACACAAAACTGAAAAATAGAGCAAAAAACAATTTCCAGCAATCTCTTGGCTGTGATAAATAAAGATATGATAAAATAGTCAGGGTGACCTTGGCAGCTAAGTGCAAAAACTTGTTCTTAGCAAGTTCATGGATTTGGAAGTAAAGATCTATCATCAATAGCCTTAAATATGTCCACAGATTGAGAATGAAGTTGAATCTTAGATACAGATCCTGTAACTAACCATCTGGATATTAGTTTTGCAAGGAACTTTAGCAGGTGCCTATATTTATATTTCAAGTGTTCATGGACAAAAGGTTAAGAATGTTCATAGAAACCTTGGCTGAACTGCTGGCTGCATAACAGACAATAAATCTATTTATAGACACATTTATATATAGTCCATATGACACCAACAATCCATATTGTATATGCTAACTCAGCTGAAGGCTTCTCAGCAGTGTAGGCAGAATCAGTTTTATGGAAGCAGCAATATGGGTCACAGCAGATGGGAGAAAGAGGCTAAAAAGATTCAGTGGAGGCTTCAGCGGACAGAACAGATGGGTTGTGGGGGGAGAGAATGGGGTTTCTGGAGTAGGACTGGAGCTAGAAAATCAGAGGTCAGTGAAGGTCCATGATATTCTGGGTAGAAAGTGACTGAGAAGACTAAAAAGGCTGGAGAAGATAAGTGAGGATTCAGTGGTGTTGTGTTATCAGGATAGTGACAGCTCTTCTCCTCTCCTTCTGCACTTCTGAGAGCTTGACTCATTTCACGGGTAATCTTCCTCTTCCTCACTTCCCTGAAGCACAGGACTTTTGCTGTCCACCCTTTGCTTGTCACCCATGGACCCACCTTCATCTACTACCCTTTCCCCAATAAGAGGGCCTGCAGCATCCTATTCTCCCACAGAGGCAAGACCTATTCTTAGTGGGATAAGCAGCAGTAGAACATTGAAAGGCGTGGATTTCTCCTACACCTTCCCAAAGGAAAGACAGACAGAAAAGTGACCGTCCTTTCCCTAAGAATCTGCACATCCCTAGGTTACATCCTGTTTGCTCACTGAGTGTTAGCAACAGCAGGAGAGGAAGATGGCTGTATAAAGCAGGAAACAAAGATCTGCTGTTCAGCCTGGAAAGCTGAACATGCCATCTTTGGCATAGATGAAGCTTACAGTCTGCTGCCATAAGCTGCTGCCTACCTTGTCTTTTGGCTTAATACAACTCCGTATGGGACTGAGTGTTGTGTATATATACATATGTGTGTATGTATACAGTCTAATCCAAGAAATAATGATAAAAACACAATAATGAGCTTCCAAGTATTATCAAGCCTATTAAGCTGCAAATAGTTCATTGAGGACCAATTTCTAAGTGCTAAATAGTACAGCTAGATTTTGCTTTTATGCAAAAATCAATGCAAACACATGAATCATTGAGAAGCATGCTGCAGCCTTCCAAAGTCAGTTTCTAATTAGCAATCCATTGATCCAAATAGCTAGTACTACAAATAACACAGAAAAAAAAAGTGTTCTACCAAGTGTATGGAAAAAAGAGTCAATTTTTCTGCCCTTTACAATTAATTTCAATTCTTTCCAGAACTGAGGAAAGTGCCAAAGTTTTGCGTCCTTATTTCCTACATTTAGCAATGCTCCTTGTTTCATTCTGTCCCATTAGTTAGAAAACTTATTCTGATTGTGCATGAGAACTAAAAAAAATACAGAAAACAAATGAGAGAAACCTTTGCAGTAATGTTTTTATTAGTGCAAGATTTCTCACCTCTTGGAACAGGGGAATTTACCTAGCCTTATTATCCCACTAAAATAATGTATATTTGTCCTGATGTTTTGAAAGATATTTAGAATGGTTGAAAAACTGTCATCAGACTGGAATAAAAACTAACTTAGACTTAAAAAGGTTTTATTTATTTGGGCTCAGAATAAAACATGTAAATATGTGTAAATCCTTCATATATACTGCTACTTGCAGAAATGTTTAGCTACATCCTATAGGAAGCCAGGATTCATGCAGCTAAAAGTCATAGGAATAACATTCAGAAGTAAAGGAAAACACAGATTTCACCATGGATATTATTTCAATATGAGCAAGGAAATCCTAAGAACTTCTCTAGTTGAGATCCCCTTTTCAGATTTTCCGCCTTTTCTGTGAAAACAAGAGTATATTCCAAGACTGAACTGAGTCTTACAAAAGGGCTGAAGACGGTCAACGTAAATTTAAATATTACATAGTAGCAGCTCTATGTCTTGCACATTTTCTGGTTAAAGAATGAGTGGTCCAGTTTTGGTTAAAGTTGAGGTCTGCTGCAAAAGAACCATTATTTATTCTGTCTTCAGTGATCTATGGGGCCACCATCAGCCTTCATTTGGTAGTATGTACTTGGTATTTTCCAACCCTCATGACCTTTATTCATCTTCAATTTTCAAATAATGTAAAGGCTTAAATCTAACTGCTACATCTCATGGTAAATTGAACTATTTTAAAAATGTGTTAAAAATGTGGGTTGCATTCTGTAAAGAAAGCCAGTCTTCAGTATTCACAGGAAAGCATATAATGGTGCTATCTGAATAACAGAAGTTATTCCAAAACTCGGTGAAACGCGCCATTTAAATGAAAGCTTGGGATATGCTTTTAATTCATGAGTTCAATATGTGCAGAAAAAAGCCTGGGATTTCCATCTTTATCAGTATCTGCACATTCATCTATTTGTTTAGAAAGAAACAGCTCATTTGAGAATCTTGGTGGGGTATTTCCATCGAAGTACTGAGCTTATTAAAACCAAAATCTTTTTCCTTAAACACCTTTTTTACCACCTCTAAATTACAGATTGCTCAAGGAATTTAGAAAATTATTTTAAAAACAATATTTGCTGAAAATTTTAAATGTTAAATATATCTTTTTTTTTTTTTTGTCATGGCTCCATGTGTCTGATCACAAACAAATTCCAAATCATTGCTGAACAGAATGTTGAATAGAAGTGATTGTAACTCTAAGGAAACTGATGAAACAGTTAACTAACAAGAATGCATTGCTAAAATTATGAATCAGCCCTGAAGCTTAACTGAAAACACTAAAACTAATCCTATCCCTGAATCTTTATTAACACTGTTTATCTCATGTATATATAGTGCAGTTCTATCCTGGACCTAGGGATAATTGCATAGATTGAAAATGGAGGCAAAGTTTGGCAGAAAAAATGCACAACACAACAAAAGGAATCTTAGTTTGCTGTCAATACTACCTGCTATAAATAAAGTCAGATTGATCAAAAGCCATTTCTTTGTTCCTGCGTTCCCTCTTGTAACACAGTTCTTAGACACTGAACATACAAAATACAGTCCATAAAGCATATTTATGAGATGAAATTTGACAAAACCCACAGAAATCCTCAGAAAACCATGATTTTTTTATTAAATTCCAAGACATTTAACACAATTTCTGTACATCCTGGTATCCTTCTTTTGCTTTGTGTAACTTTTCCAATGATGAAATGAAAAACTGTATGAAAGCAGTTTTTATTTTCTGTTGGCAAACATCGTGAATTTAAGCATTTTTTAACACATATTTATTAAATTATTATTATTATTATTGCTCTGAAAAACTCTTTTTTACTTGGTAGGCATTAAAGGAAAAAGAGATGTGTCCCTCCATTTTCATTTGAACTTATACATCCTTGAAAACAGAAAAATGAGGTGCAATGACAAGAAAAGAAGAGTGGTGTCATCAGCTTAAGAACAGGTAGGACACTAGAGTGATAATTAGTACATAGTCATGCAAATGTTCCAGCAGTCTGATATCAGCAGTGATGAAAACACAGCCTACTTCTCTCTTTAGAGATCATTACAAAAATCATCAGCCCTACTAATGCATATAATTCTCTGTATAGTTGTCACACTTCTTCCTATATTTACCTTTCACTCAATGACAATACAGAGAAATTTTCTGTGTATTCTTGTTTTCTATAAAATCTATCAAGGCAATACACTTCACTTTTCAGTTCACTTCCTTTAGTTATCTTGATATAATATGGTCTAACCTTTGGATGTGCCCACAGGACTCATGTATGCTTTCGACTATGCAGGAAAGCAAAGCAGAAACTGTTTAAGAAGCAGCCTGTCAATCTAATGAGATATTTCAAATCAGAATTCTTCCAAATCAAACAATGGGTTGACATTTCTGCTGAAACACATAATTTGTGTTTGGTTTCCTCAACTGTGAACAACTGAGGCACAAATGCAATTAACCCTGAAAATCTACCCATTGAGTAGCATTCCTTTTAATAATAATTCCTATTAATTTAAATTCTTCATAATAATAATAATATTAGCAGTCCTATTCCTCTAGCACTCAGCAGTGTCTTTTGATAGTAGAATTGCAGTGGTCACTTTTCAAAACTCAGGATTTGACAAAAATTGCCAAGTAATTATCTACAATGAAGTGATGAAAGCAATAGGAATCAAAAGCTTTTCATTCCCGAAAATGTGGAGAAAACTATTTCAAATCTCAAAACAAATGGCTGTTCCTTGCTTTAAATACATGTAAAAGTGTGAGAGTCTCAAGCACTAAACAAATTGTCGGTGTAATCATGTTCAACAGTGAAAATACTTGATTACTTATAGAACATTGTGCCTTTAAGTGTTATGCATGTGTCTTCTCTTCCAAGTTCCCCCAAAAAATTATACTAGGTAAGATTTTGAAATGAAATTTAGAAGTGGTAGCTGGAACTCAGCAATAGTTGACCCATGTGAAGTTAAATGAACTTGTTGTGTGTCTTGGATGTTATTTTAGCAGTAATCCAGAAAAACAATCTATAGTTTCTTCATCTGCATCTAAAACCTATGTCTCCTGATTGTCAGGCAATGGTTCTAGTCTTAAGACTACTGTACAAAATATGAGTAACTAATATCGCCATTTTTTGGAAAGACACAGAGCCATAGTGAAATCACAGAGGACATCATGGACATTTAAGTCCACAAGAGAGTTCTGCAAACCCTGATCTTATGCAGTGACAGACCGCAGCAGAGCAGGGAGAGGTTTCTCCGAGTATGATGTTGTTTCAGGCACACTTGCTCCCTGAACATTCCTTCCACGTTGGCTTAGCTGACTGCACTTTGTTCTGCAGGGTATTGTAATACCACATCTGGGTCAATTAAAACTCTGTTTGCCGTAAAAAATTTTGTTGAATTCTGCTCCTGGACATCTCAACTATATTTTGTTTTCTAAATTTCTTTTGTATTAGGCTTTAGTATTTATGAATGTCCTAAAGTTCCACTGAATATAGGTTATTTGATGCTTACATATAGGTCTGTCTCCCCACTGAACATAAGCAATGAACAGTGTTAATCCAACTGGAGAATATGTCTCACAGGAAAAAGGATTTTTTTTTCTTGTTTAGAAAGTAAAAAATAAATAAATAAATTCTATTAATAAATAATGCAAGGCCAAATAAATGCTCATGTGCCTGATCCAAAACACATTAATTTTCTGTTGAACATTTTACAGGAAAACAAAGAAAACAACTTCAGGTGTGAAAGGGAAAAAAAATAAAACTAAACAAAGTTTTCTTTAGAGACATTTAAACATTAAGATCAAAGAAAGTGCCTGGTACTCTTACTAAATTACAGGCAGCCAAGACTGTTTCACAAGTACAATATTCGCAATGGAATTTCCTCTATTTTTTTGCTCTGATTCAGTGCTCTAAGAAGCTCATTATTTCAAGTCCTAGCTAGCTGCAGAGAAGTTATCTGAGAGTTAGGCTGACATTGATAATACATTAAAAAGCTTAGAAGCACATTGCTACAGCACCTACTTACAGTAAGATATTTGTAACATGAAACAAATAAAACTATTAAAGTATTCCTGCCTTTGACATCTTTAGCCATCCAAAGCTGCGAGGAAAAGGAAAACAGAAAATCTTGTCATGAAAATAATATTTTAAAATGTCTCTTGAAGAAGAGGCTTTGCATTATACCTTTCCCTTTGCTGCTGCAGTCATGAAGGAGTAGAAGCAGTCAGTCCAGAAGTGGGGAAATGCAAGTTATGGCATATGATTTATTTCCCAAATCTAAGGAAACATTGCAGCAATTGTAGGGAAAGTTAATATTCCTTCTCCAGCTCAGGTAACGAATGAAGAAATGGTTCTGTTCTTTAATAAAAACGTTAGTCAAAAGTCCCCAAATGTCAAAGGGTTTTTAATGATTGCACACTCTGCACAGTACAATCTTTCTTAAATTTGTATTGCTGATGTATCCAGACAAACTACTTCTGTGCTTCTGATAAGTATATACATCTTCTAACATATACTTTTGGGATTTTGATTGAGTAGCGATATTCAACAAGATGTTGCAAGTACACAGAAAAGAAGAAAGATCCAAGAATATTCCATAATTCATTTCAATGCATAAGTTTTTCAAAATGTTTAAATATCATCGTATAAAGATTTGCACAAGCCTCCTCCCACAAAGTACTAACATTTGATCAGTGAAAAGAGGTGCAGTGGCAACATTTTCTTTTGTTTTTTGTAAAATTTCAGTGGACAAACCCCCTAGGACTCTTCAAAAGTCAAGTATTTCCTAGTCTCATTTCTTTTATACTTTGATTAGGCAACTTTCAATGTATTTTACATGAGCCCATCAAGACATTAATTCTTTGCTTTCATAGTAAATAAAAATTAAAAGAGGACAAGAACCTATACAGTTGCTGTACTTTCATGTCTGCAGCGTTCTTGGCCTTACATGGGTGTAGATTCAGCTACCATTCAGAAGATTTTCTTTACAGCCATAAGGGTCAGATGCATTTATCTGAAGTTACTTTTTCGTTAGGAGTTAATAACAGGGTAGCAGTTGTTCTCAGTCCTCAGATGTGCTAATAAAATTTGTGTCACTAGTCACATCTAAACTGCAGTCTGGATAGGTAGTCAGTCAGAATTTCAAGAAGGCCAGGACCACCATGTAGTGTGTTGCAAGGCACAAGTCTCCTGTATCTTACCTACAGCCATTGTGATGCAGCAAAGAAAAGGTAAATGTAAGCGGTCAGGGGAAATGTGCTGCAGTCAAGGTACTTCCAGAGCAGACAGGGAAGTGACTATATATTGGTAGGATCTTATGTGGAATACCAAAAATATAAAATATATAAAATTATGCTCACTAAGACAAAGTAGAGGGAACTCAAACTACGAAAGACATAGATAACAGCTATGCAATAAGCAAAAAATATGGGAGAATGCTAGAAAGGGTTTCTTTGCTTATCCTAATGGAACAAAAGCTGCAATCAGTAAATACAGTAGTGATAAACACTAAGAATGAATGTTAAAATTGAGATTGTCAGAAGAATAAACTGGCATGATCAAGAGTAAAATTCTTTGGGCAATTAAAAGGCATTTCAAGGGGTTACAGCAAGGAGCATCTGGAACCATCCTTTAAGTAAAGCAGTGATGGTAAAAATATATTTGATAGATCTTGATCCTTTTATTAAGCCATTATATTATGCGTTCCCTTTGATAGCAGGAGAGTGGTCCTAATGCTCAACCTTTCTTCCTTTCTGCCACTACCTTTCCTTCTTAATTTCATTCAGCTGAAAAATATACCAAAAGCCCAAAATACAGTTGCACGGCTGTGTTTGCCACTGACATTGCCTCTTCAGCAGTGTCTTGTATATAAGGCAAAACAGAAATAATGCAGACAGTTATTAGAACACAAAAGTTAAAATAAATGCATTGTTGTTCTGCTATTAACAAGCCTGAGAAAACACTATAGCAAATGACAGCCAAGAGGTATAGGACCTTTATATAGCTGTATTTCTTAAATGAGATATTGAGATAGATAGATACATAGATTAGATAGATAGATAGATATGCACACAAGATTTCAGTAAGCATCAGCTGGCACATCTATTTAGACATTCAAATGTATTTTATCTGACAATGTTGATTTCTCACATTTATTTCTATTCACTGGGCATAGAACTGACTGTGTTATGCCAATGTTTGCCATGTTAACTACTTCTAAAGGTTACCAACTACGTAATCATATATGACTTGAAAAAGTAGTTGAATTTCACTCTCTAACAAACTGAGTTCTGAGTCATTGGTACTTCTTTCTGCTGCAAGATGTAAGCAAACCACCCCCCACCCTACCCCTAATATACATGTTGGAGAAATAAAAAAAGTCAAGTAGGTATGCCATTCTCATTCATTTGTATATGAAAGAGTTGTGAAGATGTTACTCCCTTTTGGTTGCAAGACAGTGCTCGTATGCCTTCCTGCAAAAACTTCACAGAAACATCCTGACCTCTTCAGATGCTTTTTGTTCAAATATTTTCAGTTGAAAAATAAAAGCCAAAGGCTTGTGATGCATCTCCTAATTAAGACAAACAGCATTCATTTCCATTTTTAAATGCTATGTATTATTTTGCCTCCATCTTTCTTCTTTTTCGCTTTTCACTGTATCTCAACCATCAAATATAAGACTTCTGATTCTCCTGCAAACAAAGGCCTGCACAGCTGTTACTTTGCAACAAGCACATTGTGGGCCCCATCCAAAGCTCATTGAAGTCGCAGTCTTTCAATTGACTTCAAAAGGCTTTGGATAGAGTCCTTTTTTAAGCTATATCTTAATCTGTGATGCATTTTTAAAGCTGGAAAATCTTAAATGCACTGATGTTTCTGCAGTTTATTGTAACAGAAGATACAAGAAACATGTGCAAACAAAAAAAATGAACTAAGTTAACTCTGCACAAAATGTTAATATGAAATGTACTCTTATGATACTGCTGCCAACTACTTTTAATATCCTAATAATGTATTGTTACTCTGAGACAATACAGAATAATTTTAAATCCCCATTCATAAGGACTCCAATTATAATCTAATTCAGCTCAGATTAACTATGCTTTGATGGCAATTTCCTTATACAAAAAAAAATTAGTCTAAGATAATGTGCTGCAAATATAGTTTCAATGCTAATAAGAGGCAGTTTAACAGCATAGAGAAGTTCATTCTGACTACCTTTTCATTGCAGTGATAAACAGTACATAAAGCACTTCAATTACATATTTAATATAAAAAATGAAGTTGTAACATACAATTTAGGTAAACTACTGTTAGCTTCACTTTAGGTTTCCAAATTCTTCAATAAGTAAAATTGTAATTTTGCTACTTCTACACAACTGTGACAGAGTTGAGATCGGTGTTAGCAATGTCACTACAGATGCATCTGTTTCATACAATAATTTCATTGCTATGAAAAACTGCAGCAGCTGTAAGTGGGACATTTCAGTTCATTACTGCTTCAGCCAAGCTTTGCACTGAAAATTATTCAGTAAACTTTCATGACAGCTTTTGATTTTTCCTATATCTTACAACACTCTTTTACTGCCATGAGTTGCTTTCTTGCAATAAATGTAAAATGATATGGAGCTACATTCCTTATGCCAGCTGAAGATTTGATCCAAAAGCTGATTCTGACATCAAGGCCCTGGCACAAGGGCAAAACATAAATCTAAAGGAAAAATCAGAATAAAGATATCTGCTGAAGGTTTTAATCTCGGTGAAATACTGAGTAATTCCTTTCACTAGAGCGCAAGGATTACAATGCCTATAATCTTTACTATTAACTTCTAATTAACATAATTTTCATTCATCTAAAACCCAGTAATTATACTCCAACCTTCCTCTGTGTTTTTTTAACTACTATTCAAGAGGAAACTTATAAATGTGTGAAATTTTTTGACTGATACATAGCAGAGACAACCAGAATTTCACTTCAAAAAAATTCTGTTACTTTATTTTGTATTTCAGAGCAAACAAGAAAGGGGTAAAAGGGAATTCTTCTGAAACTCTTTCATTGAAACAAGAGTGACCAGAGAGCAGCCTAGCTGAGACTGACAGCTTTGATTAAAGGGACCTGCATGGAATTTTGTAATGTTTTATATCAAGCAGACTAGTGCACTCGTCTTCTTTGTCCCCAAGTAGTGCAGATAACTAATTACAGGGACAAAATCTCTTCTAAGATGTTCTGTTCATTTTCAGAAACAAATATTGCTTAAACCAGATTAATTCTATAATGGTTGTAAAGCAGGTCTGAAAATTGCCCGCAGAAGACCTAGAACTGAATTCCCATTTAGGAGCAGAGACATAGAACAGGATTTTCAACTTGTATCTTCTCTGAAAAGCATCTTAACCACTCAAATTAGGATGAATGTGTTCTTTCTGACACCACAAATTCTGTCACTGACAGATATTTTAAACATATCTAAGTATAATACTTTTTGCTTTTGAGGACCCTAACCAATCCAAACATAAACAGAACTTTTTAGCGTAAAAGACTCTCAATTGTGACTCACCGTGAGCCTGTGATACGGTCAAGATATGTTTACACATCTTTTTTTAGTAATAGCTAAAACTAATCCCTTAATCTGCACAAATCACTTTACTGAAATTATGACATTTTGAATAAACATTGGCTTTGATTAATCTTTTTGAATTGTTGATTATCCCTCTTGCTTTTTGAACACTTTCTTTTCTTAATGATTTTACTGAAATGAAATGTTGCAATTTTCTCCAAATTTGAATTGAATCAGTGACTTCCATTGTGGGTTTTTTCCCAATGGAATAAATCTAATGCATTTTGAGAGGAAAATGGAGATGTTAACGAACCAGATTTTAAAGGAAAAAAAATATTTATTTATGCTGTAAACTATGGAGTAAGTCCCTTTGGTTACTGTCATTTTCAAAGTCCTTTTAGTATCGGAAATGAGATTCTTCAAACTAATTACCCACTGACGACAAAAGAGAGAACAAAAGCCTCTTGGGCTTTGGTTACTACACCCCAGGTCCTGGAAGGCAGAGGGTTATACCGCTGACCAGCAGATGGAGACACAGTACTCTTCTTGGATGTTAAATTCCATATCAATGGAGTCATATTTCCTAGGTTTTCACTTGCTCATGGTTTTGAGTGTAAGCTTCATAAATTCAAATACCTGGAGGTTTGGGGTTTTTTGATTGGCTGAACACTACTAAATAGTTTTATCTGTAAATCCCAAATGAATATTTGGAACTGCATTCAGTGTGAGAAAATCCACATGTTCCAGTTCAAAATTCCACTTCTCTCAATATTCCTTAACCATAAAATATTTTCCCACAAATATTCCCATCCATAAATTCAATAACTTTAATTTTAATTGAAAACATGAGTTTAAAAATTGATTAATTGAAAGAATTTTTTTAAATGAGTAGTGAAAGAATAGATTTCCCATGAATTACAACCACAAAGAATCTTGAAATGATTCATCAACAAGCTCTGAACCCTGTACCTCCCACTGCTCAACAGAGTTGTGTCAAACAGCACCATCATCTCTCTGATTTTTCCCTTGACTCCAGAGAAACGCACAGGCTGGTCACTCTCTCAGAAGAGAAATACTAAGCAAAGACTGCCATGTTTATTCTAAAGAAAAATTGGAAGTGGTGCATCAATTATTCTAGCCACTTGTTTGTCTAATATCTAGAACACCAGAATATTTTGCCCCTTTTTGTTAAGAGTTGCAATACGAAATTCTGAGTTTACTTATATGCTAAATTCTGGAGAACAGCAAGAATGTTTTCTCAAGCATGATATTGAGCCAGAGTAAATAACCAAGACTGAAGAGAAGAGAAAAAAAAAGCACAGTTTACTGTTATGCAATGAATCTACCAATGACTGTTCCTTTTATGGTTGGAACAAAGTGGCTTAGCGAGGTGAAGGTTTGACAGAAGTCAGAAAACAGCTAAAAACCTGCAGGATCAATAACAAGAAGGGCTTTTCAAAGTAATCAGATTGAAATTCCAGATTTCTGTATTTACAGAGGCTTGATTCAGCTTTAGAGCACAAGAACTCAAACTATCCATCACTAAATAGATCATACTGGTAGGAACTAACAAGGGTGAGAGAGTAGGATTTGCAATTAGGGACACAAAGGGATGGAAAGCTTCGAAACATGTGGTAGAAACTTTAACTTTCTCTCTCTATAAAACATTGATTTATTTCATGACACAATAGAAAAAGGAGAAAGGTCAAATAGGAAAAGTAATATTTTTCCAAAAGTGGCATTATCAAGCTCTCATCAAGAAATGGTATGTGTAATCTGGTTGCAGATGATTTCCTAAAACAGTACATATTATCCATCATGTTTCCATGACTCAGTATAATATCAAATACAAAACTACATGTGATTGAATGTTGTTAGCTCCTACAGAGTCCTCCTGCAGCATGCTGCCTAGAAGCAGAAAGTGTAATCATAATGAGCTCATGAGTTAATGGTAACTTTGGGTAGCCTGAACTGGTTTTTTTTCAAAGGAAGGGCATGTGCATAGTACTTGCTTTATGTTGGAGAAATTAAGGTTTCAAAGTTGAAACTGTGCTAATAATAATATCAACTTTCTAGAAGTCCTTACTAAGTGCAGAAATCATGTTCATTAGTGGATACATTTGTTCCCAAAATGAACACAGGTAGAATTTTTTCTAACGAAATTGAAAACATTATTTTATTCAAATCATCATCAGTCACTGAATGAGTTCAGTTCATGTCCTGATAGGTCATAACAACAGACATTCCACTTTTAGACCCATCATATTAGACACTATTATTATTATTACTATCCTCTTAATTGAAAAAGTTAGGACCACTGCCAACCAACACAGCATTTTAGCTCTTCAGCAGATACTGAGGAGTATTAAAGTGTAATAGGAACTATGCTGTTTTGTACTGTGTGTTTTCATTTTAGCTTCAGTCCTAATACTTCGTCTGCTTTCTGATTTCAAGTATCTATACCAGTGATTGCTTTTCCAATAAATTCTCTACATATATGAAGAGAAAAAAGTAAGTATAAGAGCTATGACAGTGTTGTGAGTGACAGTCATCCATGAGTTCTCTAATGGTAGGGAAACCTCAAAAAACTAGCTGTCGTTGGAGTGGAACAAATCAGACTTAAAGGGATGGTGAATCTGATTTTATATTTGCTGCATTTTGCCTTCAGCAAATACTACTGAACAAACCCTTTTTCCCCCCAAAGGGATGGCTAGAGTTGGTTTTGGTTTGAATCTATGTCAGTATTTTTACTTCAGGCAAATAAAAGTGATTAAGCTACGGTTTGAATAAGTTTGTCAAATCAGTCTTAAATAACAAAATTAATTCTGAGCTATTCAAGCAAACACATGAAAATAGAGATAGCAATAACTTCTCGCTTTCCTAACATTTCAAGTATCTTTTTAGCTTTTTAAAAATATAAGGAAAATGAGCTTTGCTGCTGCAGTATGTGGAGTACAGGCATACTTATATGTACATTTTAACTCTTTAGAAAGGGTTAAGGGTGAACATTATGAGCAGTAATGTTTAAGAATGGTATAAGTTAACCTTTACAACTGTCAACGCAGGGGTATTTCTTGTTCTGTGGTCACACTTCAGTTACAATAAAACATGCTTATGGAACACACAGTCAAAACTTGTTGTCAATTATTTAGTATTCCCATAAACCATTAGATGGTCAAAAATATCTTTAATTGATTCCATCTCTACCTACACTACTTATTATTTATTAGTATAACAAACTTCTCCATGGGAACAGCTAATTGTACCTCCCTAGTGGCCACTTCAAGTGGAATAAGCATTGCATAGTGCTGCCTAAGATACTGCTGAAAGGTCTTCAGCATTTGGGATTTGATTAAAACTGTATTAGATGTACACATCAGCAACCATTGCTAAAACAAAACACTAATTTAAAAAATCCTTCTGCTGTACTGCTTAACACAATTGAAAACACAATTGCATGTATGGAAAGAGGAGGGTTGGAGAGTTTACTGTCTCTTTCCCCTCACCCCCAACAATCATTTTATAATAGAAATAATACAGCATTCTCTTGTACAAATGAGTGTAAGCCCTACCAGCTGCACTGTGGGACAGACCTTTTCCTCTGACATACATGTAGTACAGCTAGCGACTGCTGTCTAAGCTGTATGTTTTTGTTTCCCTTTTTTTTTTTCCTAAAGACATAATTGTTAATCTGTTCTATAGTAGAAAAGACAGATGTTATGGAAATAGTAAGGCACATTGTGTTCAGACTGTTCTGTGACAGAACATTCCATAGGCAATGTTTCACAAAGGAAGGTTTGGTCAATAAAGTACACATGAGACATGCAGGTGAGTTGCAAATACTACTGAATGATATTAACATAAGAGAATCTACAGTATATAGACCAATATAAACCAAGATTTTACAAACAGATATTACACTGATAATTGGATTAAAATGTAACAAAAAGTGAGCAGATATTCTTTTCAGTTAAATTAGTGTTCTTTCGTCACATTCCAAGACCCTTTGTTCAAATGAGTATTCTGCGAAAATCTTCAGAGATGCAATTCAAAATATACCTGGCTGATTCAGATTACTCTCACCCATTTTGTGGGGTTTTATTTATTTGTTTGTTTGTTTTAAGCCAAATGGCATATCTCAAGATGATCTTTCACACAACTGCTAAGAGACATAGTTCAAAAACTGGATTCTAACCCTGCAGAAAGGATTCTCAGACCACTTATCTGAAAGTGGTTCTACACTGTAAATGCAGCACTGGGTTCAGGTCACAGGAAGAGCAAAACAAGGAAATCATCTTATCCAGAATAGTATCCTGATTTTTTTCATAATAGTCATGGATAACACAGTCAGTTCAAATGACCTTAAAGGCATTAAGTAGAGTGTCAGTAGCCTTAAAGGTAAAAATAAACTCCGGGAAAATACTAATGAACCTACAAACAAAACCTCCACCATGGTTTGCAATTGGAGGTGTTATGCCCCAAGCTAGATGTTGACCAATAAGCAGAGCACTTTACTGTCTACACAGTCCTTTAAATCAAATTGTCTTCCATTTGAATTTTCCTACTTAAAAAGCAAGAATAACTTTTTGCTTTTCTTTCCCTACATTCTCTTTTTACAGTGTTTAGGAGGAAAATATAAAATACTGATATCTTTGAATAATCTCCAAATATAAAAACATTTATAAAAATGCAAATTTTTGATAAATATTCTTTCTTATGAAATTAAGGATTCTGTGATTTTTTTTTTTCTTTTCTTCAGCAGTAAACTAGAATTAAAACTTCCAGGATGCATCAAACATTAAAAGTAAGCAATGTGGAGCAACAAAGAGATTAAAAATGAACAAAAATTCAAGTTAGAGGCACCAGCAGACAAAGCAGCTGAGTTACCAGATGTGGTGGACAAACATTACTGAAGTAGAAGTAAAAACAAAACATTAAATTTTAGACAGAGAAGAGGGAAACAAAAGCTATTTAACAGTCATCAGTGTAAAGTGACAGGAATAATGAAACATTATTTTGAGAAAGAAATGTCTTACTTTCTGCACATGCATTTAAATGCAGTGTTTTGGTGCAAACATTTGTTCCATATGTTAGATCAATGGCCTGTATTTCAAATATATAGTCAAGACCTGTAAAACTGGAGAGTTAGGGTCTCAGCTGTTAGACGCTGACGCTGCTTCACTGGATTTGTTGGTATTTGCCTGTTGGAGGGTGTGGCTCTCACTATTCACAGCACAACTGCTCACCGAGACTGCAGTAGGTATCTAATGTACAACACTTGCCACTCAGCTGTGACTGTATTAACTATTTCCTAAGTGCAGGAAGGCTCATGGAGTGGCAAATGCTGAGACCATAATGGTTTGCACAGTAATGGAAGTAAAATCTGCTTTGTGTGGAATCCTTGCTAATACCAGTAGAATAAAACTGAAATGAAACAGGATGCTACCAATTGTTCTTGCAGTGGCCCTCTCTGACTGGGAAAGCTGGCATACCTGGATTGTGATGACTGATATTTTATACTACCTACACATCCAGGTAGAGTTTCTGCTTATGTGCAGGTCAGCCTCACTGGATGTATACCGCAGAGTTGCTCTGCACATGTGTAAGGCTACCACACAAAACACCTGTAATGAGCTGCCCATACACAGCATCAAACTTTCCGCATTGACTATGGAGTATCCTTCAAATTAGCCTCTCCAGCCACGAGATCACATTTTGAGGTGGCAGAGAGGCCAATGTCCACTGCAGCAAAGGGATCTCAGGGGATGTTACAAAGAGATAAGGTTCTTAGTATTGCTAACACAGCTTTAAATGTAATTTTATGACTAATATCACACTTTATGCCTTTAACCATTTTAGAAGAATATCAGGCATTTAGATCACTCCATTAGCTTATTTTCTGAAAAAACTTCCAGCCTAATATTGATCCAACTTATTTTTCTTTGTATGAGAGGCACCAAATAATAACATTCTCCATGTCCTCGTGTCCACACTTGTTGCTGTTTTTCTGATTTCTCCTATAAGAACAGCAGCAGAAGTTATTAGGAAAGATGCATAAGATGCATCTTAATGTATTTTCACTCACTGTAATGGGTAGATAGCTTGCATCAATACAAATCTTAAATAACTTTCAAATACCTTGGTATTCACCAGGAATTAATAAACTAAGGTAAGCTTAGAAACTTCCCTACTTCATAATTGCCTTCTCTTTGTGGGTTTTATCTACAGTAAACAACCTTTCTATTAGCTTCCAAAAATGTGTGAGATATATAAAAACCTTTTAACAGAATTGGTTTTGAATGGCAGTCAGTGTTTTTTCAACATTTTTAGTAATCACTTTTACTCAGTATTTTATTTCAAAATCTGCTAAAATCTGCTGGTTTATTTCAATCATTTTTCTCTTGAGAGAAGGAGGAGCTATAACACCAGTTTGTAATTGATCTCACTATTATTGCTAGGAATATTGTTTTGACAACAGCAGACTGACTCCACCAATACACTTACTGGATGATCTTTGCCATGTCTTTCAGTTGCCATATGACTAAGGCAATAAAAGTAGAAATCTTTTATGAGGTGTAATTTTATTAGCTTGTTGTAAAAGTAGAATTAATCAAAAAGATCGGAATATTCATCCTATAAAACACCAGCATCTCAATGTATATTTTAACTCTGTAAATATGACAGTGAACTACAAATACACAAACAATTTATGAAAACAAACAGTTTGACAAATTCAAGATACCCATAAACCAATGTGATTTCCACTGAGAATGGAAAAAAAACCTTTGAAAGAGATGATCTTTAGAGAATGTTATCCTCATTTTGACAAGAAATATAAAAATAGAAATTCCTCCAGATTATTACTTCACCAAACAAATTTGCTTGCTTGACCCATCACTTAAAAACTTTCCCATCTAGCATGAAAAATGCAACTTTCTGTGTTCTAAATACCTAATAATAGGGGAAAGTCTCTGTAAAACCCAGGCAAACCACTTGATTGTGTACAGATTAACATAGCTGGCTCAGTCATAATGGTAGAAATATGGAAACCCAGAGGGAATTATTCTGCTGTTATTAGGACTTGCAATAAATAAAATATGAAGCATATATTCCAAGAACAAATCTCTATTATGATTACAAAGAGGTATCTAAATGAAGAGAGAATTCTCTTGCTCACAGAGCATACTGAAACAGAAAATCATTGTAAACAAAAAAATTTACCAATATAACTTTTTTCTTAACATGTTAATGAATTTTACAATAGAATAGTTTTTTCATCTTGAAAGACTCACACCCAATCAATGCTCCAGACAGTATATATATTACTTTGCTCTAATGTGTGTTTTAATAAGGATCATAATACCTAGAGCAAGTACAAATATGTGCTGGGTGGAGAATGGATTGAGAGCAGCCCTGAGGAGAAGACCTTGGAGGTGGTGGTTGACAAGAAACTGGACATGACCTAGCAATGAGCGCTCACAACTCAGAAAGCCAAACGTGTCCTGGGCTGCATCCAAAGGAGTAGGGGCAGCAGGTCAGGGGATGTGATTCTGCCCCTCTACTCTGCTCTGGTGAGACCCCACCTGGAGCACTGCACCCAGCTTTGGGGCCCCCAGTGTAAAAAGGATGTGGACCTGCTGGAACAAGTCCAAAGGAGGGCCACGAAGATGACAAGAGGGCTGAAGCACCTCGCCTGTGAAGAGAGGCTGAGTTGGAGTTGCTCAGCCTTAAGAAGACAAGGCTCCATGGGAGAACTCTGAACAGCTTTCCAGTGCCTGAAAGCAGCTACAAGAGAACTGGAGAGAGACTTTTTACAGAAGCATCTAGTGACAGGAGAAGATGGAATGGCTTCAGCAATTAGAGTAGGTTTAGATCAGATATTTGAAAGAAATTCTTCACTGCAAAGGTGGTGAGGCACTGGAACAGGTTGCTCAAAGAAGTTGTGGATGCCTCATCCCTGGAAAGTTTCAAGGATAGGCTGGATGAGGCTCTGAGCAACCTGGTCTAGTGAAAGATGTCCTTGCCCATTGCAGTGGGGTTGGACCTAGATGATGAACTGATTTTCTTAAAACTTTTTAAAAGCATGGGGGAGGTTGGGATAACCAGAAGCTAGCAAGACTAATGGGCACAAAATAAGAAAATGTGGTTTTTCAAAATACACAGAAAGTCTGCTTAAAAGCTGTAGTTGAAAGTCCTTCTTAGGTTTAAAAGACTAGCTACTAATACAACATAATGAAAAGTTGCAAGAGGTAAGCAGTTCATGAATAACAAACAGCTAAAAAAAGAGTTAATGTTATTTAAAAAAAAAATAAGGATTTTTTAAAACTAAAGGCTGATATTTTTATACATAGGAATATTTATATTTATATTTACTATACTGTACTACTAGTAATGTAAAACAAATTGAAACCCATCTTTTTGGTACAAAGTCTTAGCTATTCCTCAATAATTGTGCCAAAATCAAAAAGTCATTAGTAAAACTTTAAAAAAAAAAAACACAAACAAAATAGATTTCCCACAGTTTTCAGCTTTCCCTACCCAGTGACCTGGTATGTCTGAGCAATAAAATATTGTGCCTTATCAAATTAGAGACTCAGTTATGACCAGGACAAATCAGATATGCCTGTACAGAAAGCCCTCTGTAAATAGAGCAGTTGTTTCGACCTATTCTTCCTCTCAGTGGCAGCAAAGTCTCCAAGGATCTTCAACTCTCTATCAATGTCCTTTCCCTTCTCTGGGCAACTTTAGAGCAGTTAACACTTTCTTCTCCATATTCTACAAAGCCTGAGAAAGTGCTAAGTTTACATTTTTTTCCTAATCCCAAATTTCTTATTTAATTAATTTTGTGCTTCCTAGCCTAGCCTGGGGTCAGATTATTCATCCATTTAATCCCCAAACCACTATTTTTGTCTGCCAGTCATTTGTTTGTCACTTTTACCTCATCATAACAGAGCATCTCCACAACTTCTTTTATCACCTGGAAATTGGATATAGCAGGGCTTAAAATATTCTCATTCACATGACAGGAGAAATCAACACAGTTTTTTTCACATAAGTGCCCTTTCCTTAATAACACCTCAAAATCCCCTACAAAGAGAGAAAACAGAGGTGAGGTGACCTTAGATGAAGAATACTACAAGTGAGACAGAAGCTGTCTATCTTTCCATTCTGTACATGGCACAGTATAGGGATACATTAATGGGTTTGTTGAAAAATAATAATTGCTGATAGCAATTAAAGTAAGAAAGATAGCGCGTGGGCTAGGTTGAAAAGTGCTCATCATTAAGATCAGAAAAAATTAGTGCTAGTATGTTTCTTTTATATATATATATATATATATAAAATATATATATAAAATGTAGAAACAGGTCTATAAAGATGTAGTGATGACTGCCATATTAAGCTAGCTTTTTTATGATTTCAGAGTTCTATTATCATGTTTGAATGTATAATTAAGAGTTTACTGCTGCTCAATTCTTATTCACTTTAAAATATTATCTATCCTTTCCTTTGGAGGAAAAAAAATGTGAGATCACCATTATTTTTTATTTTTTTGTACATGTTCTCTAAAATATCTTATGTTTAGTCTTTGATAGTATTATTTTAATGAAAAATCAATCAGTGAAGTTCTGCTTTCTTGTGTGTTTCAGCTGTTTTGGGAAGTTATTCTTGGATGGTAAGCTGTTATTATAAAATCCATCAAGTTTTTGATACAACAAAGTTACAAAACACTGGCCAACAGAAAAGACTTCTCATTTTTTAGCCTTTAATTCTGAAAGATAATGTCTAAAAGGATTTCACAGATATGTCTCATATTTACCCTGAGGCATCAGTTCATATTTCAGAAATTATCTACTTTAGAAAATTCAGTTATCCCACTGTTCTGGTGCAGAATGTAAAAAGGAATATCAAAAATATTCCATTTTGGGAAATTTTACCCTTTTAAAACAATGCTCATAAAAGAACATTAAAAATGTATCATGTAAAAATATTTATACATGCCTATATTCATATATAGTTGTATATACACACATGTCGTGTATATGCACACATGTATTCCTGTTGAATACTAAAGTTTACAGTCCAAGTGTTCTCCTTAATCATGATTTACAATGAAAATATTTTCATCTTGACTGTCTCATTTCATTGACTTAACAGGCACCTCAGCTGGCTAAATGGCTGCAGAGAAACAGTGTGCGGACATTTCAGTGCCCATTATTTTTCTGCAAATTCAGCTGCGGGGAGTAACAAGAACAAATTTGCTCCCATTGAAAACAAGCCACATATCTGTAGACAACTCGTCTCACTGATGGTTTCTAGAGGATATAAAAAAATTACAATAAACAAGACTGAATTAAACTACAGAGAGCACTAGGGAAACTGGGTACAGATAGACCCCTTGATGGTAGCAAGTGTTGTCTCAGATCCATCCATCCATGCCCACAGATGATACAGCTCACACATACTTTAGCTGATTCAGCAGATTTTGGTAGATGGTATCATTATCAGTTAGACTTGGAGCCAAAAGGTCTTCTCCATTTAAAGGAATGCTATACAAATAACATCGCAAAAAATGTTAACCAAATAATGCACAGTAGTAATAAGAGGTTAAAAACTACCCTTTCACCTACTTCTAGAAATACTACTGTTTTTAACGGCCTAAAATGTATCAAGGAATATGCCTGTGAAGACTTCCACACTGACCATGAAAAAGGTATCTCTGTTATAAGAAAATATTGGTAACATTCTGTCTGTTCTATACATGTGTTGACCTCTATGCCTGCCGTAAAACAAAAACTTAGAGGAGAAAAAACAGAAAGGTATAACAGATGAGTAGAAACAACTTTCTACCTTCTCACCTCAGAATACTCGCTGACTGCTAGAGCTTCACAGTACTGGAAGAGGGAAAAGTTATAATTCTTTTATAAATAAAGTAATGACTGTATTTTCTTTTAAAGGTTCTGAGATCAGTGGTTATCCAGCTAAGCATGTTTATTAACTTATCTGATGAGGTGATTTCCTGTCCAAGCAGTAGTGGGGTCCAACTAGAGAAAGGCTGACAGAGTCAATTTTTGACTACCTGACCAACAATATTCACCAGTTACAGTCACTTATAAGCAGTCACTCTGCTTATACTCTCTTCTACTTTATTTGAGTATATTTTCTAAAAATTGTGATTCTATTGCAGGTTTATTGTTTTTTACCCATCTACCACCTTGATTGCAATGCCAGGGACAGATCCAGCCATTCTGTAAGGGAGCAGTGACGCAGAAATGCAGCTCTGATCAAGCCAGGTGACATGAACAATACCATTAGTGCTAATGGGAGGGGTTGTGACTGTCTTATCCACCCCAAGTAAATCTATCCCTGAGTAATCCTTTACTTTATGCCTGGCAGATAGGATCCTGTGCAATAACTTTTAAGAGAATCCCAAGAGAGTGAGGTAGGTCTAAGGAAGATATTTTGTTGGTTTTATTATCATCAAAACATTGCTCTCCTGGCCCTACTGCCTTCAGGAAGGACTTTTTATTGTGTAATGTTTTACTCACTCTGAATATTGGTGGCAGAGGCTGATCCAAGGGGATTTAAGCAAACTTGTGGGTTTTCTTATTGTTTGAGTCACGTTTTTAACGCTTTCCCTTTTAACACTAGGTTCAAATTCAAGTGTCATTTCCAAAGAAACAGCTATGATAATGTGTGGTGAGCTGATTAATAGCACTTACGCAAATTTCAATGACCACAAAGTTGTGAATGTGTCTGTGTGAGCGATCTACTTCTTATAAAGTAAATGAGTCTTCTTTCACATATTTAATAATACTCAGAATTCTCTTCTCCTCCCCTTCCCCTCTGTACTCGCTCTGAAGTTCTCTTCTTCCCTCATTTGTTGTTGTTGTGGCAAAGTTATTTTTTTCTGCACTATTTCCACTCACCCACAGTTAATCATTTATGGTCTTTTCCACTGCAAACATGCAGAAAACACGTAAAAAGGAAGTCTGTTATCACACAATCAGCAACTCCGATTATAGCTTGATCAGAAGTGACATCATTGTGGTTTCATTAGTGATATTAGATAAGTGCAAACTATTTTCAATCTCTTTTTTTCTTGTCTTTTGCAGTGTCAAAAGAGACAGTCACTCTGCCCAAACTGGTTCTGTTTGACAGTGACAGGACTGTATAAAAGATTCCTTTCACTTACCATCGCAAGATCATTTCACATGCCAAACAAATCAAATCTACATATCTCTCACCATCTTTATCAACCTGCCCAGGCAAATGGTCAGAAGCATTACAACCTTTGGCTTGCTAACTTATTTTTCTCTCTTTACAGCCTTAAGCAACTCTTAAAATGTAGAGGATGTACGTGCAAAAAACTGAGTTCTGCAATATAAGTACTGGGGCAGAGAAATTCTCCCACTGACAAGATCTGCCAATGCAGATAATATTCTCCCCTTGTGTTTCATGTTGCACATTCTATTCTGTGTTCGGCAGACATACCTAAGGCAATCTTTGCGGTAAAAATAAAATAAGTAGATATCCCAGGATATTTTTATTTTATTCTTAATATTTTTTTGTTATCTTTACAGTACCAATAAGTGAATGAGAAAAAGTGCTCTCAAGTGGCGAATCCAGAATTCCTTAGAAAAATAGCTTTTTGCCTAGTAAAAACAGCATTATTAATTTTATGTTATCCATTTTTCATGATATAATGCTTCTACGGCACTCTTAAAAAGAAATGGGCCAGGTTCTTGGCCACAAATAGGATTCCTCAAATTTGTCCTGTAAAAATTTTTTTTCTGCTGTTGACATTTGTGAAAACCAACACCATCCTGAGTTTCTGTTTTTAAATCAGATGTTTCCAGCTAGACTGAATAAGGAACATACTTTCACAGAATCACAAGAAGCAAGGCATTCTTTTTGAGAGGAACCTGAGAAAATCCAGAAATCCTGGCAAAGGAAGATGAAACTTCATGATCTTCTTAGAGCAGGACCTGGGGGAAGTTTTTTAAAGCTGTATGGGTATTTAAGAGTGCACCTACGGGAATGTTTGGATAGTGAATGTAACAATTCAATATTTGATGGCTAAATTAAGCTATTGTTTGCCATGAGCTGGGAAGATCAATAAGGAGATTAAACATTCTGTACCTTGACTGGCTTCTCATCTCTATCCTTGGGTACTTCTAACTGTCCCTGTCAGAGACAGCATATGGGATTAGATGGAGCAGGTATAAGATAGTGTGGTAGCTATTCTGGGCTTAGTCCACTTGGACTCCAAAGTACAACATCACAAGGAAGGATATTTGTAGCATTGCAACATTGTACCCTGAAGTTGTACCTTAGAGACTCAGAAGAGTAATGGATGTTCTTGTACCAAGCTGGCTGGGAAGTGAGTGGGATCCCAAGACAGGTCCAATTTAAATATGGAAGTGGTCATGCACTAGGCAGTCAGCCTCATCTATGCTACTTATATCAGTAATAATTACACTTTTAAGTGAAGAGGCTTTGGAAAAGAAGACAGACTGGATGTAAGGTAACATTAAGTTTTCATATGTATTATTTGGTGTAATATTCACAGTGAAATGCATATGTTAAATCTTTCATAGAAGCTGTATTCATTCTACAAAGAAGAGAGGGATGGAAAGTACTTTCTTTTCATAAAAGGAAGGAAAAGAATTTAAAGAAGATGAAACACTGATTCTGGATAATTATAGAATTCAGTCACATATGGAAATTATTTAGAGATAGATAAATATGCAGTCTGGATAGGTAGCAGCATGCAGAAAAGCAGCCCTCCTTCACAACAGCTCTAAAGCAAAATAACAAAACACGGTCCAGCTCATCCTGCCTTGCCAAGGAGGAAGGCCATCTGGAGATTTCCCATGGGAATATCCTTTTCTTCAAAATGAGGGACTTGAAATACCAGGAGGGACAAAGAAAGGAAGTAGAGAATCCAAAAGGCAGAGTAATGGCAAACACTGCAGCCCCAAACAAGCACTGGTCAAAGTCAAGACAGCACTACCAAGACCTCCGAATAGAGGCAAAATGAGCACTCTCCTATTAACTTTAAAGTCTCAGCCGGATATACCACCTGTGCAGACACTGCATCTCTTCCTTATATCTTTTCATAATCACCTCCTTTCATTTACCTATAACCTTCTATTCTCATACAGACACACCTATTCTTTGATCTTTATTCAGGTCTTTCCCCCACTCACATACACATTAGCACAGAGAAGATGCATCTGACAAGGAGAAGGGTTTCTGTCTGAAATGAGAGCTCAGCTATGTTAAGGAAGAGGCTGGGTCTTTGGAAGACGAGGAGATTAAAATTTTTTTAACAGTACAGTAGCTTTGGGAAACAGATAGATGTCTGAGTGGGGGAGGAGGTGGGAACAGTTAAATGGGCAGAGCTACAAAGATATTTTCATACAGGTGAAGATAAACACAGTAAAACCATTAAAATCTAATTTTGGAAAAACTTCTTAGAAGCCATTCCCGGCTAATTATTCTCCAGTAATAAATGAATAGAATAGTAAATGTTATTAGAATAATTTACTATTCATCAAGAATAATAAATTAATAGAATAATTCATTATTCCCACATTCTTCTCCTTTGCAAGTTCTGGCAAACTAACTAGGGCACTAGGAGGAGTGTCTCAGGAAGAACAGGGAAACGATGCACTCAAAACCCGGAAAAGAGGTTTTACTTTTAGGTGAAAAGTTCACATACCTATCAGCATTTTGTAACTGCACTACTGACATGAACTATCACATTTGAACCATTTGAACCATGCATCTTGCCATACTGTGTAAAATCTACTAGGCTAGTTATTGGATAGAGAGCCAGAATGATGGAATATGATCTTTTTATATTGGTAGCATTTTTTTTCAAAGTGATTCATTATTTCCTGGTCATACTTTTGTTGCATGAACAGGTTAAGCAAATTGATACGGCATTTGCACGAGTAAAAGAAATTATAATTAATATAGCCTACATTTGATTACCTTGCCCAGTTTCTGTCACCTCATATTTTATACATATATATAAAGTATATATTTTTTATTTTCATATACATAATAAACCAAAATCCTTTCTTCCACCAAATAACATACAAAGCCTTTTTTCTCTCTCATGCTCCCTACACAGCTTTGTCTGCATCACAGGCCCAGTTATCTCCAAAGACTTTCCAGGTGCTGTTTCCGAGAGCTCCATTTACTTCATGCTCCATTTGCTAAGCATGCTACTCTCCACAAGCAGTCAAAGGTCACAATATACTCACATCAACTCAATTTGACTAAAATACCTATGTATGTAATACAGATTCACAACAGTAAGTATGTTTCTATTCTTTCCATTCAGAAATAGTTTAATGGTAAGAGTCATGAAAGTGCTCCTATTAAGGCCTATATTCTGCTTTTTACAGGTTCTGAGGTTTTTGTATCACTAGGCACTTTTCCTGTCAGACTCTGTTTATTTGGCAAGATCTACATTTCTAAGTTTCTCAAGGGGTGAAACTAAATTCATTCAGAAACAATTTAGGCCAGAAACATGCAGTGAAAGATTTTTTCTGATAGGGGAAAAAAGACTGTCATACTGGGTTAATATTGTGTATTACAGAAGAGTAAAACAATAAACTGAGTGTTGATCAGCTTAGGGTAGGGCACTAAGCATCCTTATAACCTTGGGCAAGTTAATTAATCTTTCTATGACTCAGCTTCTAAGATGTAAAATGGAAAAAATCTTAATCTTACTACCTATCTTCCTTTTTTGCCCTTTGTTTAAACTCTAAGTTCAGTGAGTTCAAGACTATCTCTTAACATGCATCTTGTAAATGGACAGTCTTGCCAGGCTTCTGCGTGGAGCACAGCACTCACCTCTGTCCCAGGATGTGTCTGTGTTTTGCAATCTGTTTTACATACCAGGTAAGCAACAGCCTTGTTCCATTCTCAGATCTCACTAGACTATGGGAAGAGATAATAAGCAGGCCTAAGATAATCCATATGCTTTGACTCATATTTATAATATACATTGATCATTTAAAAAAAAAAAAGAGAGAGAAAGAGGTTGGGACTCAGAGAGTTAAGTGTCCACCATAATTCTTCTGTACCATATATGCTGGGTGACATTGCAGTGTTCTGTCTCACTTTTTGCTGTGTGTATGTTTTTGTAACTCTACTGAACTTCTGAACTCATGGAAAAATCTCCTGTCCTCCCTTCAAATTTTATATATAATAGTGATCCAAAGAAAATCTTGCTGATGTTGTGGCGTAAACCAATAATTTTGGACTGTCCTGGTCAAGCCAGGCATCTTGTTACTGCAGTTGAAAAAGGACAGATAGCAGAATGATGTAAAGAAGAGGTTGAAGACAATTTCCAAACCAGTAGCCTTCATTTATTTTTTTCTTAATTGGATTTTGCAAAGAAACTGGCACACCTAATTTGAAGAATTTTTCCAATTTTGAGAAATGTTCCTATTCCAAACCAGGACAAAAAAAATTGTTCATTAACATTTTCATGACCTAAGACACCAAAACCATTTCATATTAGTCAAAGTACTGTGCTTAACCTTCTCTTAGAAAAAAGAAAGAAAGAAAGAAAGAAAGAAAGAAAGAAAGAAAAGAAAGAAAGAAGAAAAGAAAGAAAGAAAGAAAGAAAAGGAAAAAAGAAAGAAAGAAAGAAAAGGAAAAAAGAAAGAAAGAAAGAAAAGGAAAAAAAAAGAAAGAGAAAGAAAATAACATAAAAGTTAACATTTTTAGTTAAAAATGTAATTTTATTTCTATCTCTTTAATAACATTACATTTTTCAAACGTAAATATGGGATGCTACAGTATTTTATTATTTAAAATTTTGAATTGGGAAAGTATCTAAGCAGACTGCTTTGTAGTTTGTTTTCATAAATCATCACCTTTTAGGAAAATCAAAGTTGGCCAAAAAATTTCCCATTAATGGAACTGTTTAGCTAACTTTTCTTATCTTTCTGCACTGTCTGACCTATATTTTTATTCTGTGCTTCACCAAACTCCCTGCCTAAGTGTAGACCAATAATCTAATTGATGCTGTCCTTGATTTTCTGTCTACAGGGATATCAAATTTCATACTTCCTCTTAGAGGGCAGGGAGGCTGAGAAGAAGCTTCTTGTACAATCACTGCTAGTCTTGGCATATTCCATAATAGTTCTTATTACTCTCCTAAATACGTGAAAATATTAGGGGATATAAAATAAGACCAAAAACTAAGGAACATCTCAAGGATTTAAGCTGATCTCATCTAAATCAAGATTCTCTTAGTTAAAAAAAAGAACTCCTGATATGAACTTAATAATTAACTAGCACCAGAAAGTATAAGAAATTAAAAGTCTCTCACATTGTCCCTGGAGAGAGATGAAAGACAAAAAGAGGCAAGGTATGAAGTGTGCCATAGGTGTGGTATGCTTGCAGGTGCACTTCATACAGTCATTACACCTGAGAAGGCAATTCTCATAACTTTCTTCTTGGAATGATTCTCAACAAATTTGTGGTTAAAAGTACCTACAAAATGGGTGGGAGAGAGTGGGAAATTCCATCTTTGGCATCTGATGGTCAGTCGCTACAAAATCAGTATGTTGCACATTGCTTAATGAGTATCTGAAGTTTGAATTCAAAAACCAAGGCTTGGTGCTGACTCCAGTTTTTGTTAATTCAAGTGCCAGTACCAAAAATGACACTTCTTTCTGTATTATGGTTCATGCACGGATGAAGTGCATTTTTTTTTTTGTTATCATTTGAGTAAAACATGCCATTTCTACTTTTCTTTCTTCTCTTTTTTTTTTTTCATTTTAATAGAGATATATTTTGCAGTCATCAAATCTACAAGAAGTAAAAAAATAAGCACTACACCAACTTGTTTATCACAGTTATCAGTGCACTTGTTTGTGTGAGATTTCCTGTGTTAACAGAAATGAAACATACTAATAATAGATGGCAAATACATGTTTTTTAAATTTGTGCAACTGGGATTACTACTTATATTTCATACAATTTAAGTTACTGTGCATTTGGACAGAAAACGCTGAGAAATCCAAATCTAAAGTAAACAATGTGCCTGTCAATACAGCCAACTTTTCATCACAACTACACTTTAATCAGGACAAAGAGAACACATTTAGACTCTTGCAACCACAAGATAAAAATCCATTAGCTTTGAGAAAAGGTCAAAGATGTTCTTCAATAACTTCAGAGGAAAATGTCTTAAAACAAACTTGCAGTTTAGCAGCAACAACAACAAAACACGTACACTAACTGCAGGAATTATTTCAAGCTGCTGTTTGGGAATAAGTCATCAAGCAGTCTTTTTTCTTCTCTGATATCTCTGCATATTTACCAACAAAACAAGCTTATTTACTGAACACATACAGCATTCCCTTACTAAATGGTTCCAATAAATATTTTGTTTCTTAAGTGCCACAGGTTTATTTAAGTGATTATAAACACTTTCCAAGTAAGTGTTTTCTAAAAGTGCTCATGTCTAACAGTTTTTATGAGGAAAGGTTTATCATCACACCTATATTGCTTTCAGTACATAGCAGGACACTTTCCTCTTGAAAGTCACCTTGATCTGAATGTTAGCAGCCTTCTGCCCCATACCTCAGATGTTGTTTAACATCTCCACAATCCTTTGCCACTTATCTATTCGCTCCTGTTACCAAATTCCCTTACAATTACCTCCCTTTAGTTTTACATGGACATGTTTGATCTTACACACACAGAACAGATTATCCTAATACAGGCTGAAAAACTGCTGTTATTCACCTGCAGTTAGCCATCCAAGGATTTTATTACCTTCAAGGGGGAATTTGGGAGTAAAGTATCCTTCATAACTGCTCACTTCTAAACAAACACTTCCTAAGCTAAATCAATGACAGCAAAGTCAAAAGTCATTGAAGGTTTCTACACTAATTATCTGAGAAATAAATAAATAAAATTTTCTCAGACTGAAAAAATACCTTAAGCCAGATTTTCTATTTTAGACATGAATGCCTCATACATTCTTGCAAATCTATGATATATGCATGCAAATCAGATCTTTACATCTGCCTACTTCAGGGTGTAGATATTTCTCTATATACGTGCAAATAAGCAAGTGTCTTTTACTAAAATTGAAAAACAAGCAAATCAGAAAGATATCCTTGCTCTTAAATCTGAAATTATTTTAAATGTGCTATCTCCTGTATTTTGGCCAACATTAAAAAGCTGATTTGCAGATTTTAACCCGGAACTGAGGATAGATTGTGGGAAATCCTGAGTCTGGCTTTGCTGTTTGGACTCTAGACCATATTAGCAAGGTGAGTCTTGACTGCCTTGTCCAAGGGAGAATTGAAATCTGTGGTACCAGATTGAAAACCAAAGGTATTAACCAACAAAAAAATAAAAATAGATTCCCTCTGCTCCGTGAACTGTAGCAAATTCTTTTCTGATTACAATAATCACCTGAAAAGCCTGAGGAAATGTAGCGATCATAAAAGTGACCAGTCAGGGTACTCGGAAAATACAGATTATTGTTTTAGAAATATTTGAGTTTTCAGAATTTTTTGAGAGAAGATAAGCCTTTTCACAAAATCCTAATGAAAATTATGATAAAAACTATGCCCTAAAACAGGAATAGAAAAAGAATCTGTACCTGACAGGTTAGTGGACAAGTCTGCTGTCAAGGCTATGGAATCAGTCTTTCATTTTCCCCAATAATTGTTTATACTAAGTATTTCACCTGCTAATAGCAATTAAATTTCTGCTCAGCAGAAACCTCTTTGTAAGGTATTTTCAAGAGACAATTTCTGCTTTCTTTAAGGTTTTCACTGCCAGTTAAAACATCATCAGCATGACTAAATTCTGCCTTCAAATTTCTGAGAAAAAGGGAAGACAACTCTCTTTTCCCTTTAAAAATTGAAATCTGGACAGTGGAAATAACAAAGTTTATTTCTGGACTACTCAATAGCCTTTCATGCCAAAATAGTCTTGTTCTATTGCTGTCTGCTTCTTCTCTCCTGTTAGTAGTCCCTTAGCCCAGAAGAAATGACAATGGAAAGGTAATAAAAATTAAAATCAATTCTCAAAACATTTGAATAGTAAAAATGGCATTTGAACAGCAATACAGACAGAAAAAATGCTTCTGAGATCTATCTAACTGTGGCAAAGGCTTTTTAATGAGAAATGGTGTATGTCTGTGCTGTTTCATAATTCACTGTGCCATTCTGGATGCCTCTATAGTTCAAATACAATAAAATTTTAGTAGGATTTTGAACACTCCCTAAGTTAACAGGTAAGTCAATTTAATGCCATAAAAATAGATGTAACTCTAGAGATTTTAAATAGTTTAATCAGGTGTAGCCACTTCTTCTAAAGTGCTGTGATATTTTCTATCATGCTAAAAAGCACTATGGCAGAGTTAAATGAGTGGCTACAGGCAGCTGCAGTGACTGACTTTATTTCATGTGCCTGTTGCTGAGCAGTGAAGTCATTCTGCACGAGCCGATACAGGTTTGGGAAAATCCACAGAAAGCTCTGCACTGAAGAAAAACTGCTCAGATTTGGCTTTTGTGACTCTACTGTAGCAAAACCACGTTCTTTTTTAGGTAAGCTTTTAGACTTCTTCCAGGCAAAAATAATATTTTGTCTACACTTTCACGCCTACAGCTGAAAGTTTGCCATTAACAACATGAATACCCACAAAAATCATACCTGTTAACCCTTTGATTTGGAGGGGAAAAAAACTTGATCAGATTCAACCTGCTCACCTCTGATGGGACTACCATAAGCCCCTTTATCAGCTGCCTGCCTTTGGTGATGGACAATAGATAAAAAAGACTCTGAGACTATTCTTCCATTTGCCCTGCAATATGTTTTACAGTATGCAAGAGTTATTATCAGTGCTGCTCTAGTCCTTAGGCCATACTCATTGTTCAAGGCTCACTAAATATAGATCAGCTTAGGGCTTTTTTTTCTCCCTCAAATAAAATGACTCTGTATTTATTTTGTACTCTGTTGTGTACCCTCCTACATCCCCACCCACTATCTACCCCATGTGGTAAAACAGCAGAAAAACAAGGTTTGCTCTTGTCCTGGGAATTTATTTTATGCTAACACTAGTTTGCATTTTATTAACTGGGGCCTGGGGGAGATATGGCATTGACAATATTAGTGATTTTATTGTAAGTTTCACAATATTTAGCCCTCTTTTTTTGTGAAAGAAAATAAAAACAAAAAGGGGTAAAAATAAAAAAAAGAGCTTGGGAATTATAAAATCTCAAATAGTGGATGGTTAATCTCAAAGAATACATAGGCATTCATACAAAAGCAGATATATTACTTTTTAAAATAATGCAAAGACGATCCCATATTTAAAAGCCTGATTTGTGATTTTTAATACTTGTGGTTGTTAACAGGGGGTAGTTTAGCAGACATTGCCTGGGTTATATTTCCTTCCGGTGGTGGTAAAATACAGTAGAATGATACATGTAGTAAAGTTAATTTGGTTCCTTTTATAAACCCACTTTTTTCCCTTATTTTCCATATTATTCATTGTTTATCCCTGTTCTAATAGATTCTTGTCTTTTATTTGCAGCCTTAATGAAGGTAGGATATTAAAGTAATCTTCCCAGAAACCCAATCAATGAAAATAATTTTACTGCTTTCTTTGCGTTGCTCCAACTTTCCTATTCTTATTCAAGCTTGGAAAACTCTAAAGTCTCCTAGGTTTACTGGGCCCTAAAAATTCATTATCTATACTGAATCAAAGTTAACCTGCTTTTAAAAGGTTACTATACAAAATGGTGGATAGCCATATTTTACTCATACTGATACCCCTCCAGTTTCACATTTAGAGTTTTTTGCCTTTACATGTTACCTTAATCACCTTTGATGAAACAATTTTCCAGCTGCAGATGCTTTGCTTCTTTAAAGAAAGGGAGTTTGATTGGCATTTGTAAAGGAAGGTAGATTTCAAACAATATTTAAAGAGAGAAAATGTCTGTTATGTAACTACAAAATCTAAAAATGGAAACAGTTTTTAGTTATTAATATGGAATTTTTAGAGCATGAAACAAATGGATCCTATCATGCATGAATCAGTACGAACTACTGAACATACCTTTTTATTCACTGCTGCATAAATATTCTGTGACTGATTATGATTTATAGTGAATTAAAGAAAAAATATTAAATGGCTATAGAAATAGAAAATGATACCTGGACCTACTGGTAAGTCTTATTTGCAATGAGATGAGAGGAAGCAGCACTGATACTGATTTTGTAGTGCTGTGGCTTGATGAAAACCTACAAATTTGACAAAACACCTAGAAAGTACTACTTAACCATTCTAAAAGACTTTCCCATGACTGTTTGGATGCTGTTTACTCATACCCATATTTGTAAGTTTTGTCCTGAAAGCTGAAGTAATGAGAAAGTGAATGAGAAAGTAAATCTATAGCGATAAGCCAAATGCACTCAATACCAGCTGCACAGAGCATAGGTGTAACACGTCCACTGAGTATATCTATGGGACTTGTCTACACTCTTCTGTCAACTTTCTCTTGAGAGCCAAGATTATCTTTAGTCATAAGCAAAGTGAAAGTGTCCCAAGGCAAAAGGACCCTGTCTGTGTCTGTGCTGCTTGACCCAGGCACGAGTTGCTTCAGACATGCTGATTATTCTACAAGCCTCTCTAGCAGCCCTGAGAAATCTCAGGTAGCCCTTGAGTTGTGCCCCACTTGTGAATCCCTCAGGCTGTTTGCCGTAAGTAATTGTCTGCCTCTCACCATTATCTACCAGCTCTTCTGATTATCAGGAAAATGTGGGAAGGAAGGAGAGAACGTGAATCCAGACCCCTAGGCTATTAGCCTTCTCCAGTTTCCAAAGAGCTGTCTATACCTGTATCTGGCACTGTGCAATAAAACAGGATAACAAGTACCTGTCACACAGGCTTAGCCTGCCTGAATCCTTGATGGAACATGATGGCCTTTCCCACTGGAGATGGGACAACCAACATATCCCACAGTCACCCTCCATCCCTCCTGACCTGAACATACTCTGGAAGAAAGCTTTGCAGCTTGGCCTTAGAATAGCAGAGTCCACAAGAGTCTTCAGGGGAGAGATGGAAAACCCTCATGGAGCTTTCCTGTGGAGATAAAAAGCATGAATTTGGAAGCAAGGTACCTGCAAGAGCACCAAGTTAGTAGATAAGCCACTGATTGTGGGAAATTGTGCCAGGATGGCCACTCAGAGCTGTACAAGAGGGAGGAATAGGGAAGTGGCTTGGATAATAGGGGACAAGGTGACAAGGAGGGGCCACGTGGCCTTCTATCCCAGCTGCTGTTCTCCCTCAGCACATCCCTGCTACAGGCAGGCCTCTCACCAGTTGGGAAGAGAGATGTGTGAGCATGCCTCTGCTGGGTTTTGAGAAAGGCTGGGTGCCAGGCCCAGGCTGATCCCCCACACCACAGGCCCGTGGTCAGCCATCACCAAGTGAGGAAATGCCAGCCCGGTTGCTGAGCAGAGATCTGTCATCAGCTGGTGCAGACACCTGTCAGGGGAGGTGTCACCAGGCAGAAGAAGGTCATCTGGCAATGCAGGGCAGGGAGGCAGAAGCCCACCACCTCTCGAGACCAAAGGACAGAGTTTGTCTGTATAGATGCCCCTTCCTGGCTCTGGCTGTGGTCAGTCACTCTCGTAGACTATCCCCATGGACCATCAGGAGAGATTCCCAACAGTGGGGAGGCAGGCTATCCTGCTCAGCACATAGGGTGGCAATCCCAACAGGTGGATAAATTTCCAATGTAAGCATTTTTATGAGGCACTATATGCTTTCAGGACCATGGAGTAACCCACATTGCTCTGTGAGGCAGGTGGCAGCATCCTCAGACAGGGATTTGGCCAGGGAAAGAGAGGAGGGTGCTTCTCCAAAGCACCTCACCCACACAGCTCTGAAAATGTCCCTCAAGACCATATAAGACTGAGGTGAAGGACACCAAAGACCAAAGGGAGCTGGGCAGTCGGCAGCTTGGCATCACTGGGTTGGCTGTGGGTTGATCTACACAGAGGTAACCACAGAAATGAAGGTATTAAGACTAGAAATCTGGGGGTGTTCATATTTTGTGAGTATGCACAGACATTGTGAGAAAATATCTTCTCTTTCAATGGTGTATAAAAAGCAACACAGCAGGTACCACAGAACAGTATACAAAGTTTCCTTATTCCTTTACCCACTGACAATTTTACATATGTAACGTAATATGGTGTATGCGCTTGCAAAACATATATTTACATCATTAGTCATTCACAGAATAATGAATTAATTCACATCAGAATATTTCTGATTTCAAGATGAAGCAGTCCTGTTTGCGTTTTTTTGTTTAAAGGGAAATGCATAGGTCAGACATTATATCTGGATTACCATTAGTCTCGTAGTTTCACACATAGATTAAAATTTTAATACTTTGCAGCTAAATCTCACTATCTCGAAAGAAAGCGATAGAAATGCACTTTATCCAGGCTTATTTGTCCATCACTGCTTTTTGATGAGTATCCTGCTGTTACCTGCAGAGCACCTAGCACCATAAACAAAATTCAGACCTGGGACTGTCTGTTGTGATTCCTCTGTTCAAAAATTTGAAAGTGGAAGTGAAAGAGGAAAAGATGATAAAGAGCAGCAAAGAGGAGCTTTCCACTGGTAGTTACATGACACACTCCTATGAAAAGTTATGCCAGGCTTCAAAATAGATGTCAACACTTTTCTACCACTATGAGTGAGAAGAAGCATCCATCATCTACATATTTCTATAGGGAGAAAAATGTGGCACATACACAACTCCACATTGTTCCAATGAAATATTCCTATACTGTCAACCACTCTAGCTGTGACACCATGCCACTGTTTCAGGTTTTTTCAAACATTTTGTAGAGAAAGTTCATTCTCTTTAGTACAGCAAATTAACATGGATACAGTAGCAACTCATGAAAAATAAAACCCTGCCAAACAAAGAAATTCAGAAGCATACTTTAAAAAAATGCAGTAGAACTTTCATGCAAATCAAAGAAATGCAATTGCTAATAAAAACCTAAAAGGAAGGCTTTTAGAGCAGTAGGTAGATCAAGCCTTGAAAAGGAAACAAGTAGACAGGAAATGAGCAGAAGAGTTGATTTCTCTTGGCTTATGATCAGGGTATTTAAAGAAATTTTTTCTTTCCTGAAAGTCAAGATCGAGAAAAAATATGGAGACAAGATATAGCCATTTCAGACAAGGCTTTTAGAGCATCTTTTGCTCTGTAAGCATATGAGATATTAGGCTGTTGCTGTCTTGAAATACCTACATGAACCCAACACTTTTGCCCCTTATATAGTGGTTATCTCAGCTTGATACTTTTTTTTGTAAAGACAACATGGCCCAATATTCTATGTGTCAGTGGTGTGAGCCTTCATATCTGTGCCTATCTGGATTTAGAGCATTAACAGTAAGTTAAGTAAAAGGTTAGGAAAAATAAACTGAGTTTTGCTTCCAAAGTGTATGCTGAATCACCTGTTTCTGAAACAAAAAACTTTTATTAACTGATTTAAATAAAATCAAGGGTCTAAAATCCCATTGGAAGCTAAGTGTTAAAGACTTTCCAAATTTGAATTATTTTATTTGTTCATATGTGGCAGTAGTTGGAAAACTTCAGGAGAGATACAGTTTGCTACTTCTTCTTGTTAGAATTCCATTATACAATAAAACCCAGATATTCTTATCCAGCACAAAAAATGATATTGCCATTTTCCTTTAGATTCCATGTATTTATCTTCTTCTTCAAGTTCTAACCTGAATTCATTAATGCTATTAAGGAAAAACTTACAGATTTATTAATTTCCATGAATCAGCTTTTTCACCATTCCCAAGTATATGCATTGTATCTGTCATCACTTCAAATTATTACTGCCAGCTTGGTAATATTTAGTAAGGGTCTTTGTTTTCACATCTAGAATTATACATTTGGGGCTTTTTCAGAATCAAGGGATAGGTGCTATGTGCTACTCTCAGCTGGGAGTTCAGTAATCTCCTGAAGTTCCCGGTTCTGATTTCCCTATCTTTATTCAAACCATTAATCTTGCTTGTAGTCCTGATGGTTAAGGTAATCTCCTAACTTAAAACAAAGCACTCCTTGCACTATTGGAGCCAAATCCAGATGATGGGCTGTCTTTAACCCCAATTCCTGACCGTGCAGTCCACCTTTCCTTTCCCTGTTCACATCTGCTTTGTATAACCTGAAGAACTTTTTTTGCCTGAAGATTCTGCCTTTGGGGCAGATAAAGATCCAAACCACCGCAGAAAGCTTTGTAATGTATGCCAACACCTTGAACTACACTCAGGAACTAATTAGCAGTTGATGTAGTAACAAGTCAAGAAGCTGTTAATTCACACTAAAAAAAAAGTCAAGTTTACTTGAGTAATTCATTGTCAACACACTCATTTAGACAGATGTTTAGAACTGGCACCCATACATAGTACATATGTACACACACATTTGTCATGGACTGTATATATACACATGCTTAAGTTTACAGGTGATACTATCTCACTAAAGTGCAACGAAGTACAATTGCTTGAGTAGGACTTTCCCTGGTTTAAGAAAGCAGCACTTATTTCACTGGGAAAGATGTACAGACAATGGACCCATTCATTGCTAGGATTCTGCAGGGATGACTGCTTGCATGTTGTTGAGGAACACTTAGACTTACTGTAGATCACAGATCCAGTTTGTGTCTTTATTCCCAGCAACCAAAGGGAGTCAGTATTCCCTCACATCTCTTTAAGAAGAGATCCTCTCCATGAGCAATGCATGCCAAATGATATGGAGATAATAGATAACAGGATTTGCTGCATTAGTATAAAAAATTGAGTTTGGTCATGTCTTCTCATGACACTCCCAGTAGGTTATGCAGGTTCACTGTGCTGTAGTGCTTCACACATAGCACCGTTCCTGCTTATAATTTCAGCAGAGCTTTTGATAGGTCCTGGGCACTGCAGCTGGTCCCACAAGTGTCCTGCTCTGCTCCCATGCTCTCTGCTACTCCATAGACCCTGGGGGTTACAGTGTATAGTATTCCAATTTCCATTCAGAAAGTAATGCAGTTGCATGGCTTGGGATCAAGACAGATATTTCCCATGGTTTTTTTTACTTCAGCTGTGCTAGGACCATTTTCAAAGAGTAGCTAAGTAGAGTGGAGAGAACACCAGTGAATGTCGTGGTCTCCATGAAATAATATAAACAGATTGCCACCAGCAAATCTACAGTCATATGATGGCCTGTACAACAGGGCACTGAAGGTTTACAAGATCACTAAAAACACATTCTTCTTCCTCCATTTTTTCTTCAAGTAAATGTATTGGTATATTGCTTTCAGACTCAAGTGGTAAAATCTGACTAGTGCTGCAGGTAATCAGTCTCAGATATTTAGAATGTCAAAAGCCAATTTGTTCTGGGTTTCTCTTGGAGTGGTAGCAACAGAAATCTGTGTATGAGTTCCCCTCAGCATGAAGAATCACATGGAAAGCTCTCAGGAAATATTTTGCTACTTATTGGTAGGTAGTCAGATGCTAAGTTTGGTGAGGGCAGATAAACTTTCACATTTTTTTTCAGTGACAATGAGCACAGTTAGACACTTGAGGACTTAGACACCTATTAGCGATTCAGTGACAAAGCTGTGAAAAAAGCTTGTCACTTTGCACCAGGTCAGTCTAGCCCACATCTCAGTAAACCTATTTTCAAACTTTAGTATTTTGCATTAAGCTGTAATAGAATTTGCAACAAATAAGCATTCAATGTGAGGTGAAAGTGTTTTAACATGTGAGGACTGAAGCTAACTTGCCACAAATATGAATTGTACAGTGCTTACCACAAATCCAAAGTATACAGTGGATCTCGCAAACCAAAACTTAATTTTTCTGTTTTGTTCCCATCGAGAACCTGCCACACAGATGTTTTGTAAAAACAGGTAGGTAGGTGTGTGGTTTTCATCCCCGTTAGAGCGTAATTCCTCTTTCACCCCCAAAAAATTAAAAAATTAAAAGTAGTATAAGTAGAAGGGCATATTTGTCTGTATGGCTACCTGTATACTGGGTCAATACAATATTCCCTTTGTACATGTTAGCATCATTTGTTTCCTTTGTTGATACAATGATTTTGTTATTGTTGCTGTCAGTAGCAAGGGTGATAATGGATTTGTTATTCATGGAATTATCTATCTATGACTGGGAAGCAGACCTGACTGTAGCACTCGTATTTCTATAATATATCTGTAATTATGCATTCAAGAAATTTGACAGCAAAATGTCAAAACAAAAGCAGATTTGCTCTGTTGAAGGTGCTTGAAGACAAACAGCATTACATCAGAAGCTTCTATCTGGTTCAGACAGGCTATTTACTGCAACAAAAAAAATAGCCTTTTGAATTACTTTCAGCCTTCCATACCTCATGTTAAAAGGCTACTGCGATGTCCTGTCACTTACTTATCAGCAGTGCAGGGGGGCAAAGATGAACAGGAGTCACAAAAAGAGTAAAAGGAAATGATCACTTCAGAAGAATTATTTCCTTTAGCTTTGAAAAGTGACGGTTTCCTTCAGTAGCATTTAATAGTTATAGTTGAGTACCTCTCTTACTTTACAGGCATTGCTAACACCCATGTGAGGCGTTATTGATTTTCACACAAGAGAATGTCTGCTTGCTTGTTGGAGCTACAGTAGTGCTCACAGGAGGTTGTACCAACCTCTCAAAAGAAGCAGTAATAAATTCTCTCGTTCTGTGTGAAGGACAATATATTCCTTTCCCTTACCCTCCAGTATCTACAGTCTGACAGTTTCATACGGCGGTGTTTATGAATCACCGAACAGGCAGTGGGAGTTAATTCTATGAAAAAATTAGAAGGTGAAACATTTCAGGTTATGGTTGAAAGTGGAGTTTAATTGTCTACCTAAGAGGAAGTTAGCATCAAAAGAATTTTTCTCACCAAAAGACCTTAGGTTTAATGCATTCAATTTTTCGAAAATATAC
This sequence comes from Manacus candei, assembly GCF_025592945.1. Classification (NCBI taxonomy): domain Eukaryota; kingdom Metazoa; phylum Chordata; class Aves; order Passeriformes; family Pipridae; genus Manacus; species Manacus candei. Next base: position 2,841,137 of record NW_026138120.1, read on the forward strand.
AATTTCATTACTGTTATCTCCAATAAGTATAACAAAATTGCCACTAGCACTAACATCAGGCTGAATCTTTTTCTCCAGTCTTTTACATAAGTGGTCAGAAAAGACTGACAAGGAAATTAGGGTTTCTTGCTACAGACGCAGGTGTGATTTCTGTACCTGCATTGAAGGTTTCCAGCAGACCCATATGTAGACCCATCTGAGCATTCAGTCTGGAAAATCTATGGTGGCTGTCACGCAGCACTCTCTCTCTTCACCTTCTTAATTCTTATTTTGCTTTTGACAGTTGGTAAGTCATCTTTTTAATGGCTCACCACAGTTTTAATGCACAACTTCAGACCAAATTGTTTGAAACCATGACTTAATTCATGGAATCTATTAAAAAATGTGTTGACAGCCTTCATTCCAGGAAGAAAATGTTAATTACTTGTATCACAGTAGCACTCAAGATTCAGGCCATATTGCCCTAGATTATAGATATGCATAGTTTTTGTATCTGCTTTTTGCTCAAAATGGAATTGACTGATGTGAAATACTGCCACACTTATTTTGCACAATATAGACCTACCTGTTATTATTGTGTAGGTGAGGAATGGTGACAAAGGTGTGTAAAGAGAACTGTCTAAGGGTGCAAAGAGGTCTGTGGTAGAGCAAACAATCACTTATTCACTTTCTCTGACACAATAATAAAGAATAACCTTTCCAGAAGACAAAATGTCCATATGATACTAAAGAAAGTATATGAAGGAGAAACATGACTTAAAAACTGGCATTTCCTACACGATGGTTTTTATTCTGAAGCTCAATTTTGAGATATCTCTGCATTTGGGTCTCAGAAAAAAAAATATTCTACAAGTCCACAAAACCCAAAGTGCTTCCAACTGGGCATTTAAAATCTGGGCCACCCAGATCACTGGCCGTTTGTGAACATTTGCTCTTACAACTGTGATTTGACCTATATAAGAGAGTAATTCAAAAAATGTCTGGAGTCTTATTTTGTTCAACAGATCTGTAACTGATATGGGCTAATGAAATATCATTCACCATAGTTCCTAGCCAGATTCACAACAACTTCTTGGTCCATCTGTTCACTGAAGACACAGCATTTTACATATCTCTTTGTATCCATATTTGTAAAGTCTGTATTTAACTTCCTTCAATATATTTACGATCCTTTCTCAGTCAGAAATACAGAAGCAAGTGGATTCAAGAAACAGAAAATAATATAGGTTGGATACAATAAGAACCTAAACCCTCCAACTGGAAAAAAAAAACTCAGCAACATGTTTGACTCTTTGCTGAATAATTTTTTGCTATTAAAAAATACGTATTTATGTGAATTCACTTCAGAGTTCTTGCTCTTCTACCAATAACAAACCACAAATAGCTAAAGTGAACAGCACACGAATAACGAATAGGCTAAATATTAATCATTCAAAATATTCACTAAGTACTTAGAAATTTTAACTACTTTAAAAGAATGACAACTTTTTCTGCTAATGACATCTTCAGCAAAAAGGATATGAAATTAACAAGAATTTTGTTTTATGCAACTTCTGTGGATGGTTATTACCAAGCTTTTACATACCAATTTTTCTTAGAGATATTGGTTACATGGTGGAAAAAAAATCCTATTTTTAAAATAAGCTGTTCACTCATTCATTAGAATTTCTGATGAATGAGTTGTGTTTCTTTGTTTATAAGATATAAAGGCAAGGGCTCTTTAAACTATTCTTATTTTACCAACAATGCCATTCAGTGTATATGTAAATGAAGCCAGAACATTTAATAAAATGTGCCAAGTCATAAACATTAAAGATTTTTATTGGTTGAAAGGATCTTCATGAAAGAGTTAAGTTTGTCTTCAGCATTGTGGCTGTTTTCTTTTATTGTCTTAACTGCCAGGAAATGAAGCCTGATTATAGACTGATGGAAAAAAATAAGTTACAGGAGCCCACATTTCATTTATGAATTTTTAAAGAGAGATATGCACAGGTAACTCTCTATAAAGACTGGCTAGGCATAAACAAGAAAGTGTGTAAATACATTTACTTGCAAAAAACCAAAAATTTGAATCCCCAAAGAGGTAGCGTCCCACTGATATGCTTTTCTTTCTTTTTTTGAGTAAAAGGTTTTTGGTGAAAAGGGGTTAAATACAGTTTCTAAATGAAAAAGGGTTTTATTGTGTCAAGTGTCAGGAAGTGAGTAGAGGTGCAAAGGAAAGGGAGAGAGAGAGAATAAGATCGTTAGAGCTGATACCATGAAGTGTAACATAAATTTGGAGATGACAGAGCAGGTGAGGTCTTTGAAATGCAGCCATCACAATAATGTCACCTACAGCTGAGAATCCACAGAATAAGAAGAAAAGGGAAGAAAAAACAAAAAAAGGCAGGGGAGGGGGAAAGAGAAGAAAAAGCATAACCGCAATCCAAATATGATCTAAATACAGAGCAACAGACTTTATTACAGAGCAACAGACTTTACTACATGGAGCCTACTGAAAAAAAAATTTTAAAAATCCATTCTAGTCAGCATTGAGTAAAATAGTAATAATATCATGCAGACCTTCCATAGGAAGTATGTCATCTCTCCTTAGCAAGTAAGTTGCTTGCAGTGCCAGATTCTGTCTTATAGAATCAAATTAGAAACATAAATTGCATGAACATTTGGCCCTACACATATTGTTACTTTGACTGTTCCTTTTATCTTGTCAGATACCACAAACTTTGACAACTTTATTTGTACTCACTGTGATAAATTCTCTAGTAGTGCATATAAGTGTACATATTTGCCCCAACAGAGAATGCTATCTTATGCCAGATATGCTTTTGTTTTCATGTGAGGCTTCTTCATGGCTATCCAAGGAAATTATCTCAGGAAATTTTCCCTCTATTGTTTTCTCCTACTGCAACAGTATTTCACCTACTAGGCAACAGTTGCTTTGCTCTTCTTCTTAACTGTCTGAGCTACGTGTATCCCATTGGTTTTGTTGCCTGAGGGCAAAATCCTGCAGTCAGGATTGCTCAAAGATCACAGTGAAGTGGAGTGTTACTCACATAAGGCTAGAAGCCCCTTATCTGGTTATGTAAAGAACTGATATACAAAGTGGGCTAAGTTTTCAGTCGGTATAAATCAATGTAGCTCCACTGCAATAGAATGTAATTAGTGTGTTTCAGCCAAGGAAGTGATGCTACATGTGGCACACTTTCATACTGTAGAGGAGATATGTATTACACCAGAAAACAGGGTTGATTGTACAGCAGCCTTGTCAATTAAGGGGGGAGGGGGGAAGCTTAAAGAAAAAACATACTCTACACTGTTACTTAGGACTCCTTCAGTCCAAATGTTGCATCTAGTTATGATAAGACAACATATAACAAACCGTATTTCATCAAAGACCAAAATTTGCAGGGCTCATACAAGATTCATTCATGTTTACATTACATGTCAGATTCCTAGCAATTTCTTTTGTGTGAATGTACTCGGAGCTGCATTGCATCTCATGAAATCTATTTAAGTTTCAGAATTGGGAAGAGGACTATGAACTTTTCAAGAAAAGGATTAGAAAGAAAGGCACTAGAAGTCAGTGTGAAAAATGTGCACTATCTAGAAAAACAGAGAGCATGTCAGACTAGTAAAAAAGAGAAGCAAGGCAAGCTGACAAACTCAAAAAAGAAAAAAAAAAGACACTTCAAATTCAAACATCTGTGTGCTACCAAGCATTCTGAAAATAAAACAGTTTTAAAAGTTTGCCAAAGTAGGAAGTTAATTGTCAAGCTTCAGTGATTTATTTGACATTTGCTTAGATGAGAAAGTCAGTATGGGACAATGCTCTAATATTTAACATATAACTTGTCATGTGTAAGCAATTATTTCAGTATCACCTTTTTCTATGCCACAAACATATGTCTTATTCTTACCTGTAATGGAAAAGAAGTACAAATGAGTAAAAAAAAGTTCAAAATATAGACATTTTCTAAAGTGGAAAATTTCTACACAACTGACTGTTTTTTAAAAAGATATGATGAACACAAGAGTCTGTTTAATTGTTTTATAAGACTAAATTGAAGCTGACTACTGCAGAAGATATTGATATGAGACTTCAAGTAGGTCAGTGCAGTAAGTTCTGGTTTGGTTTCATTGATGGCAACTCATGACAATCATCCCCTGATTCGGGGAAGTTACTTTGCAGAACAAGCTCCTTTATCCTGAAATCTAGTGCCCTCATGAACCAGCTGGCCATGTAATGTTTTCAAAGAGCTTGTTAAAGCAGATATACTAACTGATGATATTTTGGACCTTCTCTCTACCCACTACTCACCCAATATTTATGATACAGTTCTTTTCACAGCTATTAACAGATAAATTTGACTGCTTTGAGCAGGAGAGGCTGGACTAAATGACCTGTAGAAGTCTTTTCCAGCTTCAACCATTCTGTAATTCTGTGATCTTTTCAAAGGAATAACTCTGTTCTTTCTAGTATGCTCTGTTTCAAGAAGAAGTTCAGCTCAGATTTAAATGGTCTAAACTCCACCTTTGCTCTTACATGCACTGTCTTTTTGATAGTGAGATGTCTTTAACAACATGGAGTTACCTTGTGAGCTTTTTATTTCTGTAGTACTTGTGCTACTGCATTTGGCTTGGCAGGGGAAAATACCAGAATAACTGGCAGTGATTCTTGGTCTTGAAATCCATGCCCTGATTATTTCTGTTGTTCTAAACTGTATTTCTCTTGTATTCAATTTCTCCCTGCATTCTTATTTGTACCCTGCTATTTTTAGTCTCTGTGGCTTCTGTAGTAAATAACACTATTTCGATGCTGTATTTCCCTCCCCTTGGCCAAGAGTACATTCAGTGAATTTACAGATAACTCCTCAAATTCTGGTAGAACAATAGCAAAAAAGGTTCTCAGTCTTCCTTAATTACCCAGCTAAATCTGTGTGTAGCATATTACCAGAGCACACCTTTCCCATTGATCTTTCCAGAGTTTTTAGATCTGACGTATGGCAGAAGTGACCATATTGGTTCTTTAGTGGCAAGGGACTACTTAGTGATAATAGAGTGCATTAGATAAATACACAGAGGAAGCAAAGGCTTGATCCCAGATTAAAAGGATAACAAGACAGTTTAGTTTAAGAAGTTTTATTTCATAGAGAGAGTGCTGGACTTTATTCAGAATATAAAGCATGCCTCACAGTAAGGAGGCACTACCCTATATGACAGATTTGCCCTCAGTACCCAGGTCCCTGACTACAAATACCTTCTGTGGACCCCTGCGAAAAGAAGCTCAGCAGCTCTTGCAGTTTCATGATTTCTCACTGGAATTGAGCAACAATTCCTATTTCCCAGTGTCCACTGAGGTCATCACCTGCCTGCCCCTCTCCATGACTTCATTGTAGCAAATCTTAGCTAAATCAGAGAGCACTCTCGTGCAGCCCAAGAAGCCTCACAGAACGGGATGTTGCTTAGGCAGTAGCCATTCCTGGCTATCTGCAAGCACATCTTCCTCTTTACAAAGGTACTGGATGCTGCAGTGCTGGTACCAATGACAGAGATAAAGCAAGGGATATTCACAGAATTAGTTAAATATTTTCAGTAATTACAGAAATGGATAACATAGTGAACAAGAAGGAAGTAGTCCTCGACGAGTGTTTTATAACTAGACTAAAGGTATCATGTATAGCAGGGACTTTACAGGCTGTCAGCATTAACATTAGCAGTTTTTAACCACGACCTGAGCTCTGACAAGCTGTTTCCACACTGTCAGTCTCTCTGCTTGAGCTGGCAAGTCATATATACTAAAACAGTCCAGACTTTATCTGTGCAGTTGCTTAAAAAGCCTATCTGGTACATTTGCCTGTCCCGCCAGTATGAAGAGAGCCTGGAAAAGTCTGAGTGACCTGTTAATCTGAGCAATCTTATTGGATAGTTAGAAACAAAACATCAACATGCATCATCAGGTTGGCTTCAGAATCCTCACTGCCTTTCTATTTCAGCAGATTTTTTTTAGAAAATACCTCACTGCTGCTTAGTGTCGGCATTGAGTAAAATACTATTTATTAAAGAGTTAGCTAAGAGGAATTTTCCCACCTAAACACTAAAATATTCATTCAAAAAAAATTGTTGAGTAGAGTGACTAATTATTTAGAGGTCTGTATGCTCTTGATTTTCAATATCATCTGGCCTTTTTGCTGTGTCTGTCAATTCAGTAGCACTTTTCAAATCCTAGGTCTGGGCACGCACTGTATGCTTGGAACTGAACAGGAAGGATATCTGAGTGTGTATGATAGTGAGTTGCAGCATGGCAATCTTGCCAGATTCCCAATCAGGACAGCAGACTAGACAACAGAGAAATCAACTGCTTCTCAATCTAGATACAGCTCATAACACTTAAATACTTTTAAAAACCCTGAAATCACTCTATTGTGACAGTTTCTATCTGAGTAAATTAATTCCTTCCTTCTTCCTTATTTTTCTAAGAATAAAATTATATTTACAATTTCTAACAGCACATACCCCCTGTCTGGCCAGTGTGAACAAAGTTTATAATTTCATATGGAAAACCTGAAAGGGTCAAACTATTAGATAAAGATTGTAGGATATAAATAAAACAAAATGCCTGCTTAAGATAATGCCAAAATAATCAACACTAAGTATTTCTGTTTCCTTCTCACTAGCTGGACCTTAGATGGAAAATGTCAGGTTTCTGTCTTAAGTTTGCTAAGTATGTATAAGACCATTATTCTCAAGCAGAGCTCTTACTATTTTGTATACAACCATTTCCCTAGGCATAAAAGTATGTTCCCCTTTATCTTGCCACTCCATAACTCCTTGGCATGCAGTCTCCTCTCTCCACCTCAACAACTGATGCATTAAGGCATTATCCTCTCAGACAGGCTAGTGGTAAAAAAGACCCATAAGGTACCAAGACAGGCATCGTTTCTCACCTTCTCCATTTAAAGAAACCATCCAATATATACAACTAAGTAGACAGACTGTGCCTACCTGTAGAACACCAAAGGTAAGCTTGAAGCTCTTAGATCGGTAGGCAACAATAATGAGAACCTTACTTTCTTGAAATCTGCTATTTAAATAAATGTGTGAGTGTAAACCTGATGCTAAGAACAAATGTATATGAACTTCTACATGTGAGGCACTGGAACAGCTTGCCCTGAGGAGTTGTGGATGCCCCATCCCTGGAAGTGTTCAAGGTCAGGCTGGATGGGGCTTCGAACAACATGGTCTAGTGGAAGATGTCCCTGCCCAAGGTAGGGGGATAAGAACTAGATGCTCTTTAAGGTCCCTTCCAATCCAAAACATTCTAAGATTCTGTGATTACTACATGCATACATTTATTAGTAGAGAGAAAACTTTGAAGCACAGAATTTTATAAGCAGAAATAATAACATGTATTAAAGTAACAATGTACTTTGGTATTAAATGCTTTAAGCAGAACTTGCTTTCTAGGAGACTTTATAAACAGAAGAACTGTTGCTTGCTCATGCAGTGTCCACTACAGGAAAAAACCAACCAAACAAAGGAAAAAAACAAAAACAAAAACAAAACACAATAAGAAATAAGAAGCAGAAGATTATAGTAGGGAAACGTTATGTAAATGTATTTTGAGGAGAGTGTGCATCTGTAAGATTCTATTGTCTCTAATAATGGTTTGAGACCTTTGTGTGGAGTTCTGGAGACCTTTATCTGCCCAAATACCCTCATGAGAAGGAAATGTCAGATAATCCTCACTATTGGTAAAATTTTGAATATTAGGTCAACTGCACAGCAAGTTCCTTCCTCTGTGATCTTGGTGTGGCAATGTGAGGTCATAGTTTCTGTGGTAGTATGTATTTTCATGTTTTTTGGAGAAACAAAATATATTTTGCTTTGTATACTTCCCCAGTACAAGTCCTAGTCCATCTCACGAAGGAAGAGTTGGCAACTTTCTTTTCTTTGAGCCTTGATAAAAAACCAGTCTTGGAATTGATGTTTCTAAGTTCTAAGGCTCTTTTGCTACAATTCCAAATCAGTCCAAAGAAATCCAAAAAGAAGCCAAATAAGCTGCTAGTTACATTTCAATTGCATATAAAAAGAGACAGAATCTCATCCTCCACCTATACAAACCTGAACAGTCCTTATTGAACTTAATTGAAGTGATGGATTAAATGCAATATTTTAAATTAAAAAAGGTTTCTCTCATTCTTGTTTCAGCAAGGTTATTGAGTTGTAAATCTGAAAATTATTTACTTTCTCTCATATCTAGTGGACTCGTGGTATTATTTGGTAAGTTTTTTATTTTGTCCAAATGATCAATGAGCACCATCAAACCATAAGCCCACATCTTCCAATGGACCTCATACACTGAGACACAATTGTCAGCTGTTCTTACATCTGAATTTCCTGTGTAAGACAGGTAAACTCTGGTTATTATAAATTGACAATATTATCTGAAATGTAATGCTTTGAAAACTATTTTGAAAGTAAAAATGGAAAATATAATAGAATTGCCAAATCAAAAACCTCTAATTATTACCTAATAGTAAATTGGTACCAGATCTAAAAGCACTAGCCCAAAATATTGTATCTTGATTTTCAGTTCCAAAAATCTAAGTAGAAGTTAAATGTTAGGAACTATATTTGTCTGTGGACTGGAAGGCTACATCAAATAATCCATGAAGGAAAGATCCTGAAATGCAATTGTGCAGACTTCAGGGTTCCCTTTGGATTTGAAAATCTAATGTTGAACTCTGCATGTGTGTACAGTGGAATGCAAAAAAAGAAACAACTCATTTAAAGCAACAATGCAGAAACAGGCTGGAGCACATATTCAGACTTGTCTTGAAGAACATTCTTAGGTATGTGTGGTATTACCTCTGAAAGGTAACCTACTAATAATTGTAAAGGTCTTTCTGTCCTCAGCTATCCAAACAGCAGAGTAAGCAATTGGTAAATAACTAAGCCGGCACCTCTTCCCATGCAGAATTATTAGCAGTGGAAGGTAAGACATGCCAGGTTTGTTTTTGTTTTTTCTTTCTATGTTTTGCATAGTTTAAGTGTATATCTAGATCAAGAAGCAAGTTTTTATTAGTTTTACTCTGCTTTTAATTAGTCTCTTTTCTTTTCCTAGGATTACTCTTGTATGTGTAATTTTTTACTGTGCACCCTCAAGGAAAACAAAAGTCAGTGACCTTGAAAAGAAAGCACCAGAGGGGAAGATTTTGGATCCTAGGGTTCCTTCTAAGTGTCATTCCAGAGACAGTAAAAACGTTCCTTTTTGGAGTAGGTTGTTCAGCCATCAGACTGCTGTGAGGCAGGAAAGCCAAAAGATCACAGATAAAACAACAGCTGATATTGGAACTAGTCACAGCAAAATCAGTGCAGGGGAGGTCATTGTTCTGAAAAGTGTCACCTGGCAAACACTTTGAAATCTGTATTTGTGGCTTTGTAAGAAATTTCTTTATAGAATGTCCTTTGCCAGAGAGAAGAGGACAAACGAAATTCTTTTAACAGGCCAGCTTCATCAACTTGTAAATAAAATGGCAGCAACAGGCCAGCAAACTGCTGTACCCTGAATACTGCTTTTCAAGTGATGGACAGTAATTAGCTGAAAAATGCAAGTTTGCTGAGCTGTTCTTTAACATTTCTGAATTTATTTATAGGGAAGAAGAATGTTCTAAATCTCAGTAATGGCTTATATTAATGAGAGTTCCTCTAATCTTTTCCATGCTGGAAATAAGGTGTTAAGAGTTCTAAAATGAAATAGTACCTAAAACACAATTCAGTCATTTTCTTCATAGTTCAAAGTTATTTGCATAAGATATATCACCCTTTGCAAATATTTACTTTGCTATAGCCAAAGACACTGCAAATTATATGTGATGGGTTTGAACTCCTGTCTTTCACACTTGTCTTTGAGTCTGTGTCTTTCACTCTTACTGGGTTTGAGAAAGATGAAGAGAAAAAATAATTTCTTTCTCAAATAAGATCCAACGTGGACTTCAAAGTGAAAGACCTGAATTCTACCTATAAAATTTGATTACAGCCTGATTAAAAAGATGGGGGGGAAAAAAGGAGCTGTATTCATGGGCTCATTACAGGCACAAAAAGGGGATGCTCATATAGACCATAGAGAATTTAAAAGATTTATTTATGATGTATTACTGTAATTTTTAATTTAGACATGCAAATTTTTTAATTTGCACTGACTGCTTTGCCTTAATGGTTTTGATTAATACTTGGAGGTAGTGTTTGTGAAAGAGATTTATACTGTGATTCATCTGCAAAATAATCAAATCATTACCAGCTAATGACAAAGCTGTGAAAAATGATATAGATATTGTGTAACTCCCAGCTATTGCAGAGCATGTGAAGGTGCCCAGTTCTTTCAGTAAATGTGGACTTGTGTTAATAACTGCTCAGAAGTTTGCTCTAGGTCCCTTCTAATTTGGTAACAAAAAACATTGATCTTAATAAAGCTGTCTTATAAAAGTAGCAGTGATTAACATTCCTGAACCCTGCATTCCATGAACATGCCAAGGTTGGAGACACGCTTTCTCTTAGCCTAGAAAGAAACCCCATAGAAATTTCTACCTGTCTGTGCATCTTTGGTACTCACAGACTAGAAGGTCTTGTCATAGACAGTGAAGACCTCAACAACAAGAGCAGGTAGTGTCTGTGGCTTTCATTATTAACAAATGAAAACAAAACCTAAAATTATTTCTTGTACCTTTCTAAGTATTTCACAATAAGTTCCTTGCTTCATATCATGGAACTCTCACTTCATCTTCTTTTCTGGGAAATATGTTGCTCTATGACTAATGAAATAATCACTTAGCTGCTAATATGGTATTTTTTGTAACACGTGTGCATGTACACAGACATACATGCATGAACACTCATGCATGAAAAGTCCAAAGCCCTAGAACTCTCTCTGGATGGAGACAATTGCAAAGTAACCCCATAAAATTAGCTAGCAAGATATTCTATTACTTGACTTCAAGTTTTTTAGGTAATTACAGCAGAATTTTCTTATTCCTTTTTTTTTCTTTAAAGGGTTTTCCTAAAGAGCAGATAAATCAGAACTTTCTGCTGAACAACATGAAGAAAACAGGAAGATAATCTAGTTGCTTACCAGCTTGTGAATTTACACCTCTAAACCAATCTAGATCAACAGATCTAAACTAGAGTCAATCTATTAAAACCAGTAAAGCTGTATGGCTTTAAACCAGCTGCTGATCTGGTCCCATTGGATGTGGTTTCACTGCAGAACTTAAATCCAATTTAACTGCACATTGCTGCCTCTCTCCTTCCCCTGCCAAAGCATACCTTACTGATATTTCACATGTATTCTGAGCTGATTCAGTTCAGTTCAGTTCACTGCTCTGATAGAAAACTAACAAAAAACTACAGTTAATTTATTGATGTGACTCACTCTTCAGCTGTGCAATTGCTATAGTTGAGTCAAGGGAAGTACAGGGAGGTGGGGGCAGGAGGGTGTGTGTTGCGGGGGGCAGTCTGCCCTTTGGACAACAACCTTGTTGTTAAGTCAGGTCAAGCAATAAAATCCCTTTTATTACTCTGCGGTGCATTGGGGGATCTCAAGCCAAATGCAAGTCCCACAGAATACATCAACTTTCTCTAAACTCTCATTTTCTAAGCAGGGCCTCTGTCAGATCTCTTCATGATCATAAATCTATTTTTTGATTTTTCTTGCTGCGTGATTCATACTTTGTATCTGCCTTTCCACAACACCCTCTAAAACTTCAACAGCCTGTTTATGGATTAACAATAACATCTTCTCTTCTGCCAGAGTATCCTGTAAAAGTGCTTGGTTGTCTGATCTAGTGACTCAGCTATTATCACTTGATTATCAAAACCTAGCCAACTCCCTACCTTGGAGGAATACTAGTCTGGTGTAAACACTCAGTTTTTGGATCCCATAAGTCTGTGCAACATATGCACCCTTTTCTGAACCCAAGCGTCAAGTGTATGAGTTCACATACCAACCTAGACAACTCATGGGTGATCAAACTCAAGGCTGACCTACTGCCTGTCAAACAAATTCTTCCTTCATGGGCACAGTTCAAACCAAAGCCAGTCCTGCACCACACCTGACTTTCCCCATCTGGAAAAGCAGTCTGGAGGGTGAGCCAAATTCTAACTATGAGTAGCCAGGACAGTTGAGCTTAGATGTAAGTTTAAATTTAAATTAATGTGACAGAATATCTACTGAGTACCTAAATCCTGTCTGTTGACCTAGAACTATGCCACACTCAAGAGTACTTCTCTCTAAAGCACAGTCTCAATTGCGATCAGCAAGTCTGTTCACTTTACCATTGAACATAAAACTCCACAGCAAACTCTTCTTTCCTCAATGCCCTTTGCAGTCCCCTGGCTGCTTATTCATTCTGCCTCAGCTTTTCAATACTGTGGCTGCTCCTACTCTCTCACTGTTCTGGGTAAGAAGAATTCCACAGAAACAGGCACTTGCATGTAAAATGAGGCAAATGAAAGCAGGAGGCAACCTGAGGTTTAAAAAATACCTACACAAACATGTAAAGGAAAAATACTTTTATTCTACATAAACACACAGTGACATAATGTGAACTACCCTCAGAACTACCTAGACAGTGCTGTGTGGTGGCTAGCTGGCTGTGTGTTCCTGTATCCACTCAACTCCTGTTCCCAAGAATGTCTTGAAGTGGAAAGTTGTAAGCAGCATAGTGTCACCTTTCATTCTGCATTACTTCTCTGAGCTACCAAATGATTAATTAGGTCTAATTTTCAGTATCCATCATACTGCTGATTAACACTTCCATTGAGGCCAGTGTAATGTCCTGCAATCACTGTAAAAGAGTTCATTTTCTCTCCGGAAAAAAAGGGCTGTGAGTTCATCAAACCCAGTGATTTCAATACCTAGCAGGGATTTGGTCCAGAGGAGTGCAGCCACCAGTATTTTTAGCCCATCCAACCTGAAAGAGCAAGGAATATTGCCATGCAAATTCATACAAAACTGGGGCTAGAACTGCAAAATGATTTGACAAATGCTAAATGTTGCAAATATTCCAATACCTAACTTTTAGACACTGTGTTAGAAAGTTACACAGCCTGGCTCATCTTGTTTGCATAGAGAGAATTTGGCACCTCTGAATAGGATTCACAGAAGACAACAAGCTAAGCACAGAACAGCTGAAATAAATGCTGACAGAAAGAAGGATTTGGGCTACACCACTAAAAACATCACGATATTCCACCTGGTCTGGTTCCCTGACTCTTCTGGAGATAAAGAGCTAAGCAAGGTGCAATTACACACTTACTCAGCCCATAAAAATTAGGTGCAATTATAAATTCAGTAGCTCGAAGTTAGTTGGCTAGTAATTCCAGGCACCTTCAGGATTGAGAAGCACCTGTGCTCTAAGAATCTCAGTCTATGTCTCTTTTGAAGTTATTCTCAGTTACATCCACAAACAAGCTCCTGCAGTCTGACCTAATTCAAAGCCCAGAGAAAAAAGTTGGTTCTCAAATCCAGCCACTACTTTATTTTTCAATCAAAACTAGGACTTAAAATATATATCATAATATATATATTTTAATAACTTTAATAATTAATAATGTGCACTTGTGGTTTCTTTAGCCAAACTTTTTACAGCATTTGGGTATGTAACCATTTCTTGGAAGATTTTTCTACTGGTAAATATTTCATATATCAGGAAATCTTGAAACTAATTCAATTTTCATCTTTACCACAGTGGTCTCTATCATGTATTCACCATTAAAAATAAAGAGAAGAGAATTCAGTAATATATTAGTAAGATTTAGCCCCAGGTTAAGACACCTGTAAAGTCTGGAAGAGAGCATAGCATTATTGATTTAAGGCGTTCAAATTTAGTGAATCTTAAAAACGTTTTTTTTTTCCAGAAAAAAATTCTACTTCCAAACAGAGCCATTTCATTAACCTCTTCCTGCATGACAATTTGACTTGTCATTTTCACTGATTTCTTATTTACAAGATTTATGTTTTGGTTTCTTATCACAAAGCTGGATATAAATATATAGAGATATATGTAAAACAGTGTTATTATCTTTGATATAGATTAATTTGACATAGTAAATGGAGTTTCCACACTAGTGTAACTTCAGAGTAGAGCTTCATTCCATCTAAAACCTCCATTTTTGTTAGTGTGATGTCACTTTACAATTTTAATAAGTGGTTTCAAACATTTCTACTAAATATGACCAGGCAAATCATAATGAGTTTATACCATTGCTGTGCAAAATCCACTGATTTCAGTCTACATGAGTGAACCTGTGTGGCAGATTTATTTCTCATAATTCAACAATCTCTTTTTGAGTCTGTGAGAAGACAAAATTCAGTTTGAAACTTAGATTTTTCTCAGATCCATTGTAAAACCACGAATTTACAAATGATTCACACAGAAAATGGGCAGTCCTGAGTTGTGAAATTCTAACTGTCTTCGGGTAAAAATTATGTTGAAAATCAGAGACAGAAAAAAATATAATGAAAAGTTTGCATATACCTTTAGTGGTTTTTCCAGCATGTGTGAAACCCCAATCACTTCAGTTTTGGTTTTCACTACCAAAAAAAAAAAAAAAGAGCTAATGACATCATACAATTTCCCTTTAAAGTTGAAGGAAAAGTTTATAATAAATTAACAAACGCTTTTGAAGCCTCCTTCTTTTCTTTCCGGAAGTACATGTCCTATATTATTGTAGCTGTTTTGAATCTGCCCAGAGAAACAACTGCATATTGTTGATATCTTGATACAAGTGTTCTGAAGAAAACTTCAACACAGCAAGTTGCTACCAGCACCAGCTCAACTGCAGCATCACAGTACTAAGATGGTTGCAGGCACGTGAAACCTGAAATACCACCTGATTGTAGAAATTCAGTAGTTAGTCACAACCTCACAGTCCAGCTTCATTTGGAAGATTTCACATAACCTCTGTGCCACTTGTCCCCAGGCTCCCTAAGCCACCAAAAGCTTCCTTGCTTGCTCTAATGGGCTGGTAACCAAATGATAGTTTAGAGATGTGCAGTCCTGCAAGAAGAGGACAGGAGAAGCTCTCTCCAATAACAGATTGCTGAGGTTTAATAAATTACCCCGATGATCTTAGCAAGCAAATCACAGCCAAACTTCAGAAAAAGGCAACATACTCCTGCCAACCTGACGATGCTGGTGGGGAAAGGAGAGGGAACAAGTTCTTCCTAAGAAGAGAGAAAGCAAGGAATTTGCTTCCTGGTCGTTTTGACAAACCAATAGGAACTCTGAAATACAGTCTGCAATATGAGGAGGATGCACATAAACTGCTGTTCAGCCTTATGTCAGTTGGTTACACCACCTTACTGGATATGCAAAATCTTGTGTCACAGTTTCCCTGTTCCACAAATTCACCTGTTTAAGTACACAAACTCTTCTGTAAGTTATCATATTCAAGCAATTTCAGTTCTTTATATTGCTATTATATTGGAAAAAGTAACTCCAAGAGTAGTGAGAAACCTTCTGCTAATATCCACTCTATATTTATTCATGATAATTTTAGAGCCATAGCTCTTATGCCACTAAGACCTTTTCGTTTAAATAGCTGTTCTCTCTTTAACACTTACTCCTGAATATATTTCTGAAGAATAACCCTATCCTCTCTCAACCTTTGTTTGTCTAAGCTTAACAACCCATATCATTTAATCACTCTTCATGAGATTAATTCTCCATTCCTATAAACATACCAGTAATCTTTCTCTGCTTGTGTTTTAGGGTCAGCTTTCATGAACACAACTGACCAGAACTCTACATAAACTGAGAACCTTGTCAATGCTATGCACAACAAAATAACATGAAAATGCCTTAGATGATAGTGCATCTGAAAATTATAATGGACTATACAATTACAATGGACTTTCGAAGTTGCTCTGTATGGCAGAAAAAATAGTATGTCCATATCTCATTTCCTCTATCTTCAACTAAAAAATGCATATTATATTCAAGAACAAAAAAATATTCTAGTTATTGGTCTCTAATTTCACAGCTTTGCAATTTGTACTATTAAATTTCATCTCATTTCATCACTCACATCAACAAAATCATTCAGTTCTCCTTGCCTGACGGTCTAATCCTTTGTTAAGATGATCCTTCCCCATTTTATGTTATACACATGGAGTTTTTACTCCTTTATTTTGTATATCATTAAACAATATAATGGGATCATTATATATTGTCTTTATATATATATATATATCATTATATATTATATATTAAACAATACATGGGATCATTCCCAAGACCAACCATGAAAACACTTGTAATAGTCAGTTCATTATTGTTCTGGCAGTTGTCCTGTAAAAAACAGCTACTATTATCAAGAATCAAGTTCAACCCATTGTTGTTGACTTGAAATCTAATCTAATCATTGCATAGGACTTGTAAGTATGCATAGTAAAAAACTCTTGGTCCAAGGCTTGCAGACTGTCAGCATAAACACTGGCTGTTGTCCAAATTCTGCAAATCTGAAGTACAGAAAACTAATTTTTGCTCTTGTTTGGATATAATTTTTATTGGTCTATCCTCATTTCCTTTCCATATCTTTTATTCTTGTAGATTGAAATTGTTCAAAACAATCATGCAGCTCTGGAAACTCTTCAGCTTCATAAGGCTTTTGAAATGTATCATTGAATTTTTTACATGTAATGAAAAAACTTCATGCCACTGAACTTAATGCTACTCATGGAGAAAGAGATTGGAAACTTGAAAATCTTAAAACTATCACTTAAGAAGGCAGTACAAAATTTAAGCTCTACTGTACTACAGAGACTTATTTAAAAAAAAAATCAAATGACAGAATACCTCCTGATCTGCATGGCCTCAGAAGAACCACCAAATGACAAGTATCTAGGAAGGGCAACAGCCTGAACCTGTGACTGAATTTGGAAAGAAAGGCATGGAGAAGAGAAGCAATCTGTTATTATCCTCTTTAGTCATCACCTTTACTGAAAATTGATCAATACTTGATCCAGTCCTTGGTTAGCCTTACCTCCTTCCTTGACACACCACCATCAGTATATGGAAGAACCAGCTCCTCCTGGTTTTTGTTTATATGATTAAAAAACTTCTGCCATTTATTTTTTGCGCTAATTCAGAAAGACTTGAAAATAATTTTATTTGGTTTCTATAGAGACTGTTATTTTGAAAATGAACAAACATCATAAACAGTTTACAAACAGTAAACTATTGGTTCATCCCAATAATTCCACTCTTCCTTCCAGTTTTTCCACTTATCTTTAACAACATCATTGCCCCTTTGAATTAAAATAATTCCATGTCTGATGACGATTTCCAGTATTTAAATTCTCAAGCCCTGAATCCACCTTCTCAATCTATTAACTAGCTTTCCCATGTATCCCAAGCTTGCCTTTCTACAACTCCAAACTTTGGTTTCAGCCTTTATTATTGTAGTAGTTAAGCATCTCATAACCACTGGTAAAGTTACTTTTTAAATTTCCCTGTGTCCTCTCTGTAAGAGGAAAATAGTTTCACTCTTTTACAGAAAGACAATAAGGTAAAATTAGTGGTTTGCCTACAGGACCCATGGTTGCAGCAAGACCTAAACCCCATTCCTAAAAGCATCATACATGTGATAATTCTCATTCAAATTTAATGTGAATACGGGACAAAACTGTGCACTGGGCACAACAGCAGTCACCCAAATATGAAATACAAATGCTAACTTATTAAGTTCTTCTTAATTGTACTCCACCCATTAGTTCAAGGTACCTATTTTTTCTTAATTCTCTATGCCTTTTTAACAAATATAATTTTTACCTGGTTATGTAATCTCAAGCAACTGGAGACTTCAGGGTGTATGCCAAGCCCTTCAAAAAGCACGTATGTTCAAATCAGAATGTGGTGCAAATGAAAGCATGCTGATACAGTTGCTGATGTATTTCTGTTTCTTGCATAATATCAGTGCTTGGGCTCCCCTCAGTTCTTTGGAAGGTATAGTCCCTTGGGGCTATGGAGATAACAACAGCAAACCCAAACCACCTGGAGACAATATTTAGTAGATGATTAACCCAATGGTGAATCAGAATATTTGAAACAGAAACAAGAAAACAGCAGGAAATAACTTGCACTGAGTAATAGGAGTGAAATCCCAGCCCTATCCAAGTTAATGCTTCATGCAGAATTCATTCTTGATATTTATGACCTTTCCTGAATAGTTCTAATGTCATTTTTTTCATTTATGACAAAGTTTGAGATAAGAAAATGATACGGGACAATGCATCAGTTAACAGTCATGTACATACCTGTTTGCTTCTGTGTACTTGGGTTTGTTGGAAATTTATAAAGATTCTTCTTTGTGATAACAGGAATAAGAAACCTGTAGAAACTTACCTCTTCTTCCTTTAATGCTGACTTGAGAGGGTTTATTTGGTTTTGGGGGGTTTTTTTGTTTTTTTTTTTTCTTGGAATAGTTATGCAAACTGAACAACTGTGGTGGGAGAACAATAAAATTATTCATTGTGGCTTTATTTATTGCAAAAGCACCAAACAAGAGACCAATGTCAATCAAGTCTTAATATCTGTTGATAGGAGAATAAATTAGGAGAAGCTTGCAGCAGTCAAACTCCGAGGATGTTCCCCTGGTGTGGACAGAGAGCATGCTCAGTGGAATCCACTTGGCTTCATCAGAGCTGGCAATCTTCCATAGCAGCATCAGGGAGTCATTTGAATCCAGGTTTCTGCTACTTGAGCTGAGGTGGGATGGAAGGTCAGTCTGAGTGGGCTTACGAATCATGGCTAAATAGTCTCAATGAGTCCCAGCTTTTAAGAGCCTTCATGAACAACTCCCATGGAGCTGCAGACTCCACTGAGAAGGGCCCCAGATAATTTTTGGTTTGTGGGTTTGCAATATTTCCTTATCTGTATTTGATCTTATTCACACTAGAAAAGTTATGTGTTTAAAGGAGACATGAGATGTGGGGGGGAGGGGGTCACGTCTTTGAAATTTTTTGGAAAAGACAAAAACAGAACATCCACAGGAAGAGTTCTATAAGGGGGAGGAGAGCAAGAGGAAGCAACGTGGGAACTTTTACTATTTTCTGCTATCATCTTGATGATATGGGCTTTGTCAAGCCTGAAGTCAAGAATCCACCAGGCTCCCTCTGACCACAGTCTTAAATTGAAGCACAATTGTGCTTCACTGTAAAGTCACTGGGACTACTCATGATGATCCACATAAATTAGGCATACATCTAAATGCAATGCAGGACTATGAAAATTCCATTTAGAAAATACCAGGAGGTTTTGGAGGATGTTAATAAGTGAAATCTTTGCGCTTTTAAAAACATTTTTTATTTTATTTTTTTAATGAAGTCACTGTGCTACTTTTGTAACATTATAAAGCCTTCTGGACTGGTGGTCTCAGGCAAAACACTGGGGGAAAAAAAAGTCCTTCGACGCAGCAGCATACTAGATAATGTCAAATTAAAAATAAACAAACAAAAACCTCTAGTAACAAAAAAAACCCAAACAAACCAAAACAAAAAAAAAAGAAAACCCCATAGCAAACAAAACCACATTTCTCCCCATTTCAAGGAAGAATTTATTTCTTTTTTTTTCACTGAAACTATTAAATAAATATGTTGTATTTTACAAGTGTGCTTGCTGCAAAAAGTGCAATCTATTTGTACAGCAGAGAGAATGAAGGACTTACTGCTTAAAGGCACAAAAAGGGTGTGTAATAGGATTCTGGCATCTTCCCAGACAGCTTGCAGACAAATTCAGAGACGAACAGAGAAGTATCCTTTTTGAAGTATATTTGGCCAAGGTCTCATTCACAAACAGATAAAACCAACACATTTCTGCATGATAAGGGTCAACAGAATAGCGTATTAGTTTGAGAAGAGAACCCATCTGCAATTTTCTTATATAAAAATATACGAGGACACAACAGGAAAGCTGTCAGCATGACAGTTGGAGGATTCTGCCAAGGAGCCAGATGCTAGTGTCAGAAGAACATGTTCCACAGCTTGGCATCTGGGTTCTCTCATTGCCCTCCAAGAAGGAAGAAAAGGAGGAGTGATAAGATATGCCTAAATGAATAAAACTACAAGCAATTCCACCACCACCCCCAACATGCTCAAATCACTACTTCTTTTAGAAAATCCTCAGCTACATGTTCTCCTACATCTTTTAAATTAAAATGGAAGGTGATAAATTTAACCCACTTGTGTTTTAAAATGTTGAAAAAGCACTTGCAATTCTGAATACATAAGTCTCACATGATTTTAACTGCTCATGTGTGTAGCTGTGCAATTTATTTTATTCTTTTTTGTTAGTTTTCCACAATTTTGCTACAGAATATATTTCAAGCTCAATTTTTATGCCATGTCATTCTCGGGGCAGAGAGGATATAACATTACACTTATGATTTACAGCTAAGAACAATTAGAGTTTTATTCTTTCTCTGAATAGTTACTAACTGAGAAAAGCTCACAAATATCTAGTGCAAAATGCTAAGGGTCAGTTTAAAACCCAAAAAGTTGATGAAGCACCATAGGGAATCACTTCATTATGTGTGTAGGGAAGAAAAGACTCTTAAGATAGCTTTGAGAAAGCCCTAGTTGCTGCACAGCCCCTTGGAGTAGAAAGATTAAGGCTGTTTTCATAGTCCAGGTCCTTTAGTCACATCCCCTTGCTACGGGCAATTAAGTAAGCCTTAGCTTTGTATCCGTGTTCCTTCCCTGAGTCTATCCCCATGATGCCTGAAAGTGCCAGCTTTGACTTGACAGGTGCTGCTGGATATCTACCTTTATCTTCTGTTGACCAACTCTGACTGGGGAGGATGGAGTGGTCTCCTCCATTAAGTTGGTTAGATTACATATGTAAAGATTCAAAAATTAAGACCAAACTCCTGATGTTTCTGGGATCTCTGTGCAAAGAGACCAGAAAACAGGGATCGTGTACTTTCACCTGTCTTGCAAAATAAACTGGCTGCTCTCGTCTGAGCTGACAGAAGTTTTCGAGGTTAGATATTTCAGAACTGCAAGTGACATTTGCCCCCATACCTTACTCTGGATAGACATGTAGCAGCCACAAAGCACTAATATTCTAGAAGGCATGGGACTGTTTCCACCTAGAAGTATTCCTAATTGAGACAAAAAAGCAGATGATTGATCTCCCTCTACACTTATTTAAATGCACTTTAAGACACCTTCAATACCAGTCCATTCCCAGAATCTTGAGGCAGAGGGAATGAGGCAGAAGTACTATAATTTAAAAGTTTATTCCCTCTCCATGTAATAATGTCTTGCTTAGTTGCTGGTATTTGTTCACAAAAGCAATGATTGAGCCCTTTCAGGTATTCTTCCTTCTATTTCAACACAACACCTGCAAAAATGATGAGGGGAAATACTTTTTCAAGTAACAGAGGAGAACTCAGAAAATTGTATTGCAAGCTCCATACCAAGTTGTCTTGTTATTAACAAACTGCCAGAAGAATCTGTTACAATTCACTGTAGGAACAGAAGGAGAAGGAAAGGAAACTATCACAGTTACGGTAATACCTACTCTTTGGATCCACGATAAAATATGCACTTAGGATAAAAACTTATGTTGTTTGACCCCCGAATTAAAAAAGTGCTATCCATACAAACATAGAAAAAGAAGTCTTTAAAATCAAAACCTATCTCTGAAAAGTGAATCTCTGTATTTATTCAGGAACAAATTTGCTCAGCTCAGAAATCGAAAGATGATTTTAGTCACTATCTTTAACCGTCTTTACTTTTAGTCGCTATCTATACTTTAAAATCCATTTTGTATTTGAAAATCAAACTGTTCTTGCTGCCTCTTCCATCAGCACCGGCAATCAAGCAATCGTTCTTAGAACCACTCCAGCAACGGAATGTGGGACATGTGGAGAAAGACAGCTCAGCTCATTCTTCTATGACTGTCATTGCTTCCACAGAGCTCACAGTGCTTGATTTTAACAATCAAGTTAAAATGGTGCAAAGGTATATACAGGAAAAAGATGAGGAACAAGTCCATTTCTGTAATAAAACTTTCCTATTTTAATTTAATTTTCTGGTCCAAATTTTGGATAAATTATGCTCTTAGTCTTACTGATGGGATATAGAGCTGAGTTAAACTCATCCCTAGAGAAATTATGTTTCCTAATCTCCTAAGTCACTCTAAAGAAAAATATATGGAAAATTCAGATCAGCCACTGCTGACCCCAAAATTAACCTATTCCTGCTGAAAGCAGAAATAAATCTGATCAAAAAAAGGAGACAAATCTTGGTCACTCATTGCTTCCATTGTCATGTTTGACAGAACAGGATATATTAAAAAATGTTATCAAGTCCATTTTTTATTTTAATATCCTTTTTCATTTTATGAAATGAAAAAAAATCTGACCTTGTCAAGCCAAGGCTGTTTAATTCTATTTTAGTTTACTGCTAAGATAGGAAAAATGCTGATCTTGACACCTCTTGGAAAGACATCAATAAGAAGTCGAGATCCCTCCACTTTTATTATTCCATGACCACTAGAACAACCTTGTGAAAGAAAACATTTTCACTCAGAATATGCAGTAGAAAGATGCGTGTAAATGACAAAACAGCAAGAGGTTGAAAATGCACAAGAAGTGGTGTTAGGCTGATGAGTTTGAGGACATTTGCCATTATAAGATTCATCTGACATGGAGAACTCCGTGTGACCTGAAACATTAGCAGAGCCTCAAACAAAAGTAGAACAAAGCAGGAATAGGATGACTTAGAGGAAGTTAATAATCAGATACAGTTTTGTTTTTAACAAGGTATTAGGCCAACATTTCTTGATTTCCAGTTATATTATTCTAAAAACTTCTCCCCAAAATCCCTAGGAAAAAAATCTTACCTGTGGCCTGAGCAGAACTCCAAAGGACTGTGTAAGTGTCGTGGTGGCACTGGTGGACATAAAACACTGCTCTGGGGAGCCAGGGGAGCTGGACTATGGACTCCGAGTACAGTCTAGGGCCCAGGCAAGAGGTCTGATTGCAGGGTAAAGTAACAGTTGCAGACTATGAATATGCTCTACCCAGTCCAGACCCCGTGAAGGAAAAGGTCCTGAGATAACAAGTGCTGTCCATAAAGGGCTACAGTACCCCTAAGCTGGGATACTTTGCATTCTGAGGTCTGATCCAGGAATGACAGCATTCTGAAGCAGCCTAAAATGATGGGTTTTTTAAAGACCTGTAGTGCTAAAACAAAAGTCGGAAGTACTGAAAATCTCATAGGGCTCCCAAACCAGTAGTGCCAAAGAGTTCTGTTGACACACATCAAAGTTGGTAGCAGCACACCACCTGGGCTTTTTTATTGGGCTTCACTCAAATTTCAAAATCTTCCCAAGGTTTGTCCATGACATCCATGATTTATTTGTTTCTACCTGCAGCAGCATTGTATATTTTATGTTATACGTTATGGGGAAATCCATTCAAAAGGAAAAGTTTTAAATTCCAGTGCTGAGTTTCTTTGTTTCAAATTGCCAAGAAATAAGCAAGTAGGAAAGGGAGTTATGAGTGCTGTGCCTGCTTCATGCTTTTTATGCCACTTTGATTCATGAGAGGCAAACTTCATTGTATGTTTAAAGTCTTTAAAGATATATATTATTAACAAAACCAGGATTTTTACAATCAGTGAACATTTGTTTGGTTTCCCCCTCGCCTCCTCCCTCCCCACCCAACCCCCCAGCCATCACACACAATTTTAGGAGAATATTTTGTTGGCTATAATTAAACTATGTGTGTTAATTAGGATTAGATTTTAAATTCGCTGCTTGGGAAGTAGAAAAAATACAGGATCTGAATGAGCTCAAATTGAGATGACACTTGAATTTTCACAGATGTTTCCATAATCCTAATTTCAAATTGATTGTACTTCCTGAACAGTGAGAAACCATTTTCAGTTATTTATTCAGATATGAACTACTTTTTTTCAGTGGGTAGAAAATATCCAGTCCCATAGTTAACTCCTGAAAATAAATGGATACCAAAGAAGATTTTGACTTCCAATAACTAAGTGGTTCCACAAAACCAAAGTACCAACGTCAGAAGGAAGACATCTCTAAGGATATCCAGAATCTCTGCTTCATAAAGATTACTACTCTTGTTGTTGGAGGACACAGGAGGTTGGTCCACCATGACACTATGCACCACCATATATTTACACTCCTGTGCTTATAATGGAGATCTGTAGAATCTATCATACAAAGCCAAAGCAACCTGCCTCTGCACCAGGAAAACCTAAATTATTCATCATGAAATCAAGTAGAGCCTGAGGGCTACTTTGATTTAATGGCAGCTGGCAACGGCCCCAAGGGACTAAAATAGCAGCCATTAACCCATGTGCTCCGTTGATATTTTTCCTTCTCTTTTATCACAGTCTCTAAACCAGTGTCAAAGAGAGTTGGCATCTCATTCTCTACAGGCATGGTCTCCTCTTGCCTAGCAGCTGATGGAGTCTACTGGAGGAATGATATGGCACAAGAACAGCATGAACAAATTCAGTACAATAACTTCATTCATAACAGTTCTATTAGCTGGGTAACATTGGACCCAGATTTACAAACTGGTTGCAGAAAGGGGCTTATCACTATTATTAATGTATGTCCTTCTGGTCTGGCCAAGCCTTAGAATTCTTGCTGAAGGAATTCCTGCAATTTAGAGCCCAATCCAACCTGGTTTGGGAATAGTCCTAAATGATGTAACCCATAATTTGTTCCTAGCCACATCTGTGGTACAGAATGTTCCAAAAACATCAGAAAGGATATGTCTGAGCAAGTTATTCATTTTCTTTCTAAAAATTTCTAAAAGAATTAATAACTTTTAGCAGTGAGTTGGGCTGGGCTTGTGCAGACAATTTTTGTACAAGCTTTGCTGTGCTAGTGATCTGTAATATAAAACCAAGTAAGTGAAAATTAATCTCTCTTTTCACTAAAAAAGAAATCTATTCCTTTTTTCATGTTGAAATCTTTATTCCAATCTTTTTCTCCCACTTCATCATCAATTATCCAGCAATGCTAGATCAAATGTGAGTGAATTCCATCAACTTGTGATTAAGGAACATGATATGAGAATAGCATGACTTTGACTGTCACAAGTACTTATTCTTACATGTGGCATATTTATGTTTTCATACTACACCATGAGCTTCTTTTTTTTTTGAAATTTAGGTCATGCTCCATCATTGGCTCTTGTCAGAGAGTCCCTAGTCTATGTTTATGTACCATCAGTGTAAAATCAGAATGGCATTACTTAAATTTGTAAAAAAATATATGGTACCTTTGTGCAGCATGGAGCCTTGGAACCACAGCATGTTATTCTACAAATAACATGCTGCACAAAAGTATCAACTATTGTCAAGAAGAAAGGACAGAAGGAAAATCTTGTGTGGATCAGTTGGCCCTTGAGGCAACTATTTACTTCAGAAGCAAAATCAAGGAGACCTAGTATGAGTCACAGATCAATACTGTCTTTGGATTTGCATTTGTAGAGCCAAGCATCTTAAGTCAGTTGCATCCATACTGCCTTCAAGGCAAACCAGCCCTAAATCTGTACCTGAATTGCTTGGGGAGCTTCTGCCTCTCTCCTGTCTCAGACTGGGAGGCAAAAGTAGATGCTGGGAACAGACAGAGAATTCAGCATCAAGTATGAGTCTGAACTTCAGCCCAACTGCATCCCTGCCTGTAGCAGGGCTCCAAATCAGGACCCTGTAAAGTAGGTATACACTTAGTACTAACAAGTAGCTGCCATAAAAAATAACATGGATTTGTTTTTCACAATCTCATAGCTTCTTCTTATCATTAAGAACATGAACAGCTCTTCCCAGTTTGCCTAGGAGCAATTATTCAATCTAGAATAATGAAGACAAGAAACTCTTTAGCAAATGCCATCATGCACTGTTCACCACCATCAGCAAAAATGGCACCTTTGACTCCCATACAATTGATTGAAGTTTAAGTCCATAAAAGCTGCCCTCACATCATGTTTAGTGTTACTTATTTCATTAAATGTCAGATTAACTGGTAATTAGTTCAATAGAATTACTAAATATTATTACTTCATATAAAATGGTCCATAACCTTTCTGCACATCAAAGTATGTGATTTACACCAAAATCATTACATGTCAGTGCTTCTGTGCATCAGTATAAAATCAAGATGCCATACAGTGTATTCAGCTAAAACGAAGTCCCTTCCTTGATTCCTCCTCTTCAGTTTTTCTGTGTATGCACTTCAATATTTCTGAGAATTTTAGGCTAACCGTATCTGTGGTCTGAACACTGCCTAAAATAGACATCTTCAGACGCAGTTCTAGCAGAGCAAACAGTAATAACAACAAAATACCTTTCAGTGATCTTATAATTGTAAATCTAAAGGCTCTATCCTGCCTTACACAGCCAATCTCTATTGACTGCAGTGAGAGTCACATGAAACCAAGGTCAGAATCTGGCCTACAGTTAAGGAAGTAGTGCCAGCAAACTGTTTCCACTGAAAAGTCAAAACAAGTTTATCAACTAAACAAAGTGGATTTCCTGAAAATGACAACAGGTATAGGTGTAATTTCAAGACTAACTTGAGGGTTTCATCAGTCCTCTTTTTTTTCTCTGTCTTTTGAGAAACAACTCGTTTTATCAGAAACTGCATGTATGTGCTTGTACGTGTGAACACAGAGTCACTACAAAAATGAAGTGGTTACCAATCTGAGGTTTTTCTCTTTTGCTTCCTGGCTGTGTAAGCCTTTTTTTTTTTCTTTTATTACTGTAATTATAAAATTATGGGAGGGAGTGGTATGTTGACCATCACATGTAGGATTTTTACCACAAAACTTTACCAGTAGCTTTTCACATACGTGAGTGCATATAGTTATAAATGCTCAGTAAACACAGGCACACACAGATTATAGTGCTGAGGTGTATCTGTATGTCTTTGTATGCACACACATACAGATATTGGTACAGCTGCGGTAACTGCAAATAGCCCAATGTAGTTGTACAGCTATTTGCAGTAGGTTGTATTCAGCAGTATTCCATAAACACCTGGCAAAAGCAAAGAAAAATACAAATTTTTACATACATGGGTCTGTTAGTGGTTTTATCAGAAAATGTAATCTAGTGTTTGACAGGTAAAGGCTGTAAATACTGTAAAACTGCAAAACTTTATAAAGCATTTTTAAATCTTGCAGTAAAAGATGGTCTAGACTGTGAAGTATTGGTACGACTTCTAACCTCTTCATTTACTGAACCACCTCTGAGGTTCAAAAATACTCAATTCATGTCTTAAATGACAAGTTCATATCTGTTATTACTTAACAGCAGAGTAAAATGTATACTTACACTGTAGATTAATCTAATAGATTGATACTTCAAAGGAAGGTTTTTGGTTGGTCTGTCATGTCTATGTCTGCCTGACAAACAGTTCCAGGAAGGTTATTTGTATTTCAGACATCTTACTGAGAAGTTTTTCTTGGTGTCATAACTTTCTTCTTTTAGTAAAAGTAGATTTTTTTCCCTAAAATTAACAAATCAGAAAGTTACTGACTTTCTGGAAACTGCAGTTGAAAATAATAAATCCACAAAAAAAAAACCAGTAGTTTAATTCGAAAAAAAAAAAAAGTCTGGTTTCACAGAAAAGGGAGATTTGGCAGATACTGCCCTTTTGAAGCCAAGGTAAAGTCACAGTCTAACACCTGACCTAAATATCTTGTTTACATATTAAACAAGTGTCTTGGAGGAACAAGTCTCATGATACCTTGCATAATTTCACAGACAGTGACATAATGGAAGAAACTCAACTCGAATTCTTATCATTGGCTTCCTGGAACACAAGCAAAACCACTTTTCAATTGCCAGCTCTGCTCCCTCTCCTATCCAGCCTCTGCCCCCAGTCCTTCCTTCCTCATCCACCTCCCTGTCTAAGAAAGCTGAAAAGCTTCTGCTCTCTAAGGTTGCTGGATGCACAAAGATAACTTAAGTTTTATCCCTCCGACTATGTGGCAGAACTACTCTGTCAAATCTGCTCTTTGGTTTTATCATGGAAAATCAGAGAGTGCTGAAATTTTGTATCTCCTTTTCTCTAAAGTCAGACTACGCACAAGCGTTGTAGGGTATGTGTTCATGTTTGTCAGGTGGCATCCTCTCATATTCAGAGTCCTCTTCACTTTTGGTCACAACATTGTGGGGTAATAGTTAATAAGTATGCCCCATGCACTTTTGGTTGCCTGTCTTCGGAAAGCTGAAGTCAGATTCCTTAAGTTAATCATGGCTTCCTGGAAAAATGTAGCATTAATTTTAAATTCAAATTATTGAAATGTACAACTAGTAATACATATTTCCTAATTAATAAATACTCTGTGCATGATGCATTAGTAACGCTATTAAATATTTATCTATAGATGGAGATATTGTGAATTATAATAAACTGTAAAGGGGTTCTATTAGCTCTTTTTAAAGATAAATAAAACTGAAATTGTGATCAATATAATGAATACATGATGTTAAAATTCCTCTTGCCTCACAAAACCATATCTGTTTATGTGTTTTATGAAAAAAAATCTCATAAAAATGTTAGCAATATTTAAAAACAAAATACGTTAAATAAAAATAAAATCTACTATGGAAAGTAAATTTAAATATTTAATGATATAATTAAGTCTTATTAATGTAACATTCTTTATTTTTCTAGATTAAAAATTCACAAGAATTGTCATCCTCTTTCATCTTAATCAGATGGTGTGTTTGTCATAATTATTTGTTATGTATTTTCATTAAGATTTGATGAATATTAACTTTGCAAAATAGAACAATCTTGTTCCTGAACAAATCAGCTGGAGCAACGTAAGGCCAAGTACCCTATGCCTCTGCTGCAGAACCACTGAGAAGGCAGCAGAGCGACAGCAGGATTCTCGTCGGCTTCGAGGACTTTTCCATCCAGTCCAAGGCCAGGTGGTCCTTCATGCATGAAGACGGGTATGCTAAGTTTGGGCTCTCATGTCTGATTTGCATTTCTGGTCATCTGGGTCATACTTTCAGCTATGGAAAACCGATGCAACTTCATAATTATCTCAGTTCAGACACAAAGTCTCTCCTCAGTCATCCTCTCCTGTTGCTGCCTCTCCCTTTGAGCCTCTTCAGAGCCCAGCTCACCATCAAGCCTCTAGTTACAGCTCCAACAAGCGCAGAGCAGGTTTGGAGGAAGCTACATGAGAACTTCAAAAATGCTTAAGGCCTAACTTGCCCCTGCTTTCCAAGTCTGCTAAGCATTACTCCTCTGGAAAATGATTACATACAGGTAGCATCCAGCCCTTAGCTGGGCACACCGCCCACGCAGTAGTGGGGATGCCCACAGTCAGCAGAGGCAGTGAAAAATGAGATCCTTTCTCCTGAGGGCTCTATTTATCTTCTGGGTCTCCTGTCTTACACCATTCACATCATTGGGACCACATGTCCAGTAACACACAACTCAACATAGGAAGTGAATTGGTGGCCTTTTATGTTATTTCAATATGTTATTTTAAGATAGTTCTGGAATATTTACAGATCTGCACACAAGCTTGTTACTTACTTTAGCAAAGTCACTGTAATATCACCCCATGACTGTTAACATGCATCTCTAACACAATATAAAAACACTTTGAGATGAATAAAGAGAAAGATAAAATATTATTAAAGACTGGGAATATAGACAGCAAGTCCTACATTCCACCAATACTGTATACACAAAACTGTGGCATCAGATAATTTTTAAAGACTTGATTTTGTCTCCTTTTTAATTATGAAGAATAAAATAAAATTGAGTGACTGAAAGGAATAAATAGATAATGAAGTATCAGGAATTTTTTATATAGAAGCTCCTTATTAAAATTACTGTTTCCTTCAACAGCTTAATTTAATTTCTCTTCAGCAGGTTTTTACTTGTTCTGCTCCTACTAATGTACAAGTATCAGATGTGTTAATATGACACCTCATGGGTCACACCCTGAGCTTGAAGAACCACTTTAACCTCTTCATTGCCCTGTGGACATAGCTTGCATCTCCTCCCATGGGGCCACTCGCCCTGACCTACAGAGGTGTGACTTGCTGTAAAAGGATGCATCAGCTGAAAGGAGGCATCAGGGTTTATCTGTCTTCTTTACCCTCTGCACCACTCCATCAGATACTTCTTCACTGCTCTGACTGCCGCTCAAGCAAGGGAGGTGATCACAGGCCAAAACTACAGCATGACTTTATTATCTGTTGCCATTAATTTGTGTGTTGTACACTGAAGTTAGTGGAGATTAGATATTGCACAAGAACTTGTTTAAGACAGAGAAAATGCTCATTTCCCCTGCAACAAATCTCTCTCCAATAGGCACATTAACTATGAAAGTATTCATAATATTTTCTTGAACTCACTAAGTACAGAAATTATCTATATCCTAGAGAAAGAGCCAATTAGCTGAGGTCTTGTTTTATAGTATGATTAGGGCTGGAAACAAGTTTTATCTGACAAGTTGAAAAACACAGAGGCAGAGGCAATAAGGAGTCAGAGGTATGACGGGAGTCACAGAGGGAACAGCTACTAGAAAGCACAGGCAAGGAGTGAACAGCAGTCAGGAAGCAGGTCGGGGACAGGATCAGAGGCAGCGGAGCTAGGGAGGAGAGGGATGCTTGTGTAAATTTTTCAAATTATCCACACAAACTCACACTGTAGCTGAGTCACAGGACAAAGGGAAGCTATGATTTCCAGGTAAACTTTCGAAGAAAACAGTAATACTCTTGTTATCTGAATAGTCACTTTATGATAAAAATATCTTCACTAGCCACACTCCAGTGGTCAGTTATAAAATTTGCATACTATATAGGCATCTGTGAGCAGAGAAAATAAACTGCCCGGCTTTGTTTACCTTTACATTCATTTGGAGACATCTTTCCACTGTCTACTGTTTAGAGCAAGCAGGTAAGGGTCGAGGGACTAGAAATCAACTTCCAGTTTGAGCTACTGGCTCACTATGTGACCTGGAACAATAAAAGAGGGTGGCAAAATCCCCTCACTTCCCCAGCATTACCTTTTCGTGCCTCTGTGCCCCTTGATGTTTAATAGGAACAGAAAGCATTTGGTGGGATGCTCTCAGATCAAGAAGCAAAATATGCTTGAACTATGCAAGGTTAATTGTCTTTCTGTCTATTATATGTAGGTGCAACAACTCCACGGGCAGGTTTGAGCATTTTCTGAACTAGGTTCAGAAACAGTCTTTTGACTCAGTAGACCTCTGAAGGTAAAAGCTGGTAATTTCATGTGGACAGAGCATGCATCTGCCAAGGGTGGGACCACAGATCTCCCTGTAGTTGTTGAATTTCAGCAGTATTTGCCTTTTCCATTTCACTTTCCCTTTGAAAATTTGGAGGTTTTATTAACATAAAAAAGCCTGAGGAAATTTTGTGGGTTGTATTTTAGGGAGAATTCTGACACAAGATATGGATCTTTTCCAGCAGTTAACGCCTTCTCAGAGTCTGTTGAGACAGCTGAACAAAAGAGGCAAACCTCACAATGGCTAAATCCCTTACAATCACTTTAACCCAAAACTAAAATAGTAAAACAGATCTATAGGCAACTAAATGCTTGTGATCCTGTGGACTTCAGTTAAGGAGTCCTTGCATTTTAACCAAACCTTTACTCTCAGGCAAACATGTCAAATCCCCAATGTATTGCTTTAAGTCTTCAGTAGAATTGGTGGAAGGGACTTTTTTATGCTCCAGTCAGCTACAAAGACAGTGGAAGAATGAGTTGTGGAGCACAATCACACTGAGCATCCATTCCTTGACTTTCCTGCTCTGAAGACATAAGGGATAGAGGGAGAGAAGAAGACAGCCTATTTTTCAGGGATATAAGCTTTTTCTTATACTTGCTTTGTTGATTTAACCTTCCCGTTCTGAAACAAACATAGCCTGGAACTGTAAGTCATCCCGTATTTAGAGCAAATCTGGTGCTGCCTCTGAAGATTTACCACGAAATTTTGTTTATAAGGAAGAGATTTTAAGGGTTTGTAAGGGGAGATTAGGAAGAGACCTCTCCGTTTTTTCTTCCTCCTAGTGCACCAATTGTGTAAAGAGCATTTACATTTTCCTTTGGCTTTCATCCTTAAAAGAAAACTGAAAAATAAGGCAGAAATTAGGCTGGCTATTCCTACGGGTTGTTTAGCAATACTGTCCAGTAGCAGAAGAGGAATACACCACACCTTCCATTTTCACAGTGTAAGTGGGAACACCGAGGAAATGTCTCCTGGAGGTTTTTTAGTATTGCAGCTCCAATGTACCTCCAACAAGGCAACAAGATACAATCTAATCTACAGTGAACGATCAGTGAGGTAATTAAAGAAAAAGACTAAAAGAGAGTAACACAAGTATATTCCCAGGCTTTTGATGTTGTCTTTGGTGGGTATTATTCTCCCTTTGACACCTCTTAGATTCCCCATTAACAATAAAAGAAGCCATGCCCATCCACTAGTTACTAATAAAGTCCATTACATGATTATATTTCAGAGATAAATGTTATTGATTAAAGGTACGGAAGAAACAATAATCACATTTTAGCTGAATCGTTTTCCACTTCATCTGTAATTTTATTATCACTTCACCAAAAGGCAACAAAGATGCTTAAGTTAATGAAAAGCTTAAGGTGTATCAAGCAAATTAATAAGAAAGAGAATTCCAAGGAGAACAATGCCTTTATTGAGGTGCAAAATGGCAGAGTCACAAAATTACTTAATTGCTACAGCCAGCTCAGTTTCCAGTGTCAGTAGCAGTGAAGGAGTTAATACTTGGGTGTTAATCAGACAGAGAATTTCTTTGTGACATAAAGTGCTTGTAGATAAGAAGTAATATGCCTTGTTTTACAGGTTTTCTGTAGCTGGGTCAGGGTCCCTTGCTGCACAGCATATATTGAGAAAGACAGATACACAGAACAGAGGTAATAGCTTTCCATGTCACAGCAATATAAACTAGACAGTTTTTATAAACTGGAAACATGGCTTTAATAGTAGTTCTATACAAGAAATATCTCTGTGAAAATAGTAAGATAGATGGGAATTTTTTTTCCTCGTCCTAACCAGAGGTAAAAAGGAAAGCCAAGCAACCCACATAAATCTATTCTCAAGCCTCACGGGAAACCCCATAGGTGAATTATGAGTCATAATAAGAATTATTTGTTGTACTACTGTATGCAATCAATCAGCAATTCAGACGTAGAAGATTTTTACCCTCTGTCTCTATCAGATAAACCCTATAACCCTTTCAGAGGACTTTAAACCAGATGTAAATTGATGTGAAGCATGAGCAACTCCCAATACAGTCACATTCAGAGTGACACTTCCCCTCCTTTGGGGGTTCTCAAACTTCTTTCATTCAGAATATCAAAGCTACCAAAACAGAATATATGAAAAAAAAAAAAAAAAAGGCTTATCTTCAGATGCTCCAAGCTGCACAGTCTGATGGTTCCTGGACAGGTGGAAAATCCTGACAGAGGAATGAGAAGAATCTGGGGGCTTATGAGAGATGTGATGTCCTAGAAAATAGTGGATGGCAAAGTTTTTCAAGGAAGTGCTGCTGAGAAGAGAAGATACTGGCATATGCGTGTACTTATCTCTCCTGAAGCCACACAGGCTTTCAAATGAAACATGAAGTGGAGGAAATATTCTACAGAGTGAATAGAGGAGTAAAAGTGAAAATGCAGAAATCATAAGGAAATTCTCACTTTTTCCTCTATCTCTTGCTTGTTACAGAGTGTCACAGATACTAACAGTCAAATATTATAGATGTTTTTATGCAATGCTCCAGAACACCAAAGTTGAGACTCTGTAACTCCTCATCAAGGACAGCATATTAGACAACAGCATCTCTGCTACTACACATCAATTTATATTTTCCCTCTGAAAACCCTAGCCCAACATTTGTCATGATCTTCTACAGCACAGAGGAAGACACGGAATACACTGAAAAAGCAAGAGATTCCATGAACGACAAAAGCCATTAGGTTAGGTTCTTTATGGGTTTGGTTTTGAGATTATCTAAACAAAAAGTGTCCTAAACAGAGGGAGTAATAAGACTGCTATCCAGGCTCTGATTCATACTATTGAGATCTCTGCATTTTGGGTAAATGTGTGTGAAAAGTGTAAAAGGACTCTGGACCACAGACACAATATCCTCTACATATCACCCAGAGAAGCCCAGTTAACCACAGTAGCAATCTCATGAAGAACCCTCCCCAGTTCATCCCCAAGGGCAACTTCATAGCCCACAAATTCCACAACCGTCTGATCACATTTACATTTTTCCAGCTTGGCAAACAGGTTATTATGGTGGAGGCATTTGAGGACAAGTTGAACATGCCAACTGTGTTGTTTCTGGGTTCCCAAAATAAATGTGGGTGTCATCCAGACATGCTGCTACATCCTAGTCTAACATCTTCCTCTCAAAGTTGTAAATAAAATGCTGGAATGCTGCTAGAGCATTAGAATGGCAAGGAACAGGACAGGATTTACCAGTACCAACTGCAGAAAGTGTTGTGCTCTCAGCGCCCTGTCAGATGAGTTTATGCTCCCTGAAAAGGCATGTTTGTTCAAGAGCTTTAAATAGTTAATTAATAATATGCAGAGGCTATTAACTCTCAACTGTAGTTAAAGCAGGGCTCAGTCACCTACAATAAGTTTCAAGAGGCCAGAACTTTATTTGACAAAGTCATGGTCATCCACTGAAGGCATCAAAATGGGAATTCCTTGGCAATCCTTTAAATGAGGTAGTCCCATGTACCCCCAGCTTCTGGTTCAGATAGAAAATATCTTCTAGAGCCAAATAAATCACTGCTTCAGATCAGTGGTTAACAGGTGGAGCATGGTATCTGCACTCTCCTATTACACGTATCAGAAAGACTTTAGTATTTCACAGACAGTCTCGTCAGCTTGTGGTTCCAGTGTCAGGCACCAGCAATTACATAAAACTTCCAGTTTGTTGTGTCCTATTATGAGGGAATCCAAGTCTCTCAAATACAATAATCAAAAGAAATGCAACAGCAATATTCTGAACTGAATCAGATTCTGTGGAAAGAGCTGTAGATGAACCCAGAATTGCTGGGCATGATGGGGCAATATGCAGAATGTATCAATTCAAACAGAAGTGATTTACTATGGCTTTGAATAGTGAATCATGAAACACAGGTCATAACATTAATAGGCATTAGCAGAATAGACAGCTATCAGTTGACTCTAGTATCACACTTTAACTGAGAACAAAACAGTTTATGCTGTCTTAGAAATCCATAATTCAATCTATATTCAAAAAATTCCTGGATATCCTTTATTGGATGCAGAGGAAAAAAGAAGGGCAAAGGATAAGGAAAAGACTGAAGTACTTAATG
Organism: Manacus candei; assembly: GCF_025592945.1. Classification (NCBI taxonomy): domain Eukaryota; kingdom Metazoa; phylum Chordata; class Aves; order Passeriformes; family Pipridae; genus Manacus; species Manacus candei. The sequence continues at coordinate 2,876,572 of NW_026138120.1, forward strand.
CCTTCTTTGCCTCAGTTTTTAACCATAAGACCAGTTGTTCTCTGGGTTCCCCACCCCCACTGAACTGGAAGATAGGAACAGGGAGAAGAATGAAGCTCCCATAATCCCAGGGAAAATGGTCAGTGACCTGCCACACCATTTAGACACCGACAAATCTATGGGCATGGATGGGCTTCACCCAAGGGTACTGAGGCAGTTGGCAGAATTGCTCACCAAGCCACTTTCCATCACTGCTCGGCAGCCCTGGATCACCAGGGAGGTCCCAGTTGACCGGAGGTTAACAAATCTACACCCATCTACAAGAAGTGCAGGAAGGAGGATCCAGGGAGCCACACACCTGTCAGTCTGATCTCAGTGCCAGGGAAGGTTAAGGAGCAGATCATCTTGAGCGCCATCACACAGCACATACAGGGCAACCAGGGCATCAGGCCCAGTCAGCAGGGGTTTGTGAGAGGCAGGTCTTGCTTGACTAACCTGATCTCCTTCTACTACAAGGTGACTCAGTAGATGAGGGAAAACCTGTGGATATTTACCTGAACTAGTAAAGCCTTTGATACCATTTCCCAAACCATTCTCCTGGAGAAAATGGCTGTTAATGGCTTGGACAGATGTAGATTTTGCTGGGTAAAAAACTGCCTGGATGGCCAGGTCCAGAGAATGGTGGTGAATAGAGTTACATCCAGCTAGCAGTGGTGTTCTCCAGGGTTTAATGTTGGGGCCAGCCCTGTTTAATATCTTTATCAATGATCTGAACAAGGGAATTGAGTGAAGCCTCAGTCAGTCCACAGATGACACCAAGCTGGGCAGGAGTGTTGATCTGCTGGAGGGTATGCAGAGTGACCTGGACAGGCTGGATCAATGGACCAGTGGTATGAGGTTCAACATGATCAAGTGCCATGTCCTGCACTTCAGCCACAGCCCCATGCAGTGCTACAGGCTGGGGGAAGAGTGGCTGGAAAGTGGCCTGACAGAAAAGGACCTAGGGGTGTTGGTTGACAGCCAGCTGAACACGAGCCAGCCTTGTGCCCAGTTGGACCAGAAGGTCAACGGCATCCTGCTTTGTACCAGCAATAATAGGGCCAGCAGGGCTAGGTCAGTGATTGTCCCACTGTAGTCCGCACTGATGAGGTGGTACCTCGAATCCTGTTTGGTTCTGTGCCTGTCACTACAAGAAAGACATTGAAGTGCTGGAGCATGTCTGTGGTAGGACGATGAGTCTGGTGAAGGGTCTGGACTGCAAGGCTTATGACGAGCAGCTGAGGGAGGTGGTGGGGTTTAGCCTGGAGAAAATGAGGAATGAGGGAACCATATTGCTTTCTACAACTACTCAAAAGGAGGTTGTAGTGAGGTGGGAGTCAGCCTTTTCTCCGGGTAACAAGCAATAATGGAAGAGGAAATGGCCTTAAATTGGGCCAGGGGAGGTTTCCTTCACTGAAAGGGTGGTGGCATTGGAACAATCTGCACAGGAAAGCAGTTGAGCCACAATCCCTGGAGATATTTAAAAGACATGAAGATGTGGAACTTAAGGACATGGTTTGGTGGTGGACTTGGCAGTACTGGGTTAATGATTAAAGGTCTTTTCCAACCTTAATGATTCTAAGATTCTACATTTAGTTTTGCCATCATCCAAGTCTAGGTGCTTGATCAGGGTAAGGTTTGTAAAACAAAGAATCATCACCAAATTGTACCTTGATTGAAAATAACCTCTTATAGCAGCATTGGTTGCCATCGGTCGATCACACATTTTTTGCAATAGGATCTACAAGGGTTCACTGTTTACCCAGTGGGTGGCACTCCATTAGTAGTCAGGCAAGTTAGGGAGCCAATGTACCAGTCAAAAATGACAGTAGTCCTCTTTCAGACAACTGACTGCAACTACCAATGCAATTACACCAGCTTGCATCATATTTGCAGAACAACATAAATTTTAACAGAAGAAGGAGATTTATTTAAACAAAATGTAAAACAAAACAAGACAAACAAAAAAAAGCATACTGAAGATGAGCAAATTCACTATTATTCGTGCATTTTATACCCTTCTCCTGCTTTCCCATTCCTAGATGTCCTGGTCTCAGAATATGGCCCTTAATCTGAAAAAGCTACAAAAATTTCACTTTATTTCAGAACTCCCAGCATCTGAAGACTAGCAAAAATGAAGACACAAAGTCATAATGATACCCTGAGATAAACCAGTAGACAAGTCAGTATGGAAAATGAACAGTGAGGTGAGGTTACAGTTCCCACAGATGGACCCTCTGTGGATTATAGACAACAGTCTTCCCCCAAGCTTGCACATATTGAACCCCAAGCAAAAATTTCCCTTCACCAGTTTTCCGCACCACCACCTTCTTAATCACCTCTGCAAACACAGGTTCAAATGAAGGTCATTTGAGGCACTGGTAACCACTTACAAAACAGAGGCTACCACTAGCTTCCTTTGATATATGCAAGCCCTGCTGGAAAAGAAGCCCAAAGTTGTGGTACCTGTTGGTCCCTCAGTGCAGCATCATTTTTTTGACTCACTGCATTTTCATTTCCACTGCCTCACAATCACAGAAACAAGCCATGTCCCTTCTCTCCATGTCTGCTCTCCAAGTTACCCTTGGGAAGGCCACATTTGCTGGGGAGTATTGCAGGCTCCATCACGGTACCAGTTTTGGCCAGGGCCTACCACTGTACAGCTCCACTTCCTAAACAGCTTGATGTCTCTGCTTTCACTTACATTTTGCTCTTTTCTCTCCTACACCTTTAGCAATGCCCTATTTGGGGCCCAAAGTGAGAAATTGTTCTGAAGAAAAATGCCCATTCTTGCATGCAGAGCTGCCCCTGCATGTGAATGGTCAGGCCAAACAGTGAGCACATGGCTATTTAGCTTTTCATGGAACACAGAGACTGGCAATTATTATATCCAACCCATTGTTTCAGCAATACCTAAATTAGTAGTTAGATTAGGTGGGAAATACACCCTAAATCCTGAGCCAAACAGTGATTCTGACTCCCAGATAACACAACTCCACGTTTCTAACAAAAAATACCAAGAAGAGGACAATGCTGAAGCTCATTCCCTGTAAATTTTGTCATACAGTAGCAGCCATAAAGTATGGCATTCTTCTTACCAACCTTGGCTGAATTTAGGGACGTAAATTAAAGATGAAATGTTTCACTTTTCAGTCAAAAGCCCAATCTACTCTGAAGCAATGTATTTTTATTAAAAAGCTGAAAATCAGATTCCCCCTTTTTTGAGGGCATTCTGACTAGGCTGACCTGTGGTGCCGTATTACTCCGTAAACATACTTATAAATATTCTGTTTCCTCTCCATTACCACCTCTTCCTTACTCTTGGGACTAAAAGATCTTTCCCTGACATTTTAAAGCATTAAAACAGCTCGAGGGGTAAAGAAAACATTTTTCATGTAATCTTTGAAAAGTTTAGTTGTCAAGGAGACCAAGACCTTAGCGACCAGGTATGGAGGCCTACTCAGCACACTAACATGCTTGTGAAAGAAGGTGCAAGGATGCCAGTATACCTGGAGGCAAACATGCTTAGTGTTTCAAGAGTGTCTTGCTTCCTGACATACCTTTTATTACACAACTAAACAGTGACTCAGATTTTGTTCTCTTTGCATAGTATCATACAGTAAGCAAAAACATGGTTAAAGGACCTTACTTGGATGATATATTGCCTTAATAAATCACTGAATTGAGGTATGCTCTAGAAATATCACTCACAGATTGACACTTTCCAAGGAAGAACAGGTCTGAGAGCATATTTGATATAATTGCAGAATAAATGACAGTCAATAAGTAACAGTCAATTAGGAAAGGTGCTTTCCTAACTCCAGGCAGAAGGGACACTATGAAATGAATCTGTCTGATACTACTTCTGTTGCCAGGAAAGGGACATGTCACACAATGCCCAGGCTGAGACAGAGAGAGACAGATGCTTGGCATTTTCAATTTGTACAAAAGTAAAGTTTTAAGTCTGTCCATAGTCTGTTTACTAGCACTGGGACCTAGAGAAGTGGATAGCCATTCATAGGCGACAGTGCTTTCATAAGATTAACTACTAAACCAAAATTTTTGTAAATTACAAAAGTATATGAAAATAGAAGCATTTGAAGTGTGAAAGAGACATGGATTCACCTCAAATACACTTAAAATTGAATAAAATACAATAAATAGCAAATATAATTAAAAAGTATTTTTCATAAAATGCATTGCTAAACATGTGCAAGGCACATTGGTATAAATCTCAGGAATCCCTAGACATCAGTGTCAGAACCAGAGTTAGGGAACATCTTTGTCAATGATCTGGAGAATGCAGTGTTTGGATAGTACCAAGGCCTTTTTCAGATAGTCAAATGCCACACTGTGACTATAAGGAACTTCAAAAGCCAACCGAGTGAGTGTGCACAACACTCAGGGGCACATGATCTTCCATGTGGATCACAGCGAAGTCCACCATAAGGAGAAGAATAACCTAAACTTTGCTCACCTGATGCTGTATTAAGAACAGTTTCCATTCATGGAAACACTAATGGAGTCATCAATAACAGCTCTTTGCAATTCTGAGTTAAGTTTGCAACACCGATGTAGTGGGTTTCTCTGGCTGGGTTTTGGTAGAGGGTGGGGCTACAGGGGTGGCTTCTGTTAGAAGCTACTAGAAGCTTCCCCTGTCCCATGGAGCCAATGACAGCTGGCTCCAGGATGGACTTCCTGCTGCTGGCCAAGGCCAAGCCAATCAGGAGCAATAGTAATGCCTCTGTGATAATATATTTAAGAACAGAAGGTTGTGGCGCAAAAGGAATTCCAGACACACCCTGCAGTAGGTTTTTCCCAGCTAGGACTTATGGCCCCTGTGGGGGACCCACACCAGTACAGCTCATTCATGAAGGACTGCACCCCATAGAGGAGTGATCCACGGGACAGCAGTTTAGGAAGAACTGCTGCCTGAGGGATGGACTCATGCCAGAGAGGTCCATCAAGGACTGTCTCCCGTGGGAGGGACCCCATGGGAGCAGGGGAAGGACTCCTCTCCCTGAGCAGCAGCAGCAGAAACAACAACTGACCATAACCCCCATTCCCTGTCTCCCTGCAGTGCTGGGGGGGGAGGAGAGAAAACATGGAAGGAAGGAGGGGTGGGGGGAAGGTGTTTTTTAGACTGTTTTATTTCTCACTCTTTGGCTCTTATCCTGTTAGTAATAAATTTAAGTACTATCCCCACTTTGAGTCTGTTTGCCTGTGAAGGTAATCAGTCATTGACCTCTCCCAGCTCTTATCTCTACTCATGGATCCTTAGCTGTTTTTTTTTCTCTCCTCTGTCCAGTTGCAGAGGGAGAGTGAGAGAGTGGCTTTAGTGGGTACCTGGCATCCAGCCAGGGTCAACCCACTACAACCAGTCATGAAATGTTGGGTGTCATTAGGAAAGACAGTCAGAACAGAACAAAGAAAATAATTTTGCCACTAGGGACACCTTGCTCCACCCATATTTTAAATGTCTGCAGTTTTGGTCTGTGCATCTCAAGACAGAACAGAGCAGTAGACAGACTAGAATTAGAAACAAAACACAGAGAGCAACTAAGGTGATAGAGGGGGTGTACCAATATATTTACAAAGAACAAAGAGAATAAGGAATCTATATATGGTAGAAAAATTACAAACTCTTAAACACCATAGTGCCATGGGCTACTTGAAATACTGTTGTTTTTTTTTTTCTTGCTTACTTAATGCATTTCTTCTTAGGAAGTCCAAATGTGTTTTCCAACATCTTGGTCCATTGTTCAGGGATCTAGCTTTAAGTGTATTTTAAAGATAAAAAAATTGCAGACTGCAGGAATTTGCTACTCTGCATGAGTGCTAATAAAATGCCTACCTAGCAACAAATTCTTGTTTGAATAAAATCTCTTTCCTACATATGCCATAGTCTTGCAACCAGCATGCTTGTCACATCATGCCCAGTAGCAGTGGCCTGGAATAAATATAAGGAAAACTTTGATATAGCAAAGAACACAACCACCAACACTGGTGTATGTGTCATTAAAACAGACATTACCAGGAAGAGGAAAGGCATATGGTGAGTAAGTTTAACTCATGGTACAATAAAGAGAGAATAGCTGCTTCTAATGTGAGGAAAGAGCATTTCTAAGCTGAAAAGATTTTTAGGGTTACTTGGATCCACCAAAGTACGTTGAAAAACCACAGTCTGAATTATCAGTCTTCTTATCAGCTCCACTCCTCTAATACCTCCTAGTTATTTAATATTTGTACACCAATACCTACATCTCAGCTTTCCAAGAGGCAGTTCTCATGTTACAGATTTGAAATAATGGCAGATAACAGACTTGTCCACATTCTGTTTAAGAATCCCATTTTCAAAAGCATTGAGTTAGCTTGCAATTGTTTTGATTTTCCTTTTATTTCAAGTACTTTTAACTACTGCCTTTCATTCACAGCTTTAGGGGATCAGCTAAAACAGGTCTAGCTCCATGAACTGTCTTGTGGGACAACTTTTCCCAAGGAAGAGGTGGTTGAATCTTGATTTTTCATTTGTTTGTTTGTTTGTTTTGTTGTTGTTTTTTACTCATTTGTGAACTGGTTTTCATATCAGCAGTGAGAGAGGAAGGGCAAAACAAGGTTAAATGATAATAGAGAACTATTTTTCACAATAAATGCATTACATCTTTGTTAAATAACATAGAAGTTGTTCAAGCCAAGCTCAGTAGCACTGTGTGGTCAGTCAAAGAATTTCTCAGTGGAAATCCCAGGTTTATATTTTTTAAAAACTCATGAACTCGTGCTTCTTTCCCCTCCATCACTGTATTTACCAAGTGCATTTTACTCAAAAAATGAACACACTCACAAGTTTCAACAATTTCCTCTAAAAATTAAAAATCTCACACACACAACCTATTTTTATGAATAGTCGATGCTTTCATGCAATTCCCTCTCTCTCTCACCTCCTGTCCAGTGAGCAGTCCAGCAGAGATCACTTTGACTAATACCCTCATTTTGCATTGAAACGAGTATGCTTTAAAAAAAAAAAAAAAAGATTACATTTATGGTTTTTATACTAGTTCATCATTATTTTACCATAACAGCAAACTGAGAAAAAAGCCAGCTAACATTTAAAGTTCTGGGTTAAGGAGTAAGCCTACAAAACGCACACAAACAGAGCCACTTTTTTCCTCACTGAGTTGACATGACTTCGAGTAGCACATGAGTAGCAGTGAAGAAGGACAGGGCATATACAGGTTTTTCACAATAAAGAATAGGACCTTACTATAATTGACAGTCCCAATCTTCTTGTAAGGATAAAAAATGACATTTCAATCCCATCTCTGTTTAATTTTCCTCTCCATTTGGAGGACTAAATGTGATATTGTTTTTTGATCTTTACTAATTATTCTCCTTTTTTTTCCTAACCCCAAATCAATTGAAGCATCATAGCAGTTTTCAAATTAATTATTAGATTTTTTTCCCCTGACTCATTTCAGACACTTTTATTAGAAAAGTGATTGATATATTAACACCATTAATTACTTATTTGACCCATTAATTTTGTCTATCTGCACAGACCTAATTGAAACAGCCTACACTGATTCTAGGATCTCATTTTACCAATCAAAAATTAATTTTTGGATATTCTTGACTGCTGAGTCTGTGTGATGGTGAAAAACACTGTTCCCACCTCACACATCTGTTTAATATTCCCACTCCTCTTTCTCAGTCCCAAAAAGACCTTCAGACTCTGCCCCTGAAAGATTCCTATGAGCTTCGTTCTCTTCTCTCAGTAAACAAGACTATCTCAATAGGCCTCCATAAACGACAGTTCCTGTTCATTTGACATAATTTGCCATTCCACTATCAAGTTAAATTTCTTCAATAGACTCTTAATTATTCTAAACCCATTATCTAATGCTATTATAAATGTTTAAATAATACTTGATATAGTTCTGGTCCCACTGAAGTTAATGGGAATATTGCTGTTGCCTTAATTAAGATCAAGATAAAATTTATATTGTTTAATTTGTCACATATTACTGTTGGGTAAAAACAACCTAGTTAGTATTCAGAGGTACTAAACAGACCCAGCTCCCAGACTAGAACTGGCAGGGCCTCAACACTTTTCAGGAGAAGTCTGGGAGCCTGTGCTGCACAGTGGGCGAGTAGAGAAGGGAGCAGTCACAGGGTCGTGCACTCTGCTGCATATCAGCAGCCCCAGAAGGCTTCCCACGCTCTGGGATGCTCACAGCCTTTAAATGGAGCACTTGAGTCAGGATTCGTCAAAAGGACAGGAAAAGCAGAGAAGTGAGAAAACGGAGAAAAGCCTTCCCCAATGTGAGAACAAACCAGAGACATTTTTCCAAATTATTTGATTAAAAATCTGGACAATTTTAAGTAAAGCATTTTAAAAAATCTTTGGCAAAAGATATTGTGTGCATTGATCAGATCTAGTTCAAAAAGAAATACATCTTTTAAAACAGAAACTAAATATTACTAATACGAAGATTTTTTTTTTTTTGCTGGTGATCATTTAGTTTCATTAAAATTTAGAAAATAAATTGCAAGCTTTTTTCAGACTGCCAGCAAAAGCCATGGTTATTCTTAGAGACTAGTTTTTTAGAAAAAAATGGACAGATAAACTAGAATTTTGATTTACTTACACTTTTTAATGTTTCCTACAGTCTAATATAATATTCTGTTCTCTCATACAATACTAACTTTAGAAGAAAAAAACTAAGAAGCAGGTTAATTTGTGACATCTTTGTTATGTTCACGGCCAACATGCGATCACGCTTACATTATAAAATCTCACAGTGCATTACTTCCAGACTTCCGTGAAGGTGCCTCCCCAGAGGGTCTGGCTTACCAGAGTGACATGTTCCACAGAGACATCCAAAATTCTGCCGAGACCTCAGTTCTGTTCCTCTCACTGGGAAAGTCCCCCAGACACTTCCACATTTCTTTACAGATGTATTCATCCAGTAGGCTGCTGCCTTCTAGGACTATAATCAATAAAGGCTGCCCAGGGGCAGCCTCCCTCCTGTTTTGGGGAGAGAAAGAGAAAAGCAACATGTAACACACAGCTGCTGCTTCAGAAGGCAGAGGGGCAGAGGAGGCTATTGAAAGGAATGACAGCCCCAACAGCCCAAAGAGATGGGCATTTATGTCCAACTCCTCTCCATTTCACCCTGTCCTCTTCTCATTGTTTGTAACCTGTTTCTAACCCTTTCATCTCCTACCAACCTGAAAGAAAGATGAGCCTCAGCTTCTTCCCGGGAGCCAAGTAGATAGGGTATTGAAACACTGAACGCAAGGTCCCTTATCACTGCAGCATGTCTGGATATGAGGAGCACAGCAGCAAATTCTGAAATGCAGGAAGAAAGGTCATAGGTGATTTAATTTTAAACTATATATGCAAACAGAAAGAACAGAGTTCCCCAGTGGGCTCATTTGCTGGGATTTCAACATGTATCTAGAACTGCTAGGTTGGAGCCCTGAAAATGACTTTCTGGCTATTAGAGTTGAGAATCCTAACAAAATCCTTAAGTACTCTTGATTTTTTTTTTTTTTTTAATTTTTTTTAATTTTTTTTAAATTAAGATCCTGATTTATCCAGTCCTTCACCTCCTCATGAGTCTTCACACCTTGTCTTGCTGTCTCTTTCTAGATTGCTAGAAAGCATCTGGCCAGTGAACAGTATCTGTTCAGTGAATTCAGAAGTAAGGTTGCTTTGTCACAGAGCTGAGACATATGACATCCTATAACTGGAGGCATTAAGAGGCTGGTTTCTGTCTCCTTTTCATCGATTCACAGTATCCCACAATGCAAAGAAAACCATCTAGAATCCTACCCTGAATCACTGAGGAACTTGCTTGGAAGCTGTCCCAGAGCTCCCACATGACAAGGTTGGCTTTTTTTTCTGCCCCTTGTTCAAGACAAATGCTAAATGTCTTCAAATGGATCCCTAGAAATAGATTTCAGTATTTCAGACCAGTAACAGATTTCTGAATTATTAGTAGGATCTTGTAGTCTTAACTTCCTGTACGACCCCAGAGATAGAAGCTCATTCTGCAGTTCAGGCCTTCACTTCAAATTTGAGTTCCCATTTGTGGGTTTTGTGGTTGTTTTTTTTTTTTTAACTGGGGTTAAAAAAAAACTGGTTTTAACTGGAGTTCTGCTACACTGAGCCGGCCCATGACCTTCTATTCTGCTATAAGGTATACTCAGTAATTAACACTTCCTGCCCAAATCAATCTACTACTACAGTTGCTTACATTCGTCCTAAACATAAGTGTAGAAAACAAACCAATGAGTCTGTGTCCCTTTGCTAGACGACTGTGGTCTTTGACAGTGACCAGTGACAATGCTATGTTTTCAACATCTTCCTAATCTTATGGTTCTATAACTCTTCTCTAGCCTGGTATTTATTTGTATCAGAAGAGAATAGCAAATACATACTGCAAAGTGCCTACTACAAAGCAGTACTTATATATAAAAGCAATTTCAGGCATTTATAATACTTATTGTAGGTCATCAAATATATTCCCTGCTGAGAAAGATCATCTTTGCTGTTCTTATGCTCTTCTTCTGCTTGTTTCATCTTCCGCAAAGAGAAACACCCTTATCTGTTCATACCCACTCTAACACAAACTGTAATCTTCAGCTTTTATCTGTATTGTTCTTGGGGAAAAATACATCATTCCACATGAGTAGAGACAAATCTGAGTAAAATACATTGCAAATTCATTAATTTACAATAGTACAGCTCTTAAACATGTTTTGGGCAGGTTTCAAATCTCTACATTGTTTGTCAGAGCCATAAACAATGTATAGTGTTACAAAAAGTTTGATATGGAACAGGGTTTTAATTTATTTCTTTAAAAAGAAGCACATAAACAGGTATGTTCTTATTGTTGTCAATTTTCTGTCATGACACTTTAAGGAAAGCTCTGAGTAAAGCAAGACCAGACTAAAAGATAGCACTGCTTAGGCTCTTCAACTGCAAATGAGCATCCACAAAGCTCACATGCCTTGAAGCTACAAAAGATTATCCTTTATTCTTCATCTCTCTTTGCCCTTTGGAAATGCTAACCTACTCTCTATAAAAACTGTGCATATCCTGCCTGGTGAAAACCATCACCAAACACCTCCAAACAGTTTTCCTATGTGCTAATTTGCTTCTTGGTGGTAGCTATTTTTAAATGCTATTGTATTACACTTCCACAGTTTTGTTCATATGTAGGATCAGATTTTGCATTCAAATATTCAGCTCAAGAAAAAAAGAGATCAAAAAATGCATCTGTTCTATGCATATTGATCTCAACCGCCACTTCCTGACTCTTAAACTGAGAGCTAAACCCATCTATCAATGATGTTAACTCAGGTTGCTATAAGCTCAGTTGCTTGTCATCAGCCCAAATAGACAGCTGGGTGTCTTGGGATGGAGGGATGTGCTGGCCATGAGCAGACCTGCAGCAATTCTCAGCACCAAGCAAGACTAGAACTAGTGGGAACCTTCAGGCTTGGCTTTTCTTGCTTACACCATTAGACTACAGCCATTGCCTGGGCTGCATGACAAAAATTTTATTTACTATTTTATTATTTAAAGGAAACAAGGATGCAAAGCCAAAACCAAGAACATAGGAAGTTCTGCATCCTAAAGCTACAATTCTGTTTAAAAAGAAAAATGTACTTTTAAAAAATCCTCATGGTTTTGTGGGATGCTTAAAGGACTGTTGAGCTCTTTTCAGAATTATTCAAATTGTGGATTTTGAATATTTTGCCAGTCTGGATGTAAGGTCTTTATTTGGGTGTCTATCACACAGGAACACAGTTTACAGTACACACTTTTAAAAGTGTAGGTGTTTCAGAATAGGCAGGTGGGAGGGAGGACTGCAGGTTTCTTGATAGATCCATTGAGATTAACTTTTCATTGGGCATCTACCTGTTTGTAATTTCTCTGAACTTTCAAAAACTTTTCTAAACTTTTTTTGCCTTTTTCATTAGACCTTAAAAAAACCAAAATCATAGCAGATTATAAACAAACCAATAAGTTTGTAGAGTGTTTGCATTATTAATAAAAGAAGCATCACCCTTGGTGGCTGTTTGTCTAATTACAACACATGTACTATAAATAATGGAAAGAAGGACATCTTCTGACCTCAAACAAATAGTTTTCTTTCTAACTTAGGGAGATTACTGAGAGACAAGAAGCCACATCAATACCAGAGAAAGGGACTAATCCATGTGGGCTTCTTGTGCTGTAGAAATCCATTGCATCTTCCCTTTCCTGAAAGGCCCAAAGAGATGGTGAAAGAGGAGGGAAGGGAGTCAAAACTGACAATGGAGAGAAGAGAACAAAGTAGACAGGAGCTTACACAGATGTAAAAGCAGGTTCATGAGGAGACAGCCTGGACCTACTTCACACATTCAGTTTACTGGTGTGAATGCATGAAGTCTAACACAGTTCAACAAAGCCAAGTGCGAGGTCCTACACCTGGGTTGGGGCAATCTCAGGCACACCCACAGGTTGGGCAGAATAATGATTGAGAGCAGCCCTGTGGAGAAGGACTTGGGGGTGATCGTTGATGAAAAACTCAACACGAGCCAGCACTGTGCTCATGCAGCCCAGAAAGCCAACAGAATCCTGGGCTGCATCAAAAGAAGCATGGCAAGCAAGTTGAGGGAGGTGATTTTCCCCTTCTACTCTGTTCTCATGAGTCCCCACCCAAAATACTTTGTACAGTTCTGACGCCCAACATAAGAAACACATGGAACTGTTGGAGGAAGTCCAGAGGAGGGCTACAAAGTTGGTAAAGGGGACTAGAGCACCTCACCTATGAAAACAGGCTGAGAAAGCTGGGGCTGTTCAGTTTGGAGAAGAGAAGGTTGCATGGAAACTTCACAGCAGCCTTTCAGTATCTGAAGGGGACCTACAAAGAAGCTGGAAAGAGGCTCATCATCAGGAAGTGTAGTGATACAACAAGGAGTAATGGGTTCAAACTGAAAGAGGGGAAATTTAGGTTGGATATAGGGAAGAAATTCTTTACTGAGGGCAGTGAGACATTGGAATAATTTGCCCAGGGAAATTGTGGATTACCCATCCCTTGAAGAGTTCAAGGCTGGGTTGGATGGGATATTGAGCAACCTGGTCTAGTGAGAGGTGTCCCTGCCTGTGGCAGGGGGGTTGGAACTATATGATCTGTAAGGTCCTTTCCCACCCAAATCATTCCATGATTCTATATAGGAGATAACACTGTGCAGGCATAACCACCCTGGCATATCCCAAACATGCCCAGCTTACTGCACACACAAAGACTGATCAATGGGTCAGTTCATCACATCTGCTCTATGTAAAGACATAGCTACTTTTCTGTGAACCCACAAGCTGAACTAAACCCTAGCAAAGAGGGAAAGATCCTCACCTAGGACATCAGGCAGTAGGTAATCACGGAAGGACAATAGCCAACACTGGTGGGGTTGATAGACCTGAATTCCTAGCTGGGTATTTGAAGAAGCACTGTTTCAGCTATTACTCGAGTTATTATGCTACATGATACTAAAACCAGAAACAGCTAGGTTAAGCCTATGCTTAATTATACAAGGTGCTGAGCAATCTAGTCTTAAATGACATGTGACTTAAATATTTTAGCGGCCTGTGTCTCTTTGTCTAAAAGGATTAAAACTTTCCTTAACACCACAGCTAAACATGTTCACAAAAGGCAAAGTTCACAGCAAGAGTTCTTTAATTAGGGAGCATATTAGCAAATAAGGCAAGCTTTTAATTGCAATTTCACAAACATCTAATAATATAAAGAGAGTATTACATACCAAATAATAGTGCTGCCATGATACTATTAATCATTATGTTCTTTTTTTTTTAAAAAAAAGAGCAGCATTCAGTCTCAGATTAGTTATCTTAGTGTCACAGAAATGGTAACTCATTCAAGTCATGTCCTTATTTCATGGCTATGGAAGCACATCCATTTCACCAGAAAAGTGAAACATTAAATTCTTCCAGTATTTCTTTTTCTTTTTAAGCATACAATGGACTAAATTCTGACCTTAGTTACACCCATAGAACTTCAGAATTGTATGGTTAAAACTAACAACAAAATGGGACCAACTTTGTGAGCCTATTTCTGCATATGTTTAATTGAGCTAACCAAGCAGGACAAGGTTTTGTGTACAAAGGACTTTTGCATTGTTTTTATTGTAAAAACACTTTTTTCCCATCTCCGCCTCACTCCTTTAAAAAAAAAAAAAAAAAGAAAAGATGAAGCAAGCAGGAACAATGCTAATTACATTTTGTATGCAGTAAGAATGGGCAGGAGGACAGGGAGGCATAGAAAAGAGGCCCCTGCAGAAAATGCGTGGAGGATGAAAACAAAGTTCTCCTGAGATGGATAGAAGTTTCTGTTCCACAGGCTTTGAAATGAATGGTTCAGATGTTGTGAACACAATGGATAGTAATGATGATTACTTTTGCCAATGCCTATGGTGATGCTATAAGCTAATTATATTAGTCATTTACGCAAAGGCAAGATGCCTTTGATAACTACTATTTGGAGCAACAATTCAGCATGTTGAGTCACTGTTAAGTCACTCCTAGAGACAGACTCCTATTCAACTTACACCCAAATGAGTCTTCAGCAACTTTGTTGAACAGAGCAGCTTTACTCTGCATTTAAACCTTTATACAAAAATCCAGTTTGGGCCATTTTTTCTATATGTGTTCCTTTTTATTTTTCATAGACCAGTTTGATCTAATCACCTAATTCACACTTTGTGGGATTACATTAGTGCACATAATGTATCTGAAGATACCTGATGTCCATAAAAAATATTAGTCTCCATTTAGCTTTATCTATTTTGACATTTACTGCCCTGATTCTTTGGAGCCATTAATTTCTCATTAAATGATAGGGAATACAGACATATTACTCAGTGGGGAACATAAGCACCAAAATACCATTTATATCAGTGAAAAAAAGTTCTCCTTTAAATCTTTCTTGAGAAATATAACTAAGTACCAGCTTTTCGTGAAAACCTAAGTGTCCATTTTATTAGCAAACCAGGGTCATGCCCACAAATCTCATTAAATTCCCCCAGGATATGAACAACTTTTCAGAGAAAGGGAAAAGGAAAATTAAAGTTAATGCATAATGATTTTAAAGGACTACTCTCCAGGGTTTTCTAGACATTTCTGTATCATTAGAGGAAGACAGATGTGGCAACCAGCAACCTATTTTAATATTTCAAGTTACATTCTCTTTGTAGCTCAAGATTTGCTTGTTGAGAGTGAGATTGTGAGAACACTTGAGCCTGCAGTCTTCGGACCCATTGCTCAAAGACCCTTCTCATTCTTCAGCCAAAATCATAGAGACTCAGAGGAGCTAATCAGCTGCTTTAATTTGTCTCTTAGCAGAGATGCTTACCAAGGCCTCTATGAGCAAAGCTCTATTATCCCCAGTGAAATCTTTCTATTGGGAAGTGGAGGGCAGACAGTGCAGGAGACATCCACCAACTTTGTGCTAGCAAATAAATCTTCAGCACAGAAGTCAGTTTTCTTATGGTGGTAGGGCATAAAAGGGCCCTTACTCAAGACAGGACCTTTTCTCTAGGTCCGTAAGTCCACAGGTCTACAAGGCCATAAGTGTCACAAATTACTTCTAAATCCAACAAAATTTATGGCTGCAATGGTAGTAAAATGAGCTTTCTGAGTCCTCCAAACTTACTGTAGTTTAAAAGTCAGTGAGACAAATGGCAATCTTTGTGCCCATTTCAAGAGTTGCACATACAACATATTACTCTAGTTTTGACTGATCAGTCTTCTTAAGTCTAAATGCTCCAGAGCCTGCCCAGTCAGGAGCTCAAAATTATCCCATCCTCAGATTCATAGTAAGTAAAGCCTGATTTCTGCCCTCCAGGGCATCTGGGATTCTTTACATATTCGTGAATCTGATTTCTCAATAACTGTACTACAGTTTTTAATTGCAAAAAAAATAAAATTACATCTGTGATGAATTTTCTTTGTTTTCAGTTTCTCTCCTGACCTTTGACATCTTAATCCATATTAACCCAAAGCTTTTAAACCTTGCGCATATGACTACTATTCTGACTAGAATCCCATCAAGTCTTTATTAACATCCACTGAATTCTTAAATGCGATATTGTGGGGAAGATCAGAGCTGTCATCATTGTTAACAGGAAGTAGAAAGAGATTTTCAGAGAACTGTGTCCAGACTTCCCTAGACTCAAATCACTTGAGGCTTGTATTGACGTGCATCAGGAAAGCCTCCAGTAAGAAGAAACAGTAATTCACATCGCAAGGATACAAGAAATAAAATTCAGAAATCATTTTTGGTCTCTGCTCACTTTTATGAGTCAGTAATTTTTACAAGTTACCTTTATTGTATATTTCCACTTCATAAATCATTGAAATTGTTTTCAAGCACAAAATTGAAGGAGGTACTGTTAGGGATACAATTTCTACTAATTCTTACATTAGCTAATTCCAAGCAACCTGCAAGGCTCATCAGCAAGAAAATGCTTGTGTTTATATATAAAATATGTACAGTAAGTATAATAATTTTTACATCATAATTTATTTCAAATTTAGTAATTGTCAAGATCACTGACCATACAATACTATACTTCACAAATAACTGTCCATTTTCCAGTATTCCAACCAGCCCCAGTGCTGCTGTTACTTTTTTTTTTTTAGGGGGTCAGTTCATTGTTTGATTCCTTTGAACTTTGCCTGATGCCAGGTGTTTAGAGGTGGATGAACAGCGACAATAGCATAACATTTATTTTGTGAAGAAATGACTTTCTGAAGGTCATTTCCAGGAGCTTGAGTTCAAAATGCTATCTGGGTGAATACGGATTACAGGAGAGGACTTGATTCTTGACCTATGGGCTTTTTGTGCTTGCTAATTTTGAAAGACACTTTAAAGCCTCTCCTGGAGGATCTTTCTTATTTGTACTGCCTTTTATCTAAAAAAGCATTTGATGTAACTTTTGCTTCAGAGAAATCACTTTCTGAGTTTGAAAGTGGAAAGAAGATTCCTCTTTTGGATTGCTTTGTTGCTGGATCTTTGTGACTTCCTTAACTTTCAAACTCTAAGTGTTCATATTTATAAATCTTGTCTGCTAGACAAGAGTGTTAGGAATTTTTTGAGTAGCCATTATGCTGCGAAATCCTACCTGACACTTGCCTAGATAAGAGGGGCATCCAGCTGTGTAGCTGCAGTTTGAGATCCATCAAGATTCAAAATCCAGTCTTTTATAATTTTGTCAAGACTTTGGTAAATTACAAACTGTTTCCTTTACAAATACCATAGAGCCAGTGTAAAATTTATTTCTTGCAATATGTTAGTATTTCTGTTGTTTGTGTCTTGTCAAATCAGGAATATAGATATGGAAGAGAAAATTGAAAAATAGAAAAAATATAAGACCATATAAGATATTTCATTTTCATCCTTCCAGTTTGGCTGCAGTCAAAGATAACATGCTAATTGGCACAAACATGGCATAATTAGAAATCACACAGATTATCCATGTGATCCCCTTCCTAATAGTTTATAATCTTACTAGGGCTTACTATTTTCGAGGTAAATTATTCTGAAAGTGTACAAAAACTCATGAGGGCCACATTTTTATGGGATCTGAACAGAGAACTGCAAGTTAAGTTCAGCCTTGTCCAAGTGGAGTTCAGGGTACAATTTTTTTTGATAAGGAAATGGACTACACAATTGTATTATCTTTTTTTCTGTCCTCCCAAATAACTTCTGAACTCACTGTCCTATTTCAATCCAACCTGAAACGTCAAAGATAACTATGCTTCTGTATAACTCATGAGAATTCAAAAGTGGAAGGAGAGAGGTGTCTCTACTAAGGGGAGGCACAGTTTGGCTCCCTCACCCTCTATTTGGCCCCCTCACCCTCTGTTTGGCCAGCCATGCAGCATGCACCTTGCCCTGCAGCTTCCCTGCACCTAGGGGATGATGTCACATGGGAAGGGAGAGAGATTAATTCAGCTCAGGGATTAAGAAACAAAAGCATTAGATCTCATTAGCTCTGCTGTTCTTGGAACAACAAACCCTCCTCCCTCCTGTCACCTCTATGACAGTCAGCTTTTCTTTCAATATATAATTATATTAATCCTTTATAGTTCTCAGCTTTATCTGGCAAGTCCTAAATTCTCTGATATAGAGGACCAGTTTGTGATTTTTTTTTTCCATTCTTGATCACTTAAGTAGTCTCATTAACCCCACTATTCGTGTAAGCCACCTGCTGTTTGCTTGAGCAAAGAATGCATAAAAGTGAGCAAGAGCTTTGGGAAAAGTAAAATTTCTACTTATACAGTTCACACGCCCAATGCTGCATATATTGTTAACAATGGCACTACAAACGCTTCCCATAAAAGAACATTTGGGACCAGATTTGTAGTTTTTTAACTCAATAAGAGTCTGATTTCAACAGAATTTTGGATCAGAGCCATAAATAGCAAACTACTTATAGAACCCAGCCTTTTACAAAACGAGCGATTGCTAGTAGGTGTATCATCAACCTTCAGTATTTTAACACCACACCCTCACATATGCGATTATTCATTATTCTGTGGGAAAAAGACCTTTATATGTAAATCCTGGGAATACAGCAGATTAAAATCAGGTAGAGTACTTAAACACATTTGTAATAATTAATAAAAAATTACAAACAGGTGAGAGAGGATAACTGCCTCTGAAACATTTATTCTACTAGTAATTTTATTACCATTGAATTCTTGCCAGCCAGGAAACACCTAGAGGCTCATGTTTCACACCCAGTATTGCAGAGGTGAAAAGGTAGAACATTCTGCCTTAACAAGTATGCAAAGAGCAACTTCAAGCGGAAACAAGTTTAGCACCCAGCTCTTACTGGCTCAGCCACAGAGAAACTCTCCATAATAACTCGTAGTTGCACAGCTTCTGTGAGACTGTGAGCTTCTTCTTTGGCTCTTGGCTGCGGGGAGGCATGTGGTGTGCATGCAAGCTCCCCAAATCCACTTGCCCTGTGAAGATTTCCACTAATTAGCTGCTTTTTCTGCCTGACTCCCCGCCATATATATATATATGTATATATATATATATAAAGCATATCACAAGTTTATATTTGAAGAGAGCTAGATAAAGAACTACATTATAATACTGCAAGGTACAAACTGCGTCTTTTCTAAACCAGCAACAAAACGTTGTAGTGGAATGATTATTCATCTCTTAAAGAATAAATCCTTCTGTTGTAATATACTATACAACCCAGAGGCATAGTGATCTCTCCAGATGACAGTAATTCTCACTATCCTTATCAGAAATGACAGTTGTTCCTTTGAAGCAGATTGCCACGGGAAGGCACTAGCTGAAAAGCCAGTTTTGTTCTGTCACGATAGGAACCTATCCCAACTCAGCATACACTAACATCTTCCTTCTGTGAAAGCAAATAGAATAAATCTTTTACATTTCTCTATGAGACTTGTACATTTGCTCATTATGTGTGAAGTTGACTGGAAACCTAGATACACAGAGTAGAGCAGACAAAGTCGATCTAAACAAAGGCAGAGCCAGATTCCTTCTTCACCTGCAAATATGGAGTCTTACATATGCCTTTATTTAATATTCAGAACTATTCCTATTTAGGACACACAAATAAGTAAATGTTAGGTATTTGTTCATTAATGTTGATACATGTATTTCTTCAGTACATGTTCTGTAATGGTGATAGGAAAAAATGTGTACAAGTACACTCTTAAAAGGGCACTTAATACTGTACCGTGCCTGACATCATCTCTGCCACAAGGAAGAATTGTGTTTGGTTTTTGCTTTTTAAATACAAGGCCACAACATTGGCTTTAATGCAGACGAAAATATTGGCACCACTATTGACATTACTGTAGCTAGGACCACATAATCCTCCTGCCCAGAGTTTTGGCACTGATGCAAGTAGATACACCTTGAAAGGAACTGGTTACAGACTGAAGTCAGTTCTATTTGGCCCAGGAAGATCAAGGTTTAAAATAAGCACCAGCAAAATGGCATTTTGAATGCCAGTCTGTATCATCTACCTCCGCAAACTGCTCTTCTATTCTTTCCCTGGGCAAAATGAAAACGTGGAAAATGAACACGTTCTTGGGTATGATATATTCTCATAATATTCATAGTCAAAGCACTGAAACTCAACACAACTAAGAGGGAGAATGAAAGCCTTCCATTAAACCTATGGTAGCATGGGAGAAAAACAGATGTTTTGAGTACACAAACTCCTTTTAAGATAGAAATAGAAGCTTTATATTTACTTTTTTTTTTTTTTTTTGCAATTGTCCCAGGCAGGGACTGAAAGCAACCCCATGCTGCTGAGGTGACCAGTAACACTACAGTGCACACAGCCCTGTAGTAATCCAAAGGTTCAGTCATTCTTCAGAAAGGTTTGATGAACACAATTATAAATCAACAAAAGTCATTAA
Source organism: Manacus candei (assembly GCF_025592945.1). Lineage (NCBI taxonomy): Eukaryota > Metazoa > Chordata > Aves > Passeriformes > Pipridae > Manacus > Manacus candei. The sequence goes on from NW_026138120.1 coordinate 2,897,078, forward strand.
ATAAATTAATCTGTTCACAAATAATTCATAGAACAGGGAAAGACAAACTACTGAGTCTGTAAACTACATAGACATGGGTAGGAGAGAGAGAATCCATCTAGCTGCATGCGCATATTCATTACATCACTCAAATTTAATTTGTAGCAGGAAGAAAGGAGGAGCCTTATTCCCTACAATCTTGCACATGATGAGATCATTTTCATCTGTGCAAAGAGAACATGGGGTCTTACTACATCAGAATCCTGCGCTCCCATTTAAGCATTTTACATCTACCACACACTGCTCTAACTGACCAGACATATTATCACCTCAGGCATATTGTCAGCCTGCATATGGAGCTAGCCAGGATTAGCTAAAAGATACAGATGAAATTATTTTTATAAATAGGAAATGCGTAGCAGGGGGGTGGGGGAAAAAATGCTGGCCTATGATAATAAAGGCAGTTTAGTATTATATATATATATTTGGGGAGAATTTATACTTTGTTATAATTTGTTAGCACTCTGGACACATCATTTTTCATCATGTACTTTGAATGAGAGAAAGATACACTTTATAAGAATCCTCCATGCTTATATTATAGCATCATTCTCTCTTAATAGCCTTCTGGCTATCCACATGCTTCATAGTAGAAATTATCTGCCAAAATCACTTAATGCTGAAGATGTCATGGGACTGCAGGAAAAAGTCCACATTATAGTTTATCTTCATTTCTTCTTCAATTTCTTTATTTTTCCATCAATCACAATAGTTGATTCCTTAATAGTGCCCTTGAGAATCCCTACCAAGAAAGCAGAAAGTCCACAGACTCTCTCTCAGTCAGATGTTTCAAGCATACTCTGAGGATCTTGTAAATCTTCTCTAATACAGAATGGATCATTCAGGTCTCAAACTGTTTAATATAATCTGTCCTCCAGTCAGCCTAAGGGACCACTACCCTCAGGGTTGCAGCCCTTCCCTTAATTTTCTGAGGTTTTCAAAATGTCAAGGCTAATCTTAGACTCACATAGGGTTTTTTTTAAATAAGTCGCTTGACCTTTGTGTTTTGCAGATATTCTGACTGATGCAAATCAATTACAAGGAAAGTTTGTCACCTTTTTTTTTCCTTAGGATATTCATTGTCCTTCCTACTTCTACCAGAAGCAACTTTTAAGCTTGTAAAAATCTAAAGTTACTGCTGATCTGACCTCAAATCATTCTGCAACTGCAGATTATCTGTAGCTACAGCAGCTACAAGTTCTCTCTGGCTGCATGCTGGCAGAGGAAATTTCTTCTCTCATAACCTACAAGAATTGCCACAGTAATACATCAGTAGTAAGAATAATACCTGACTCCTGTGAAATGTTTTTTGTTAACTGCTTTCATGGAGTTTTACAAAGGTGAGGAAATATTACTGCCATTTTTAAGGGGAAAACTCAAGCAATGCTATGTGCTCAAGGTCAGCCAGTAGGAGAAGGGTAGAGTTGGAAACATAGACTTGGTTTTATAAGGCCACACATAGGATACTACCCTTATTAACATGAGTCCTTGTTGTTCAGCAGATTAACCAATCAATCACATACTTTTTTCATTTTCAATTTTAGTATTGGTTCTGACACCTAGTCCCTCTAATAGCCTAGGTTAAGCTACTGAGAGGAACCCCTTTGTATAGCCTAATGTCAAGGGTTTTTTATCCTCACATGCAATTTAGGTTTTCATAATTTGCTTTCTGACTCTTATACTTGCACAAGGATACATATATTTAATAATCAACTTTTTAATTATGCAATTTACACTGAGAAGTCCTAATTGATACAATCTGTAGATTTGCACCCAAAAAAAAGAACTTACAGTGCAAAACCAAGTATTCCACCTTTCTGGATCTAAATATGCATAAGTATTCCACCTTTCTGGATCTAAGTACGCATACACAGAACTAACCTTCAGAAATATGACCTACAATGATGCCAGATGATACATGGTAAGTCTCTAAAACACTATCCTACTTTAAATTGCCATTTCAGTATCCTAAAATAGGAGCAAACATTCACAAATCACATTATGAATAATATAATTCAGCTAAATTTGCCAAGAGGTTGGAGGAATTATCTCATTGACCCAAGACCCAAATCTGGTCCTCTATTTGTTTATTCTGGCTGAAAACCAGTCAGTTACATCTACAAAGAATACAAATAAGATTTTCCAGCATTTCACAATATTAAGGCCTGAACAGGGTCTTTCAGCATTTTTTAGTGTCATTTCCAGTGTCACACCACTGTGTTCAGGCAGTAGATACTCATGCACATGAAGCACATGTGACTCGGCACAGCATTTCCCTAGACTGTAGTGCAATCGGACTTTGATGGAGATACGCCTTTGAATATGTGCCCAGCAGCTGAGATACCGACACAACACTGATCCTCGGGAAGCATGTCTGCAACATGATGTTATGAATTCCATAAAGGGTTACACGTGATTTTTCCGCTTTCAGATGCCTTGCTACAATAGGCAGAAGGCAGAAAGATAAGGGTTATTGGAAGACAATCTGTAATTTTACCCAGCATTCACTCTAAAAACGCTATCTGAAGGTGATGAGATAATCTAAAGATTCAAAGAGAACAACTTTTCTAGTCAAAAGTATGAGAACACCACAAACATTTTCTGAAATTCTCATCACCTTTTCTCATTATTGTCCCTCTTGCATTATCATTATTGAGCTTGTAAGCTAAGATAGTGTTCTTCATCAATAGCATATCTAACATGGCGATTACTACAGTATTTCTAGATATTAGTTAAGGCCTGGATCTTTACATTTCTTGGTTCTAAATGATGGAAGTGATCGACAAGTTGTAGGAATCTTTTTGGCTATTTTGTCTTAGTAAACACAGCTCGGGACACATACTTTTCAATGGGCATTTCCCCTTGATTTCCTATTCTTAATATTTGCAGTGGAGTTACTTCAGAAGTAGCAGGTAACCTCCCAGAATTTCAAATATAGTTTATATCTTTTATAAGAAAGGTTGTCAGTACAAATGCAGAAATAAACACCTATGTGAAAAGCACAGAATCTGAATGGTTCTTTAGTGGGAGAAGATTTTGCAAGTCTTCCTAATTTTATTACATTACAGCCAAAGTTACCATGCCATCATTCTGAAAAGGTGTTACACCTAGCGTGAGTGTCATGGAGAACTGTGAAGTTTCCTCATATAGTATAGTGCCATTACAGAAACACCTGTGTTAAAAATAACTTCAAGCTTATCTACTCTGAAGTATTCCTTAACCCTTAAAATGCTTCCTTTCTTACCTGGTGCTTTAATACTAGTGTTATGTTCCAGATCAGAGTTGTGACAGCAAAAGCATAATCTTTTTTCTCCTGTTCTTCTGACAAAGTATAGTACTCCTCTTTAGTGACAAATAATTGCATTTACAGCTGTAATAAACACATACAGAAATGTGGTAAGCGGGAATGACAAAATCCGGAATGCAACATCTATTCACTTTGTGTTTGCTTCCTTCCCTCACATTAGGTGTGACTGCCATGACCCTCTCCCACAAGTGGCACTGTGTTGATCCACAGCAGTAAGGCTACTGTCCAGGGGGAGCTCACTCTTCTCCATTGCACCCACTTCCACCCCAGTATCCCACAACACTGCTGGGGTGGAACAGCAAGCCCAGCCTAAGTCTTGGTATGCGTGTGAATTGCTTCTAAAGAGGGGAGTGAAGTGTTTCCCAAGAGGAGTGAGGAAGAGTGTGACTGAACTGAACTGAATAAACTTAAAAATATCTAACCATCAAACAGTCCTTGGTGACCAGAATAGATTCACTCTATCTGCTACAGCTTATGCAGGAGGACAAAAGAACAAGATTCTCCTTGCAGTGGTCATCAAGAGTGTTTCCTCTTCTAGGAGGGAATGGTCAACTAGCAAAACTCATAAATCTATCTTTTACATAGAGTTCTTCACCCAACACAGTATGGCAGACATTTGAGAGGTAAAAGAAGTGCAGAGTGTTGAAAAAGGGTGGAGTCCTTCCAATCATTCACAGCTATAAAATTCAATGAGTAAGGGTCAAGTAAGGCAGCAGGATGGGGCAGCTTGAGAAGCACAAAGCTTTTCACTTTTCACCCTTGTCCTGGTGGCTGTTAACACAGATTAGAGCCTGCCCTACAAAAGATTTTCTTTGTGTATAATATAACATTTATTTGTAGAATCAATAACATCTCAGACCAAATTAAAACTACCAACAGTCTCCTTCCTAGGAATAGCACATTCTTGATTCTCATTCACTACTTTATCCGCCAGCTGTTTTAACTGATTAGTCAAAGGCACACTCCTTGTTGACATAAAATGTGTGGCAAAAACAAATGTATAAATGAATAATTATTTCCAACACTTGCAATGAGATTAAGTGCTTATTGGATTAGGAAAATAACAGGATTTAATGGGGTCATTTATGCTGCATCTCTAGTACAAAAATGTACAGTGCATGCCTACATATCAGATCTTCATAGTCCATGTAGCTATAATCTTTTAAATATTTTATCTATCGGGTACTAATACATTTCTGGTCTCTTCCTTTTTAATACATCACAAGTGAGTGTCCTTGGGCATCTCTGTAGTGAACACGTGACACAGCTGTTATTGCCATTAGTGAACAAGCACTTTTCAGCATGAGCCAATTTCAATTTCCTACAACTTTCCTAGATCTGGGGATCTGCCTTTTAAGTCACACATACACAAAATGCCTCTCCCTCTGTGTGTTGCTGGAGCCATCACAAGCACTGCCAGTCTTCATTACAGTGTCCCTACAGCTTCCTGGAGAAAATAAAGGAATAGGAAAGGATTATTTAGTGAATCCATATCTGTACCACTGTATTGGTTGTGTTTGGCAAGGTTTTGGTGGTAGGAGGGTTGTAGGGGTGACTGTGTGTGAGAAGAGGCTAGGAACTGCCCCATGCTGGACACAGCCAGATCCAGCGAGTTCCCTAGCAGACACACTATGGGACACGGCTGAGCCCACTGGGGAGTTTGGGGTGTCTCTGTGAAAATATACTTGGGAAAGAGTAGAAAACATTGGACAGTCAGTGGGGGGAGGAGGGGGTGGAGAAAAAACAGAGGAAACACCAAGGTCAGAGGAGAAGAAAGAGTTAATTCAGGTAGCAGAGCTGATATTCCCCAGCAGCCTGAGGAGAAGACCACACTAGAGCAGATAGATATTCTTGAGGGAACTGCGGCCCAGGAAGAGTCCACACTGGAACAGGTTTCTTCCTGAAGGATTGCAGCCCATGGAGAAGATCCACACTGGAGCAGGGGGGAAAGTGTGAGGAGGAAGGAGGAGCAAAGAGAAGCTGTTATGTACTGGCCATAACCTACAGTCCCCATCCTTTCTGCAACACTCAGCAGGGCAGGGAGAGAAGCTGGGACTGAAGTTGAGCCTGGGAAAGGGGGAGGGAAAGATGGTGGTTTAATGTTTGTGCTCTTGTTTCTCACTACCCAAATCTATTTAAACTGGCAATAAATTAAATTCATTTTCCCAAGTTCAGCCTATTTTGCCAGTGATGGTAATTGGTAAGTGATCTCCCTGTCCTTAGCTTGACCCATAAGCCTTCTAATTCATGGGGGGTTTTTTTCTTATTTTCTCCATCTGTCCTGCTGAGGAGGGGGAGTTCAGCTGGGTAGGTATTTGGCTGATAGCCAAGATTAACACATCACGCCATTTGCAAGTTTTAGATTAACTTTTTCAGATACTATGATCTACAGGTGGTTTTGTGGTCTAGCACATATCTCTGTTTTCCAGGCTAATTTCAAAAAGAATGATCTAAGTATTTGTTCCTTACTTTTATGATCAGTATGGACATCTGAATGCTGGAAAATGAGTTTCTTTTTTTTTCAGTCTAGATTGCACAGCAACGAACTACCTGAAGCCACCTTGATCTGCAGTTGATCAGGAGACCCAAAAGCTAGATGATGCTGAAAATTATAGGAGAATCAGAATAAAAAGAGGTATTGACAAAAAAATGTCTGTCTGAATCCCAAAGAACTCTCACAAGCATAGGAGGGCTCAAGAGAGGAAATAGTGCTAGGTATTTCCCTATTTTGAGCAGCTCTTTCTTTTGACTTGTCTAAACTGAAGGAAGTTTGGTTTACATGCCATCTGCACTCGGCCTTCTGTAGGCTTAATCTGCTACGTGTCCTTTAAAAATGTGTACCTGGTAGCTTAAATTCCTACAAAATAAGCAATACTATTGGCTGTAGGACCCTACTTATAAGTGACAGAAAACCAGCCTTTTTTCCAGGTTAAATTAAAGAGTAACTAAAGTTTTATGATTGTTTATCCTTCCATTCACAGGGCAGTCAGACAAAATGAAAAACACTGAGCAAATCTATATGGTTTTTAGCAACTTTTTTAACTGCACAAAACATTTAACTTAATCTGAAGCAGAAAATTTATTATGAATTTGAGTTTGTTTATTTTTTAAAAACACATTTCAAGGAAAACTGAAAATGTATAGCACTGTATGGTATTTTCAAACCAAACAATGAAACTATTTATTTTAAAGGATTGCAATGACAAATATAAATACATCTTCCAGTTTATTTTCAAGAGTTTAAGGAAAGCTACTTTTTGTTTGGTTGGTTTCAACAAGAAACTTGATAAAATTCAGTCAAATTCTCCAACTTCTTTGGTACTGCTGAGCCTGCCTCTTTCATGTATATGAGAAGTACATATACTGTATCAGATGGAAAATATTGACAGACTCTACCTGGAGCCAGACACACTCCACCTGGAGTGTTAAAGCTCTGGAGCCACCACAAGGGAGAAATCTGGGCAAGGTTGAGGGATGGATCAGTACTTCTTATTGATTCCAGTAAAGTTGCTTAGGTCTTTGAATACCAGAAAAATCTATAAAGCATATAACAAAACTAAATAAACAAAAGTAATATGCCCTTTGATGCCCTTTTATTTAGGTAAAGCTTCCAACAAAGTAAAAAAAAGACTGTACCTTATCTCCTTGGAAAGTGAATGTACAATTTCATTAATATTTCCCGTATTTTTTAGGCTTTGTGAACAAAGCAAAAAGACTGGCCAAAAGAGGCAGACAGAACAGATAAACAGTTAAACAGATTCGCCCTAAATCTGTATTCAACAAGCATAAATCAATATTTTTACCAAAACCATATTCCCCTTTTATTGCTAGAGACAATACACCTCTCATATTTGAAATTTTAAAGACTGGACCCTGCTCAGAAGCATATACTTTGCTTTAAGAAAAGGGAAGGTCTTGTAATGTCTAGGAAAGACTCTCATTCTGAGAAGTATCTAAATATCTCACTTTGGGTTCCTAGAAACTTCCTGTCTCTCATATGTTTCATAAGTACCATGTTCACATGGTTAGACTGACCCAAGAGTTGGTCTACAAGAGATACCCAACTCTCATTTGTCAGCCTGGCTTTTCCTCTGAGAGAATGGGAGTAGTTTGGGGAACAGAAAGGCATGGCTGACTCAGATCTGGTGATGGTTGCATTATTGCAAAGAAATGGGGGTAAACAAGGAGGAAAGAAGGATGCATGCCCCTGCCCATACACAGCCTCTAAAACCTGCTGTCATATTTGAGGGAGGGAGGGAGGAAGTCAGGCAGTAACAACTCTAACAACTCACAGTTAGAATGGGTAGAGGAGGAAAGAGGTGGACCTGCTTCCATGTTTCAGCAAATTAAAAAGGGAGAGTAACCTTGCCACAGTCTGCTTTATGTCGGACAGGGCACGAGGGAAGATAGGAAAGAAGAACACAGGCCATCTGCTTACCCAGCACCCAGAAATCCAACAGAAACACTAACTTACAAGGTGGGAATCCTGAAGCGGGATGCTGCCCCTGAAGCTGTCAAAGCTGGAACATGCTGAAGCAGGACATGAGCTTCTTTGGGCCTACTACTCTTCTTATCCGCTGCAGCGTGGGATTTGCTTACACTGACTGTAGCCAGTGCTGAACCCCACACCTCATCTATGCTTGCAGTAACTGTGACTGAATCAAGCCCAACTACTTCTGAAACTTTTCTGCCTTTTCTTACCCAAACACAAGCTTCATTTTGTGGAAGGCCAGTATCTTTTTCCTCTGTAACTTTGCTAGTTAAATTGGTGTTTATCACAAAAGATCACGTAACCAAAGTCAATGGGGTTATTTTCCTCACTTTCATGCACTTTTCCTGTATAGTGTGATATGAGGTATCTGGCTATCAGTACATACTACAAAGCTAGATAAAGTCCAGATTTCCATAGGAAACTGTTCCAGTTATGGAAACTGGTCTCCTACTGGTGGAAGGCAAAATTGCCATCAAGATAGGGGCTCTCAGAACCAAGTAAAGTCACCAAGTTTCCAAAGCCATGGAGCCATGCAGGATCTCCCATGTCCATGATGTGAAACACGTTCCTCCCCATCAGACACTCCCACTGATAAAACCCCCAACTCAGATTTTGGACAAAGTCAGTCCTATGCTCTTTAGTGAGTTTTACTAAAACCAAATAGATTCCATTGCTGGTGAGCTTTTTGATTTTTTCGGTAAGAATAGTATCTTGCACTTTTTTTACTTGTTCACTCTGAAACAAATATAAATACGCACATGTTCTCACCCTGTTCATCCCCAAAAATCTCACCACATCCACATGGTCACTGACTGAACAACCTGACTGAATTTCCCCCATTTCAGGAACAAATCAGAAGAGGAATAGCTTATCCGATACTCTGTTCTATTTCATCATACTGGACAGTACCAAGGTCCCACCATCATAATTTGTTTTTGAGGATAAAATCACTGTTATCTAAAAGGAGGTAATGTGTACTCAGTGGTGGGCAAACAATGATTCAAATACTCTAGGTCTGTAACTTAGTCCAAATACATCACAGCTGTGATTTCTGCAACTGAACTATAGCAAGATATGTCATAAAACCCCCTTATATATCCAATGTTCAATGCATAATGCTGTATGTTGTTTCAGTATACACATCTAAAGACAATGAATTAAAACAACTTAAGGGTTTTATGTTCACTTTTAAACCTGTTCACACATGCATTTGCTGTGCAAATCTAGGTCTCACAACTTTTATGAAAATCTGAGGTAAATTCACTGTATGTTATTCTATTTATATACTCACCAAACACAGATGTTCACATACACTCAGTCTTAACTACATCAGTGACCAAAGCTGAAAATAAAACTGATTTTCATGTTGTCTGTGCCTCTATCATAGTTGCAAATCTAAGATCTAAGAACACCTTCCCATCTTGCAGCTGTTTTATATATGAGGATTCATGAGCTCAGCACAGAATTTCTACTTTTATCCTTTCTTTTTGTTTGAGTAAATACAAGCAAACACACAAACCATGCATGACTCAAAATAATTTGAACTTTTAATTCATCTTTACTCTTTTCCTATTTGAAGACCTATCATATTTTCCTAGTTCTCTTCCTGCAATCCTCTTTACTGAGCTACTCACATCTGTCCTTTCCCAAATGTTTTCTATGTTTTCAATCAGATCATCCATGGGGAGATACAGATGTGATCACATACCGCATTCCTCATAAGTGAATTTTGAAGACATCACCATCACCCACACAGCAGTGTCTTCCTTCCCCACAACATCTCCTCTGAGATCTCTACAGATGGGCCCAGACTCAGGCTTCCTTTGAACACCTCCCTCTTTACACAACTCATTCTTGTTTTCAAAAGTGCTCTCTTCCTTCTGTGGATAGATTTATAGTAAACCACGTATATTTGGTAATCAAAATCCACAAGTATAATTCAAGTATCCAGGCTTGCAACAGCTAATCTCAAGAAAGTTGATTTAGATCAGAACAGCCTCTCTGCTGAAAAGATGTCACACCATTACTTTGTTTCTTCCACTGGATTCCTGCTGAAGACAAAGTAATATTCAAGACTTTAGCCTGCATTTTCAAAGGTACATATATAACTAGCCTGAATTATGCGTGGGATTTCTTTGTCCTCTGCAATCATGACACATTACATCAGCTACTTTCCAGATGTGAACAAAGTGTTTCTCCTGGTGCAGAAACGTGTTAGTGCAGGAGACAGGATTTGGCCAGCAGCTGGTGTGCATAATTAGAAAGGAATTCACTTCTAGTATGCACAGGAGGACCACAGAGTCATTACCTCACATACAACATATATCCCACCACATATCCCACAACATAGATTTCACCACATATCCCTAAAGCAACATTTCACAACAAAACAGTCTGAAACCAAAGCAAGGCAGATGGATGGACAAATAGATGTGTTTACAAGTGACAGATTAAAAGCATTAGTTGCTTTATTCACAAAAGATAAAGCTTTAACAAATATACCCCAAACTCACATTTAAATTGCTTAAAACACTGGCGCAATGTGTTTATCATGCATATACTTTGTCATGCAGATAGTGTCCACACGGCTCACACATGGGCATGTATCTATAGGCCAGTCACAGGTTAAACATATCAGTGTCACACTGATGGGGGAATCCCCATCCCCCTGTGCTCATTGAAAGCATTTATTTATACGCTGAATACTTCTGTGACTGGGAGCAGGTGGGATCTGGCTGTGGACTTCTACAGTTTGCACAGTTTGCTTAAAACCTCTTACACAGGTTTTAACGTCTGTCTTAATTCCTGGTTTCATCTTCTTTTTTTCATGAGCTTGAACATAAGAGCGAAAACACTATGACTCAGTCAGTAAGAGTATGTTTCTTCATAACTAGGAGCTCGGATTTCAGACACAGGATCTGCTTTGGTTTTTGTATAGCTTGAACAAATTTACATCAAGTGACAAGTGATGCCATAGTGCTGAAGGACATAAATGTCAATATGTGATATATGGTTTATATAGTCATAGATTCAAAAAAGAACTGTAGTAACGAAACTGGAATTTTTCTAGTATCTGGGAAAATCTTCGACCCATGTTTATCTCAGCAGGTGCAGGACAGGCTCTGCACTTTTCAGATTTTCTGAAAAAAAATGAAAAGTTGTAAGGACAGAGACTCAACCTGAGTGATCTCCTCTTTCAGATATGGAAGGATTTATTCTCAATGTTTGTGAACAAACTATCTTCGATACTTTTCTGCCTTCAAGAAATGTTCAAAGCAATCTGTAAAGATGTGTAAATGACTCACTCTCATTAACTGTAGGATTCTGTAGCATCTCCACATATTTGGAGGTTGGAAGATGTTTGTGTTTTTCCAGATAAGCCCGTCACAAGCAAATTGGCATGGGGTCAGAGTTGGAGGTTCAGAAACCATCAGCAAAATGGAGGTTTGTTTTTGTTTTTCATGCTGGGTTGTGTTACCTTTATGGTATCATTTCCGCCATGAGTTGGTCTCTTCAGCTCTTGCAAGTCTTTACCATGGCAATCCCCAGCTCCAGCCTCTCAGAGTTGTTTTTGTGACCCACAAGAGCTGAAAACAGCATGTTGATCATTAGTACCTCCACCTCCATGGGAAGGGATGAACCTAAATCAAAAGACATATTGTCCATATGGTTTGTACTGGAGATAAGACTTTAAATTATGCCTCCAGTTTTAGCCTTCCACACTTACAGTTGCCTGAGAGGCTGTTGTCCTTTCAGATCATCTCAGACAAAATACACCACCATAAAACTGTTTTCTGTCTTGAACCACATTACAATTTCTCTAAATAATGATTCTGCCAAACTTAACCTAAAAGAAATTATCTTTTACTTTAATGTGCATCCACTACCTTCCTCAATGTTGCATCTAAAGCAAGGATGTGTTACAGAGTGGGTTTTGCAGACCATTTTCTGACTCCTAAGTTAAATTAGCACCTTAATACAACCAAAGTAGTGATGTAACAGTGGAAACCCTGCCTACATGCAGGAAAAGTAAGACTCTTAAGAGAAGATCCAAAAAAATCCCCTAAATACTACCAGTATGCAAAATGGTATGAAACTACAATAAAACCACAGTTACCTAAGGGAATAGGATGTTAATATGACTGAATTAAGAAAGAAAACTGATACAAATGCATATCGATGTTTAAGCTCTTGGAAATCAGTTCAATCAACAGAGTGGGTAAAACAGCATAAAACAGAGTGTTACTCCTTCAAATGCACAAATAGTCAGATCCTGAAAATGGAGCTGCTTCTCTGGCCCACAATTTCTTGCCATATTCTACACCTCAGGGTTGCTTGAGCAAAGTGAACTGATACAGTGGGAATATGAATGCTTCATCTCAAAGGCAGCTGTATTTTTAAATATATTTTTTAGCACTTCGTGATGTATTTGCCTGTGTCAGGAGACTTAAATATTTAAACAGGGTGACAAAGTTCATTTCAACCTCAATGACAGTCAAACCCCCTGACGTCCCCCTTTTGTAATGTGAGCAGAATTTTCTTCGAAGAAATAGCCCACCTCAAAGGAGTGGGGAAAGGAGAAAAAAAAAAAAAAAACAAAAAAAACCACAAAAACTTCTGTTCCAACTTTTAAAGCCCTGGAAGTCTTTGCAATGTCTCTCTCGCCTTTACCTAGTGAGTCACCCCACCCATCTCCTACCGACAGACTTTCATTTTTCAGATAAGTTGCAAGCACCCTCAGCGTGGAAAGCAGCTGCTCCCCGGGACAGGTGAGGGAAGCACGGCAGCCGTGAGTGACCTCCCAGGGGCCAGGCACTTGCCAGCCTCACCGCAGCCCTAAATCCTCCCCGGGCAGCTCAGGCTGCCGCCTTCTTTCCCAAGCACAGCTCTCAGGCCTGCCGGAGGGGTGTGCCTGTCCTCCGGCAGACCCGCCGATGAGCAAGCGCCTCTAAAATGTGACAGAACGAGAAACTCGGAGTTGGTTTTCCCACCCGGCGCGGCCCCCGGGGGTTCCGCGGGCGCCGGGTCACCCCGCGCGGAGCCATCTCGTGGCCCGCCGTGGGAACGGCAGGCGGCGGCCCCCGCCCTCCCCACGCTCCTCCTTCCCGGCGGGAATGGCGATCCATGCCCGTTTGGGCTTTGCTCCGCCCGCGCCCATCCCTGTACCCGCTCGGTGCTCCCCGCCGCCCTGTCCCCCGCGCACATGAACACAGCATCACAGAATATTCCCCAGTTAGAAGGGACCTACAGCGATCAGCGATCCTGGCCCTGAACAGGACCATCCCCAAGAATCGCACCATGTGCCTGAGAGCATTGTCCAAACACTTCTGTGGTTCTGTTCACCGTGGTTTTGGCAAGAGCAGTGCTGGTGGGAAGCCGCACTGGCTGTTGTAGTTGCAACACTGAGGAGCAGGCAGAGCAGAGTGGCAGAAGGAGCCTCTTCTGGGGTGGGAAAAGGTAATGGTTGTTCTCAGGTGAAGTTCTTGGTTCATGTTAGGGCACTCTCACTATCTGCCTGAGAGCACAGGCAGGACAGGTCTCTCACAAGCCTCATTCTTGCACCATCACTTTCTATGGCTGGGTGGAGGGCAGATAGGAAGGAAGGATCAGCTTAGAAAAGACCATTCTGAGGAAAAGAAAGTAAAATTGTTAAGTGAAATATGCCTTATGCTGAATAGTACAAGGGTATGAAAAAGGTAGTGTGTTTTGCATGGAGAGTTAGTAGCAACCACAGTGACAAATTATCAAATCATAGAATCACCAAGCTTGGAAGAGACCTTTAGGATCATTCAGTCCACCTATCAACCCAGCACTACCACTGTAACCCCTAAACCCCTAAACCACATCACCGAGTATCAGATCCAGACGCCTCTTAAACACCTCCAGGGATAGTGACTCCACCACCTCCCTGGGCAGCCCATTCCAATGCCTGACCACCATAACGGTGACAAATTTTTTTCTAATATCTAATCTGAATCTCCCCTGTCTCAGCTTAAGACCTTGCCTCTGGTCCTCTCACTGCAGGCACAGTAGAAGAGACCAGACCCCACCTCACTACAACCTTCTTTCAAGCAGTTGTAGGAGTGATGAGGTCAGCCCTGAGCCTCCTCTTCTCCAGGTTAAACAACCCCAGCTCCTTCAGCTGTTCCTCATAGGACATGTTGACCTTTTACTAGCCTTGTTGCCCTTCTCTGGACACACTCCAGCACCTCAATGTCCTTTTCCAAATGAGGGGCCCAAAACTGAATGCTGTACAAATAACACCTCAAGAATGGCTCAGTCAAAAAGGGTTTAATTTGCTAGAAGGGGCTGACTGTTGTGTTTTGGGTTTTTTTGTCATCTGAGGTTTTTGTGTGTGTGTGGTTGGTTATTTTTTTTTTGAACCAGTGGGCACGTGGAGCGGCTGCAACGAATGGAGCAGGAAGAGCAGTGCCTGGAGCTCTCTCCACTCTTGCCATGTCTCCTCATAGCAGGGCCAGCACGCAAACACCTGAGCAGCCTATGTAAAGGAAAGAGAAATCAACCTGCTCCCAAGCACACCAGGGTGCTTGCAGCCCCATTCTCCACATAGCAAATGAAAAAGCATAAGGAAATGGGAATTGGGAAAATCCTGCCTCATGCTCTTCCAGAGCTTCAGCTTCCCATGCAGTCAGGGAGAAGGCAAAGAAGTTTCTCTTCCCCCTTCACTTCCAACTTGCCCTATGCAATAGCCAGTGTGGCTAAACAAGAACAACAGGATCTTGTTATTCCAACATATTACTGTAGAAACAAAGTGGGTCTGACATGTTCCTACCTCTGTATCAGTCTCTGCACTTCCATCATACTTGTGCAAATGTTTGTGGAGCCGCTTAGTAACTGAAGTAGCCCAGCCTGAAGAAATGCTTTGAAAACGAAAAAAGAGTGATTGTCCCCAAAACATTTGTATCCACTGCATTTTCTCATCAAGCTGTTGGAATAAGCAGAAAGATACAACTCTTCAGCCAGCTTTCCAAGACAAAGTGTCTGCTAGTTTCCACCATTGTTGAAGCATCAGAGTCACAGCCGATAGGAAAAATGTTCCTATAATTTCTGTATGTGATACAGAGACATGGACTTCAAGTCCCTGCTTGGTAATTCACAGGGAGTCCTGCAAGCCCCATGGAGCCTCAGCCTGCCACCTGAAAAATCAGCTTCCCTGCCTGAGACAGCAAGTAAGCAAAAGACTGGCATACTCTGACACAGTCAAAATGGGGCCCAAAAAAGCCCTGGAGCTGGAAGGTCCCCTGTGACCCTCAGATGAGGGGTTCTGGGGAGGATTTCTGGCTCTGAGGGATGATGACCACCCATGCTGGCCCAGCAAGCTGCCACAGACCAGCTACATCAGTGGCACTTTGCTCTTCCAAGAGCGTTTCCTCACTGCCCTGGGTCATGTCTTTCTCACAAAGATTTTACGGGGGTGTCATAACTATACATCCTCCCATATGCACGGTTAAGAATTAGAGCTTTCCTAATCCTGAATAATTATTAACATGAGAACAATTAGACAGAAAGATCAAATAGCTTGTTATTAAAAGACCAATGAAGAACATAAAAAGCTACCAATTGGCATAAGAAATCTTGATTCCAGAATATTAAACTCCATAACCTATGGAGTGTTTACTTTATATTACATGATTTATGTGCTATGGTATGTATTATTCAAATTCTACCTCTCCTGTGCTATGTGGGAACAGTATAATTCATCATGTAGGTCTCCAGGTAAAGGAGAAGTGACACCTTGTGTGTCTGTGTTGCCTAATCCCACACTTTTATGGTGAGACTTTAGAATATTATTTTAAGTTCAGCTAAAACATTAATTGGAGATTCTGATTTATGGCTAATTTTTTTTCATCATTGAACTGATAAAGCAAGCTATAATGAGAACTTTCTGGATGATAGATGTCACTCTCCTGAGTGGTGCTATTAGCACTTGTCCAGTTTCAGGAATATTTATTAAAGAAAAAAAAGACACACATATGGCTTGGTGTAATTATGCAGCCCTTCAAAGTAAAAGAACTGCTTAAAAGAACACAGCTTCCTAAAGCTATGTTTATCTTCTTTTAATTTCTATTACTTTTTCCAAGTCTGTCAGCTTTACATGCAATTTTACATTTTGTCAAATGAAGTTGATAACACTAATTTCACAGAAATAAAGGCCAACATTCATAAACTACAATAACAAGCCAACACATGCCTGTGTCTGTGAATGGGAAGGGGGATAAGAAAAAGGCCTTGTTTTAGTAGGCAAACAAATTTCAGTTTGCATTTCACAAAGGATTATCATTAGTTTTGAGCAAACTCAGTGTCTGTGAACATCTTACATTATTCTCATGGTCCACAGGTTTTGCAGAGGTATCTTGACTTTGCAGACATTTCTTTGATGTAATTTAAACCTTTTTTTTTTTTCCCATGTAAAAATCAGAAAAAAATTAGAAAAAACACACAGCTACCTTATGTGCCAAATATTTCTTTGGACCATGAGTAGAAGGTATTACTAGTATTCCTTTCAGGTCCTCCATCCATACTATCTAATCATTCTTCTACACTGTATTCATATTTCTTTTCCCATGCTGCTTTCTTCTCCTCTACTTCCCTTATTTTATCATTAGGTATTATTCTATGTGATCATCTCCTAAAAAGAACAAGAATTTAATAATATTCCATGATTAGAAGTGGTCTTTGAATGGGCTTGTAATGAGGTAAAATGAGTTCACCCATCTCTAGTTGTTTTGTATACAATATTCTCCTAATAGTGAGAAATACTGTGATAGAATCCCCTTAATTAAAGCATTTAAAAAACTGACATCCTGTAGTAGCTGGCTTTATAGATTTATACAGTACTGTATCTTAAACAGTGGTTTGGTTGAATTCAATAGCAAATTGGTGTGACCTATGATTTCTTTAGCCCAAAAGTATTTTATATGGTCTTGGCTTTTTTTTTTTTTCAGTGTACTTAAACACCTTCAGAGTTACTTAATTACCCAGAGTAATTTTGATACACAATCATTTACTAATGTGTGAGTTACATTCTTGTCCCTTTACATGAATCCTTCTCCCTTAGTCTATTTTACTGTAAAAAAAATTGACAAGGTTAGGGTGTGATTCACAGGATGTGCTGTTGTTACACTAATGAACTCCTTGTGAATAGTGCAAATATCAAAGAATTGTTTCTCTGTTGAAGGAATCAAAATTACAATGTCTTTCCCTTGCAAGCAGCTGTGGGGTTTGCAGTTCTTTTCATAACATTTTTTTTTAAAGTGAAGAAATGCAAAAAAACTACTGACAGAAAGTTACTTTCCCATTGAAAGTTACTAGCTTGCCTGTGGGCATAGAGATTTTAATTTAATGAAAAAAGACCAGAAGAAAAGACATTGCAAATAAACAAACCAAACCTACTATTTCATTGTAATATCCATGGCCCTAACCATAGGTGATCTAAAACCAAGCCAGAAACACAAGACTGCCAAATTGTATACCGGCCACTGTGTGTAAAAGCAAAAAGAAAATTAGCACATTGAGGAAGGAATACTACATCTTTGGTGTCAGCCTTTCTCTGCACTTTTCTGTAGCTGGGACAGTTGCTCCAGAAAGGTGTGATGGATAAAGAGAAATGGGAGAGCACCTGAAATAAGCAGTGCATTTGTTTGAAGGGCAGCATCTGGGCTGGGTTCAAATGAGTTCATTGATGGTACTTCTTGGAATGACTTATTCTTGGTGGTGTACTTTGATTAACTCTTCAAAAAAATGGAGTTCAGATGTTATGAGGCAGGAACTGACAGTCATTCTGCAATAGCGTGGAAGTTTATAATTTACTCAGCAAAAGCTTGCATGTTGGTGTATTTTAGAATTATTGGTCACCTCAGTACTTGAGAACCCATTCTTTTGGATTGTCTCAGTTCTCTGGAACAGAAATTAATTGCATAGTTTCAGAGTTTTAATTTCACTTACTCTTTGTCATATTCATAGAACCATGATTTGAACAAGGTCTCCACTGTGCAGTTGAGAACAGTTATGAATTCACAACAGTCTGTCCCTGACCCAGCAAACTCACCTTGTTTACTGAGCACTACCAGTGTAAACCATGCACTGATAAATTCAACGGATAGGGTTCTTTTCTTGACAAACTGACACAACTGGTCCAAAGTCTTCTGGTGCCAAGGGAAGACCCTCACAGACCTCAGAAGACTAGGGATCTAGCTGTAGTTTCAGACATGCCAGAACAAAAGAGGGCAATGAAAAACAGGAATGGTCATTAGTCCTGCAACCTTAACATAGCATATTAAACTTTTACAGAAGCATGGTGTAAAATCATTTAAAACCATATTTTTACCCATATGTGTTCAGGATAAAATTTCAATTACAGTTGCTAAAGAACTGTAATCACTGGAAAAGACACATGGCATAATCTTAGTCTGCAAGTAATCAAAAAGCTGCCTGCAACAGCATGCATCAAAGAAGAGCTTTTTAGTTTTAGGAGGAAGAGAAGTGAGACACTGTTAGTAACAGCTCAGTCCCAGTTTGGCCTTACCATGACCAGACTGCACCTATATCCTCATCTCTACCTGTCTCCTATATTACTTGGGTTGGAAATGCATTTAGTGGTGTTAAACTCACATTCCCAAAAGTCTGCTCAGTGCATTGAGCAGCTAAGGTTCATTCAGTCTTTTCTGCTGTCTTTTAGACATGAGGAAGTGAATAATATTCTTTCCATGATATGCCACATGTCCACATCCCTGTGTTGTCAGTTGGTAGTAAATACAGATCATTTAGTGCAATGTACTTCACCTGCTACAGGAGAACGTGAATCCAGTTGACCCACTTATATCACACTATGCTGGAAATGCCAGACTGTGTGTCTATATATATCATATGTGTTTACTCTAACAATAGGAACCAGAACAGATCGAGCTGGTTTTGTTGCTATCATGATAATGCTGCTAGCTTGTGAAAGGTGTTCTGGGAATATTTGAATAATTTTTACCGTGAATCACAACCACTAGGTTTGGAAAGTGATTAGGTGATGTAGACCAGCATTTTTCAGCATTGCAAAGGCCAGTAATACCATTGCAACATTTAATTACCAACATTCATTTCCACTTACACAAGGAAGGAATAAAACAAAAAGGAGGTGATAGTAAAGAAATATTCACAGTAAAATCTAGTTTCTATTTGATTTTAAATGAAAGGCGTGGTAGTGGTACAACATAAGGGAAAAATTGTTTTTTCAAAAACCAAATTTGTTAGGCTTTCCATTGATTTAAAGAGGTTGAGAAACTGTAGGCTCAGAAATACTTGCAGCAAGTTAAACAAATGCCTAAACTTACCATATTTGTGAGGAGCTACTTAGTTGTTGAAATAATGTGATAATTCTTTTAAAAGTAAGCCTTTTAAAAGTAATGAACTATGTCCATATTTACGTGTTCTTTTCACCAAGAAACACAAAGACAGCACCATCTTCCTGTGAATCTCTAGTTGCTGCAAGAAGTTTCAAGTGTCATCAGCCCTTGATAAAATTAAAGTTTCTCCAAGTTTTGCAGCTTCATTTAAAGGCATCCTGCAGGTTCTTTAAATGCCAACAAGTTTGTAGTTTCTTATACGGGGAATAAATTCTGTCCTGTTTCTTTCTGAAAAGCTCTTTCTCTCCTGTGCTTCCTGTAAACAGTGGCAGTAAAAGTACTTTACATACACAAAGTCATGTACACAATTTTAAAAAAGCAACCTACCAGAAAAAAAAGACAGTGTAACAGCCATCTGTTTGTGTCCACAACATCCAAAAACTGTAATCTGTAAGCAGATATTTTCATCTGTGTCAGAGGTGGCTTGTTCTGTGATGCTCATCACTGTTGCTGTACATGTTGTTGGTTAAGCCATTCTTAGGGATTTTACTGTAAAATTTCTCCTCCAAATGTCTGTGAAGGGCAAACAGTGATTAAATCAGTACCTTTGAGAGGTGGAAACCCTGAGGCCACATCAAAATTAGTCTTGGTGACCAATACCTGACGACTGAGATTAAACTATGCTTTTCTGAGAACCATATTGCAAACCAACACAAGAATGAAGGCTTTTTTTTCCTCCTTGTTCTTATAGATAAAAGTTATATATAAAAAAATGGGCTAAAGTGTGATGAGCTGGCTACCTTGTGATTTGTTCCCAGTAATCAGAGAAAAACTTCATCTGACCTTGTGGATGTGTGGGGAGAGCTGTGAAAAAGCACGTAGCACTTGTGGTAAAAACTGCATCCTCACTGCGAAAAGGTTAATGAAAGTAGAATCCATGCTCAGCTGCCCTCCCTAGTTAATCCAGATGGTCACTTTATGAAAAGTAACCCTTGTTTTGGAGTAGAAGAGTTCAGGTGCAAAAAAATTAGGGAGGGATGCAAGTTGTCATTAAATGATACAGAGGAGTTGGCAGTGAAGAAACTTTCTATTTCCTCCTTCCCCCTCCCCACTTCACAGTTTGCCTCCCCCTGATCATGCCAACACAACTAGATGTTGGGCTGTGTAATAAACCAGATCCCTGAAGTGATCCCAGTAAAAATAACCCTTCTGACTGTCTACAACTGAAGTATAATTCTTGCAGAGCTCTTGAAGACCAATTTAATGCTTATTTTATTTAAAATAAATAAGACAAAATGATTAATTGTTTTATCAGAAAAACACTACTGTTAAGCATTACAGAGTGGTGCATCATGCTTTTTTCAATTCATAGATTTTTTTTTACAGCCAGAAGGGGACTAAATATTATGAAGATGATTTTAAGTTTGTGGAGAATAAACTCACGGAATTTTGAGTGAGACGTAAAAATTGACACTCTAAAGTTAAAAACTAGATTGGCAGGATATCTAAAAATGCAATATTGAGTATTTAAAAAAAAAGAAAGAGAGTGAGAGCTAACCTTAATAACAAGAAAACATGCAAGACCAAGTGTAAGTTTTTGAAAGATAAATTTATTCCTCTTACATATTACTGCTGCTTGCTAAAGCTGTCTCTGCCTAGTTTAAATAGATTGATGAAAAAATACTAAATAATAGAAATGAAAAAGTGTGCATTTCATACAAGTGAAACAGGGAACAAGAGAATAAGCAGATTTCCCAATAATCAATGTCTTCTAAATGCTTGACAGGGATAACTTTTAAAAGCAGTGCTCAGTGTCATGCAAAAGAGAAGATGGTAAGTAATGACACAAGTCCTTCAATAACACGGCAGTGGCATTTGGTTCCCAAATTATTTGTATAACGTGCACTGTATTGTAATTCTATTACTTTTACTAAATGCATATTATGCTATTTATGATAGAACAATTAAAGAATTGTCTGTGAAAGACTAGGCGACCAGATGCTAGCAGAAAAAATCATCAAAAGTGCCCTGATAGAAAGTGTAGTCTCAACAGGGGGTTTTGGCTCTTAACCTGAATATTGCAACTTTCTGCTTTCAGTCTGTAAAGTTTCCTGGACTAGAGAGCAGTTACAAAAAGCTTATTCAAGGAAATTTCATTTTGATTCCTGCAGCTTAGGGAACTTCAGCATCATTTTCTCATCTGCTTCTCCATTCCGCTCACTTACTTGGACAACTTTCTCTCCTCTGCTTGAGTTGAAGCAACCTTTCACCAGTGTTGTTCCAACCATCTCTTTCTTTCGGATTCTTCACTATCAGATGGTGTGGTGTAGTATTAACATCTTTATGTTTTAAAGTCTCTCCTCCCACACGGTGGGTAGCTGGGACTTATTTGGCTACAAAAAAATAGTGGTGGGAAAACCTCCATCATTTTCTACAGAGATTTTAGGAGAAGAGCAAAAGATGATCTATATCTTTCGAGACAGAAAATAAACCCAAGATTTACTGAACTCTTCTAGGTTGCAGGAAATTTTATAAGCCTACCACAGCTTAGAGTAAAGGAGGAGCAGAGAAGGGCTTATCTACAATGCAGTATAGTAACTAAGATGCTTCACTGTTTCAGATTATGACAGTTCAGCTTTTTCTGGAACAGAAATACAACTTTTTAAAATGTTAGTGCCATTTCGAAATCATTTATTGCTGAGCTCTAATAATAAATTTTTCTTTAGAGTGTCATTTTACTCTTTGCATATTCATTAGCGTCTTGTTCTCAGCCATAACTTCTAAGACCTAATCTAACATGAACAAAACAATATTTAAATCAAAAAAATTTTGAACTCAGATTAGAGCACTTGTATCTTCTGCAAACTCTTTGCCTTGGTGCCAGGTAGTATATTTCTCCTTCTGACATGAATACGCACATGGTTTTACTAAGCTATATGTGGCAGATACCTTGGCAGTATTTCTTTCCCACATCCATATTTATCAAAAATCTTTACAAAATGCTAATATAATTTTTAAAGTTGGAAAGAAAACATCAATTAAAAAGACAGTTTAAGAAGGTCAATTTTCATTTAAGTTTACTAATGGAGTTTATTTCTTTTAAATGTTGAATTGTGACTCCGGTTATTTTAATCTAGGTTCCAGGCCTTTTGTGACCATTGTTTGGTTAAAGACAAGAGGACAGTGAAAGACTGTGTGAAAAGAAGATTTACAACACTTTTTCCCTTGTTAGTTCCATCCATGTAATTATAACAAAGTGCTGAGTGGGTACCACTTTGCCATGTACCTGAAGCATTTTTTTTTGACAGTGCACTGATATTTTAGTAACACAGCCCCTACTGTGACTGACAGTTGGTTTTGGACTAAATCATATCAATTGAATAGGAGACAGTGGCTATTGGCTTGTTCAGCCAAAGCCTATTTTCAGAGTAGATTAACCTCCATGAAGCTCTGCATTATTGCACAGCTCCATGCAATGCTGCTGTCTGCAGCACAGTCTTACCCTTAGCTTGGCTACTAAGAGTAGCCAAAGGCAGTGCCGTAGAAAAGGAGAGGATCACTGAAAATGTTTTCTTTAGCTGCAACAAAGATTACATGTGTGCCAAACACATCAATATGGCAGATGACCTGACAGAACAGGTAGTTAAAACAATTTAGTCTTCGTAGGAATGTTGTTCCTGGGATAAAAGCTCAAACCTCAGCTCTCTCAGAAGAAAATTATTCTAGAGCATTGTTTCTATAGTTAACACCTTGAGAAGGAAAAAAGAGTAGATGAATATTGTTACTTCAACACTTTTATCTGTTTCATTTGGTATTTTCCAAGAGCCAGTTCAATGCTATCTGAGTCTGTAAATTACTGAAGTGGAAAGCATTTAATTCTATTGATTAGGGAAAAAAAAGTGAATACCATATTTCTATTGAAGAAGCCAAATCTGAAGGTGGTCCAAGAAATTGTATTAATGTAAGCTGTCACCCAGAATCAATCATCAATCACCAGGGAGAGATGAGAAAAATAAACAGGAGCATAAGAAGAGATATGATGGAAACATGGTCTAAATCCAGCAGAGCCCAGTATTGATGGGAGCTCCTGTGTGAGTTTTCTAAATCCAGTTTGTGCTCTTTTCAAGGGTGACAGGACTGTAAGATTAGGGCTCCCAGCTGATCTGCAGAGACCCCAGTGATGGAGGAGATTGTCATATCACTATACCGGCATGCTTTACTTCAGACACTTAGACCAGTTGCAATTCAAAGTAATTAAAAGTAGGAGCCCAGGATTCAATTACTTTCTTCCGAATTAATTTGGGCTAGCCAAGATAACAGCCCAAGGCTGCCAGGTGTAACACAGGCACTACAGGACAGTTGTACCCTTTTGCTGCAGCAGTTGCAGGCTAGGCAGATGACAGGAGGTATCTCCTGTGTCCAGGCAACTGATTCGAGAGCCTAATTTCTCTGGATAACCCACAGGAATATGTAGGCACCTGCATCAGTTAGTTCAGGGCATTGACTCTAGAGAACGTGATCACAGCCCTTAGAAAGTATTTACAGAGACAGGTGGCCTTGCCTGTTCACCCTTGCAAATACACATCCTAAGTGTTAGTGACCTCTCATCCCTGCCACCAAGACTAAGATGGGATTGAGTCTACTGTTGTGGAATGGTGCACTCCGTTTCCCTCTGATGACTCCCATCCTTCCCCAGGAGGGAAACTCTATTGAAGTGAAGCAATGGCAAAACTGCCTGATGCTGAAGCCTGCAGCTACAGGCTGTCTTAATATAGGCTGCTGTATCACACCTCTTCTGCTGGGCCTCTCTCTGACTGCATAAGCAATTCACACGGGACGGAGAAGAGATTTGTGCAGAGAGGTGGGGAAAATCTCATCCTTGAAAAGATGGTGAAAAGGGATCATGTTTTATACATGGCCTCTGGCAGGTTCAAATGTTTGATTAGAATTAAGTAAAATCAGGGCTTGCAGCATGGGTCTTTATCTTCCATGTGAGTGTCCTAATATCCTCTAGGTTACTGGCTTCTCCAGAGTTGCCTTAGAACACTTGTTTCATCCTGATATAAAGAGGGAAATTTATGAATTTTTGGCAGGATAGTAAAACCACCCAGTTACAGTCTCAAGGCATGCACCGTCTCTCCATGGGAGGTGAGCAATCTCATTCCACACTGTTCCCTCAGGTACTGGCCCAGCTCCATAGGCTGATAGGGAAGGATAATAGGTCTATGGCCCCACCTCCTTCCTTTGCCTTTTTGACATCCTGCTCCCCAAATCTGAGTGACAACAAAGGCTAGTGCTGTAGTTCTTGGGCTGCCTAGGACACCCACAAGGCAGCCTGTCTGCATGGATGCCGAGGCTCAGCTGGGAGCAGATCCTCTGCAACACAAACAGCTTCGGAGACTCAAAAGCACTTGCTTCCTTTTCCAGCCACTAGCAGCTTCACCCTGGGTTACCTGAATTAGTTCAGGGTCCAAAGTTTCCTTCCTACCCTGCCACTCCACTCCTGCGTGACAGGAGCCCTAGGAGTACTGGCCAAACCTCACCTGTTGGAGGGGTAGGAGGGAGGAGGAAATTAAACAGTCATTGAGAAGGCTCACATAAAGCGGAAAGATAATGACTGCTCCAGCCAGCTCTAGCAATCGCCGCACAAACTTCCCCACACGGCACTGCCAATGCAGCTCGCTCCTGACTGTGACACACCTGCTTGCTGAGAGCTGTGCTGCTCTGTGCCAGGGCTGCCCACTGCACCGACTGCCTGCGACTGCTCTGCACTCCAAAACAATGCAAGCAGAAAAAGGGAATCAAACAACCCGATGCACTCCACTTTGACACACAAAGAGCCAAACTCAGACCTATAGCTCTCAGTCCTAGTGTAGTAATGCACTCTTCGCATCCTTGTTACCTGTGTATGTGCTGTGTACCAAGGCTGGAAGTCACACTTTTCTGCCTGTAGAATCCTCTACGTGATTTACAGAACATCACCGAGCGCATTTTAGGAGAATCCAGTGCTGGAAAATGATTTTCAGTGAATCTTTTATTAATCAACACATGCCAAATCATATCTGCAGGGGGAAAAAAAATCTAAAAGAAACCCAAACAGAAATAATAGAACAATTATTGCTTGAAAATTCTGATTGCCTATAAATTATAACTCTATTCAGCTCCGTGACAATTTATGTTTTCATTTATGAAACCATTCTTGTTATTAACTTTCAATCTTGTTTACTGAGGGAAGTAGGAATACACCAAGCAGGCAAATCATTTTAAACCACGTCTTGAAAACACAGGATTATGGCACATGGGACACGTTTATTACCACTGTTTTAGAGCACCTGATAAGTTTAAAATGGGGCCCTATTTCAAAAGGCAGGGGTTGGCTAGGACAAGGCAACTTACCATGACCGCAGTTCCTAATGTAAAAGTGTCAATGTGCTTGGTATATTCATAATGTGTTTATTCTCATTACAGTTTTCAATTTGTCAGTGTTTTACTGGCATGCAACCACAGAGCATAGACAGCTATTGCTGGTTAACCTTGTTATTGCAGACAAGTTACAAGTCCTGACAAGAGTCTGATAACTGTGCCTACTTATTTTAAGCCATACATGAGGAAAGGGTAGGAGGTTCAAAGTAAGTTATGCTTTCCTGTGTGAGTCCCCATATGATCACTCAAAGTTACTGTAAATATAAAAGCAGAAATGCCTGATTGCCTTTTTGTCACTATGACACTAGATAAGAAGGTAGTCAAAAAACAGAATCAAACATGTAGCTGAAGTTAGAAAAGTGTAAAACTCTGGAGTCTCAATCCTCTAAAGCAAATGTATGGATTTAGTCACCTGCACAGGTGCTTGCAGGATGGAAGACTCATTCACTTGTAGATAGTCTTTCCTGGAATCTATATCCCAGAAGAAACAGTGATCAAACAGGTAAAGAGTGGAAATTACTGTTTCTCGTGGCAAAAATATGCTTTTCTTCTCCTCCTTTTCCTCTTAACATGTTTACTGCCTATTTATCTGTCTCAGCACCTTGTTGTATCCTGATGTAGACTTTGATTGTAAACTTGCTGGGTCAGAATAATCTATTTTCCTATTAATTTAACAAAACCAAAACAACTTGTAAAAAAAAACCCACTATCTAGCCCTGATCCTTGACTGAGGCCACATATCACTGCTGGAATGTGAATATGATCTTACTATTTGACCAAATGCTCCACAGCAGTTAAATAATAAATATAGAGTTGTGAAGAAAAAAAAAAAAAAAAAAGAAAAAAGGAAAAAGTTTAGGCAATTCATGGATGCAATTTCTCAGATCATGGCAAATCAGATAACACTCTTACAGCTTCCCAAAAAGAGATACCGAAATAAAATCTTTTAAATATTCAGAAATGTTGGCCATGTGCTGTTCCTTAAAAGTGAGGATCATGGATGTGCAGGCCTACAACTAAAAGATTCATTTCCTATTTACATTTTGTCATCTAAATTAGAAAACCACCAAGGACTGCCAAAAAAAAAAAAAAAAAAAAGGAAAAGTCATCGATCTTTAACAAGCATCTGCCAGTGGCCATTTGCGCATCAATTCTGATTGTTGTCCTGCTGTGGAGAGAAGTGGTGCTGCCCTGTGTATACCTTTGATTTCAGCAGAACTTCCTTATCATTAAGGTCTATTAGAGTTCATTAGTGTCCTACAACATGAGCAGCCGACATATGGGAGGTAGAGCAGAGAGAGCCAGGATTCTGCTCCCAAAGAGCATCTGATGCTGCTTGGAAATCCTGCTTTTTCAGTCTAGGAAAATGCTGCCTCTGAAAAGGCAGTATCTTACACATAGCATTCTTGCAATAGAGTCCCATTTTATCAGAAAGTTAAAAAAAATAAATAAAATAGCTATACTCAGAGAGCTGTGGAGCTGATGTAAAATTTAAAAAATCCTGCTCTCATTCATCTTTTAATATTCCCTCAAATTAGATGGAGAGAAAAGATAGTTACTTGCTTCACCCTCACCCTTCTCCACCCTATCATTTAACCACAGAAAAGACTGATTTATAACGACAGTAACTTCTGTACTATCAGACATCTACAAGTTTTCAGTCTGCAGTTTTACCTCACATGAATAGATACTGCAGACTTAACACGCTTCAAAAAGTTAGAACCATTTAATGAACTACTACTAATGTGACTACACTTCTGAGAACACGCAGTTCTTTCAAATGTGTTTCCAAGTGAAATAACGCTTCTGAGATTTATAATAACACATATTTTTTTTTTTCCTGAAAATTCAGGACTCAACTAGCTGCAAAGCCAAGAGTGGCATGTAGAGATATCTCCTAGCTCTGGACTGGACCATTTTCAAGATAGATGGCTTTAAGTAGAATTATGCTTAAATTTTTCTTAAACATTTGAAAGCTGGTTATTTTCTTCTTTTAAATCTATTTCGACCCAAGTTTGGTTTTAAGAAAACAAAGTAAATTAAATGTAAAACTGTCCATTTCTGCATGTGTTGTTTTGCAGTCCTGTCAATGTTCTGCATTAGGATACTCCAACTCAGATTAGAAATTTCCTACATGATTTCACAAAACTTCAAGATGGAACACCTATTCCTCTGATAAAATCTTTGTTTAGAAAAACCTGGTCTTTTAAGTGCAAGCTTCCTGGTGCCAGTTTTACCACCCTGGTAAATATTTATAAATGAGTCACAAGCCTCTGAACAAAAACTTGGAATTGGGAGCCTGACTGAAGCACTGTTATTAGTACACATATTCATGTTTCACTTGCTGACCTTGTATCTGCTACTTTTTATGGGAAAATCAAATGCTTTTCATTATTACATTCAATTTCTGTCCTATATTTCAAGCCACGTTTAAATTCTACTTCTTGAGGCTTATGCTGATGTGTAAACAGAATGTTTCTTTATGAATCATATAGAATTGTCAGCACCATGGGTCTTGGGTAAAGTTCGCACACTGGATAAAGCTAAACCTCAAGGGACTTTTTGTTGAGTCTGAAATGGCACATTTAAATCGATTCTGTTTATATCCAGTGAACAAAAGAAGCTTATTTTTATACTCTGATACACCTCAGTATCAGGAGGTGAAACATCAAGAGTAACAAGGAATAAAGGGTGTAACAGACATTCCCCCAAAACCAATATACTTTAATGTACACGAGTTGCCATGCCAGGGTTAATCCCATTTTTAGCTCTGTGGTTGACAGTCCATAGGGACTATGGTGTCTCCACACAGCTATGCTACATAGGCAGCCTCTGTAACTGTCCTTGGGCCAGTAGATTCACATGGCAACACACTGTTTTGGAAAAACATCACAGTTAAATTAAGGTTGTTTCTTTGTTTTTCTTTTACATTAAGTGCCAAGCAGAACTTAAGAATGGACATGAACTGTGTGAGGTCCATCACCAAAGGATTCCTGGCCACCAATTTACCCCAGTCATTCATTGCTTTGAAAATGGAGGCTGACTTTTCTTAACCAGTTTCAACTTGGGATCAAAACAGAAAAAAATGTATATATGGTCTCTGCTGCAATCCTCATCTTCACGAGGCCAAGATCATTCCATATACACCACCACCCCTGATGCAACTAGAGAGTCAGAGATATCAGGCTGATCACCTTGCACTTCTCTGCAAAAGACTGTTGGGGACATGAATCCCAAAAGAAGTTGCAATTGCAAAATAAGCCTCCTACAGAAATGCAGGGAATGTGCTGGAAAGGAAAAGACCTTTCCTTTCAGTCATGCAAGGTAAACCACAGCAGGTATTCTCTTACAGGTCTGTGTACTACCTGGACCTTTAAGGTGTCAGAATTATATACTTCCCTGATCTGCAGCAGAACAAAAAGAACCAAGTTTTAAAACAAAGAAAAGCATTTATTCACTTTTTTTTTGCTGAGGCTTTAGATTTGGAAAGATGTGACAGAGAAACCCCAACAGTGAGGGGAAACAAGACAAGGGAATTCATGACTAAATATATGACATTCTTTTTATTAGAGTCACAGTGGCTGATGAACTAAGGGCAAGCTGCTCATAAGGTGAGGTATATAGGACACGACGGAGAAGGGTTTGAGTGGACAGTAATACAAGTGTTACAGAGTAAAAAGGTGAGTTATATTCCCATCAGTGTGCGACCTGCTGACATGGTTTTAAACAGCACTACTCTTACTTAAAATGTGTTAAAACACAGTAGTTAGCCGGGGTTGTAGTGTAGCTCATTTTTCTAGTGCTAATGATCATGATTGCAGGAAGAAAAACTACAAAGACCATAAACTAAGTGCAAGCCAATATGGGAATACCTCCATGTTTGTGGACAGACTGCCCTATTTATTGCAAAGGCATTAACTGGGACATCTTCTCGTGGTGTTTGAATGGGTAACAAGATTATCCTTAGCAATATCACAAGAAAGTGTGCAAGAACAGGCTGATTATCAGAAACAGCACAAATATTTTATTTTCCTGCCTGAAAATAGTTGAAAGCAATAGAAACAAGTATCTGGTGCCAAAAAAATACAAATATTATCACTCCAGCATGAGATTCATGAGCCAGCTCTCAAATTTGAATCCAAACATTACTGACAATTCTTTAAAAAAAGTTCAGTAATATGTTTTTTAAAAATTCAAATGTTTCTGCTATTACTTTTTTCATCTAGATCTCAAAGGAGAAGTATCGGAACATGAAGAGAAAGGTCTGGCAGTCCTGCTGAGCAAGATGAAAACACAACAGGAGCTAGAAAACTCACAAAACAAACAACCCCTCCCAACTGGTTTTTTTGGTACGTCTTTTTTTTTTC
Organism: Manacus candei; assembly: GCF_025592945.1. NCBI lineage: Eukaryota > Metazoa > Chordata > Aves > Passeriformes > Pipridae > Manacus > Manacus candei. Next base: position 2,927,060 of record NW_026138120.1, read on the forward strand.
TATATTTCTCCAAATGTGAAGTCAAGAAAAGTGTTTTTATATTTAGGAAATTATCCCTACATTCTTTGATATGTTCTTCTCAATACTGATTATTAGACTATTACTTATGTATACTTGCTGAGAGTGTCCTCTCAAACTGACTGAAATTAAAGGGACATTAAGGCTAATTCCCCCCCTCCACCCCATTTTCTGGAGCAGCTGTGGAGAACTGCAAGAACCTGTGGTGGCAAAGGACAAGTCAGTCCCTAGTGGTGCCTACATCCACTATGTGGTTGCAGGGGCAAGTAGGGGTCCCAGGAGGCTGCACAGACATCTCCACCATCCTTGTACAGGAACCACAGAGATCCACATCCCGACTGTGCACGCTGCTGAGCCCTGGACTGGCTGGAGTGGGCAGGCCGTGGCTCTTCACCATTGTCCACAGAGAGGAGAGGCAGAGGGAGATGCTTGAGTAGTTCCCAGGGAGAGATCTGAGAGGAGCAGGGGCTGGGGCTCTGGAGGCAGATACAGGCACAGGTGTCCACAACCAGAGTGCCGGAGGGAGGGTCACCTCGCCAGCATGGGTCCAGATGGCATCGCACATGGCTCTCCTCTTGCTGGAGCCGTGTCTACTGAGGCAGCACCTAAGGTCACAGCAAGGCTTGGCAGACACCTTACAGAGCTTGGATTTGGAAGGCCAGTGGATTTGCAAACAACAAGCTGCTATCCCCTAATCTGGGGAGGGCTACCTGGTGACCTTCCAGAAGACAGTGCCTACCAGCCTTTGCCCTAGGATGGGCAACCTGCCTGCTCCAGGAATAATAAAAAAAAGGGCAAAACAAAATACAGTGGTGCTCCTCCACCTATCCCAAAATTACAGCTCAGGGTCAGTCATTCCTTGTCTAGAAGACTCACAGAGAGAGCATTGTTTGGCTAGTGATATGTACCCAGAGCATCTGGGAATGTTGGATCTGGGCTTGGAGGCAGCAGCTCTTACCAGCCAGGTGCTGTGCATCAGACATGGTGCTTGTCAAGGGGCCTTGGCCAGGAGATATGGTGCCTGGTCAACAGGTTTTGATGCTCCCAACAGAGCTAGCACTTTCTACCTTATGCTTGAACACTTTGTTCTTCCTCCCTGCTTCTCCAACCCTATGTGTGGCCACATGCTTCGGCATGTGTGTCTATTGGTGGGACATGTACATGGTACCAAGTGGTAGAATGGGTTTACCAGGGATACCACAGTGACTGTGGGGAAAAGTCCAATGGCATGTCACACACTCTGTGTCCCAGGGATGAGACTGAGACAGTCGAGGGATACTGCAAGGGTACCTCTCTCACGAGGATATGACAAGAATCAGAGAAGATGATCATCTGGATCAAGAAGCCTTGAGAGTGACATAAAGTGACAGAATAGTCAGATTTCCACTCAGAACCACAAACTCCAGAAGTCTTGTGACTTATACATAGTTTTTATGGTTGTTTTTTTTACAAGTTCCAAGAGCATGAAAACATGATCTAAATACAATGAATACAGATGAATACATCACTCAACCTGAAGCAAGAGAGAGGGTGGACTGCACTGTGCATCTCAGTAAAGTATTAATATAATAGGAGATGTACCAGCTCATCTTATAAAACATTCTTCATTCTTGTCCTTGAGCTTAATTTGTTGTTGAGGCACATGCCACAGTTGAGTATTTCAGCTCATTTAAGGAGTTACGACCCAGCACCATATCGAGGCTACTGTATTCCAAAAGACTGAACATCGCTGTTAATCACACCTTTCCAGCAGATCCAGAGAGGGAATACCATAAAATTGTTGAGTAAACAGTGCATCTTCATTGAATAAAGATGAAAGCTCAATTTGAAATATTTGAAAGTAATTTTTAAAGAAAAAAGAAAAGGCATGAATTCTTATTACACTTTTGCATAAAATCCTTTTCTGCTGCTATTATGGTGTACCTTCCTGGGATAAATACGTGGTTTACAGCACCTACATTACAATGTATAACTTTTAACACTCACACTTTATGCTGTAACACATGCACAGACACTTTTTTTTTTGCTCCTTGATCTTCTTTTGGATATGATTTCTTAAGGCTTGTCTACACGGGGGAAGTTAAGCAGCATAGCAATTCCAGGATAACTACTCTGTGATAGCTCCCTGTGGACACTTCATTGCAATAAAAAAAAAGACTTTATTTGGGAATAATTACTGTGCATTGTGAGTAGTGGAATAATTATTCTAGAATAAAATTCAGTCTAATTCCAAGATAAAGTGTATACACCCATGAAGGAGTTTTTGTCTGTTTGTTTGGGACTTGGGCTTTTTACCCCAGAATATGAATACTGTATAGGAGTAGGTAGAACATTTTTCTTTTCCCCCCGGAATAGCTATGTTAGTCCATTTTTCCTTATAGATAAGGTTATGGTATGGAGCTAAATAAAATGCCTGTCACCTGGATTCTTGTTGGTTTGAAATGTAGTTTTTGTCAGTCCAAAATAGCTATGTTGGCAGATAGTAACAGGCTGATGGGCCTTTCCATGACAAGGATTTTCTATTCCTTGGTAACAGGAGGATTTGTCCTCCTCAGCATACTCTTCAGATAGGAAATCTGTAGCTGGAAGCCAAAGTGTTACAAATTTTATTTTGTGGGATCATGCTGGAATACATCTTCTCTTTTGTACATCTCTAGCAAAAAGAGCAATTGTCTCTGGCCCATAAATCCAGAAGACTCAAATTGTGACTGGCAAACTCTTACCTAATAGCGTTTTGTCTCTCCTTTCTCCCTAAATGCAACTGTCTATTTATTTCAAGCAATTAGGTAATAGACAAAGATCTGAGAAGGCCTTGATGCTTTGCCTGATAAGCAAAGCTGAAACAGCTCTCCACCTGGCCAAAACACAGGCCAAACACAGGCATCTCTCCTGGTCTTGTAGCACTGATCTTTCTCCAAGTTCACTCAGGCATCCTCTATCTCCCGTATTTATTACCTCTCCCGCCTTTGTATTTTAACTGGCTTTGCTCTCAGGCTGTGGGTGGAGTGAAATGTGTAGAACCACCTGCCCATGATGCTGTGTTTCCATTCAGCTTCAGGAAAAAAAGGTTTATTCAGTAATTAAAAACTCTTTTTTTGCCTTTAGATGAGCCTAAGCATTTCTAGCAGAAACATAAGTCACGCAAATGAATCCATTTCTCATTCATCTTGCTGGTCAGCCTTTCCCTTTCAAAGATATGTAATTCTGCAATTCTGGTTGAGGGTGATCTTCAGGGTCCTTAGCCCTTTCATAATATGGCCTTTCATTTTCCTTCTTACCCTTCAACATTTTTAAGGAGATCTGGCAGGAAAGGATGCTTCAGATACAGAATGTGTTTGTGGTACTAATAGTCCAGTGGAGATATTTAAAGCATTCCATGAACCATAAGGAGTTAAATTCAACTGTCTTCAATATGAATCAGCTTTATGTGCAGATAAATTGCCAAGCAAAGAGCAAATTGCAAATGTTGCTCCTGATTCTGTGTACACCAGCATTTTTGGTAATTTTTAAACATTCTATATTATCTTTTAAACAACAGATGGTGTTAATAAAATTATAAACCACACCCCATAAAATGCCAAACAGCAATAGCATTTTCCACGGAAATAATACAAGGTATAATATTTCCACATTTATGAAAAGCTGAGCATGAAAAACATTCAGGTTGCAAAAGATAAGACTCAAAATAGTCCTTTTCATTTCTTGTTAATGCAGCTTCAGCATTTTAATTAGTATCAATTACTGTGAATGGAGTTTTGGATGTGTTTTAACTTGTTGAAAAGTTTCAAAAAAGAAAGTTTTTATTTGTTTGGTATTAGTCTCACTGCAAGTTCAGATGTGCCATGTGAAAAAAAAAAAGGATTTACTTTAAGAAATGGAGTTTGCTTTGAATCACTTAAAATGAAAGAGATGGATGACATGTTTAGTTTTTTGTGAGCTCTGAGTATTAAATTACTTAATAAAAGAAAAGTAAAATTTGGCAACGCTAGGTAAGTAATCAGAAAATAATGAAAACTCTCTTAAATAGGTGACAAGTCAAAGCTCTATCAAGGGCCAATTTATATTCCAAGGAAATCTCACATTAACTTTGATCGAAGCAAGAGCTTTTGGTCCTTCCACAGATGGAAAAGAATATAGACTAGTTAACATAGAGATCTTTATTCTACTGACATTTTCCAACAGTTTATAAACTAGATGGAAACAGACTGGCTTTCCCCTTCAGACTAAACTTGTGGTCTGAATATCACTGCAGGAGAACTCTACAGTAGTTTCTCACCTACAGTATGGAGACATATGGACAAAGCAAGTGTCTTCTATACACGCAGGAGAATGCCACCAAGCCTGTCATCACTTGGGTCATTCAGCACTTTCTCTGCCTATTTTGAGCCCAGCCTGCTGCCTTATCACATTATGCTAAAGGGAGAATCTGCTTCTTCTCTCCTCCATCTATCTTTTTGATATTCACAAGGCAGTCCTCTTCCCCCTGAGAAGCCCAACAGTCATGGCAGCTCAGCTACTAATCTTAAAGAAATGAAAGCAGAGTGTTTTTGTTGAGAGCTGGGCAAGAAGTCTGGTATTGAGGATCTGAGCATAGCTAGACTGCAGGACAACGAAGTGTGAACCCAGTCAGACTCTGCACTTAATTATGGAAAGTAGTGATTATGCAGGATGAAAGTCCCGTCTCAGCCAACTGCTGCCAGGTCTACCTGTCTTAAGGTGTTCCAGCAAGGTGTGTGGCTGAATCCTTATAGCTCCACCCTCCTTTCAGAGTCTCCTGTGGCATGTGTGCATCTTCATTTTATAGTCTTCAGGGCTAGTCCTCTGAGTGCAGTTTGTATGAGTCAAGAGACTCACGCTGGCATTACCAAGATCAGAATCTAGCCATTTGTATGTCTGAGCACATATTCTCCTTGAAACAAGTTTGTGGTAGCGTATTCAGGAATGTTTCGCACTCGGGTTCAGATCTGGTTCCAACTGGAGTTCCCTTGTAATGTTCCAAATCTCATTAAGTTAATGAGAGTTTTTTTCCAGCAATTTCAACGGGATTCCCTGTTTCTGTGCCCACATCTTCAGCTCAGCCATGCACATGGGAAGCCAGGGTAAGTGTCGGGAACAACAGGTCACACTCCGTCCTGGCTGCTCCCTTCACAGCAGGACACTGAGCAGGGAGGCAGGGCAGACAGGTAGCCACTCTTGCCCACCTCCCTCATGCCTTGCCTTCCCCTGCTCCCCAGTTTTCTCTGTTTATTGGTATGGTCAGAGACTTGAATTTAAGAATGGAGGATAGGAAAGTTGCACAAGTAAAAGGAAAATTAAACATGAATTCTGTGGAGTGCACACTGACATTACAGTGGTGGGCAATGGTGTGACCCCCACCTAGAGGTCAAGTTCAATTATTTAACACACGCTCTTTTCCTTTCCGAGTATATTATCAAATTGCCCTGTCACATCTGGCTGCCTTGTTGACCATCCCCCAAAAAAGAGACTTCAGACAGAAGAGACTGCCCTCAGATGAACTGAGGGATGGCTGGAAACCTTGCACAACAGGTGACAAAGCTGACATTTTCATGGAAAGAAGACTGTAGCAATCAGGACAGTCAAACCAGTACCTTTAATGAGAACTAGATTCACCTACACAAACAAGTTGAATGGACTCAGAGATACATATCTTCTCATATCCAAATCATATACTTCCTATTAGCACTACAATTATTATACAGACTTACTAAGAGAAGACAATCTTCCTAAATATTTATTTAGTGTTGATAGAATTGCTTACAAAATCTCTCTCTCATTCTGAGAATCTCTTACAAGACTCCCTTGTTCCCAAGTTCATTACTGCTACTTATATTATTACTGTAAATCTTTCTAATGCCTCAAATGCTTGGCTCAGAAGAACATTTTTATAATGAGGGTGGGGCAATGCAAAACTTTTCCTCTCCTAATTCATTGCTAAATTGTATTTGCAAGTTCAAATGCCAGAGTGATGAAATCACAATATTATTCATTGGATTTTGTTTGATTATTTGGTAGTGTTGTAGGGAACGTATCTATAAAACAACATGAAAAGCAAAGCAACAGAGCTGTAGGGGTTTTCCGGAATTTCTCTTCCGCACACATCAATTTTACTGTATGACTGTCCTGAAAGATTTATGCTTTGTGTTTTGAGGGCCAGGTTTTAAATGGCTTCACAGAATAAAAATATTAAAATTTAAACGCAACTTTAAAAATGTGTGTTGGACCTCTGGGCCTTCTGAAGAGGTCAAGTTCAAGACACTTATAAAAAGACCATTCCCAGAGAGACTGCATGGGAAAGCCTATTAACATTACTGCTTTCCCTTTATTTCCCCTTTGATCATAAAATAAGGTTATGGGTGGCAAAAGCTGTAATGGTGGGAAGATCCCAAATAGGATAGTATGATTTAATCTAGTGAATATAAAAAACCCCAAATTGCCAACAACAATAGGGTGGGTTACCAAGCAAGAGCATGATTACAAAGTGCCTTGCTAAGGAGAAACAAAAACAAAAACAACAACAAAAACATGGAAAAAAAGGCCCTGTAGAAGTACATAATAGGAATGAAGGGGGTTTTTTTTTAAAAAAAAAGGAAGAGAATTTTCATTCTACTTCTTCTCTAATTAAATCTCATTTTGTCCATATGACAAAAAGCGTAACTACTATTTAAAGTTTTCCTAAATATTGAGTAAAAATAAACAAGCTCTGCATCTGGCTTAGGAAATAACAAAGGACAATTACCTGTTTACATAAGGGACATGGCTTAAAATCTCCATATTCCATACGGAGAATATCCTTTTCCTACTTTTGCAGGCCTAATAGTGACAGTGAGTGATTTAGGGGAAGACAAGGAGAATATACAAGTCTACATAAGCACTTCTGAGCCCATTTTCATCCAAACAAATTGGCTTTTGATTCTTATATATATTTTATATTAAAAGTTGGGTGCTTTTTCTCAATTTTACTGTACAAGGTAAAATTTAGAAAATACACTATATGATCTGTCTTCCATTGCTTCTAAGGTCATGTTTTTACTGTGTGGGTATCAAAAGGTCCCTAGTGCAAAACAGTTTAAGTTCATTGATTTTAAATAGTCCTATCTAAATAAAAGCAAAATTTGGCCCTGAATGCCTCTAAGCAGAAAATTCTGTTACTGTCATGAATATCTTAAATGTAATCGTTTTTCTTTTAATTAACATTCTAAAGAGAAGAGGAAGTTGGAAATCCAGATAAATCTGTTATGAGTCAATTAAGAAGCTAGGATTAGCATATGCAATCAAGATGGGTGCAGCAGGATTTCATGGAAGAGTTCATGAGGAAGCAACCAGGATGTATCATTTGCATGGGCAACCTCCTTGGTTTGTGTTCTGCTCAACCTCAGTATTGTTGACTTGACTCACTGCATGAATATTGCCAAGCAGTAGCAAACCACGATTTCATTTTCCTGCTTGCCCAGATACAACTTACCTTAACTTGCAGTTTTAAAAAAGACAAATCATATTAACTATGGCAAACAGTATTGGTCCTTTTTTTCTTTCTGCAGATATTCTTTTTAATAAAATCTTTTCCTGAACCCCAGTTGTATGAATATGCTGTAGACTGTCCTACTCTTTCCTGCATCAGGCAAATGATATTGAATACCCCTCCTAAACTAAAGTGGAATACCTCACACATAGGCCACCTGAACAATGGAAGCCTTTATCAGTGGGTGATTGATTAGTGGAAGGTATAAAAGGAATTGATGATCTCACACAAGTTACTATCAGATAAGCATTTATATTTGAAAGCCGATGGACAAATTACAAGAGAATGCAGCACTTTTATTTTTGTTTTTGTTGTTAGGGGTTGTTTGGTTATTTGTTTGGGATTTTATGATTTTATGAGTACAGAGCTTGAAACTTTTAACATTTTCAGCCATCGTGGAGAATCTATCTTTCCATGGTGCATCTTTTCTTCAACTAAACCAAAGCTATGAGTATCCCAGGATAAAAAACTAGTATTTTCCTAACTTCACATTTCACAGAAACAAGAATTCAAGGCTTTTGAAATATGATAATCAATCGTAATAAAAATAATTTAATATATATCTGTGATCTCAATTGTTTTGAGAAAAGCTGTACATAGCACTGCAGAACAATACAAATTTAGTACAGCTGCTGAAAAACAGTCATGACTGACCTCATTTTCAACATATGGCATGATTTTGCTTAGATCTACACATTGAAGAAGTTTGATGAAAACTAAACAATTGTTCATAGATCTCAAGCCTCAGTTACCATAGTTCACAGAAAGCCATACACCTAATGCCAGTTAAGAAAGCTATTTGCTTTGTAATGACTACAACAAGAGTATAGAGCATGAAGAAAGGAGGAAAACTGAATTTCAGCCACCTGAAGCTCTGTTAAAAGCTCATGTCTGCTTTTGCTGACTTCACAATCAGTAGTTATGATAGGCTTTGCACAACACTGCTTTTCCATGTGTTGACCAAGGTTTACATTAATACTAGTTTAACACAAGATTTGATATCTTCAGATTCAACAAAGAAAATTATACTACTTCACAAATGTAGTTTCCTAATTTGATTTTTTTGAAAAAAAAAAAAAAACCAAAACACAAATCTGAGTTATTTGTGGGGTTTTTTTTTGAACGTGCTGCACAATGAAAGATGGCAAGGCCCTGACATTGTAGTAAAGGCTGACCACTATAATCATGGCAAAGATAAGCCTTTATTCCAAGATAGAGACTTCAAAGTCTCAAAAGAAACACATCTGTTGGACCTTCTTTTCTCTTACTGAATCTTGCTCAATTATATTTGTCTACATCATAGTCAATCTAAAAGGGGGAAAAAAAGAGTAAGGAACCCTACAATTCAGAAATGCTCTACAGGGACTACATTTTTAGAGGGTGTAAACACATTAGAATATATCAACGTATATGAACAAATTTGTGTAGAAGGGTGTGTTTCAGAGGTTCCTCAATGTGTGCACACTATTAAAATCTGTCTGAGATCTGTTTGGAGAAAGCAACAATTATATTTCTTATTAAAGAATATGCAATTATAGCCTCTTAGCACTTCCTGCTTCCTTCAACAATGAAGACCTGTCTGTACTGAAGATTATAAAGTCCTCCACTGTTTCACTGGGTCACCAGACTAAACAGGCCAATCCACTTTCACGGCAATTTATTCCAGATTTTCTCTTTTGGGCCAACTGCTTTTATAATAAAACTGGGCCTAGCAGGAGATTTACATCACTGTCACTGCAGGAGAGCTAGACCCTGTAAAACGACATAGAATGCTGTTTAAACTTAAACACTAAAAGCTTCTGTGAAGTCCCTAATGTATTTATTCTCCTATCTATTATTTTTTTTAATTCTTCATCAGACATTGACAAATACGGTTTTCAGACTTCTCAGGTTTCCAGGAAAGTTACCACAGCCATAGTTCCTTTTTGTTTATGGTATTTGTCTGTCATCAGAAAAACCGGAAAGTCTACAGTTCAGATTTCTCAGGATCATGAATGGTTTGATTAAACTACAGATGTTAATTAAAACCCAAATCTGTATCTTTATGCATAGCCAGAATAACCAGCTTGTTAGCTAGGGAAAGCCCAAGATATTTAGAATATCCATAGTGTAGGATGTAGATCACAAATGGGAGGGTTCCAGGGCAGCTTTGTAACCTCCTCTTCAGTTGTATCAAGCAGGTTTGGGGAAGGGAACACACATGGGACAGACTGCCTGAACAACTGTGCCCATACATCCTGTAAGTGGCAAAAGCAGTTAGTTATGCCACAGCAGAGGAAACCTGTGTACTGGACTGCTGTCATGTTGTTACCTATTTTTTGAGGAATATACTGCCCCCTGATTTTGCAAGTTTTCAAGTAGGCAAAATGAAATTATTTTTAAAGGAGGAATAAGCATCTTTGAATATAATTACACTTTCCCCAAGAAAGGTCAAAATTTTCATATGTAGTTCCATTTTAATTTAGATAAATTCCATAAAAATATAATTCTAACCTTGTATCCCACAGGACTCAAAACCAATATGAGTGTCTAGCCATGCTAGCCATTAGTGCATCTAATGGGAAACACAGTGAGAATTTTCATTATAAATAAAACGCAATCCAACAGTTTCCTGTGCGGTCCTTTGCAATACAAAGTAAAAATGGACAAGAAACTCTACTCAGAGAACCATTACCACCAGATATGAAGTACTAGTGTTAATATGAAACCAACTGTATGAATTATCAGATACTGATTTATATGGTCTAACCCTATAAAGGCTTTTGGTGCTCCCAAACTAAATTTTTCATCCCATGGTTCCCTACCAGGTATCCAGTATCATGTTTAAAAGTGTGACCCTCCTGTGGCATACGTAGGGAGATACTTGGGTGGCCTGGAAAACAGCCAGCACAGCGTGTCTTGACCTCAACATAAGATGAGTGGAGTTAACCAGGGAAAACATGAGGTTTGTCCCAAATCTAAAATCCTGCCTCCTTCTTAAGCCAGCACTCTACCTGAGGGTTACCTCTAAAGGCAGGGCTGTCTGAGAGGTGCCTCCATCCACTCAGAATCTACACCCTGATTCTTTTTATGAAAATAGGTTCCTGTGATCTTTCCTTCAAAACTTATGTTTTATTAAAACATAGCTGGAGGAAAAGCTGGCTTCTCATCTCCCACTATATAACAACTCTATGATTAGAGCACTCACACAATCATGGGATTCATCTCTCCTGCCCTGAAAGGCCCCAATTCACAACTCCTCTCACCCCAGGGAGGACTCTGACCACCAGGCTGATGGTTATTTTAGAAGAGGCAGTCTCGACCCTTCTGCTGAAACAGCGCCCTTGAGCACAAATGAATTCAAGATCATAATCTAATGTTTAGGTTATTCCCAGGGCTGGGGCACACACTGAGTTTTCTCGGGATTATTTCTGTCTTCACTATGTTAAATTGTTGTGGAATACACAAAACATCCCCCTCAAAAAAAAAAAAAAAAAGTAAAAACAGTCCTGGGAATAAGTCCTATCATTACCGCTGTGACGCTGCTGCACTTTGTCAAAAAGCCAGTCATGTCAGGGAATCTGGGCACACTCCAGAAGTGATCAGGAGGTCAAGATGACCAGGACACTTGAGTGGAAGAATATCGCAGTACTTATGTCCAGAGGACTTGGGTGGGCATGAACACTCCTGGAAAGCCACTTGGGAGCCACAGGTGGAAAAGGAACTAACTCCAAGGCATGGATCACGACAGGCAAACATAGTGCTTTGAGGTTTAGGCAACTGCTTAGCAGAGGTTTTGTGAATCACAGCTGTTTGTTCAGATGTTTCAGTTCTAACTGAGTCCCACATTTCACACCATCCAGATCCTCTTATTGATCAAAACACAAGTATTGACAGAGACATCTTTGTGCTCACCAAAATATCTTTTTATTTAAGAAAAAACAGCAGCAATTACCAAAGAGAGTTGACATGGAAAGCATTGAGTTGTTGCCTTTACAGCATAATCCTTGTCGTAGCTCAGCTGACAGACTGATTAGTCAAAGTATGGTGCACCTATGGCTGGGAATCATATTGCAAGGCTTAGGGCTTGACACTAAAACTGCCCTGTCTGTCGATAAATCCCACAGAAAGAATTTTGCTAAATCCTATTTTCACTTCACAATATTCCCAAGGTGAATATATAATTTTGCGGAAGTAAAAAGTTTATTTTGACATTTGACTTCCACTCCATGATAGAAACATTAGCAAAAAGCCCTACTAACTAGATGCTGTAAACTCCAGGCCAAAGACATGTTGCTTTAAAACTTCCTCATTCTGGCCATGTTCTGTTTAGGCCCCTACAAAATCTCTACATTTCTAGTAACGAAATGTATTTTTGTCTCTAAAGACAAACAGTATGTGAGATGTTTAATATTATCACCTATAGCAGGAAAAACTTTTTCACTGAACTTACCAGGAATACAAGAAAAAAGGTAAATTTCTTCTATTTCTTCTGTGTTTGTAAACCTATTTACCAAGACCTAGTGGCATACCTTTTAACTCCTAGTTAGGTATTTAAAATTGCAACATGACTACAAGTTAAATATAATTTGTGAAATATATGCCATATTTGATAAAAAATGCATGTAGTCAGAATCATATGATGATTTCATTTGCATAGATGTAAAACCTGAATTTATTATACACAACCTATATTCATAAAAGTAGACAGTCACCTGGTTTCTCTTCACTGGTTTAATCTGGCAGTCCCTCACTAGAGGCAACAGAATTTTTAAAAGCAGCCAAGATGAACCAGACACCAAGGGGAAGGAGAAAAGAACAGACAATGAGCAGGAAAAATGGTTCACACAAATATTAATATAACTCCTTCAACCCTTTAAAAAATTACACTTTTTAGACTGGCAGAAGATGGAGAGAGCAGTCAGACAAAACAGAAGTGAGTTTGATATCACTAATGTACCCACAATAAGTTGATTTTTTTCCTAAAGAGAAGTTTTAAGAGGAAATATACAGGATGCAGCTTACTTTTTTAAGTAATCCAAAGATCTTGTGTAAGAGATGTGGAACAGAAAGTAGTTACCATCTTGGAGAGAAGTTGAATGGACTGACGTACTGTAGCATCAAGGCTGGAAAACACAGGTCTTCACTAAGTGACTGGAGGACACTTAAACCAGTCTGGAGACAGATAGATGAATTTGTTATTACTGACAAGATTCCCATTTCAGAAAACAAATTTTCAGGAGAGACATTCAGATAGTGAGGTGGCATAAGCCTAAGCTTGGGAGATTGGTGTCTAACCAACAAAGAGTAGAATAATCAAGACTGCAGAAATACCCTGACGATACATTCAGAAAAGTCTGACTACCTTCCACTGAGTCAACAGTGAGACGGAATACCAGACAAGGTTGAGGTACTGCTGATAATGGCCACTTGCACCTAAAATATGCACAGAAGGCTACAATGCATGGTTGTATTTGTTCACTACCATTTTCATCCTACAACAGGTAATGCTTATAACCGGTTGGAACACAGTTACTCAAACCGCGTCTTAACATTTCAACAAGCAGCTGAGACATCTATGTGTAGACCATGCTAGTATGCAGGTTTCTTTGTTATGTTTCACAAGTAACAACATATAAATAGTTTACAAAACCTTGGCTGTGGGTTTTTTATGTTAAAAAGGAAAAAAGACCCAAATGTTATTTTCAGTTTCTGATGTGCTTAGCTTAAAGCAAACCACGAAAAAAGCAAACAATCGTAGGGCATGCTAGGTGGCATGTAGTTTTTTTCACTCATGTAGCATTATTCATATACTACAAGCTGGAAATAAACCATACTTGGTAATGTACATATTACTTGAAAACAACATAAGTATCTGAGCATTACTGAGAGTTCTGTTGCTCATCTGTAATTTCAGGCAGAAGATGGCCTTCTCTGTCAATCACGGGTAAACATAAATCTCAAGTATCCACACATTTATGCAGTGTTTCTTCTTGATAATGAACATTTCATTTTCCCAGCTAACATCAGATAGAGAAAAAAAAAAAGACACATGTATGTATTTGGTTCCTGGATCTATGTGGATGCTTTTAACCCCATTCTACTCCTCACTGAACTTCGTTTTCCACCCCTCTCTACTCATGCCTAAACATAAAGATATTTACATGTCTGAAAGGAACTGGAAAGCAACTGGGATATTTCCCAGAGGATTTTAAAGCTCTTCTCACACAAGAGTCACAGTAGCACTTCCATAAGAAGCACCTCAGGAAAGGTCTCTGACATAGTTACAATTAGCAGTTTCATCACTTTCACTATCTCACTTGTAAGTGAAAGATGAAAACAGAAATATTTTCAGTCAGTATTACCCTTCCCTGGAATCACTTATGTCTGTAGCCCTTATAGAATGGGTCATCAATAAGATGGTCTTTGGATAAACGTACTTTTACATACTATTCAAAGTCCCTGCAACTGGTGGGACTTTGAAATCTCATGTATATCTTTCCTTGGCAGGTTCTAAATCCACAAATTCATGAGTAGCTTATTGTGATTCATATGCCACTTTCATTTTTGGCAGGTAATGCTAATGGTATTGGAGAATGACTATTTGAATGAGATCTGCACCCACTTGCCTCAAATCAGGACTCTAAAAATGCTCAGAACGGAGCTGTCAGCATAAATAAATAAAAAAAAAAATTTTAAAAAAAGCCAACATTTATTCCGTATAGGGTTTTGACTGTACAATTCCAGGCACCAGGGAAGAGCAGGATGAGCAGGACTTTCTATAGTTCCTGTAGAAGGCTGGGCAAGCAAACATCTAGGGGTGGACATTGAGGAAGAGGAAATGTCTACGTGTCAGTAACAGGAAAGTTATATTGTATGCCTGCTTTTTAGGCATGCCATCTGTGCTCAGTCATACCACACAGCTTTCATGACATGCCACAGTTAAAGGGCAGGCAATATATGTCTTGCTTCAGTGACATGAATGACACGACTTGGTACATAACTCTCAAACACAGTATATGGTTGTCCCATATATTTTTCAATGTTTAGACCCATGCTAAGTATTTTGATACTGAAAGCACTGAAAGTGCATTATAGTGAAAACTGATGCACACTAGGTAAGCAAGAATAACTTACCTATACTAATGCTGGACTTCTCATTATGTTTTGTTGACCTGTAACTATACCATAACATTCAGCAAATATTGTTCACAGGAGCCTAATAACAAGCAATTCTGTTCCCATTACTGTTCACAACCTCATGTTAAATATTTTTTTCCAAAGTAAACTGGCCTATGTAGTTGAAAGGTACCACCACACTTTTTTTTTAAAGTTGGATAAATCTTATCTTTACAAAAGGAAATGTGAGCTAAAAAAAAAATGTATTTTGACTAACGTACAAAATTGATGAAAAATAAGGTTTACGTTACATTTCTTCTTTAAAGAAGCATTTTCCATAGCACACTTAAGAACCTTTAAGAGGGAGCTTGGTCTAAATTCAGTTCCAGTCCTGGATCTGCTCTTAAATCCATGTGTAGCCTCAGGCAAATGTGTTAATTTTCCTGTTTCAGTTTCCCTGCCTTTAAAGTAGGGATAACGCGCTAACCCACATAGCTTAGTTGCAATTTGTAACAATGAGTAACTTGACTATTAGATTTCTGAGACATGAAACATGATTATTATTAGGGCTTACTGACCAGCCAGTCAGAAATGTGATACAAAATAAAGGAGATGGATCTTTGACAATGGAAGATGCAGGTTAGTCAGTCAGTCAGTCTGAGTAGCCCTGTGAGGAGGCAGCTCTAGGGAGGGGGGAGTTGGACTTATAAAAGTGAGAATGTCCCCTTTGTACTGATTTCCTATTTATTACCCCATGGTATCAAAAGACCACAGAAAGCTAAATTCTCTCTGAGAAATGAATAGGTCCAAAGCACTACAACAAATCAGCTGCAGGCAAATAAATTTTTATCTGTGTAAGTGAGCTTGATGTTATTTTCTAGTGGAAATGTCAGAATTGATTAAAGACCTAGCATTTCTATCTAAACTGAGAATAGTGAATGATATGTTTTAAAGGGAGAAAAAGTCAGAGGACTGATAACATGGAGATAATGGGGTAAATTGATTTCTGGTGTTGTTGCATTAATTTGGTACTCAGCATATTGGGTCCAAATGTGCACCACTGTACACAGTACAAATAGGAGTGCCTTTTAATAACTATGACAAAAATACTCTTCCCACTGGCAAGGTCAATATTATTAATTGCTATTCCTATTATTAACCTTTGGGCTTGTGTATCCTCCATGGATTAATGATTATTCAATAACTGAGCAACAAGGTTAACTTTCTAATAGCAATTAATAGAAGGGCATACCGCTGGTTAACTAGGAAAAGCACTGACTTATCAACTTCTTGGCCTTGGTCTTGTTTATGAGACATGCAAAGGTGCCTACAGGAATTGTACCTGTCAGTTCCCAGAGCTGAAAATCTGCCTCAAAGTCGAGACAAATAAAAAACGGGAGATTGGGCTGACATCCGGGGCCCCCCCTCTTCTCAGTCTCCTAGGGAATAAGAAACAGCCTCAGCTTTCAGGGAAACCTGCACTCATTGCCAGCGTCCTTCTCCAGGAAGTCTGCTTCCAAATCCTGCATCGACGAAGAGGGAGAAGAAGGTCTTAAAAACAAAAGAAAAGAGAACAAGTACTTCCCCAAGGAGAAGTTTCACGAAAAAAGGCAATTCTCAAACAGCGTTACCGAGGAGCATGTGGTGCCGGGTGAAACACCAGTCAGGAGCACCAGGGGTGATGAGCGGCGGGACCCGACCCCGCTCCCGGCCCGATGGGGAAGCGGAGGTGCTGGGCGGGCAGAGGCCTCCGGGGGACGCATCCCCAACCCTGAAAGGCCGCCAGCGCGGTCGCGGAGCATCGCTCCCTCAGCTACTTCAAATCGCAGGTGGCCGTGGGGCACTGCCTGCCCGAAAGGGGCAGCCGCCAGGGCGCTGGGAGTAGCGGCGCGGGGGCAGGTCTGGAAATAAAGGAGTGGGGGAAACATGGACAGAAGGGGGAAACCGGGGGCCGAGGAGGGCGGAGAGAGGGCCGGGGGCGCGGTGCCGGGGGAAGGCAATGCGGGGACGGCGGAGGGTTCCGACCCGAGTCGCACGGCGGCGGGGCAGGGGGGGTGGTAGGGATGGACGCTCGCACGCCCTCACCCCTCGGGACTTCCACCAAGTCAGCCCCACCGCCACGCGGGGCCGGGAGCCGCTGGAGAGGAGGAGACGCCGCGCACACACAAACAGACACACGCCACCTCCGCGTTCCAGCCGCTGCTCGGTTCTTCCTCCCCCCACCTCCCCACCGCCGCCGCGCAGGCAGGAAGCAGCAGGCGCGGAGCCGAGCGGCGGCGCAGGGCTCGCAGTGCCCCGGCCCCAGTCGGACCGGCCTCCCGCGGCCGCGCTGCCCCGACGGCACCGCCGCCCCCTCCCCGGGGGCAGCGCGCACCTCCCCGCCCGGAGGGGCTGTGCGAGACAGCGGGCGGGGGGAACGCGGGCACACACACACACACACACACATATACACACACACGCGCACGCACACCGCACAGACACGCAGGCAAGAGGCAGGGCTGCCCCACGCCGGTACCTTGCTGCCCTGGTGTTTTCCGTCCGGGCTCCTCCTTGCTGAGGCAGCTCGGAAGCGGAGCCGAGCGGGCGGGTGCGTGTGCGTGTGTGTGTGTGTGTGTGTGTGTGCGAGTGCATGCGTGTGCCTGTGTGTGTGTGCGTGTGTGTGCGCGAGAGCGAGCGAGCGAGAGAGACTCTCCCCCCTCCCCCTCCCCCTCCTCCTCCTCGCTCTCCTTCCTTTAAACGCCCACTCCTGATGGGTGAAAAGACAACTTGAACTTCAGTGCAATTAACTTCGCCGGCGCCTCGGAAGCCGGAGGTGTCGCCGGCCTCGCCCGCCGCGCTCCCATGAGTGAGTCGGTCCCGCTCCTTCGGCGTCGCTCCTCGGGGACGGGGGGGACGGGGCCGTGCCGGGGGCACCCGCCGCGCTGATTTACCGAGGCCGGCGGTGCCGGCACGAGAGGGCGGGCGGGGGGAGGCGAGGGGCGGGTGGCTCCGCTCGGCGCTGCCGCTGCAGGAGCTACTCGGCCGGCACGGGCTCACACCTGCCGCCGCGCCGCTGGCGCTCGCCGGCCCCGTTCCGCTCCGCTGCCGCCTCATCCACCACCGGCACAGGGAGAGCAGGGGGAATGGGTGACAGAGGGGGGAAAAAAAAAAAAACGTAGAAGTTTGGCAAAGTTCTCACCCGGCCCCGCGCGCCTCCCGGCAGCGGCGGGTACGGGGCGGCGGCGCCCCCGACGGCGAGCGGTGCGGGGCGAGGCGGCGGCTCGGAGCGGGCTGGGGGGTCGCGGGAAGCCGGGTGGGGGGTCGCGGGGTGGTACTTCCGCGGGGCGTCGGGGTTGCCCGGCGGCCGAGCGGCGGCGGCTGGCCCAGCCGCGGGCGCGCCCGTGGCAGTGGGTGGCACGTTCCCCCCGCCCGCCCGCGGCGCGACCCGGCGCTGCCGCTGTCACGGGGAGCAGTGCCAGGAACTCGCTCGCCTCTGTGCTCCAGGATTTTATTTTTGATTTTTCCGCTCCTTCTCCGAACCCGCCACCCGAGGTTTTGCTAAACCCTCGCCCCTTTGTCGTCGTCCCTGCCGGCTGCCTGGGGGAGCGCTCCTGACAGGCACCTGCCCGACCCGGAGTTTCCCTCTGCCAGTCTCCAGCTTTCTCTGACTGCGAGAGAAACTTCGCTAAAATGCAAGTTTGCTGAAACACTTTGCACCAGCTCCTAAGCTGAAATGAGTTTAAACTGAGGAAAGCTTTCCGTTGGTTTTAGTCCATCCAAATGAGCGCAGCACTTTTGAGAAAATAATTCTCAAATTCAGATGCAGAGACTCCAGGGCATGTGATCTGGAGGTGCCCTTTCATTCTGGTCCGTGCTGCTTGGGTGGGAGTTAGCAGCAGCCCTTTATTTCTACTTTATATTATTTTGGTACAGTGCATTCGTATATTTGTCTGCTGTAGTCTGCTGGCAAACATTAGCATTCAAGCTTACATTTTTGACAAATGTGCAGACAGGAATAGCATGAATAGGCATCTTAAATATTAACAACCTAAGCATCTGTTGTGAAACAAATTTAATATATTTACTCTGTTTTTCTCACATTGTTAGAAAAGGTTACAATAAGTGTAAAATTTCAGCTGTAGTTAGCACAAGGAATGCTTGGATATTTCACTGTCTCTTCAAGCATTTAACACAATCACCAGATAGAAATGTGTCAAATCAGGCGCACTATTCAAAAACAACTTGAAACTGTAAGTGTAGAGTGTATAGACATGAATGTAGGATGTTCACCGCAATTTCTATCTTCTAATTACTCTGCAGCACTATTTGTAGAATTTGAGAGTGCTCTTTTCAGTCCCGTACTCCTATATGCTCTTTAATATGTTTTATACATACACTAATTTTCTAATTCACTTCCTATTTAAGATTATTATTGGTAGTACCTTGCTTTTCAAGTTGAAGCAATGGTTTTCCATGGAAATGTGAAATAACATAGAGTAGGTAAAAAAATGAGCAGACAGAAAATGCGTGTTCACGTATAAGCATGCGTCTGAACAGACAACGCACACACATAATAAGGCAACAGAGGAGAAATTAAAATCACTGGCTGGTATGCTATGTATGCCCACTCCTGAATACAGCTAGTGGAAAAGAAACAACTGACTCCAAGGAATTCCTCTGTCCCTGGAATAAAACTGTTCAGAGTAGAACAAGAGCACAGAAGAGCGAAGTCTCCAAAAAGACTGTAGAGTTATTTCAGGAATCAGTGCATTCCTTCCCTTTTTCCCACAAGTCCAAATATGTAATAAATAAGTCCTTTGTATGCAAAAGAGTTTACTGGAACAAAAAATATTTAAATGAAATGCTTTTTGTGCATGCACTTTGAAAAACTGTCCATTTCCTTTTTATATTCTGTTTTCTTAATTCTTTAAATAGGAAAGTAACTCTTGCAGTTTCCCCTCGCCTGTTATTTTAGTGATTCGCATGATTCCTAACCTGCTGCTGTGCTCCTAAGAAAACACTGTAAAGCAGAGTCGATCTGTAACTCACTGATGGGACATAGTGCTTTGGCAGCATGAAAAGCAGAGAGAGACTGCCCCACCTTGTATGCGAGCAGGACACCTTTTTGGTTTGCAGCGTAGGCCCAGCAGGTCAGCGGATGAGCACCTGCCCTCTGTTCATGTGCTTCCCAAGGCAGGACAGGCAGCGCCAGCCCTGCCTGCAGCCATTCCTGCAGCCCTGCCAGTATCCCACAGGCACCGACCATCACCACGTTCAGCCCTGCTGGGGACATGGACAAATCCACCCCCGCAGCACAAAAACCTCTTACAGAGGTTTCTCCCGCATTTCAGGTTTGGGCTAGAGAGGGGTTTACTGCCATTTAGAAGACAATCAGCTGAAGTCTGATGTTCTTGTTAAAAAGCAAACCACCAAATCTTTTACATGTATCAACTATTCAATTTTTGGAAATATTGTCACCTTTTTATTGTCATCTATTTTTTAATCTAAGCATTGTCGGAGAAATTTGAAGTAATTCTTTAGGTTTCCAGCTGTATTGGGGGAAAAAAATCAAGATTATTTTATTAACAAAATATCATGTAATATATAGAAAAAGATATTAAAAGCAGATTTCTGAATTAAAACTGGAGGAAATATGACTTCTGAAATATTTTAGTCATATTTCTAGGAACTATGGTATTTTAACATAGACTCTAGTGAAGCATTTTATTGCCTTCTTGTGTATAACTGCCATTGCTCTCTCTAGATATATTTAATATATAACCAATGAAGCCACAAACTTTCCTTCTACAACAGTTTAAACACATCTGGAACGTTTTACTTTCTTATAATTTATGTTAATAGATGTAGAGTGTATATACAATCTTCTCAGACATCATTGCTTTTTCCAAAGGGGAATTTTTTTACTTTCAGTCAGGGAATATATTTATAAGAACAAAATAACTCAAAGTATAGGCAATTCTATATATCATTTTATTTTCTGTTATATTAGGTTGATTATATAAAGCTTTCATTTAGAGCAATGAGATGATGAAATTACAGAGGAGTGATTGGCTTTTGTTTTTTTCAAATGGTTCAAGTTGAGGGCTGCAAAAATGAATGTTTTTGGTAAAGTTCTTTGAGTACATAATATTTTTCATAGAATTCTGACAAATTAATTTAATAGAAAAGCCACAAGTCTCTTAGCGTGGAAGGCTATATTTTCAGGTAAAATGGAAGTTCTGCTTTTGCCGTTATAGGCATCAGGCTTTAGTAATCTGCTCCTCTTGTGGAATGAACACTTTCTACTTAAAGCTATCATGCACCTACTGTTTATTTACGCTGCATTAAACTGACAGCACGGCAATCAGAGGAAAAAATATGACTTACTTTCCTGAAGTAAACACCAGCTTATAGGTTAGTGCATGTATTTATATTCCTGTCGCCACTAAATAATGGCTGTCTCCAGTTTAATATCTACCTGTGGTGTTACCGAGGGCTGCTGGCTCTTCCTTGTTTAAAATGAGGAAAAAACGAAGGGGGGGGTGAAGAAGAGAAGAAAGTTTTGTTATCATTCCACTCCAAGAGGAACTTAACAGAAAAGTGATTCGGTATTCCTTTCTGTGGCATGCCAAAGCCAGTTTTAAAGACATAGTATTCTGTTTTACTTGGTGTAATTGAATTACATCTCAAACAGGGAAAACAGAATTCCTTAACAGTATTTGTCTATCCAAGACACTGAAATTGTATATTCAGGCAATGGCAGATTAAGGGCAGAAGCATTTTATTAATAACTGAAAGCACATATGTGTGTGTGATGAAAAATGTTCTGCAAATCTGTCACTATGCAATCAAGTGCATTTTTTAAACTTTAGTTGTCACAAAGTTGCTACTGATTCTAAAAAAAAAAAAAAAAAAGTAAAACAGTTTGACGGTTAAAGAGTAACTTACTGTTCTTACTGCCTGTTATACTGAAATTCTGCAACTTTATAAAGTCCATGTCAGAAAGCCCTGTTGATATTACTTTTAATCTTGGACTAATGCATCCAAGTACCTGGCATTTGAACTGAAGATAACTGTAGTCAGAATAACCCATAGTTTGCAGAAAGCTTCCCCTAAATTCTCTGTTGGAGAATTACAGTAATAACCTCTACATCAGAGGTCCATTTTTTCCTCAGATTCTGAAATTATTACTTAACATTAAGTTGACTTGTTTGTCAGTTCCCGTGGCAGTGGTATCCTTAACTCTCAATAACCCTGACCATAACTTGTAACTGTTACTTCCAAAAGGATATACTGTAATGTATAAAGGATACACTAATAATACTAAATTTCCTTCAAAAATGTTGGTGTTTTTGAATATGTGCCATCCTGGGGCATCTAAGTTAACCACAGTTATCACCAACCCTTCATTACTTAATTGGTATCCATTCTGTTGCTTTGCAAATGTCTACTTTCTAATGGTTTCTGCACTGCATTGCTCTCAGTAGGTATAAGTCTTGATAAAGATTAATTTTAAGGAGACTTGTCAGTACTGATCTTGTACATATGTTCTGATCTGGTCCTCGTGCCCTGTACCAGCTGTAATCTACTCCTAATCTGTGTTATCTGGTGCAGTATAGTAGGAATGGCAATGCAATGTAGTAGTAATAGTAGAGTAGAGTGTAGTAACATACCTCAGGCACTGTCTGAATAGTAAATATTTCCTTTTAAACTTGTTGGGCCTGACTTTGCTCCCATCCACACTGGTGTGTCACTGCAGAGGTTGGTAAACCTTCGTTTTTACAGTTTTTGTAGAGTATCAGTGTTAGGTGTTCAGATGGGCTAAGAAACACACTAACACTTAGTATTTATGCTAAGGTCCACCTCTTAGCTATTTATTTGGAACACCAACACAGTGATCTCTGTGGAGATTGGTTGTCCTGTGAGACACTGCGCATCTGTGTATGCTGGGATTAGGACTCTAAGAAGACTTCCTTTCACTGGAGCCTGTGCTAGCTCTGCTCTGTGAGCTGCTGTAAAGCATCGCTGGAGACACCTCTCCCCAGCTGTAGGCTCACAGGAGTTAGCTCTCGCCACCTTGTGCTTCTCTGTTGTGAACTGCAGGTTAGATAGGCAGAAGAGTCTGCTTGCCTGCAGATGGGCCTCAGTCACCCCAGCTGCACCTGGGTGCAGAACATCAGGATGGGCCACATCTATCAGCTGTGTTGGCCTTACATAACTTCCAGCGACTATCTGCTCTATCTTTCCCTTGGGACATTATGACATGATATGACCTGAGGAGATAAGGGAGGTGCTTTAAACCTCGAGTGCATCTCATCTTCCCAGGATCCTGCTCTGACAGGATTTATTTGGCCAGCAGCAATCATTTGTGGATCATTCCACTTGCTGCTCACTAGACAAAGTGGTGATGTACTCAGTTCACATATACTTGGAGGACTGTCTTATAATTTTTTCTAGTGTCTGGACTCCTGGTTCTGGTTTCAGCCCTGACAAAAATGTGTGATTTTGGGTTCATAACTGTCCATGCTATGTTTGCCATCCTTAATGCTGTGACTTTGATTTTGAAAATGCTCAGTAGTCACAACTTCAGATGAAAGAAAAGGAAGCTGCCGCGCACTATTCTTCTACAAATGTGGCCTTTAATACGCTTTAATATGGTTTATTTACTTAGCTATAAAATTAGTAATATATTTGTTTCATAGAACACCGAAGGATTAAGTAATTCTTTGCATTTGTAGATCAGTCCTAGAGTGGAAAACGTTTTCAGCACAAGTGCCAAGAATTGCTGCTCTGAACTCAAACCCACATGCAAAGGTGCAACAAAGGTATATCCTTTTCAGTAACTGCACTTAGAATATATGTCTGGTCATAACAGCCGGGTAATTAAAAACATTTTCAATGAACAGGAGAAAAATTCTAAATATCATACATGCCCTGAATTCCTAATTCTATTACATTAAATAAAAGACAGAAAGAGAGGAGGGGAAAGAGAGTGGGAGAGAGCGTGCATGCACACAAACTCACAGAAAGACCAAAGGCAAAAAATGAAGTGGGGAGAAATTGCACAGCGAGTTTTAAAATGTTCATAATCAAAGATTAAATTAATATTTTTGTGAAGAGCAGTCTTAAAAAGATTTTAAATTATTGACGCTTTTCATCATAGGTGGGCTTCCTTGATAAATGTAAGAAGTCTCAAGAATAATTAAAGGCATCTTAAAACTTAAAAATGACAGTTTTAGCTTCTAAGGATTCATTGTAATATAATAATACTGTATGCTTTTTAGTGTTACTTCTGCACTAGACATTTAATTACAGTCTTTGTAAGACATGTTATCTGTGTAGTAACCAGTGCATAAAAAGAATGATATTTACTTTTACATACAAGCTCTTGCTTGCCAGCTTTCTTTTTAAGATTATAGATTAAGATCTCCAATCCAGAATGTTCATGTCTTCAATGAAAACAACTTAATTTGACACGATTTTTGGGAGGAATGGGGCATTTATTGTAATAGTACTGCTTCTGTAGTCACACTTTTTGCAATAATAGTTGAACTGCTGCTTAGCAGTGTTTTTTTTTTTCTCTGCAAAGGCCCAAACTCAGCATTTCTTTGCTTGTTTAAAGGATAGATTTTAGACTATTAAACGAAAAAGCTGTTTAAGTTTTATATTGAGAAGTAAGATTAAAAAAAAATCCAAGAGTAGGTTGGTAGGTTTTTCACAGGTACAGCTTATTGCGGGGAGGAAATTTGGGGCCTGCTTTTTTCCTATGCCAGATAATGAGTATTGTCTGAAACACATAGTGGATAATGTAAATTTATGGGATTTATAGCTTGGTCCACACATTGCTGTGGAAAAGTGCAAGAAGGTGGAGAAAATTAGTTTTTCTTGTGATACATTTGTAGATTCCCCTAAATGTGAAAAGTGCTCTTCCACAGTTCCTAGATTTTGCACTGCCGTCATTGCAGGATGAGGCACAATGGAGACCGCATCCAACCGTTTTAGAGCAGAGCTTTTCAGTCGATCGTATGTATCATATGTCTTCTTTTAGGTCTTGTTTTTAGTTTCTTATCTAGAAGTCCTGTGCAGGAATGGTACAATATTGGTGTTGAGGCCCTAGTTTCGGTATCCTTCGTAAGAAAATCTCACAGTCAAATCAATTAGTCGAAATGAGTCTCTGTCCCATTGACTGTATTTTGTTGACTTTCTTTTTCTTTTTTTTTCTCTTCACTTGACTCACTGAATCCATAATCCTTTTTGCCGTTCCTGATGAATTTTGCTATAATCGTTTTAAGATAATTTTATAATAACATGTTTATATTTGAAACTTGTGGTTCCACTACTTTATTTGGGCTGCAAGTCCTACAGGTAACTGACTTTTGCATTGCCACTTAAAATGACAATTAGGATACTCACAGGTGTAGTTATTGTTTTCTAAGCATTCCAGAAGAATTTTATAGATACCATGCAAGAGAATTGAACCAGCAGAATTTCTTTATATATTTGGCAGGATGACAGATATGCCGTAAGAAGCATTATACTGTCTGATAAATTGCATTACCAAGCACTATTTCATATAGGTCCTGTCTCTTTAAAAATGCAGTCTCCTCTATTTGCCCTATTAATTGTTGATATGTTGCCATCCACAAGACAAAAATTAGAGCTGTAATTAAATAATCATGTGATGCTCCTTAGTGCCAGTGAGAGCAAACTCATTTTTCCAGGCCCTGATGGTCACTGATTATTGTATTACTACTGGCTTGCTTTATTTTTTTTTAATGGCTCTGTATTGCTGGGTTACCTAACCACTGCCCTTCTTTTCAAAATTAAAGGAATTGAAGAACATTAAGTCACTTAATTGGCCAGTGGTCTACAGGGACAAAAAGTAGTCATACCTTCTCTGCTTTTTGGTCACTCAGTTGGTTCTACTGGGAGAACTACATCAGTGGTGTGGTTGTGTGCCATTTAATTTACACTGGTGTTTTGGCTGGGATGGATGCATATAGGGAATGCCAGGAGAATTACAAAAGGAGCAGGGTATTAAAATTCAGAAATGATTAAAATTGAAATAAAAGGATGCTGCTTCTTTGCCAGTACTCTGGCAGTCATAATGACACATAGAGATTAGTTTCCACCTTCATCTTTTCCTTCTTTCTCATTTCCTCTTGTTTATTGTTGACACATTTTCCTTATGTCTCTGCTTCTCAGCGCTTTTTTTCACTGTTATATATTCCTACTTTTTCTCTTTCCTTAAGCATGGAGAAGCTTACTTAACCTTATTATAACAATAACAGAATAGGTTATTAATATTTAATATGCACATGATTAAAATTTCTCTCTTAAACATAGGTCAGCTCTATTATTAACTGACATGTTATTTTTCATTAAAAAATTTTTATTCTGCCCTTACGGTTTCTCAAACACCCTTTACTTTGGTGGTGATTTAACACATAATGTTTAGAAAACTGTGTTAGGCTAGTGAAAAAAAAGAACTTACCAGTCATGGATAATCAATTATGCATGAATTCAGATATAACAGATGGAAACTGGTGAGTTAAAGTTTCTCTTTAGCTTCGTGATTTTTTTGTTTTGTTTTTGTGACACCTGTCTCTTATGTATAGATAAACATCTAACATAGCATACTGCTTTTCATGCGTCTTTGTGTGTTTTGCTTTTGGGGTTTGGGTTTTTTGTTTCTTTTTGGTTTTGTCGGTGTGGCATAAACTTATTTTCCCCTGTTCATAACTTACTATTTTTAATTTGTTTGTCTGTGAGCATCTCTATACTGCCTGCTTTTTCTAGGGCTAAATTGTCTTGTGATGAAGCCAGCACTTAATCTTCTAATAACTTACACAATGTCATTTAACCTTAAAATTGAGTCAGCACGATATTTTAAATTAGAGGAGTTCACTTTTGCCTTCAGCTGCTCATGGCCTATAGTGTTATGACATTAAAGCAACAGGATAGACTGAGGTTGGGCATATATATGCATATATGCATATATACACATTCTTGTGATTGTGATACTTATGTAGGCGTTCCCTGCAAAGGCATTAATTAAATTGCTTTCTATCATTTGACGATGAAGTTTATTGCTTTACTGCTTTTTATTAAAAAGTTCAGTATGGACTGGGCATAATATTTCTTTTGGCCACGGGAAGAGTTTCATAGACCTAAATCAAGTGAAAAAGACAATAACACTTGGTGACATGCCCACAGCAATGACCACTTAGTATTAAGTAAATGAAGGATTGAATATGTTTTCTTTCTCTTTTTTACGCAGAAATATCTAAAAGAACTTTAAGCATGGGCTTAGATGTGAGATGGCAGGGTTTCTGTGTAGCTCATTCCTGGCAGCAAATTGAGCAATTCTTATATTTGAAGGTGTCCCATGTTTCAAAAACATGGGGGTAAATTAATTTGGACATTACTTTTCTATGATTGCAATAATTTGGAGCATTTCCTCACATGGCTCCACCCACCTTGGAAGTGGCATTTTTGCAGATGTGGTGCAGAGAGATTTTCCATCTGTATACCTATAAAGGAAAAATAAGTTGAGAGAATGCACTGCATCTTTTTCATGAGCAGAATATTCCAAAACTTCTTGTGAGCATCTTACCAATATTTGTGAAGGAAAAAATCTAATATGGGAAAGAGTTTGTAGTATAACCTGCCAGAAGCAAATTATAGAGAAGAGATCTTTCCGTAAAAATTTTGGTATTTAATGTAGGAACTAATTTTACACACCTGTTCAGGCATTTCCTTCAAGTGCTTTCATGAGTATAAATTACTATCATAAATATTAAGCAAATTTTGCCCTAAAAATATTGTATTCTACTGGGTTCCCAACTGCTACTTTCCATCTCAGTTTGTTTCCATTGTAGCCACTTAGCAGGAAATCTAGAAACGTTGTTGTTTTAGCAAATAATACATTAAATATATGAATACATTTTTGTTAATTTCTCATTTATTTTTGGTTGTTTTTCCTAAATCAGAACAAGTATGTTGAACATGTACGGGGTGCTTGGAGTGACATTTTGAAGTGATTTGGTGTTGCTTTATGTTGTTTGCCTTAAACTAAGCATACTCTGACATATCTTAGTGACACTGCATATGCTAAACCTTTTTTTAGTTAGTGCCTGAATATTAACAGGTACCTTGTTCCTTAAAAGAGCCGTGAATATTAATGGCTAATTGTTCCTGAAAAGAACTGTGAAAAACTCATTCATTTTGTCTTTGTTATTGTGGAATCATCTGAGATTGAGATTGGAAGGAGCCCTAGAAGAAAAAGCTAATTCGGCCAAAACCACCAACTTTCAATTTGTTTTACACCACAACCACACATTTTGCATGTATTTTATGTACAATGAATATTGACTCCTGTCAAGTTTGGCTGTAATTAGATGCACAGTTTTACTTTAAAGGTTTTGAACCTTAGAAAAAGCGTAGCAGAACCTGGGCAGAGTTCTGAGTTAATAATGAAACTGGAAATAGGACATTTCATGTGGTTTTGTGTTTCATAATGAAAGTTTGACATAGTTAAGTCATCAATCAGTTCTAACCATTTCCTTAGACTTAAAACTCTTCCATGTTTTCAGTTTGTATCAGTAAATTTTTATTCATACTATCAGGTCAATGAAGGAGATGATTCTTCCGTTGATGAAGTATTCCTATGTAAGAAATCACTGTGGTTTGAGTTCAGCAGCATGAACATCTAAGCTGTAGATAATAATGCTTGAATAACCCTCTGTAGAGCTAAGTGCAATGGTTCACATGTTTTCTACCACAATGCACAGCTTTTCTTGGGCTGTGTGAAACTGATCCTTATCCAGAACTGTTGGATCAAATTTCTGTATTCCTAACAGCATACAAGTGATGGAAAATGAGTCAGGAACTGGAAAAAAGCAGAATCAGTCAACAACATTGCAAACCACTTTGGTGATAACTTGCTGTACCTTTGCTCTTAGCCAGTAAAAATAACTGGATCTATGGATTTATATGTCCAGGGATCATGGTTTACATACTGTTAAATTAAGAGAGCTTCTATTCAGACACATCCCTAAAATAACCACTAATCAACTGACTCTTCTTTTAGGTAACAATTATATGCCTGTCTCATGCCTAGGAGTTATCTAGCACTGTGATGATCAGAGTTTCAACAGGAACCACTTTTTTTCATCTCCCCACATCCCATATTAAACATCTTCATAGGAAAGACCTTAAAATTATACCTCTGAGGAGAAAGCTGTGAAATTAGTGACCTGCTGAACATACACTTATGACATAGGTAACTTGAGTGATCCTAAGACACCAACTCTCCTCCTTTCTTCCAGCTGCCTAATTGCATTAAATATAATTATATAAAAGTTCCATTGCATTTTTTTATTTGTTCTTTTCTGTGGAAGTAGTTGGCTGTAGTTGTCACATGGAAATTACGAGCATGACTCATCAAGGTTCTAGTCTAGGTTCTAAGGATGGAAGAGGACATGGTCCCCAAAATGCTTTTTTTAAAGTTGAAGCTTATTATTTGAAGTAGTTGTGAAATCCACAGTCATAAAACATATTGGCTTATATTAAATAACATATAGATAGTGTTTGTGGGAGTTCATGTCCAACTACAGGTAGGCAGTGAACTGAAGTTTGTCCACGTAGCAGGCAGAGACGCTGCAACTACAGAGTAAGATATATGTATTTAACCATTAATATTCATTGCTGTGATCTTTGATGGGCACACCTCTGTTAAAATTCTAAGCAGCTAAGATTTCTTGTGGCAACCAGAGGTAAAAGATTTGCTGTTCTCATTAGGGGTCTTGTTCACCCTTCACCATGCCAAACGTTTTTGTTGGGTTTTACTCCTTAATTTTCTTTCATCATTTTGCCTCTCTGTGACTCACCAAGGGGTGAACTGATATAACTCTTGCAGTCACATCTGCAAAAGTATGTATATACTTCACCTGTACAAGTGTCCTAGTCAAAATAGACACACAGGTGTGAAATGACTTGCACAAAATGGTGTGGTAGTTTGAGTAAAAGCAGCTTGTTTTATCCAAAACCACATTTTGCATATTCTTATTAAAGTCTGTTTTTAAAAAAAGATTCTGTGATTGAAGTACATTGCAGATAATGTTTGCAGGAGTAAACGAGCCTCGTCACAGAGGCAATCAATAGGGAGATGTCTGTTTGTATATGATTTTACATATCTGCAAGCTAGCTGAGACATCCAACTACAAAATAGTGCACCATGGGACACTGTGTAGATATCTGATACTTCCCAGGGGGTTTGGGGTCTGTAAACTAATGAATGCACTACATGTAGCCATATATGTAGGTTTTTCACCTCTGACGAATATGGTAAGGATAATTTACTTCACTTAATAAGCAATTAAGTGCAGTTCAATACAGCTGACTATCGTAAGTTAAATATTCATTTTACGTAACTGTTTCAGGACATGGTGTGTGAGAGAACACAAACGAGCAGAAATTGCTCATGCAAAATGTGAGAGGGGACGACAGCTTGTGTGCGATGCCTTTCAGTGCTATGAATTTCATTTCATAGCACTTTTGCTTTTTGACAGGCATCCTATCCAGGCTGGGGCAGGTTGCAGTCAAAAAAAAAATCTAGGTTGGTATGTAACTTTTGAGTTCAGCGTGGGGGATGTTGCAGAATGCTGTGATTCGCATTGGTGTGCATCACATTCTTGGGTCATATGTAAATTGAGATTGCTGCAGTCAGGTTGGTTAAAGCGTTCGAGCAGTGTCAGGCAACTATTGTTGCTCAGGGCAAAGCAAAGGGGAAGTCAGTCTGAGGAGACTGAAAAACAACTTCAGTCAGAGGTGCGAAACTTGTAGGGCTGCAGGACTGCATTGGCACAGCAGCAGTGACTGTGATGAGGTTTGCACAGGTAGTTGTGGGATAAGACAGTAGGGCGCATCCTTCCCCTTCACCCACAATTCTGTCCAACCCGCATGGCAGTTAGGCACAAGCCCACCAAGAAATCATCCACCTTTCGGCCATAGATGTTTACCTTCAGAAAGCCACAGATTGGTATTTTCATTGCCTTGCTGTCCAGCAGTTACCAGTAACCACAGATGTGCACCAATCACCCCTTGCAGTGGGGGAAAGGCATTCAAATCCCCACCAAAGGGAGGTTCCTAACAGTCCCCCGGCCCTTGCGCTTCTCTGCATCACCTCCAGCACAGGTGCTTAAGAGTCACCCAAATGGCCGCAGTGTTGTCAGTAGTACGTATGTATAAAACCCAATCAGCCTTATCTCCCTGAAGAAATCTGATAAAAGAAAATACACGGCCTTGCTGGTTTTGCTCTGCTGCCAGGTCATTTCTGTTTGTGTTGCACAAGAGCCAAGCCTCAAGATTTGGGCCCATATTTCCTAATTTATTTTGAACAAGAAAAGATTGGAATAGAGGCCTTAGGAGGCACCAAGGCAGTGTGCCACACTGGAGAATTTGTTTTGCTTTGCAGCTACTGAGACCACTGCTCGAGAGTTAATTCACCATGGGGTTGAAAAAACACAGCCCAACTTTTATCTTATTTCAACACAACCTAGCGCAAATGCATTTATATATCATAAACATAGTGCAACAACTTTATTAAGGATTAATAACCTTTATTAAGGATATATTTGCCTGCTGTATGTTGACTAGAAGCTATGAAAAATGTGATGTTACTATTGCCGCATATTTAAATGATTGGCTGCATATGTATCCATGACAATATCTATTCATCTTCTGTTCTTTATATATATTTTTATTATAAATAACTTTCTTCTAGTGGAACATTTTAATATCAAAGTTGACACAGTGAAGTGCAAATTGTAATAGGTCAAATGAAAATCAGATATCTGTATCTTGAATTTATTCCAAGTACTTTGGTATTGATAAGAGATATCTGATCGTTGTCTATCTGTCAAGACATAGCAGCCTTTAGTAATTTGTGCTTTCTAGTCAAAGCAAGGGTTCCACGCTCGGCTTTCCAAGTCTGTAGTAAATACTTTACCCAGGCATAAGTGGTGTATGGGAATTAGATTAATCCATGTGGTAGGAAATTTATAAGGTTTAGTACATATAAGCAATTTCAAGAAGAGAGTTGTTTTCCATAATCATTTATCCCAAGCATAGGAAGCATATGCACAATTATATAATTAACAGAATATTTGTTTGTCAGTGTTTGGTTTGTGTGTGTAATAATATCATTATTAGGCCTTCTGTGCTCCTGTATTATCAGATTGTTATCTCTCTGCTCCTTTAATTCACCATCTCTGCTTTTTAGATTAATCAATTTGTTTTAATCCAAACATTTTAATTTTTTTTTTAACATGAAGAGAATGATTTGTGAACACCAAAGCAAACTTTATTTTAGAAGATTTTAATCTTTTGTTGTTAGTTATTGTCATGTCTGGTAATCATTTTGATAAGGTGGTGTTTTAGTCCCAAATCTTGTTCCAGATCATATTTGCTCTATTCTAATCAGCTCTGCATCTCTCAAATTATCTTCAGTGTCCTTCTCCTGTCATGCTGTAGGCAGCATACTGCCAGCTGAAACTCTCACATCCTTCATGACTTTCTTTAGTGGTCAGTCTCGCTTACTGCTGAAGTTTACTGAATCATGCTTTTTTGAAAAGGTTGGAAAAAATGACACAATGTTGATATTTTTCATTGTGCCCACAAAGTTTGAATTCAGCTATTTAAGACTGGTTTTCCTCCAAGTATTCAAATGTATTGGGAAATAATAATTATCTTTGTTTCTCTTTTTCTTTTTTTTTTTTTTTTTTTAAGAGGGACTGAATGATAGTCTATCTTGCTGGAAAAAGATTGGTTTCTAAACAAACAACCCTCTAGACAGTTATCCCTTGATCAGATGTTATGGAAGATGTCATCTACATTTTCCCTTGTTTTCTTTGTGAAATATGTTTCTTGGGTTTTAGGTTTTGGTGTTTTTTTTTTTTCCCCTTTTCAACACTCTCGGTAACCACCTTAGTAACCTTTTTTCAAGACACACAACATAGATACAACTTTTATCGTTTCCTACGTATGCCACCTCCACTTGCTCTGCTTTGAATAATAGTATTATGTAAGAGTGTATTCATTTTCCAGCCTTGCATTTCTTTGCTTCTGAGATTATAATCTATTTTATGCACTGCATAATACGATACATATTTCATGCATTTCACGCTATTACCATTTTCTTTTTTCCTGCACGCCCTGTATGCTATTTGTGCTTATTTTGGTAAATGTCAGTGTGTTTCTTTACCTAGTCTTGATGCATTCTTCTTCTTTTATAGTAAGTAATAAATATGTGTAGTGAAAATTTTCCTCTTTATAAATGTACAGAAGCCGTATTATTTTGCGTATTACAGAACTAGTATTAGCCTTCCCACTCACCTACTTTTGCTGCTGCCTCATGTTTGTATTGGGTTTTTTTGGTTTTGGTCGTTTTAAAGTTACTACCCTAAACATTTTGGTTATGTATCTGTCTATGCAATAGTTCATGTTTTCTTTGGTTGATGATGCAACTTTCCTTTTAGGCATAGTCTATTTAAACACTATGCATTTTATCAATAAAGAAGTTTAATTTTTCTCTTATCTCGTAGCTTGTACAAACTTGTTGCTTTCAAGTTTGGCTTGTCGGGTTACTTTTTTCCAAGTGCATGATGGGAAAAAGCCATGTCTGTCTCGCAGTTATTTGTCAATACTTTACCACCTTTTAGCTTTCACCTTTCAGGGGTGGCCTTCGGCCCCGCGCTGCGGACAGGACGCAGGGACAGTTTTGTGACGTCCCGCACGCTGGTGGGGACGTGGCATCTCGCCGTCCCGAGCCCGGAGCGATGTCCCGCGCTCACCCCACGGTGTGCTGGGGGTTGCTCTGGCTGCCAGAGCCAGCGGCGGGCTGCCGCGTGGATGATGCCCTCCACGGAACGGGGCCGGTTACACCCAACCTCGGTCACCTTTAAGCAACGTGCCTGCTGCTTTACCTTCACCTCTGTCGGTACCGATCGTGGGGGGGCAGGAGAAACTTCTTTCCCCCACGTGGCCCTGCAGCTCGCCGGGGGGTCCCCCCGCGGCGCGCCCCGACCTGCGGGGCCGCCGCCGTGCACCTGCCCTGCCCTGCCCGGCGCGGCCCGCGCAGGCTCCGCGCCGAGGGGCGGGCGCTGCGCTGGCGCGGCGCGCCCGCCAGCAGGATATTGTTCAGCCCTCACCCCCGCCCCTCCTCCTGCTTCTCCTCCTCCTCTCTCGCCGTGCTCGTCGCCCCCCTCCCCGCTCACCCCCTCCGCCGCAGGCCCCATATGCCGCGTGTGTGCGCGCACGGGTCGCGCAGCCTGCGCGGCGCGGGGCCGTGCGCGGCGGGCATTGTGCGCGGGGCCGTGCGCGGCGGGCATTGTGCGCGGGGCGGCGCAGGCAGGGCCGCCTCACCCGCACCCGGCTGGCTGCAAATTCGTGCGCGCCCGGAAGCCGCACGCCCTCTTCCCCCGGCCCCCCCGCTCACCTACCGGCGGCGGCCGCCCCCCCCGGCCCGGCTCGGCCCGGCGCCCCCTCCCCGCTCTCGCTGCGGTCCCCTCTGCCACCGCACTTCTCCCGACCCCCCTCCCCCTTCCCCGGCCTCCCCTCCCCCATGCCTGTCTCCTTCACCACCACCACCACCTCCTCCTCCTCATCCTCCTCCTCCTCCTCCTCCTGCTCTGCCACTTTCTCTCTCTCTCCCAGGACGCGTCGGATGATCCGGGGCCGCCGGGGAAGGGCTCCAGGCAGCAGCAGGGAGGCTGCGTCCTCCTCCCGTCTCTGGCTGGGGGGGGGGGGGGTGGAAAGCCGGTGGCCTCGGTGTTATTTTGTATTAAAATGAGGAGGAGGAAGAAGAAGCAGCGGCAGCAGCGGCAGCGGCAGCGAGCGGTAGCGGAGAGGAGGAGAGGAGGCTGTGAGCAGGGGACGGCGGCGGCAGCAGCAGGAGGAGGAGGAGTAGTGATGAGTCAACTAATAATTTAATGGGGACAGAAACAGAGAGAGGGAGAGAGAGAGAGGAGGGGGGGGGAGCAGAGCAGAGCGAGGCAGCTCCGTCCGGGGACACACACACATACACACACATATCCGTGTAACATCCAGCAACAACCACCAAACCGGCCTAAATAACAACCATACCCAGCCAGCCAGGGAAAACGAGAATTAAAAAAAAAAAAAAAAAAAAAAAAAAAAAAGACAAAAAACAAAGCCTACCATTATTATTCTTTTTCAATTGTTATTGGGTTTTGGTTTGGGGTTTTTTGGTTGTTTTTTTTTTTTTTTGCTGGCTTGGTTTTTGTTGTTGTTGGCTTTTTGCAACCTTTCTGTTTTATATTTTTTACCCCTTCTTGCGAGTAACTCTTCTCGGAGTTCCCAGATTTTCTTTTTTCTTTTTTTTTTTTTTTTTTTTAATTTGCAGAAGCAGAACCAGTTTTTGTTCTTCGGGGCTCTTTTCCTTTTTTACCCCCCCCCCCCCAATAGAGAAGATTTGGATTTTTAACAAAATTTTAATTTCTCCCGGTTTTGGACTCGGAGGGAGTGAAACCTCGTCACTTTTTTGTAGTGGTGTTGGTGTGCCTTGTTGTGTGTGTTTCCTTCCTCCCCTCTGTTCTTTTTCTCTCTCCCCTCCTCTCTCGCTCCCTCTCTCCCCCCTCACTAGCACAACAGCCCCCGGTAAATGAGAGGAGACAGGTCCTCTCTGCCTTTTTTTTTTTTTCCTTTCCCTCCCCGGACCGCAAAGGCAAGATTAAAAGTGGCATTTTAGTGCCTTTTCCTGCAATTTTCTCTAAACCTTTTTCTTTCTTTTTTTTTTTTTTTTTTTTTTTTTTTTTTTTTTTTTTAATCTCCAGTAGCGATCTCTGGGGCTGAGGTTTCCGCAGAAAGTTTGGGGGCTGTTACGGTGTGTATTTTTGCGAAGGGGGAGGGGAGCGGGCTCCTTCTGTGTGTGCTGCTCCTCTGGGTGCCTATTGGAGAATAACAGTGTAAGTGACAACCTAGAAGTAGACTTTCTGCTCTTCACACTGGATAGAAAAGCTGCCTTTTTTTTTTCTTTGCTTTTTTTTTTTTTAATAACCCCCTTTCTCACTTGCTCCTGTACGCACTGGTTTTATTTTTGAAAGGATAGCTAGACTTAAGTCACCCTCCACCTCCATTTAAACCTGCTACTTATTTTTAAATTATTATTATTATTAATTACTCGTTTTGAGCGTTACACTTGTCTGATCAATTTGATCTCCAGCTCTGTCTTCCGTTGCTAAACCTCGAAAACTGGCTCTCTCAAAAGAGATTTAATTTCTATTTTTTTTGTCCATTGCCATTTTTGCTCATGGCTACTCTGTTTCTCGCTATCTATTTTTGCCCCTCCCCGTCTAGAGGAAAATAGCAACAAGAAAAAAAAAAAAAGAGAATATTAGGGGAAGTAGTCCTCAGGTCTGCTGCCCCCCCCCTCTTGCCCCCCTCCAGAAAGGGGGGGACCTAAAAAACATCAGTCTTGAACTTCTTCCTCTTCAAGAGCTCGGGCTGCAAAGGAAACCTCCTTTGTTTTTGTTATTTATATGCTGTCAAGTTTTGAAGTGGTGAGTTTCGGGTCGGTTTTGCTAATTTCACTCAGAAAACTGCAGTGTTTCTGTTTCTAGATAAGTACTTTGCTTCTTTGTCTCTTTAAAAGGTCACAGGGAAAGCTTGGCCTGGATTGTGAGAGCCATATGGAACGGATAAGTGCGGAGCCTCTCTCAAATGTGATTATGGGTTTTTATGGGGGAGGGAGGGAAGAGGAGGGGAAAGGCATGGGGAGGGGGCTGATTCAGGAGGAGAGAAAGAAATAATATAATACCGGCTGCGTTACGTCGCGACAAAAGGAGATACCGCACCGAGTCTCATTCAGAAATTGCGCGGTGTGCCCGTACGTGTGCGCTGGCTCTGGGAAACTGTGCCTTGAAATTGTGCTCTTCTCTCAATGATCTGTGATGAAAACTTGTAGTTGTGAAAGATGCCTAAATGCGAAACCCGGGGAAACTCTTGGCCTGGAACCGGTGGAGATGATAGGTCTTTGCTGCAACCCTCTCCCTGGGCAGGCCATGCTGGTTGTTGCTCATCACTATTTCAAACTGAGGTTTCAGTGAACTTTAGCCTTGGGCATGGAGTTTAAATGAGTAAATTAGGTGTTTTATGTGCATGTAATTTTGCTTTGTAACATAAAGCTTTTTACAAGATGACTAAGCGGTGAAAGGATGCCGATGGGTGGGTATTCTCAGGCCAAGCGAAAATGACCCATTTGGTGTTTTGGTTGTAGTCAGTGTATTAACTAAGTGGCGATCTATCACTTTTATTCACTGTACATGATGTAGTCTGATTCTGACTCATGATGACTAGATACTTTTTGTAGCAAAGAACCTCGGTGCCTTAGAGTACTTCTCAAGTTGCCAAAAGTAATGAGGAATTTCTTATTCGAGGCTTTTTTGTGTGTGTATTCTTTTACTCTTCTCCCCCCCTCCGCCTTTTTTTTTTTCTTTTTTTGTTAATCCTCTTATTCTTGAGAGAGACCAGTCTCAGAAAAGCAGCCCTGTAGTACTTTAGCATCGTCAGAAACATCGGAAGATGTTAAGTTTGAGTCTGTAATTCTTTGCTTAGGTTGCACTTAGCACAGTTTAAAAAAATCTTTATGAAAAGTGGCTAAAATAGGCATGTTTACTGTTAATGAGACACACGACCTCAAACAGATGGGATAAAGATGAACGGTAAACCTTAGCTGTCACCTTACAGCATAAGAAAAAATAATGATTGTCTGAACTTAATCTATTTGGTGGCATTCTTGAGGTTGCTTGTAAACGTTTGAATTAATACATTACCTCTTTCTTCACCGTATCGGGAAAAGCAGCATGATGTTCAAACAAGAAAAAAATGGTTTACAAAATTGTCAGTGGCACGTATACCAGTTGAAGTGTATATATATAAAAAAAAATCCAAGATATTTAGACTCTAGTAGCTTTGCTCTGAAATGTGCGGAAAATGTATTGAATTACTAGGCAACTGAAAGAAAGTAGCAATTACCAGATTCACACCAGTCTTTCTAAATATGACTTCCCCAGTATTTGTAATTGCAAATGTAAATACTAGTTCATAAATTAATGTCTAGTCACCTGTCCTTAGTGATTATATTATATATATAATCTATATATAATATATGTCTGTGTAGTTACACCTTTCTCAGTCAGAGAAAGGCAGGATAAAATACCTAACAATCACAAGAGTATTGATCAGTGAAATCATAACCAGAAAGATATCTCTGCTCTCAGCAAGGGATTTTTTTTTTTTTAATATAGTTGGTAAAACAGATTCTGATGAGTGACAAGAATCCTCAAAACTTCCTCTGTGTTCTAGGCTTGGGAGATTTTTAGTGCTTTAACTGTAATTGTTATTCATGGACAGAGGTTTCAAAAGTTTGTAAAAAGGGAAGTACAGACACGCTAACATATACCTTTTCTCAATTCGCTATTTAAATTCTGGTTTTTTTGGTTACCAATAGCTGTGACAGCATCACCCAGGTTTTGAGGTTTTTTAATATTTAAGAGCTTCAAAGGTACTGTAGAAATTGTAGAGTTATTTCCCCAGCTTTATGTTTGGTGACATACTACTTCTCAGTTATTTTTCTTAATTCAGTAAACTAAACTATTTAACACTTGAAGCTCAACATCTGAAAAATTGCATATTTTGAACTTAGCAGGAGTTGATAAACTCTTTGTATAATATTGGTCTGGAAACTCAAAAGCAATCGTCTCCCGCCACTGCTTTCTGAACTTAAATGTTAAATTCTTTTCAAACTTCTATTTTTTATGGGAGGAGGTGGAATTGTAAATGGACAATATTCTACATCTCTAATAAATTTGTTGCTCCTTCAACTAAAGTTTTAACAAATTCTCTATTGTAGTTCATCTGTTTTTTAATCAAGTAGATCAAAAAATATTTTGCTAGAATCTTTTTCCTTCTCTCTGTCTCCACAATAAAAATACCTGTGATTAAAAGCAAACCTTTCTCTGAGATTTGTAACAATAGCTGTGTTGGAGCACATACCTTGACAATCATGATCATTTATGAGAGTCTTAGTGTCTCTCAGATTCAGTAGAATATCTCTGAACAATTTTTTCTTTTGTTTTAAAGAGGTACTCTAGTTGGCTTTTAAAAAATAATTCCACCAGATTATGATACAATCTCTCTGTAAAATGGGATGTGAGGTCATTTTTGAAGAATAAGTTTGTTTCTTTTGAAAAAGGCATTTCTTTCTAGTTAAAATAGTTATCTGTTCTTTATGAGGTTATGATACATATATATCTGTATATATCTCTGTACATGTGCAGGCTGTGTACGTATACATATGCGCACACGTGTACAACATATATATTTTTTTTTGAATCATGGCAGGTGATCTTTAGAGGCGGGACTGAGTATGGATCATTTGAACGAGGCAACTCAGGGGAAAGAACATTCAGAAATGTCTAACAATGTAAGCGATCCGAAGGGTCCACCAGCCAAAATTGCGCGCTTGGAACAGAATGGGAGCCCATTAGGAAGAGGAAGACTTGGAAGTACAGGAACTAAAATGCAAGGAGTGCCTTTAAAACACTCTGGACACCTGATGAAAACTAATATTAGAAAAGGTAACACTTTTGCTAATTCTGCATTAGAGAAATATGATTTATAATATTTGGGGGGAAAGCATACTTTTGCAGACTCTACTTCATTTATATTTCAGGATTAAATCTCCATTCTAAAATACTATATATTCCCAATTCTGATATAAATCACATTTGGGAAATGTAAGCTTCATGCTTGGGTGGAGCATCTTGCTATTCAGGGTGGAGTCTGATTTTTGTTAAGGTAAAGGCTAGCTCTGGTTAAAACAAATTCTTACATTGAAATATAAGTAATATTGATTCTTCGGGTAAGTGTTGGGTTAAGAAGCGCAAAAATGTGCAAGAGTAAATACCGAACCCCCAAAGCAAATTCTCACCTTTCCTCTTAATGATGGTCCTAAGATTGGAAGGGCAGCAGTATTTCCATAACAGTTGCAAGTTGGTTTAAAGAAGAGAGTGTAAATCTTTAGGTATCACATTGGAAAAGTCATTTATGATGTCAATCTTTGCAGTTTATTTTCTTAAGTACAATTCATTATTGAACAATGAACAACTTGGGTGTCATATTTTTCAGTGGCTGGTTTGCTGTAATTAGACATTTACACAAGGAAAAGGCACATTTAGAACCATTGATGTTCGTATATGGATGGCTTTTGTTTGCATTGAAAATATTTTCAATAGACAATAATATAGAAATTTTACTTATCAAAATGTGTAAGTCTTTTTGACCGTGTCCTACAGGCTTGCTAATTTAAATCAAAATATGCTGCATGTAATTTGGCATATGTCTTAAAACATCCTCTACTTTTCCTAGCATAATTGGTTATGCTTATAATCCAGATTTTTCTTGTATTTGCTAAGCAAAGTGCAAAATGGAACCAGGACTATTAAACGCACAAAGTTAGAAGCCAGAGGAATTTCATTGTGTCTGATGCATAACATTTATCGTACAATCATTTATTTTTTCCTCGGTTTGGTGAAAACAAAGAATATATTGATCCTGAAATGAACAGACACAGCAGTCCGTATTGTTAGATCTTTATCTATTAAAAATGGAAAAACAGCACTTCAGCAAATTCTTTGGCCTCTGCTCATGATTACCCTATTTATTGATTGTTTGCCAAGAATGTATGCATCTTAAGAAAGCCAGGGTAAGAGCATTAAAAATATAATTTATTACGGCTTTTCAAGCAGAGTGCATTAACATTGTACAGTGAAGCAGTGGGGCTTTATAAAAAGGACTTTCTGACGCCTGCAAACATATAAGTTCCATAAATTCCTAAATAGGAGATTTCAGCTGTCTCTGGTATTATGTGATATTTGCACAGCAAACTTTAATGCCAGGACAGTTTTAGACAAGGATTCTACAGACTTCACTGCTCCTTATGGCAGACGTGCTGTTTACACAGACTCGTAAACCTTCAGCAAAAGCTCTAACACTGCCTTCAGGTTTAAATCATGCTGTATTTTTAGCAGGGAGAACTGACCAATGCTCTCCCCTTTAATACTAGAAGGTTATGAAGTTGCTGCACTTGGAGGTCTTGCCAAGTACTAGCAGGAATGATCAGCCAGCTGAGATTGTGCTCTCCTGTATAACATTTTTCACATTAACAGAAGGACACTAGTGACAGTTTGCTAAAAGATTTAGTGTCTTGATTTGTAGTCAGATGATACCTGTGTTGCACTGCTGGGATCGACCTCTGATAATCTATGCTGTGCTTCAAAATTTGGCCAAGAGGTTCTCCTGTGTTGTTTAAAGTACCTCATTTTCCAGAATACTGCAACTCAGGAAACCGTGTACCTGGCAAAAAGGGTACTGATAGCAGCGAAGTACCTGTGTGTTGTGTCTGATCATAGCTTAATTTGTAGGAACTGATAAGGGGAAAAACAAATATACTTTAGCTGAGTTTGAGTGTATCTGCATTGTTTGTTAAAATGAAGCTTTGCTTACAGTTTATCTTCAGGAATTACTGGTAAAACTATTTATGAATTTTGAGCCCTTACTCTGAGTCAGATGGCAATAGGTGAAACATCAGTTGTGAGAGCCTGGAAGCGAGAAAAAAAAACCAAACACCTTTTTGCAGATGAACCATGTGTGTCCACAGCTTAATTAAAACCAACGAAGAAAACACCAGTTTGCACATACTGCTTTTGCTTTGGTCTTCTTTCCCTCCCTGACCGGTCTCCCTCACATTTAAAAAAACCAACCAAACAAAAAAAGTCAAGACAGAAATGCGTCTTCCTGCACTAC
This sequence comes from Manacus candei, assembly GCF_025592945.1. Lineage (NCBI taxonomy): Eukaryota > Metazoa > Chordata > Aves > Passeriformes > Pipridae > Manacus > Manacus candei. The sequence goes on from NW_026138120.1 coordinate 2,968,581, forward strand.
ATAAATATTGGCAAGCTTTTACTCTTGTCTTTCATGCTGAGCCTATTGGGCAAACTGAGTGAGTTTGTGAGCTTTTCCAAGCAAGCCTGAAGGGGTTTGTTTGCCAGAGATTGGCTCTCTGGTGAACAGATGTAGTTTAAATATACGTACTTAAAGAGGTACCTTTTTTTATCGTGATTTCTTGCTATATGTTAGAGCACAAATCAACAGACGTGGTCTTAAAGTGTATCTATTGTCAAGAGTAAATCTTGCTTTTAGACTACAGCATGTCAGGTGCATCCTAGCAGGTTAGGAGGTTTCCGTAAGTCTAGAGGGCAGTGGTTATAGAGGCATTAACATTGTAGGACTAATTGGAGTTCCTGGGTGCCCTGTTAAAATAACCCTTGTCATCATTTATGCTAAAGATGATACCCCCTCTGGCAGGCTGCCATAAGACAGTTCTGTACATCTGCTTTTAACCCTTTTGCTTTCTGTCATTAAGAGATCCTAACCTGTGCCGCTGGAGACAGTGGAACAGGATTGGGATCTAAAACCACAGGTCCAAGGTCATCATGTCATCCGTGTCCATCTGGGAGGCCGGGAGGGATTTGCATGAAGTCAAGGAATCTGATTTCTGGGAGAGACTTTGTCCCTAAAACAGCTTGGGTCATTTGTTACTTCTCTGTCTATTGTCAAAAGGGAGGAAATGGAAAAAAAAAAAAAGGGCAGAAAACCAAAAAAGGCTAAAGGAAAGAGAAGAGGTTATTTGCTTAATATTCTGTGTAGCGTATGGAAGGGTTTGTCATATGATGCTACAAAACTGGAAATTAGTAATTAACTTTCAGACATGCCAAAATAGCATTGTGGGATGTACAGTGCAGAAGAAAACAACAGCAACAACAAAAAAACCCAAACTGCAGGTACACTTCTTAAAGCGGCATTGAAATCATGATTTGTTTCTTAAAGATGCGAGTGAAAGTAGTGCTCAAGTGCACTCAGTGAATGAAGCACGAATTAGTGTTAACTTTTGCCTTGTTTCCTTGTGTACTCTTTTCAGAGCGAATGTATAACACACAAGGTGATTTGTTGTTGATGTTGAAAGCAATTAAATGTTTTTGGCAGGACTAAGAAAGTTTTAATGTTAACGAACAAAATTATGTAGCTGGTACTAAAATGGCTTACAGTGAAGACATCTGCAGTATGTATTTAGGTTCTCATGCTGCCTGCTACTCACAGCAAATCAGGCAGGACAGAGAGAATCAACTTCTCTTCAGTCAACCTTGTTATTTCTATAGAAGGTAATTCTTTAAATCTGTATCTGATCAAGCGAGATAAATTTGCATTTCTGCTTTTCAGAGAGATGTATCTTTTGTAGAACTATATCTTTTTTGGAGAGGGTGAGGGGAAAGGACTTGGGGAATATGTTTGTCAAATATTTGTGATGATTCTTGATTCCTCTCCTCTGCCTGTTCGTACAGGTTTTATTTACATAACACTGTATAGACCCACCTACTCTACTATAACTCAAGTTTAATATGTTAAATTTAATTTTTTTTAATAGGAAGTATGCTTCCAGTTTTCTGTGTAGTGGAACATTATGAAAATGCCATTGAGTATGATTCTAAGGAGGAGCATGCAGAATTTGTGTTGGTGAGGAAGGATATGCTTTTCAACCAACTGATTGAAATGGCATTGCTATCTCTTGGATATTCTCACAGCTCTGCTGCCCAAGCTAAAGGTAAATAAGATTATGAAATTGTATGATGACTTATGTTTGTTTGTGGGGTCTTGGGGGAGGGGCAGGATTTCTTTCAGGAATGCAGGTTTCACTTCTTAAACTTCCTGTAAATTCAGTCTATTTTTTTTTTCCTTAATGTGTTTTTAGTTAGTGCATGTTTTGTTCGTGGGGAATGTGGAGGTAAATTCTTTTCTTTTTTTTTTTTTTTTAAGAAGAGAAAAGACTTCAACTGAATCATTAGTATGCTTATTGACCTTAATAATCTGCTCCACTGAGGATCCACAAGGAAGTGTAAAGCATATTTGAGCAGATGGACTGTTGAGAGTCAACTTGCATTTATGACTGAATATCCAGTTCTGTTTCTTTTATTTTGTTCCTCATGGTTTTATAGACTGCAAAGTAATTTTTTTTGTGCTCAGTTCTTGCATTGCAAAATCCTTTCTAATTTATTAACATGAATGCTATTATATCATGTCCTATTGAATTCATGGGAACTTAGGAAAATATACTTCTATATATACTAAGAAATGCATTTGTATAATTTCATAATATAGATAAAGCATATCCTTGGTGGTGTGTGGGTGGAGGTTTTTGAGGGGGGTGTGTGTTCTTGTGTTTTGCCAGATTTAAGAGGCTAGAAACAAAGGTGGTGATCCTGTTAAAATCAGATAATTTTTTTGCCCCTATGAATTAACAGGTAAATTACTTTCTTTCAATTTTTCTTGCCCACTGTCCCTCCCCTCACAAAACAACAATCCTGCAGGGCTTATCCAGGTTGGGAAGTGGAATCCAGTTCCACTCTCCTATGTGACAGATGCCCCTGATGCTACAGTAGCAGACATGCTGCAAGACGTGTATCATGTGGTCACACTGAAAATCCAGTTACACAGGTGAGTTGCACTCCAATTCTGGGACATGAACTGTTACTTGTCTGCTCTTAACTGTTAATATTGCTTGTATTTAATTCCCATTGTGCTTTGTGCTCAAAGTACAAAGGCTCGCCTAAATTCTTTTCTAGTTACTCTAATTCTTCTTTAACTTACAGTATACTATTCCAGAAAACTTTTATAGCTCTGATACATAGATTTTCTTTGGATATCTCATTAAAACTATATTGCATTTTAGTCAATTAAATGATGCATTACAAGAAGGCATTTTACATAAAGTTTACTTAAGAGAAAAATATTTTTGCATATCATGAACAGTACCATCTGTGTGCATTTTGTAAAAGAATGACTTGCTCACACTTATTGTTGCTGTTTAGGTTCTTAAATTTCACAGCAACAAAAAAGAAAAAACGGTTAATATATTAATGCTTTTCATGATCAGTCGTGAGAAAGCATTACACCTTAAATTGTTTTACCAAGCGCATCAGAGCAGGAAGGTAGAAGTAACATGAAAAAATAGTCGCCACATGCAGCTGATGTATAATTCATGCATCAATACAGCAGATGTGTTGTATAAAGTAATTAACTAATCGGAACAATCAGGAGACCGAGAGCAATCTCCAGATGCATCTGCTTGATGCGCAAAATGAAATCTGTCTGTCTTAAAGGAATGTTCTGCAGCAGGATGCAATCTTGTAATAATCCCTTTTCTAATCTGTGTTTCAAATAGTTGCCCTAAACTAGAAGACTTGCCTCCTGAACAATGGTCTCACACAACAGTAAGAAATGCTCTGAAGGACTTACTGAAGGATATGAACCAGAGTTCATTGGCCAAGGAATGTCCCCTTTCACAGGTACTTAGCATAACATATAATAAATAATAAAGCACTATAGGCAATGCTGATGTGAGATCTGAGATTTCTACAGACTGTAGCAAGTAGTAGCCATGGAGTGGATCTGCCAAAAATGCAAATGCATTTGACCACTTCATGATCTTTATAAATATGCCTGCTTCATTTTGAACGTAGTCTTACAATGTTTCCCAGGGGGAGTCGTGAAAGGTTGTTTACACCACACTAAAATCGTCTCACAGCAAACTGGATTTTAACTGGTTTTTGTCTTCAGTCTTTGAACTGCTTTGATGCAACTACTTTTTTCAAGCATATGTGTTCAAAATGTTAAAAGACTCTTTACTTACTGCTGTCAAAAGTACTATTGAATCTGAATGCTTGTTAGATAACCTACAGTAGTTTTAAATGCTAATTCATAAAATGAGACAATCTTTGGCATGCTATATGAGAAGGGAATAAAGAATAAAGCTCTTTGGGTGATGTGCTGTTGTTGCAAACAACCAAAGGAAAATCAGTCATTTATTAGTTCTAATCAAAATATACCTAAACAAAAATGAAACCTCAATTTATGCATTGCTAAATATTGAACCGATGCTTTCCTCAAGCCTTAGTTGTATTGTTCTATTTTTGCCATTCTTTTTGTTCTTCTCTTGTCAAATTACTGCAAAGGCGCAACTTATTTTTGTACGCACAATGGTGCCCAATGATGCTGTGGTGGGAACATGGTATTATTTTTTACCTTTTAAATTTTAAAATGTATTTTGTTGTGCTGCAGTGGAGACTAATTCAGTATACAAATAAATGATGCTAGTTGTGGCAGGGAGGGAAAAAGGGAAATTATGGAAGCCAAGGTATTTTTATGGGGATTTTATTTCTCTTGTTCAGAATTCTGGAGTCCGTCTCTGAAAAAGTTCAGTTAATCTATAGAGGACTAGTCTCTTTCTCTGTCCGTTTTTCCTGCGGATATATTAGCAGGCTTGTTTCCCATCACTTTTTTTCCCCTACGGTTAGATTGTTTTCAGTGATGTGGCTCCAATATAGAAAGTTCTGAAGTGGAAATAATCAAAATTATCTTCACTGGTTGCAAACCATTCCAGTAATATGTCTGCAAAGTTATCTTGTATGTACCTACTACAAAAGCATGTGAGCTTTTGCACTGCTGGCTTGTGGAGGCTACAGATAACTTGGGATTTTTCTCCATTTTATTCTAATAGTGGTACTTTTTACTTGGTAAGGATAGAAAGCAAATAAATTGTTTTGAGATGGAATATCTTGTTTCTATTTGGACATCATGTTTCACATAGAAGTTTCTGTATATATGTATATATAAAGCAGAAAAAAGTTTTTAAAAGGAAAATTTTGTTATAGACAGTATCATGGGTACTGAAGACAATTCAGTAATTACACTCTTCTAAAAAATTGCTTTTAAACTATACTGAGTTTTTATATAATAACTGTATTGGACAAAAAAATCTTGCCTAATAGCATGAGATGACTAAAACTCCAGATTACAGAACTCTGATTTGGGACTGTTTACTGATTTGTGCTTCTTTATTTGTAAAAGAATATACTTAAAACCGTGAGCTTCTTTCTGTTATTAAAAACGTGCTTGTTACTATTGTCCTCTCTATATTCACCAGGTAGTTGGAGGTAGTTGGATTGAAAGAATTTAAATAGCTTCTGCTTTTCTTTTTCCTTTAAGGACCAAATCATGTTAAGCTTAAAATACATTCATTTATTCCTAACTTTCGGAAAAACAAGTTGTTACAGTGGTTGGTCAAGAGCCCAGCAATCAGTTTAAACCTTCCTATTTCCCTTTGGGAACTTGAGGGAAGACGCGTTGATCTGGCAGTGTCCTTTTCACATGACTAAATTGATCTGTATTTGCCTAACTAATAACTCATTGTATATCACTTCTATGGAAGTGATTCTGATTTAAGACTGTCAGTGTTTTATTAAAGGTATTAAAGTCTGTGAATTGCCCTGCAGTGGTGTGCCGCTGCAACAGAGGTGAGAAGTAAGAGCAAGGCAGAGGTCAGGAGGCAGTGTTTCCTTAGGAGTTCCATCAAAGTGGGAGATTCTTCTGAGAGCAGAGAAGGGGTCTCTCCTATTTTGTACTTCCACAGGTATAGGTAATGCCATATGAAGTGTTTCATCACAAATGCAAACTAATGCAGTGACACCGTACCATAACTTATTAACACTGTTATGGATATAATTTATTAACCACAGAAAAATGACTCCAAGTGGAAACGGGAGTAGTTATCATTTTCTGTCACTGTCATCAGCAATACCCTGTTTTGTGTAGGTATGGAAGGATTTGTTTTAAAGTATTTAAGCAGCTGTGCTCCATGCATGGCATCTCCGAAGCCCTGTTCTCACTTAAAATTTACTGGATTTTCTTAAACGATCTTGAATTTTTTATATTAAAAAATTGCTCATATTTGTTCAGAATACTGGTATTCTATGTACTGCGAAAAAAAACCCCAAAACCCCAAGCAAACTATTTTATAGTGCAGATATATTTAATAACTTGAAAATACATGAGCAAACAAACTTTGAGAACCAGTTTGTTTCAATTATAGAGTCATGAGAACTTAACAGTATTATTTGCTTGAGTGTGGCTTTTTTTCTTCTAATTTTTTTTGCCATTTGCTTTCTTGTCCAACTAAAACCTTGTGGCATAAACGTAAGAACTCCTCATGCATTCCTTGGTAAAATACTATTGTGACTCTTGCTCTCATTAGAAGGGTTGTATACATGGTGATTTTTGAAGCTACTATAAATGTCCAGCACTGTGACTGCTGTGGCCACACCTGAAGGTCAGTTTTATCGCTCAGTATATGAGCCTGCATCATGGGGAATCCCTGTAGACATGACTTGGAGTGCTCAGGATGGACCAGAGCAAATACATGGCTCTGAATCGCTGGGGAATTGCCAACAGGCATCCAGAGATTTGGTCTCAGAGTTTTAGTATCAAGCAGTCAAGGTAAAAGGACGCTGCAAATTCTGCATGGAAAAGCCAAACCTGTTCTGAATTATGGGCTGCAATGGATATTTTCAACCTTTACATCAAGTTTGCAGATTTTATTGCTAGAGACTAGCAGCATGTGCAGATGCTGAGTGAAAGATGTTTTGCGTTTCATGCGCACAGCTCGCTTCATTTCTGCTTCCTCTCCAGATTTCTTTTGATGGGGAAGGTAACTCGGAATTTAATCTAGGACTCAATTTTGGGCTGTCTTGTGCATTCCATTAACTTGGTCTATCTTGTGAGTGGCCTAGATCTCATTTCCCTCCCGTTTTGGCTCTTCAGTCTCCAAAGGGTTGCAAAGAAATTTTTCTACCATCAATTCTTATTTCCAAACCCTTGCACAGAAGCTCTACTCTACCTCAGTCTTCTGGGAGCTGTTCTAAAGTGATCAGGCAAGCAGGCAGCTCTGTTGCATTTACTTATTTAATGTTAGTCTTTCAGTGTCTTCCTCAACCTTAGTCTTAGCATTTTCATACTTCACTTTCACAGTTTTGCTCTATTTTGATTTTTAGTGCAGAAGTCTTTTATTACTTCCACGGTTAATAACTGAAATACTACAGGCTATATGTATGCTGATATTAATAAGGGGGTTTTTTTCCTCTTTTGTCCCTGTTGAATGATTGTCTTTCACTCTGTCTGTGTATTTATATATGTATATAGTTAGATCAGGTTTTATGAGGAAGCAGAGAGCAACATGGGCTATTGATCTGAGAAAAGAATGGGAAATTCTTTTGATAATTCTGGAATGAACTCACTGTGTGATTTTGAAGGTTTAGGTGTACCCCTTATCTTCAGCTCCTAGAACCATTTCTAGGAAAAGAAGATAACAAGTCACTCTATGAAGAGATCATAGTGATTAATTAGTATCAGGGCACTGCTTCGAAAATATGGTAGTGGTCAAATGACATTAATTTTTCTTCTGGTATTATTTCACCTGATTTTTTTTTTCTACAAAAACATTTTCTAAATGATTGTTGTTAGTATTTGCAAACAGGCACTTTATCAAACCACTGCAAAAGCACTTCTGAAGCAATGTATTCTTTCTCTTATCCCATAGTATCCTGAAATGTGAAGGTATTTGGTGTTTTTTGTTTGCGGTTTTTTTGCCTGTTTTGCTTGTCCTTTGAAACTGCTTGTTTCTAGTCTGACTCTCAGGACAACCATGAGTCAGTGCATTACAGATGAGGAATTCTAGGTCTGATATATAGTAGAATCTCAAATCTCAGTGGCTTTTTTCCCCCCAATATTTTGTACGAGACATGCAATATTTCCATTAAATATATCCAGAGGCTGTGATACTCAGGGACGTAGTAATTTACAGACATTGCATTACTATTTTAAAATTTTTTTGAAGATATTTGTGTGTTCCCCCCTTTCCCCACTGTATAATGTCATTTACATAATTTTGCTCTTGGTGATGAGGGAATAGTGTTTTTTTAGTCAGAGGGGGATATACGCTTGCATTCCATGAAACGTATGCATACACAGAACAAGTGCTGGTACAATACCCAAGTCTGAATAGTTTTGCACTTGTGATAAGTATAACTGTCCTGACTGCATTTTTAACAAGCTTCCATGCTGTAGTGAATGATTCTCTGCATCTGACGTGGGCATGTTATAGATCTTATATTTTCCTTTTTGTTCAGATATCCTGCCCTGAATTTGCATGCTATTTTACGCAGACATCAGGCAGACTTTATATGATCTGGCAGAGACAACAGGCAGAAAGCTTTCTTGGAACATCAGTGTTTCTCAGTTCACCTGATCTGAAGGCACCTGGCCATCATAGCAAATAAACTGCTCAATAGAAATCCTCTTACATTTCCTCGCTGCTGTTCTGACCAACCCCCTTCCTAACCAAAAAAGTTATGTTTTCTAAAATTGAAATTTCTATACCTATACATAATCAAGGAACGAACTATTAAGAGTTGTCAAAATAAATACATTTTATGAGCAATTTTTAATTCATCCTTTACAAAACCAAAAGGTGTGTTTTACCCCCTCCCCTTTCAATTTTACCTACCTAGACTTGAGATCGAGTCCTTGGATTTCTTTGTTGCTTGTAAGTCTTTTCTCTCTTCCTCCCCTCCCCCAATAATTAATAACCTGAGTAAGGAATGCAACTCCTTTTTCTGCTTTAGAAGTTGCTGTACTTTAGATTTTAAAGATGTCATTAATTATTTCAGGGAAGTAAATCCTTGAGGGCCTGGGTTCAGGTTTTGGCAGGCAGGCCTTTTCAACCCACCTCCCACTTGCTCAAGAGCATTCACTGTGATGTCTCTTCAAGCTGACATGGTATCTGGATTTTTAAAACATTTGTGATTAACTATTAAAATTTGTGGCTATGATTTTTAGTCATCCAGATAGAATGGGCAGTGCAAAGCGTGTTGTTGATGGGATGAGCGAGATGTAATGCATGTGTTGGTAGAGCTGTGTGAGGACATTCACAGGGTACTCAACCTTTCAACTGCTTGATCATTTGATCACTAATCTATGTTCTTTAGATGCACTTAAATGCTCTGTGTTAGAGCTATGTCAGTCTGTCTACAACTGTTTTATCTGGGCGGTGCCCTATTAAAGGAGAAAATATATAGCTATTTTTTTCTGTCTCTTCATTAGAATTAAGTACAATAAAGATTTAAAGTCCCTTTCCAAAACAGTTATGAGGCTTGAAATTATTGTGTGGAGGAGGGGAGAAATGTGCCTTGTTCCTCAAATAAATGCCTTCAGAGGAGTGTATAAAGTGTCAGTGTGTCCCTTAGTATCTGTGCTGTAATGAGGTCTTGCATTTCTGCTTTTGAAAAGTGGAGGAGTCCAATAGAGGAATGGTGCTAGTGTTGATAGTTTGTTGGGGTTTTTTTAGCACTGCTAAAGTCAGCTGTGTGGAGTTCTAAGCACCTGTCCTCTGCCAGGCTCTCTTGTGAACAAAGTACAAAATTAATGTATTTTTGGGACTGTGTCCCCCACGTTGTGGGCTAACCATTTGTGATTGTATCTCAGCAATTTTGAGAACTGTGTCATGTGAACGATTATCTGCATCATATGGACTTCAGGTTTTAGGAAAGTGACAGAATGAAAAGGAACACAGCACTCTTGCTTCTGATATGGTTTCCTTCAGAAACATGCATGTATTGTAGAACTGAGCCTTACTTAGCTTCTGTGTTCATTCAGTGGTCCTGAGAATAGTGTATAGAATAACTTGCATTTTAAATATTTGTAGCGATGTTCTTTTTATAGATTTATGTATACATATAACCATGCTTTTTTTTTTTCATCTGGGTACATTTAGAGGGTTGAGAGGCAGTCAAATAATGCACTACTACAAAATTTTATATTCATTCGTTCATGTTTCTTGCATACTTCGTAATGCAGTCGTGGCCAAGTGCAAACCCTGATTGATTTATTTTTTCCATAACTTTGAGAGTTAACAAGCCACTCCTCCAGTGTTCTTTAAAGCAATATTGCAAATAAGTCTTTTTTTTTTCCCTTATTGGCAAATTTTTGGCTGTAGAATACTGCACAAGTATAAACAACATGAGAGATCCTTTAACATAACATGAGAGAGCCTTTAGTCGCTTTGCTCCCTAGCTTTGGAACTCATTGCCAATTGAAGTAAGGAAAGCTTGGCTGTTGGGACTTTTAAATCTAGACTTAAAAGTTATTTGTTCTGTTTAGCATTTTTAAAATTATTCTATTAGGAATTGTATGTGCTTCAGTTTTAATTTTAACTCATAATGATTGTAAAGCACCCTGGGATGCTTGCATGAAGGGCGCTACAGAAACCCAAGATTGCATTGTACTGTGTTGTAATGTATTGTATTATTACATGGTGCTGGAGTTGGACCACGGACAATTCATATAGAAAGCATTTGAATACTTAGCTAAAGATAAGGGGTGTGTATGGGGGGGGTACTGTCTTTTCTTGCTTCTTTTCCCCCTTTTCTGTCAGTTATTTTATTAAACTAAATTAACATGGCAGTTATTCCCTAAGAAATGCCAGCATAATTTACTGCTGCAAAGGGGCTCAAAATGTAAACCAGATGATAAACTAAAAATAAAAAAGTCCACATTAAGATTTAATTGCACTTCCCTTTCTATATTACGTTCTTATGTAAAATACATTACAAAACAGTACATTCTTTATCACTTCCTTCACTTTTAACTGAATTTCATTAACAATAAAGAAATATATTGTCTCTATTTTCAGTAATGTCACTTGACAGTTAATCCCTTAACTTGATGTACATGTCTTTAAGACTTTTTTTTTTTTTTTTTTTTTTTTTAATAAAGAACATGATAGCACTGACTGGAGCCAAGTATTGCACAATCATGTGATTTGCAAGTTTCCCAGCTCACAGCTTTGCCAGTGCAGGTCAATTCACACCTGCCACACTTATGCCATTCTGGTCCTCATGTTGCTTTTTCCTCAGTGATTGTCAGAGGTAGAGAGAGTTGTGCATGCAGCTCCTTCCTTCCCCCCTCCCTCCACACTCCAAATGTGTGGTAAACCTTGTGCATTGGAAGTGTCTCCTCAGGAATTAAATGGAGTTTAATTTCTGTCCATTAGAAAGCTGCTATCCACATCGCCAATTAAGCCTTCTATTTAAAGGGTGAGGAGATACGTATGTCTACATCTTAATCACTGCTGTGACTGGTTTGCAGAGACCTGCCCTGACTGGTTCAGTTATTACTAGCAATGGTGGGAGGCACAGAGATCAGCATGGTTATAAAACCTACCCAAAAGCTGAGCAAATTCTGTAGGTGCTGTAGCGTCACTGTCAGCAGATTTGAAGCTGAGGTACATCTGTGTTAAGGGATGCAGGAGTGTAGGCATAAAGATGCGTCGGGAGAAAATTACTTGAATTGGTAGTAATTTTTTACCTGATGGGAACAAAAGCAAAAACAGGACCCACTTGTTGAGAGGCAATGCTCAGAGACAAGCAACTCTCACCTTGTCAGACCGGACTCATTGCATGCCTTCACTCTAATCATAACTTAAAAGAGATGAGTTTCTCAAACAGACTGAGCAAAACTCTCAAAGCTTGCTCCCCTACCATCATCACTTTTTTCTTTTTTAATTAATAGTTAGGTTCTTTTTATTTCCAAGAAACATGGTAGGAGAACCCTAAGGTGAGGGTGAGTTTTGTCTCTCTTTCCTTGGACACTTCTTTAAGAAGAGCACAAATAGTATCAGATTCCCCTGGTGCCTTGCAGCTGTGATCAGAGGACAGGTTTTTCAGGACAACAGCAACCTTAGACCTGCCTCACTCCAAGCCATGGAATAAACTGCTCAAAAGGGAAATGTTCTGTTCCCCAGAGGTGGGAACAGATGAAATGTTCTCCTTATATGCACCTGTCTCACTTTTATTTTGTTTTTTAGGTTCTAAGATTTCCTACACTGAAAGCTGCAGTTCTTCCATAAACTTGCACCAAAAGAGGGGGGAAACTGTGCTAAAACACAACCTGTGCCTCGCTGTGCCACTGTTCAAAAGGATTTGATACTTTATAGTAAACTGTCAGGGAGAAGGTTGGGTTTTGTGATGGTGAAAAACTGAGACCTGTGCAAAAGGACTTTCTTATCAATGGCCTTTCTAGAGATGGACAGGAGATTTCATCTCTACAATTTTACTTAGGGTGTTTGTATTTGAAACAGTATATTTAGACTCTTAGAATTTTAAGGGTTGTGTGTGTATCTGTATATTTATGAATATATCTTACAATAAAATTCCACCAAAATATACATGTCAGCTAGTACATCCCCAAGTTCTTAAAGGTGTGTTCCTTCACTTTTTGTAAGGAGGAGCTTTGTGTGCTAAATCTAATATAGCTACATTTTTTAAAATCTATATATTTTAATGTAACGAGTACCTAAGAAAAAAATTTAGTAAATAGAACCTCGGAGTGCTTGTGCATATTCCTCATGGAAAGCTAGCTGGAACATTTCTCTTTTGAGATACCTTCATTGAATCCTGGATCTTTTTATGAACTCTTTGGAGTGTTTATACTTTTCACAAACTCTTGATAGTGAAACGTAGCAACAGAGGTAAAACTAGTATCTTGGCTAACATGTGCTTAAAATGTCACCTTTATATGATTGTACTTGGTAGAAGTTAAGAATCCATAGCAAATTTCATACTATAAATTATTTTTTTCCCGACAAATTTTTTCATTTTTCTCAGGACAGAAAGTAGTTTGTTCATGTGCTTTTAGCAGCACCTCCCTCAGAGAATTTGGGTCTATGTGACAGAATAATCAGATGTACAGGTGGCTCATAAAGAGGTACATGGCCTGAAACAATAAAACTGACAACCATTTAAACAAAGGGTAGGTAAAGGATGTTACATTTGGCACTAGAGGGGTATTTAAGCAAGCAATCAGAGGGATGAGAGAAGCACTCGCTAGGAGCAGAAATCAATGAAGCTAAAAGCTACTCCTACGTTAAAAAAAAAAAAACAAAAAAAAACAACTAGGAGAAAGGTACATAAATGGTACATATGTAGTGAAAGAGATTAGCATGAATGTGGTGAAAGACCCAGCACAAGAAGTCTTCAGATAAATATCACATGATTTCTCTAACTCAGCCAGTGGTAACTTGGCTGAACTTGGAAATTGCTAGATGAAGTTCTAGGGTCTCTTTTTATGTAGATTCCAAAATGGATGTTCAAAATGGCCTCTTTTGACTTTAAAAATCTGTAAAAACTTGTGTAGATACAGGAAAAGGGATCAAACAAAAGGCCACACACCAAAAGAAATTCAGCAAGACAACTGTTAGTGCTACTGAGTCTGATGACTTCTTGTCTGGACATTGTGCCTTAGGGCTCAACTTCATGCCAGACATCTGATGCTTTGCCTAGCAGAACAGTGGAATCCGAGAAGAGAGTTGTTGAAAATCACGTCCTATTTCCCAGCAAGGAAATCTTCCTTAATGTGGTGGATATTAAGCAATTCTACAAAAACTGTATTGAAAACAACCATGTGGCTGGTTGAAGATAGGGCAATTATCAACATCTCTATGAAGAGAATGTATATACTCCATTTTTGTGGAAAGTTTAACATACACAAAGCTAACTTTAATGCATTGATAGGTCTAAAATGTCCTGTATCACACAAAACATTTCTATTAGGATAGTATTTGAAAGCATGTGCATTAGGATAAGCATTCTGGATAGGAAACAAATCAGAAGCACTCTGACCTGGCTGGAACAGAGTGTTCAGAAAGAAAAGCAATCCACCTGAGAGGAAGATTTTCACCAGATCAGTTTGTGAGATTTCCAAGGCCTCCCCTACCTCTATTTCTGTACAAGAAATGCTGGTTTGCCCTATCCACATCGATCTTGGATAATTCTGATTGATATCCTGGGCTCTAGCTTCCTCTAGTCTTGCTTGTTGCATCCTAAGGAGAAGAGGTGAGTGTAGTTGCACAGGCCTCACGTAGTGCATTGCCTAGAGTAGGAACAGCAGCCTTCTGGAGGGAGGTTGAGGACCCTGTCACCATATGATGGAACTGGTAAGGAAGGATGGAACTTCCCCTGGAGTAGCTTAGCTCTGGTCCTTTGTACTTGAAGTCCAGCCAGGGTTGGAGCAGGGCTTCTAGGTTTGGCTTCATCCAGCAGAAATTCTGCCTGTACACCCTGAGATCTTACTGCGATGGGCACCGATGTGGGAGCAATTGGTAGAGCCCTTGAAAACACGTATTCCCGGTTCAAGCTGAAAGAGCGGTGTTACTTCGTAACAGCTCTTCCAAATGGATTCCTGGCTGAAATGGATAGTGCTTTTCTTACTCCTGGAGCTCTCAAATTTCGGAGCTCTGCTGGCAAAGGCACTTGCATAATCAAAATCTTAGGGTGTAATGACTCACCCCTCAATTTAATTTTAGTTCCATGAAGTAAACCAAGAATTAACTTATTAAATACTGATGATTTTGCATTTTATACTTTGTCCAGGTTGATTTTAGGAAGGGTTTAACCAGGACTTTCACTACTAAGTACCTGCCATTTACAAATTGTGTACAATAAAAATCAGGATTCTTAAAGAGATTGATGTTGGACATCTGACAATGAAGACAAAAATGTGTTATGTCTCCTTATCTTTTATAGGTTGAGGTTGTGACTTCTTTTTCTTCCTTTTTTTTTTTTTTTTAAAGTCTAAGGCACTGTGCCATAAAGCTTGTAAAGCAGTTATGAAGTTCTTCAAATCTGAATTAACATTTCCCACCTACCTATCTTTCTCTCTTTTAAGCTTTTAACCTTTGTAGTTATAAGACTAGTATCTTGGGAAGCAGCTTTTTATTTGAGCTTTATTTATATCCATCAGTGGGAGATGCTCAGAAAACATTGGGAGAATGCTGCTCTGTCATGCAGCAACTGGGAATTTACATTACAGAATGGTAAAAATAGTGCAAGGATCAGTTCCTTCAGATGCTGAATCCTCATTTCGGATTTTCAAAATCTTCCCATGTGTGGGTATATTTCTATGCACATCTAAATATATGCGTATATATGTATATGTTATTTGGGTTCTTTTAGTTTTATATCTTCCTTCATTATATTCAATGTAGCTTTATGTTTACATTAATACATACATTGATAATAGTTAAAGACAACATAAGGCAGAAAAGGAGGAGGAGATAATTTAGGTTTTACAAGGATAAGAGAAAGGAGGAAAGACGTGCTCATGTATTGAAGGAAAAGCTTGTGCCATCATTGTAAATCTGCCTTTTATTCAGTTTTAACTTATATGACCAGCATTTGCCATGCAGATCCTTACTTTTCCTGACCCTGGCAACAGTATGGAGGTCAGATAGCCATCCAAGTGCAATGCCAAAGGCACAAACAAAAGTTTTTTTCTTCTTTGTCCATCTGTGGGTTTTTCCCTGATCCTACGTGTTTATAGGGCATATGACAACAAATTCCGTTGCGTTATTTGCTATAGTTCAAGCTAATGGACCAAGGAATTTAACATAATTCTTCATATGCAGTTAAACTGTCCATTTCATGATTCCTTGTCCAAAAAACAGCTAGTGGCTGGATATATTTGGTCTGCTTTTATTTGGAGTGGCAGATGATATATCCCTGCCATGCCAGAACACTAGGAACAACATTTTGCCCTGGTTGGGTTTTTGCAGTATGTGGGCTGGCGTAGGCTCAGGCTAAAATCTTTTGATTTGGGGATAATCTTGTGTTATCTGGTTGGGGCTTGAATGTTCCCTTCTCATTTGAAAAATGTTAACGTAGAGCCTCCTGAGAAATAAGCACTCCTAAGAGTTCAGCTTGTATTAAAACTGATGCTTGCTATTTCCACGCAAACAAAAGCCACTGATAGTGGCTAGGATAGGGGAAACAAAGTTCCTCTGTCCTTTATGAAAAGATCCTCCCCACCCCCAACCCCAAATCTTTAAGTTCTGGTCTGCAACTTTATCACTATTCAAACTAGGTCTAGGGACAAAGGCTTGTAGCTTTTCTCTTTTTCTTTTTTTTTTTAAAAAGGCATGTTAGGTTTGCAGCACTGGGACATGCTTCCCTGCTGGTGTCTAAAGATGTAAAGTGGAGGATTTATGGAAGACAAAATAGAATAGAGCCTTAAAAGTTTGGCTTTAAAAAACGGAGCCAGTAGTTTGACAGATTGTTCAGTAAATGTTCATTTTATTGAGAATTATAAAAAAGGTGCTTAACGCCTCTGTACCATTAATATAATACATTTAAAGAATACTGTCAAGATTAGTGTTTCAGCTCTGAAAATTGACTGTAGGGTTTATGGGCAGCACTGTTCATACTCTGCTTGTAAGATGAGGTATCTTCTACTTACCACTTGACAAAACCATTATGTTGTTACAAGGCTTTATACTGAAAAACTTGATAAATAGTAAAACGTAAATAAAATGTCATTTGAAAAGTGGGAGAATAGTTGCTGCCTGTCTTATAGCCAGATTTAGCAGATGCGGGTTTGAATGTAAAACAGTTGTGAAAATAGCCGGTGTCAAACTAGTGCAAAATTAAACTTGTGGGGTGTTCTGTTTTCAGTGTCTGTCATTGTTGAAGTACTCCATTTCAAAAGCATGCATTCCTTTCTACAGAAAAAAAATCAGATTCCTTAGTTGAAATTAATTAGCATTCAGAAACCAGATAGCATGTTTTTGGGTATTCATGAGATCTCTGTTTGAAAAAATGTTTTTAACTTGTAGAAATGTGTTGCAACACACAGATGGGAAGAAAAAGAAAAAAAAATCTCTTTAGCAAGCACTGTGTGTAAAAGGAATATTACATTTTGCACGCTCCTGATTACCCTGTGTAAACAGTTTTTGACATCTGTCTTTATAGTTTTCGAGGAGAGGAAGACTTTGTTAAAAGAACCATTTTTATACAGCAGTCACCATTTCAGTCTTGCTTTACCTGTATTATGAAAGCAGATGGTCTGCATGTCTTTTGAATATTTATAACTATCAAAAACAATCTCTTGCTATTCACCCTTAGGCTTATGAGATGTCAGGACTGTTCTGGTTGAAAAAAAAATCATCTTGGGTGTTTACAGAAAGGGGATTACATTAAGCTGAAATGACTATACATTTTCCAGTTTAATATTTGTCCATCAGCTGTTTAATCGTATTTAGATAATTGTGTAAATAAGTTGTTGCAGCCCTTGCCCCTTCCACTGAGCAGGCTTGAAGCTTTAAACACCGATGAATGAGTTGCGAAAAAGCTCAGTTTTTTTTTTTTTTTTTCTAGTTAAACAACCTGGAAGGCCTAAATAAGTTTTGGTTACAATGCTCCTTTTGAGGGAAATGTTTAATTTGCAAAGGAATCCCCAATATCTAATTCAGCCGAGTTGTGTTAGGAAGCTGCTGTGTCTGCTACTCTCTGCTAAGTCTGTTAGCATGTATTTGCTCTGTGTAAATACTGCAGCCCAAGTACCCCTTCATGAGGCATGAAAACAACCTTATTCTGCCCATATAAAAATAATTTTAAGGTTATTTAGGGGAAGTTTTGGGACTGTGGGGGTTAAAAGCTTTTTTGACTGGAAGCTGAGCAATCACTGATAACAGATTTTGCTGTGGTTGGTTGATTTGGCAGAAAAGCATGAACAGTTTTGGTTTAGATGATTGAATTAACCTGATTAACATTGTTTTTGTTGCCTTGCAAAAAGGACAACAGTATACTTTTAGCGATGATCGAACAGCACTTCACCTGGGTGAAGAGCAGTGTTAGAGGCAATGACTCAGAAATGCCTCCCTTGAAGCACCTGCAGCAGCGGCTGCAGCAATTAGCCAGCATGAAAGGCTCAGGTCCTCCCTGTGTCTGACAGGACGCACCTTGCGTTAGATCCTGGCACAATTCAAAAGGTGCTACTGTTTTACTGGGTTTCGTTTGATGGGTATATGAAAATATTTCCGGTTGAGATTTATGATATTTCCCCAGGGAGTTCCCCAACTTATTTGAGAAAAGATGGTGTCTGGTTTTCAAATCTCTGGTATTTAATCTTCCAGAGAAAATGGGATTTTGTTCAATCTACGCTGGGTGAACCTCAGCTGAACTTCAGAACAAATTCTACCCCTACCTCCACACAGTTGTTGGATGCCTAATTATAATTAACTTATTTGGCTAAAAAAAGAGCACTTGGGCTGCAGCAGATGGTATCATTCCAGAATAGTGGGATTTCTGTGAAGGTGGCACCATTTCAGATGAGATCTCCCGATTCTCAGAACAGGACTGCAAGTGATGTGGTTGGGGGGAGGGAGGATGGGAGAGAGGAAAGAGGGAAATTTGAGATCTTGAAGTCTTTCAATGATAAATTTCTAGGAGATAAGTTAAGACTGTGGATCTGTGACCAGTTTTTGCAGTCTATCAATTTTCTTTGCAACGTGTGAAAAAGAAATCTGATTATGAGTGATAAATGTGACGCATTTGAATATTTGTGTGATATATTTATATTTGTCATCCTTGTACGTGGAAGGCATCTGCCTCTGTGCCTCACAGATAAGGAGGATATATGCAGTAGTACCTGAATATGATGTGCTTCAAATGCAATAATTTTGATTTTGATTATTGATAAGTCAGGACATGGGGAACTCCTCAAGCGTAATGACCCAGGTAATATGAAAAACATCAATATGCCTCCAGTTTAGACTGTGGATCTCTGAAGACCACTAACTCATAGGCTTAATCTTAACTTTTAGGCCATAAGCATACCAGACATGCATATATGTAGATTGACATAAAAATGTACTGTATTTCTACAGTAATAGAAAATTCTATAGCAAAGTGCATCTCTCTGCACTGATGTGACTGCAAGTTTGATGACAATAAGTAAAGCAGAGAAACAATGAAATTCAGTGTTGTCAAGTTATTTTCTGAGTTAACAAGGTAGTAATATTTTATCTGGCTTGTAAAATTTTGCCTTCAGTGAATTAGTAAATAAATCATTGATTCCTCCTGATGAGGATTCTTAGCGTAGGTAATATCACTTGAATGTTTGCATGAAGTGTTCTTGAAGAAAATGCAGGATAATTTTCATTTTTAAATGTGTTTATAATGTCTGCCTTTTTTTTTTTTTTAATCTACTTTGAAGAGCAGGGGCAATATCCCAATGTTAGCCATCAAAGCTTGAAATTCACATTGTGTCAAAGAAGTTAAAATTCCTAGCAGTATTACTTAAACAGACCAGTCCTCTATTTGGTTGTAAAGCATTAAATTTATTCCTGAAGAAGCAGGGAGTTTCACAAACTACCATGTCATTTGTATATTATCTTTATAAAATGACATGGAAGAGAGGACTAGGAAATCTAAGACAAACACCTTCATCAATAATAGGTAATTTACTAAAATTATTACTAATATACATGTTTTCATGCTTACTAAAGTTAGTTGGGCAGGAGAAGACATCTGGAAGGGGCAAAGTAAAATGAAAGAAAAGCCACCTTGGAGTTTAAATGGCATGCACAAAACCCTGGAGTTTAAATGGCATCCACAAAATATGCATGAGCTGATATGGGATAGTGGCCCATGAGAGGTGCAGTTCCCTATTTTGCACATACCGATCTGCAGGTTTTGCATGTAGAGTACCTGTGTGGTCATATAATTTACCAGATCCACAGGACTTTTTAAATTATGCCTTATGTATCTTGTGCCCATGTTTAAGATGGTTTAATCTGTAAAAGAGCTTAAAAGATAATTTTGTACATATTAGACATTAATGATACTGCTATTTTACTGGAAATTGAAATTGGGTTCAGCTGGGCTTGGTTCAGGTCATTCAGGCTAGAGTTGCAGTAGTCTATTAAGATTTCATTCTCCTTTTATACCACTGACAAAAGGCTTCTAGCTAATTTCAGAAATGCCAGATTACTATCAAGAAATGGCAAGAATTTTGGTGATTCAGAGAAACATTAAAATAGCTGGCTGCTGAGTAGAGGGTATGCACATTCGGCATAAATAATATTGCCTCACTCTAGCAGTTCTGAGCCTCCACGAGTAGCTTGTTACTGAGTAATACCTTAGAAAATGGTTATAATGAACTTCACTAAGATCAATAATCAAGGTACATTTAGTCAGAAGCTGAACTAGCTTTATAAAAGAAGACTTATAGTAATATTTATTGCATTTTTACTCCAAACTCTTTCTTCCAGTGTTTATTGCAGTTTATGTAACAAAGGGTTGATGCTGTGCATCGATTTTGTGACAGTACAAATATATCTTAATGTTACATGCTCAATAGCGAAGAAACATAATAATCAGGGCTTTGTCTTCTTGACTGTCATTTTCTTGATACACTGGACAGTTCTTGTAGTTAAACGAAAACTAACTACTTTCCACATAGAAATTTAAAGGGTGACAAAGTTCAGTCTATTGAAATTATATTTGCTAATTTTGTTGTTCAGACGTCATATATTGAATATAGTTTTCAAGTTGGAGCATTATCTCATTTTGCAAGGCTTAGTCTTAATTGATTTTGAAAAAGAATGTACTGGAACTGGAAGTTTTATGCATTGTAAATTCCACTATTTTAAAATTGGTCAGAACTGAGCAGAAGGTAAATTTCTCACTGTAGCTATCTGATATCTTGAGAACCTTTGAGAAAAAAAATATCTCTGTCATCCTTAGGTCTATTTTACAGCTAATATTCAGTTACAGAATTAGACATGACAATAAGCTTTTCATAAGCCTGTTTTTGCAAATCACTTAAAATACCCTGTTTAGGAAAAGCAAGGCTGGGTTCATTTTGGGTTGTTAGATACATATTTTATTCTGCTATAAACCCCTTTTTTACCCTACTCATAAGTCATTCAGGTAAACTTTGATGCTACAGTTTTCTGGGGTTTGCTCTGTGATGAGTGGCACAGAGAGACTGGACATGGGTAACTTGGGTCACTGCTTGCATTTGTGAAGGCAGTGTAGAATATGTATGCCTGTAAACTTGTGTGGGTATGTGAAGGGTCACTCAAATTTGGAAGAAGGAATAGGATGAACAAAATTCACTTTCAAGATTAGCGTCTTCCGTCCAGAGCGCGTTTCATTGCCTGATGTTTCTTGGTCAATAGCTTTGTTCTTCCCTTAGTACATCTGCTTTTTTTTGCACCCATTTACAGTATACCTTGGTTTGTTTTCATGCTCAATTAATGAGTTTTTTAAAAGGCTTTGGAAGATAGGATTAAAAATGCAATGTGGTTCTCAAACTCTAAAAAAATAATGGTTCAACAATTCAAATAATTTGTGCTTTGACTTGTACTGCTCTGTATTATAGATATTTTTTTTCTTCTCCCCTTTTCACAGAGTATGATTTCTTCCATTGTGAACAGCACTTACTATGCAAATGTCTCAGCAGCAAAATGTCAGGAATTTGGAAGGTGGTATAAACATTTCAAGAAGGCAAAAGATATGATGGGTAAGCAAAAAAAAAAAAAATTGCCTTGATGGTGGTTACATACCATTATGTGTCACATTGAGGTCTGTCACAGTCATATAAGAAGCCAGTTCCCTTCACAATAAGTTTAAGATGCTTTTGATGAGTAGATGTAGAAAGTACATATATAGTGAAAGAATTCATTTAAATAAATATTTGCTATCGAAACAGCCAAGCTGACTTGGGTTGCCAGAGATGTAAAGCTGTCATTCTGTAAATTTAGAGATCTTCTACCACCCAGAATAATTGTTTAGAAAACCTGTTCCTGGAACTGTGACGAACTGATTTTTTAATGTATGTATTTTTTTCTTGCTCTGGCTAATGTATATTTAAAGAAACAGGTTTCTATAACTCTCACTACATCCCAGCAAGAATGATATAATTTTATAAATTCATATCTTTCTCTAACTTTGGACCCTAATTTCCATTAATTTTAACAAATATTTGTTGTGACAATTGTTTGCTTGTTGTAGTAAGTACAAGTAAATTATTGGATAAAAAAAATCTGTCAGTGGGGCATATTAATTCTGTGATACCTTTTCTCTTTCTTAAACCTGTTCACATAATTTTAAACACTTTATATCAGAAAACTTTTAAATAGATTTCAGCAGAATGGAGAAGGGGGTCCTCAGTTTGGATTGACTTTTGAGCTTGACTTAGCTTTCAGTATTTGAAGCAAAATCATTAATCTACCAAAACGGGTTCCTTGCCTTTTTATAGTTTAAGGCTATAATGAAGACAATGCATCACTTTTGTGATAATTGCTTGAATTACTATTCTGAGTGAATGGCCCACTTGGGTTGGTCTCTACTTTCCACGAGTGAAAAAAGGCAGCTTCTTTCCTTAATCTACTTTGTGCCTTCTGTGCAACACTAAAAGCCTTCTTCTGAGATCACCAAATTTGGTGGTAAGACTTCAGTTGGTTTCAGGTGGTCCATGTGTGAGGCACCAGAGTGCCTGCATGGGAGAGTGATCTTTCCACAGCAGCCTCTCCCACTTCCTTTGCAGCAGCACTCTTGCATGGCACAATCCCTGTAAAATTTTCCTTATGTGGCCTGCCAAGACAGGTTCACCATCCATTCGTCTGGGGACAGTAAAGTCAGGGAATAGGAAACAAATGTGTTTTTGTGTATTCCTGTGGAACCTAATGCTGGGGGGAGAGGCAGCACTACCACCAAAGCCACCTGGATGAGGAGTAGCAGGGCCTCTGCTTGGGGACTGATCCAGGCTACAGAAAATAGAACTCTCTGCAGAACAACTGGTTTGTTTTTTTATCTATTAAGTTTCTGCTCATGATAGGACAGAGGAGAAAGACAGAGATGTGAGTGGGAATCCAGGTGCTGATTTCTTCATCCAACTCTCATCCTTGTGGAGGAAAGGGTGGCCTTGCGCTGATGACTGTTAGTGAAGATCGTAATTACTATGAAAAGCTCAGACACTGCTTTAAAAGGAAAAACAAACCAAAACCTTTACTGTTTAAGAAAAAAATTGCTACTGGACTTTGAATTTTTCAATAAATCATATTTTCTTAAGGCTATTTTCAGACCAGAGCTGCTAAAGCTCTAGAAGTGAGATAGTTTAAAATAAAAAAAAAAATGACATATGTTGATAAAAAGGAAACTCCTTTATATCAGCCTAGAGTTATTTTATATTGTTTAATCATGCACAAGAGGGGAACTGGAAGAACTCTTGTAGTTTAAGAAACTATGTTGTTAATTAAAAAGGAGGGTGTGTCAAGGCAGATGAGTTAATATAAGAAAAAAATTCAACCATGTTGCAAGTCACTGAAAAAAAACATGCGTACATGGTTGCAAGATAAAGCAGCCCATCTGTGTAATTTACATAAATTATACTAGTTCCTAGCAGTCCCATACAATTGATGCAGCATCTAGAAATTAGCAGAGCCTGGGGAGGTCCGTACCTCACCCTACTTGTTACAGATTTCCAGTGGCTGGGAACTGCAGATGTCCTGTCAGGGACATCATGGGAGGAACAAAAACAGTCACTGGGGGCTTCTGTCTCTCTGGGTGGGGCATGCTTTCCCATGGCAGTCCTCTTTACCCTGCACAGATGCACTTACTGTTTGCACTTACTGTTTGCCCTACATCGTCTGCAGTACACAGAGTGGTTTTTTGTCTCTGCCCTACAAGGTTGCTGCCTTGTCCAAAGTCCACTGTTGGGATGCAGCAGCCCACTCTTGACTGGGTTGCATTGCGCCATTTTGTATTTGTTTCTTTTTATAGCATGTCTTGCAAGGACAATCAAGTTTGCGATTTTCAATCTGATGTTGGCGTTTTCAATGTTTCTTTTCCACTGTAGTTGAGATGGATAGCCTTTCTGAACTATCCCAGCAAGGTGCCAACCATGTCAACTTCGGTCAGCAGCCGGTCCCAGGGAACACAGCCGAACAGCCTCCATCTCCTGTTCAGCTTTCTCATGGTAGCCAGCCATCAGTTCGGACCCCGCTTCCAAACCTGCACCCTGGACTTGTATCTACTCCCATTAGCCCTCAGCTGGTAAATCAGCAGCTGGTTATGGCCCAGTTGCTGAACCAGCAGTATGCAGTGAACAGACTTCTAGCCCAGCAGTCCTTAAACCAACAGTACTTGAACCACCCTCCTCCTGTCAGTAGATCCATGAACAAGCCGTTGGAGCAGCAGGTCTCAACAAACACAGAGGTGTCTTCCGAAATCTACCAGTGGGTCCGTGATGAACTGAAACGAGCAGGAATCTCACAGGCAGTATTTGCACGTGTGGCTTTTAACCGAACTCAGGTCAGTTGTCTTTTTTATTTATTTTTTTTTTAAGTCTAAGAGTCCCTTTTTTCTCTCTCTAGTTAGTAATTGCCATCTTTAAGTCTCTCTCCTCATTTCTACCTTGTCGCTTCGATCCTTTGAAGGAAACATGCTTCCTTGCAGGACCATTGTCCCCATTGATACAGTACCAAAATTTTCAGGGATTGGTTTGTGGAAATAGCCACTGTTTTTACAGAAACCCTTGTTCCTCTCCATAAACCATGTGATGGTTTATGACTAACTGAACCTTCCCTGGAAAGGAAATGAAAAGCTTTGTGCAGAACCATTCACAAAGTCACCCAACAGATTGCCTTTTGTGCTGCAGTTGTACCCGTACTGACCACGTACACAGGTGTACCGGAGATGATCTTTTATTCATGTTCACATTTATTTTTAATATTTTCTAGTGAAAGTCTTAATAACATCTTTTCAGGCTTCTGAAAAGATTAAGAATCAAAAGCTTTATCTTTAGAGAATCTACTCTTTACATGTATTTCTGTAGTTTGTTGTAAAAACAGCAGTTGCTGAGCTTGCCACTGTCCACGTCAGAACATATACTTCAGCTCTTCAATGCAGAAAAAGCTAGCCTTAGCAAAGCTGATAAGTAACACTAAAATGTGTTATTTTTTACACCTGTTTTAGAAGCTAACCCTGTTATAATTTATTCTGCTCTATGAATTTAACTTAATGCCATGTTGCATGGAATTTAATCAACCAGAAATTATGGAAGAAATGTCAGTATATTCAATGCAAATAATAAGATCTCAACATTTTAGAAGTATGTTTTAACATAAAATAAAATATTTTAATGGTATTTTTTTTTATAGGAAATATGGTAAAAATACAGAGGTAAATTTGCTTTGGATTCCACATTTGTAAACAAAAACATGTACTTAGGGAATAATTTGTCCATTGCAGATTATAGTATAACAAAAAAATTGTAATTTGGGCTTCTGTTGAAACAGCTTTGTTTGTCCCTTCATAGCTTAGAGAATAAAAATTCCGTTTCAAATACTCTGGTACCAGGTTTGAATCAGCATGTCATTTGTAATTGTTCTGAATTACTATTGCTTTAAAATTTTGCATACTCCTTTTGCTAAAAGAGAGTCATTGTGTGAATTCTCTGTAGAGCTCTCTGTTAGTGTGTCTTTCCTCTTAACAGCAGAGGAGCTTTTCAAGATCTGAGTGTCTCATACCAAATTTCATGAGATACATGAACTCATGCAAGGATTGCTTGTTAGGTTAGGTCCAGGCAGTTTCAGTTGTTATATTTAAAATTAAGTGACATAGAGTCTTGTTTAATACAGTGTTTAAAAATTTAAATATTGATACTATAAAGTATTGAAGCAATAATTGTAGCTTCATGTTACAATGGTTTGCAGCTGCCATCTTACCTGGACAAAAAGCCAAGCAAGCAATTCAGGAAATAAAGTTTATTTTATATTTACTTCTCTCTCAGACTTGTCTAAAAGCACATTGTTTTCTCTCAACTTTCTTCCCCCTCTGAAGTAAATTTTTCAGTTGTTGTCAGCTAGTTTTGCATACAGCTTTTGGCATATCCTTTGTGCATGAGCAATACTTGTTACCTGAAATACAAGGATGGTTGATTCTGACTGGGCATTGAATTTATATGACACAGTATGAGAAGATGCCCTTTAGATGTGATGAATGCAACTGTAGAACTAGATTTCTAGTGCAAATACTGACTCTACTTTTGTATTCGTATTATTATTTACACTAATATATATTAAAAATATGTATTAGTGTGTGTTTTTCTTACTACAAATGTTCTTAGATATTTGTTTAAAGTTCAGTTCTTCCACAGATGTTGTGGTTAACCAGCTCAGTAAAAGGTGTTCAAAGTGACCCAAAACTGGGAGGAAACCCTGAAATGATATTTGTAAACAATTCCCTTGAAGAGATATGAAATAGATATAGATATGAAATAGATATATATATTTTGACAATTTTCAACCAAATCTACTTGAAAGAATACATAGTAGTATCCCTATAGCCTACAAATTGTGCTAGCTAATCAAGTTAGCATTTACAGTTAGATACATAAGATTTTGCATTGTTTTTTATGTATTGTGGAAAATGTGATGAGCAAAAAGGCAAAATACTAGGAACCTAGACAGTATTAGTCTCAGTTTTGCCAAGAAATATCTCAGCATACTTTTCTTATGAAGCAGAGCCCCACTGAAATAGGAATTTGTTGTAGGGACATTTCACCTTTGCAAACCTTTTGCTAATTTTACCCACAGTGACAACTAATGTCCAAGGATAAACACAGGTACCAGCAATTCTTAGATGAAAACCTTTAGATTTGTTCTGTTTGCTGTACTTCTGAACTCATCACAGCTTATTCCAGAATACATCACAGTTAGCTGCAATTAAGGCAGCACTTAAATAACTGATGCTATTTAGAAGTTATTTTCTAATATTGATGTAATATCTTGTCTTTTTTTTTTTCTTTTGTGTTTGGCTAGTGCAAGTGAAAATGCTTGTTTAAATTCATCTACTGTTTTCTGAGATAAAAAGCTAACTCCGGCTTACCACTGACATTTTTGAAACTATCATAACTATATTTGAGCCATATCCAGGGACCAGATCATGCCATCAGTTTCTAAAGACGTAAGAACTCACTGATATCGGTTAGGAGTTCTGTGCAAGAAAGATCTGGTGTCAAGATACAGTCTCAGATGAGGGGAGAGATTTGCTTTCAGTGTAAAAGTTAAGGAAGGAAATGATCTATAAATTAAGAGTAGTTTAACAATGTTTAGTCAATAAAATGGACTTTGGTGAAATTAGAGAATTTGGTGGTGGTTTTTGGTGGGAAGGAGAATTCTACCAGCTTAGTGTGGTAATTCAATACTTGGACCTAATTTTCAAGATTTTTTTGATTTGGGGGCAAAAATGTTGACTGGAAATATTTCTACTTTTCCCCAGTCAAAGGAAAGAAATTGGTAAAAATAATTCTGAAAACTAGAGTGTCTATTAAAAAAATTATTATTATTATCTATTTATAAAGCAGAAAAAAACCCTTAACCACACTCTAGAAGTACGTCCTTAAGAAAGAGAGTGACTTTAATATCTTCTTGAATAATTTCCCCCAACCTTTAAGTTCCAAATGGTAATTTCAAAACTGAGTTTTTAGGAATATGTCTTGTCAACTTTAATTGAAGTCCAGATATTTATAACTTGAATGAAAATTCACATCTATACAGGCACAATAGAACAACTGTTATAGGAAGCAGAAAAAATTTTGAAGGGCGGAGCACCTTTCCACAAGAGAAATTTCTCTGTGCTCCTTCTAGGAAGGCTTCAGAGTACAGTCAGATCTGGAGTTTTGCTTGTCCGTCAGGAGTTGTGATTCCAGTTCATTGGATATAAAGAAATAGGTTGAATCCTGTTAGCACCTCTTTGCAGTGTACTATGGAAAATTTCATTGAGTCACGATTTGTGCTAGCAGATCTGAGTTTCACCCCAAGCAAGACTACCAAAGAGTCTCTCTGTTTGCCAGGGTAATTTTGGTAAATTATGTTTCAATTGCAAGTTCACCGAGTGAATAAACATGGTATTTTTTCCGGCTGATATCAGTGCACTTTACAGACACCTCTGCTGTTTTGAAAGAGCAAATTCAGTATTTTCTTGTGCTTTGCTGGCCAGAAAATGGCATTGTTGTCAGTTCACTGTCCTGGGTGGCCCTGAGCAGCTGTTGGATGACAGTGACGATGCATTGGGGCAGGCCCCCAAAGCATGGTGCAGCAGCCTCCCATCAGCAGAGAGGCTCTGCCTGCCCCTTTACATGTGCAATTAAACTGGGAGTTTCTCTGCTCTGTTTTGTTCTTAGAGCACCAACATTTGTTGGGCTGAACCACCTTCAGCGCCCTAAACAAATAAATAAACTCCTCTCCCATTTCTGTTTTGTGTTTGTAAATGTAAACATGAGTCAGGAAACGGAAGGCTTGAGTTCCCACAGCAAGTCTGACATTTGACTCAAAGGTGTAGCTTAGCCTGGTGCATGGCAGGGTGACGAGTCCGCGCTGCGTGAGCAAGGAATTGTGTTAGTCATGGTTATGGTTGGAACTGTAACTGAAGGCTGCCTGTCTCAGTTTGTGTAAACATTCAGCCGTAAGGTTTGCTGTGTGAACTTGGGTGCTGTTGTACGACGGTGATCTCTTGGTTCTATCTTCACGAAAGAAAGCTCTTTGCTTCTTTTGCCTTGTCTGACTATTGTAATTTTTCTTCTTCTCAGCAGTGACAATGTTTGATCTGAAGGTTTTTCAGTACTTCCCAGTGTTTCTGCTGGATAACTTTTATCTCTCCCTCCTTTCTACTTCACCCCCATGTTTGTTTAAAATATCAGCTGCCAGGACACATTACCTTTCATTCTTATATAATGCCTGTTCTCATATATGAAAACTTCTGTGAATTTAGGACTGTGCTCATGCTAATTCTGGGCAATTGCTATATCAGAGGAGGATGCCTGGATGCAGTAGACAGCTCCATGTAATTGTAAAACAAAATCTGAGTTTACACAAACCACCTTCTCAGGCACTGTTTTTTTTTCCCTTCCCTTTTGTCTTTGGCACACTTCATTTTCCAGTAAAATGAAAAATGAAGATGGATTATTCAAAATTGATAACAGTAATGGACCATCATGTAATGTT
Organism: Manacus candei; assembly: GCF_025592945.1. Lineage (NCBI taxonomy): Eukaryota > Metazoa > Chordata > Aves > Passeriformes > Pipridae > Manacus > Manacus candei. Next base: position 2,997,427 of record NW_026138120.1, read on the forward strand.
TTATTGAATTTGAGTTCTGTAAATTATGTGGTAGAGAGAAATTTGCCTGCTTAAGTATAACAGAAATTGCCACTGTATTCATATAATTCTTCGTAGTGTAATTTAAGAAAAAGCACGCTATCCATATCACTATTGAATAAAAGGTAAAAGGTGCTATTACACTATCATGACAGCTCTCCTCTTGCTACTAAACGACATAGATAAATGTGTCTGCTTATAACTTACTTGGCAGGGATCCAGGCTTGTGGGTGGAGCTTGTGAATAATCTGCCACCTGGACATGGGATAGGAGCACCCTGCAACCTAGAGGGATAGCATTCGGGGATGCTCTGCATGTTTTGGGAAGGTTTGGGCAAATTGCATTTTTCTTCTGGGAGCTTTGAAGTTCTATCAGGCTGATAAAATCTATCTGAATCAGTGATTACGTTCAAAGAGGAGACAAACTGGGGGCCAGACAGGCAGTGTTTTTGTTCATATTGGCAAACACTTTAATTTATCTCCATTTTTAAAGAATTCGTAATGAGCTTTTGAAAGCCCTGATAATATTTATTGAACATTTTTGTGCCATTAGTAATGAATTATACTTGTAATAACATGTAAACTGTCTTTATTTTCAGTGAAACCTGGGAACATTTTAAGAAAATACATTTCCAGTGCAAAAAGAATGCAAGGGAGGAACAGTGAGGAGGGCTCCGAGCCTAACAGTGTTTATAATCTCTATGCAAAACAGATTTAGTTTTTAAACAACCTGAGGTACAATATGAGAAGATCACACCAAGACCAGTATCTTGGCAAACCAGTTCAAGCCTGGTAAATTGAACAGTAAATCTCTGCATATTAGCAGGGTGTGAGAGCTGACATTTTCTTTCTAGGGTTTTTCCCATTGTACATTTTGTCTAACAACTTCTAGCCAAAGTTTTGTGTTCAAAAATTGAAGCAGTAGCAATAAAGTAATATTTGAAGCAGGCAAACTGTATGCTAAGACTTTACTTGCAGCTGGTACTATATCTTGTTTTTCATGTTCTTTCGTCACATATTCTGACCTTTAGGTTCAGAGCCCTAGAAGTAAACTCTTCCTTGCCTTTTCCCAGGTCTTTCATCTACCCTCCTCTCTCTGCATCTCTGTTCTCTGCCCTGTTCCCATCTCAGGTAAAGAGATAGCGATGGGAGAAGGAGAAGGGGATGAATACTTATGGCATTTCTAATTACCAAAAGGTGTCCCACAGCAACGGAAATGCAAGAAAAAGACAAAAAAACCCCCATTTTCTTTATTTCATTATTTCACTGAAAGGGAAAAGTTATATGAGAAAAACAACCTTTTTAACCTTTTTTAGCTGCCCGCTATGTGACAAAGGCTTATACGAGTGAATATTTTCTATTATGAGCTAAAGTATTTTTCAAGGACATTTCCTGTGGCTGACAGTGGGCTTACTGTTTGTAAGGAGTCTTCCTTCCTGACAATGATCACTCTACTTGAGTTTAGTTTTTCTTGACACTTTTTTCCTGGTGAGGTTGTTTTCGGCTCTGTAGCAGTCAGAAACCACATGTTTAGAACTACCCAAAAGGAGGTTGTAGTGATGTGGGTGTCTTCTCCCAAGGAACAAGCGACAGGATGAGAGAAAATGATCTCAAGTTGCAGCAGGGGAGGTTTAGATTGGATATTTGGAAAAATTTCTTCTCCAGAAGTGTTATCCATCATTGGAACAGGCTGACAGGGAAGTGGTAGAGTCACCATCCCTGGAGGTATTTAAAAGATGTGTAAATGTGGTACTTAGGAACATGTTTTAGTGGTGGACTTGGAAGTAAAGGGTTAACGGATGGACACTATGATTTTAAAGGTCTTTTCCAACCTAAATGATTCTATTCTGTTCTCTGCATCCTGTGCTCTGCAGACAGCTTTGCCATGTCTCCATTTTGGTGTACTCAGACCTAGAAAAAAATGGTAGACACATTTAATTTCCGTATTTGCTAACAGGGAAATTTATTATTATACAAATCATTAAGAAAAAATGTAAAACTTATACGTGACCTAAATGCCACTTTTGTCAGTAAGTCATTGCACCTTCTGCATGGTTTCTGACTGGATACAACAGGAAAAAAGAGAGATCAAGAAAAGTGGTAAGAAAGTATCCCCCAAGACTATTATTTTTTTAATACTCCTCTGAAATATTTTTCATGCTCAGTGCTGAAAGGCTGTTTGTTTTTTTCCATCCCATTCCCCTTTTACGTGTTCAGGTACAGACAGGGCCAGGAGGACCACACTGGCCACAGTGTAGTGGTTAGCACGTCTGTCCTTATCACCCAAGACGTGGAGGTGCAACAGGCACATACAGAACTCAGACCTGCACTGGGTGGGCCCTGACCCTGCCTAAGCACAGCTGCCTGAGAGCAGTGGCTTTGCAGCGGCATCTCCATAAGGTGCTGATGCTTATGCCTGAGAGGATAAGACCTTTGAGAGAGGTGACAACTTCCACAGGTACTGTGAGCATGAGACGTCCCTACAAAGATGTGTCTTGGCTGTATCTTTCTGTTGTACTCCTTTAGGAATGGATCTATTCAGTCAGGATTGCCTTAGTTTTAGCTTTTTTATTGTCTGCTTCCTTCCCTCCATTTACCTCTCTATTATCCTGAATAAACTAACAGCAGGTCTTTAGGAAAGAAAACATTGGGTTGTGTTATTTCTTTAAATTCACATGCCTGTTCCATTGTTACAGTAGCAGTAAAAGCCTCCCATACTAATCCTCACCTTGTCCCAGCAAGCAACAGCATTTATTCTAAAAAGAAGTTCACATCTACTTTTGAAAAAGTTAGTTTTCTTATCACCATCTTGTTACTTCAAGATAGTAGAGCATTTTTTAAAGGAGACATATTTAAAAGGAGAATTTGGCAGGGAGGGTGGATTTCAAGAACCTGTTGACATTGAAGTTGCAGTTGCACTCACAGTTTCATAAATATTTCGTCTTTTAGAGGAATTAGGTGTCCCAGACCACCAGGCCTGCTCCATTGCTGCAAGCCGAGATGAAACAATTGTGTAGAAAACCTGGTGTGGTCTGTACAAGCTGCTGACGGCTGCTATCCTCTGCAGCCTGCCACTTCAGGCTTGCTGCTGCCGATGCCTTGTATACAGTTTTCTTCTCATTTCCCAGTGTCATTGCTGGGCTCTGACAGTAAATGGACTTAGGAAATGAGACCTGCACAGCAGGTTCTCAAATAAATATCCCAGGCAATGGACTGGGTGAGGATTAGGGTTGTCCTGATGAGGGGAGGGGAAGGTGCAAGAAGGAGGAAGGTGAGGGCATCCAACAGTGAGTTTCCTCATTTGTTGCTAAACTCCAATATACAATTCTTAGAAAGAAATACTGACCTAAAAAATATGGCCCTGAGTCAGTTAAGCAGTACTTTAGGAATGTTGCTAGTTTATCATCTCAGATAAGTTATGAAATATCACTTCCTTTCAAAGAGCTGTGTAAGTTGCTAGAAATGTGGAAAGGCTTTTTTTTAGGTTGGTTATGCATTTTGTCTGTTAAGCCTCAGAACACCCCAGTGTATTTCACTTATTCTTAACACCTCATGATTGTCTGTCGACTGTGAAAGATTTCATGGCAAGTTAAGCCAGTAAAAAGAACGAGACCTATTAGGCAGATTCAGTTTATGTTGTATGTAAAACAGGTACTTAATAAAATTAAGGGTACAATTGAGGCTCTCTTCTCTGCTGCCTAAAATGCCATTAATACATTCCTATGTGGAGCAAATAGTGTATTTGCTGCTCTTCTCAGCCCAGCAGTAAGAAGAACAAGGACTGATAAGCAGTGGCTTTGCAGAGCACAGTTTTACAGGAGCTCACCTGGGCTAACTCTCGAGCCTATTTTTTTTCTTCCCTCCCTACAGGGCTTGCTCTCAGAAATCCTCCGAAAGGAAGAGGATCCCAAGACTGCCTCGCAGTCCTTACTGGTAAACCTTCGGGCTATGCAGAACTTCTTGCAGCTGCCAGAAGCAGAACGGGATCGAATTTACCAGGACGAAAGGGAAAGGAGCTTGAATGCAGCCTCTGCGATGGGCCCCGCACCTCTCATAAGCACACCACCCAGCCGGCCTCCACAAGTAAACTGCTCTCTCTGTTTTTGAGATTTGCTCATTGTGTTTTCACACTGTCCTGCTGTGTGATACGTTTTTTACAAAAAAAGAAAGCTTTTGCTATTGCATTTTTTTAAACACTCATAGTGTCATTATTTGCAGTGCATACTACAAATTAAATTTAAGAAATATAATGGGTGATAGTAGGAGTAATTTCTACCTGTTTTCTACTTTTAAGATAAATTCTGTCCTTTATGATCCCTATAGAATTTTTTTTCCTTATTTGGTTGAGATAAGAGCTTTGCTGGGCCTGAAAGATGGTGGCTTTTAGCTGTCATCTTTTCCTACAATTCTCAGGTTCCTAATGTTAGAGGTTCAGATAGGGATTTTGAAGGATTTAGACCACTAAACTGAGAGGGAAAGAAAGCAGAAGTATGAGTACATTGTAGTGCCTTAAAAATTATTTTCCAGAAATCAAACAGGTAAAATGGAAGCGATGTGGAAAAGAAGACTCCATCCCAAAATACTAGGCAGTCTTTCACCAGGTTGAGTTGCTGACAACTGGGTAACATAACAGACTTGCTATATTGCTCGCTCTGAAAGATTTGGATATGTTCATTAAAGCTTCATTTAGTATTTATTCAGATGAAACTCCTATTGATTTCTGTAAAATCTATTTTATTTAATTCTGCAGAAATTATAAAGTTTGGTAGAGTGACATCCAGAAATTTAATGGCGTAGTCCTTGTGTCTATGGAGGAAACTCTGATGCTTCTTTTAAGGTACATGGTAAATACATGTGTGAGCCATAGGAATGCACAGGATTTCCACAAAGAAGAAATGTGGTTGTGAGTGAAACACTCCAAAAACTGTATCTTTTCTGAAATATTCTGCATTGCTGTGGCTCAAGGTTGTACCTATGCAAGGAAAAAGTCTGATATGCAGATATGTGGGCATCGTGCTTTATACACAGTCCAGATTTGCTATACAAAGCAAGGCTTTGGGATTGTGGGAATTTTGTGATGGTTGAGTATATAAACAGCAGGTTTTCATTAACCAGTCATAGGCTTGTGACTATGACTATGTTCCATACCCATTCTGAATGCTATAAATTTCTCTAGATTATTTTTCTAATTTTCCTGCAGCTAATGGATACTAAGGACCACACTAAAGTAACAAATAACAAAATTGTAGAAGGGAGAACAGAAGATCACCTTGACCTGCTGCAGTGCTTTTCACAAGAAGAGAAAAAAATTTTAGCAGAAAGAACAGACTGTGCTAATGGTGTAGTTTTGTTATCATTAACTGAGTTTAGTCTGTAAAATCCACTATAGATATTCTTCAAGAAAAGAATCTATTTACGTAGTAATGCTTTAGTGGGAGATAGTTAAATAGAGATAACTGTGTTTAAAATAACATTTGAGTTTGTTTTAATATCTGTACCTGCTCCCACAGCCCAGGTAATTCAGAGCAAAGGCTAACCCTGCTTCTTAACTTATCTCTTTCTGCCAAGGTAATGTCTCACTCTGTCTCAAGTGGTCTTGGGCAATTTCACAGCTAAAGAACAGAGTTAATTACAGGACCTTCCAGAAGGATGTCAAGTCAGAGGTAGTCCTTGTATTGGTTTTAATTCACACTTTAAACTGTATAAATCCCTGGCAGCCAGAAAGAAAGTGAGACTTAGGGGTTTTCTTAACTGACAAAATATACTGTAAGTCCAGATTTGGGGGGTGGGGTGGGTGGGGGTGGATATCTGTCTCTACTGTGATCTTGTTCATAATTACATTTCATTTTTTTTTAGTGTGAGTCAGGAGTATAGTTAACCTAATTGCGACAGTTCAAAGTGGAAACAGCATAGGTTTTTGTTTTAATCCTTTTCAGATGGAAAGCAAGTTAACAAGGAAACCTGATAGACTAATACTTGAGGTCTAGAGAACAAAGCAGTTATTTTTCCAATTTTTTTTACAATTCTCTGTCATTCAGCAAAACATATTCACTTGCCCTAGCAAATCGAGTGAGAATGTAGAAATCTCTCAGCTGGGATTCTCTATGACGTTTTTACATGTTTCCAGAATTACCCACCTATAAACATCCAAAGCACTTTCCACCTGCTGCTAAGTGTTCAGAGTCCTGAGCTTGAAAATTGGGATATCTGTGTTCGTAGCATAAGTACAATACTTAATGCTAGAAATAATAATGAAATTATCCTAGTTGTAACACTGGCAAGTATGACTTTACAAATCACAGCAGAAATAAATTATAGTCAGGATACTGCAAAATTATTAATGCAAGCTACTACTCTGATGACTCCCACAAAATGTCCACAGTTTATTGAATATTTGATACTAAGGGAATAAAACAACTAGCATCCTTACTACTAAATTTATTACAAGCAATTATTTAAAGTTCACTGTGCAGGAATACAGCATAATATTTTTCCAGCTTGGTTGTGAGCTTCTTGGATAACCATTGAAAGAGAAAACAGACCGTTTATCCTGACAACAGAATTTACGCAAGAACCAACATATTTAATATTAAATCTTTAGACCAGTGTAACATTTGAAACAATTAAACTATGAAACCATGAAAAATGGGAGCTAATATGCCACACATGAAGGTTTATTTTGCAATTGCAAGTTATCAGTTTCGGAAGGATGTGAAAATAAACATCCTGAAAAGGATCTATTTTGCATTTTCGTGTTGCCAACTGGTGGCCAGACAGTAGAGCAGACTTAACCATTTAGCAGCTGAGCTTGTTCTCTGTAAATTTTGCATACTGTTGTATGCAGAAAGAGAAAGCGTGACCTTGGAGGTCTGATTGGATAGTAGGAACCCACCAAGCATAAAACCTTAGTGCCTGAGTTAGAACGAACTGTGCTGAATTTATCTCATTTTTACAGCATTCTTACTAGTTGCTACTTGAGCTAATGTATCTGGATTGTTTCCAGTTCTTTTTTGAAATCCTTTAAGAAGCTCTTTGTCCCCCTTACTTCTCCCTTTCTCTCTGACTTAAACAAAATGCAAAATCTTACTTTTTTTTTTTTTAATTGGAATCATTAGCCTGTAATGCATGAGCTTTTGGGCTGCGTGTATAGCCCTCTAAGCTGGTCAAGTTGTAAAAGTCTGCTACTATGTTCCACACTGGTGGACTGAGCACAAAGAGACAGTGTACACAAGAATTTTTCCCTTGGACATTGTTCGTCTTGCCACCCCGGGGGTCAGAAACCTGTCTGCCAGGCACTTTCCTGGGTACTGCAGTTTATAAGTATTAGCATCTCCATCAGGTAGGTACTGCATGGAGACGTAGTTTAACCTCTGCTAGAAGGAAGGAAAAAGGTCGTTTCGTGTTCTACTTCTTTTATTAATTTCCCCCCACTCTTCAACATCTTTGTCTTGCAGATCACCCCACAGAGGTCGTTTTGAGATATTCCTTGATCAAGTTCAGAGGATGAATCTATTGCATGCTATGTAGGAATGAGAGGATCCGGGGATACTTTAGAAGATGCTGAGTTGCTAGGGATGGTGTTTTTGTCCCATCAGGGCAGTTTGGGATGTGGGGGGAAGAGGACTCCGTCCTCCTCAGTACAAATTGTTAGGGAGAATGGAGTCAGGTGGCCAATTAACATATTTTGTTTTCCAAAGTATTCTGCTTAAAACTTTTTAGCCTGCAGTTATGAACACTTCCTTCTCAGGACAAGTAATCTCCATTTCAACAGAGCTGAGGAAGAAATCCTTCTTACCACCCATATTCCGCAAAGAAAATTTGTGTTAACTGTTGGGGCCCATCATCATCCTATGTAAAAACAGAGTATATGTAATGTCAAGAGCAGAATATAATTTCAACAAGACAATGTTTTAAGACGTATCCGCAAATCTTACATGAGTCATGGTTCTAGGTACTCATTGACAAAAACCTTCATCTCATAAATATAATCCTGACCTCCCTCTGACTCCAGATAAATTACAGTTCCTTCATGCTAAAGCAATTTCAACTTGAGTCTCAGAGATAGGATGTCACTCTTGAAAGACTGGTCTCAAGGACACTGCTTTGAGTTGTTTGAGGACCAATGAACCTCCATTGCAAGGAACTCTTGCACCAGCTTCCATGAAACTTGATGGTGGAGCCCTGGGGTTTAAACACGTGCCATATGTCAACACCAGCAAAATTTTTATTTTTAAGGTGCCAGAATTTGAGATTTAGGTTGATAGTCTTTGTGGCAAGTTGCGTTTTAACGAAAATAAAAATGAACAAAATAATAAATGCAACCCTCTCCTCCCACCCCCGCAAAAACCACCATGGAGGAGAGTTAATGGAAACCCTGACACTTAACTATAACTGCACTTCCAGGCGCCACTGTAATAATGGAGTAGTAAACCTTGTTCTGATAAAAGCTGTTCTGAAAGCAACAGCATTTATTGTACCTCCTCTGCTATTTGCAGAGCAGAACTGAAAAGTAGTTTGTTTTGCCTGGAATGAACTACTTTATGAATTTTAATGTACGATGTAATATTAAAAGCTAAACCAGGATTAAAGAAGATTTTTGTTCCCAAGCTAAAACAGTACTTATGAGAATGTGTTATATAAGATTTTTTTGTTTCAGTTTCAATGGGGAAGGAATGAGCTTCCATGTTTGTGAAAACCTCTTCATATTGGTTATTTCTTCTATAAAAACCTGTCTTTTTTTTTTTTTTAGAAAAAATTAATTAATCCAAAATTTCTTGCTACTGTAATCAGTACTTATTTGATGACAGGACATATATGGGCTGGCCAAGAGGGGATGGATGTGTTAATTTTTTCAGGTATTTTTAGAAGACTAAATTGATTGGTGATAGGAAGATGGCCCAAATGAATTTTTGATTCTCAGTGTGTTACATTTGTAAAATAATGGTCCTCTGTTCAGTTAGTATTTGCAAAGTTTAGTTACTGTAAAAAAAAAAAATTAGCTGATCTGTGGTTTCTTTCCTAAACAGAAAATGTGGCTGTAAGTGTGGGTGGGGTGGGAGGTTGTGTTTGAGTGGATGAGATGAGAGATTATGTTTTGTTTTGCTTTTCTCTCCAAAATGAATACTTTTTCCACCTCCTCTCCGAAGTCCTGAAGTGGCATCGTTGAGGGCTTTTTTGTTTTCTGTTGGATTCTTTTGAGGAGGAGGTTGTTTTTTCAACCGAACTTCAAACAGCCTCTGTCTTGAACTCAATTCTAAATTCAACACAACAGCCTAGATGCTTGCTTATGTATAAATTATGAAACAGTTTTATGTATGGATATTCTCCAAGAGGTTAATTAGCATTATTGCATGGAATTCATCAGACCAGAGCAGAGCAATAGTCCATCTAGTCCAGCCAGAGTCTATACCTGATCCTTGAAGAGAAATTATTAAGAGGCAGGGGAAGAATTTTTATACTTGACCAATGATGTAAATTGGAGAAGAAGAGGGTACGGCTGCGAACCACAACTCTTGATAATCCCCAAACCCATCATTTTATAACTTTAAGACTTTTATTCTTCAGAAGATCTTTGGGCTAATATGGCTTTTTGATGCAAATACTACTGTTTTCTGAATGCAGTTAGGGTTTCCTAATTAAATATCAACAGAAGGCAATAGGAGTTTGTTTTAACTTCAGTGACATATTAGATGCTGTTGAATTCATTGTACCTGTATAAAGATAGATGTGATTTGTGAACCAGACTGAGGATTTGCAGTAGTTCCCCTGGGTTAAATGCATATCCGTATTAAATTGGACGTTGAGAAGTGTGGACCAAGATGCATAGTTTAAATTATGTCTCCAGCGTGGTGTGTGATGTTTTTTGATGATCTGGGTGTTCAGAGCTCAGTTAAGTGGTCTATGAAGTACTACTGCAATGTGAAGCTGCCTTTTGAAGCTGAGTAGCAATCAAAAAGGTAGTGTGCTTATAGAAGAGAGACATTTGTTCAGGATCACAAGAGCAAAGTGTTTCCTTCCCAAAAGACTTGTGTATGCAAGCTGAATACCTTCATATTCTTATCTTCCCATTGGGTCATTCAACGACTAGTTACAAGTTAAAATTATTTTTTTGGGGAAGGGCTGAAATCTGTTTGTCAAAATTTAAACTTGAGGTCCAAGAAGGCATGTTGACAAAGCCATCACTTTTTCATTCTCTAATTTAGCTTAGCCTGATTTTTACATGCACGCAGAGAAGTCTGTTTCTAGTTGCGTGTTTAACATCCCCATTGGTTGTCAGTTATCTTTTGGCAAGTCACTCTCATCTAAAGGTTATAAATTTGCCACTGATTTGGTATTTTTAAATGATTTCACTGTATGATGCTCAGGAGATGCACCTGCTCTTGCCGCTCCATAATGATTTGCCCAGTGTGAGCTGCGCCTTTTCCTGCTCTGCAGTGGGAAGGAGAGAGTTTTGTGCTGCTGTTCCTCATGATGCCCACTGCCTCAAATGTTTCTAAACAACCGTTGGCCCAGGCTTGGCCATCCTCTGCTGCAGTGTCGCTGGTAAAATGTCACACTGCAGAAAAGGGCATGGCTGCAAAGTACCAGTTGTTTTCAGATGAAAGCAAATCATATGATTAAAGTGTATGCCACGTTATGGGGGTTTTCTTCATTTCCCTTTTTATTTAGGACCCCTGTTTTCAGATCCCAGAAAGTGCTAATGCCTGCCAGAATGGAGGCAAGGGGAAATGCTTGTGAACACCTTGTTCTCACTGGAGTATTGCCCCTTGCAGTTAATGGGCTTATGTTAGTGCAGCTCCTGAACAGCCTGATAGACAAACCAGGCTCGACAAAAGTGGCGTGCACTCCCAGTTTCTGGGCTAGATTATTTTATCTTAAAAGCACTATGGAGGATAGCTAACACAAATTGAGCACGGCACTTCTAGGAAAAAATGGGCTCCTGATTTGCCTAAGTATGTCTCTCACTCAAACCCTTTGACTCTCGTATCGTGAGACCTGTGACATATGAAAGCTCATAGAGAGTGAGATTAGAAAATGAATTATCACGTTGTCATGATTTCCCTTTGAACCTCAAGGGACTTCAGAGCACAGGAAGATGCTGACTTGCACTGGATCAAACTGATAGTGAAAGTGTGGGTTTAGACATGTACTTAAGAGTAGGCTGAATCATCTTCTGGAAATGCCAGGCTCTGTCCATTAGATTTAGAGTTAGGCTAAATGACTGTCTTAAACTAGATGTGTAACTTTTGAATAACTAAATTAATTCAGCTCTCAACGACCTCAATATGAATCAGTAGGTTTGAATTGAAATGTAAAGGTTTGATTTTGCATTGTCACCTTCTAGGTTCTTGGCAGAAATCCAGTTTTTCCTTTTGTTTGGTCCACTTTAGGATTAGTGGTTTATTAGGTTCACTAATCCTGGGCAAGCATTAGAAGAGTAACTGCTAAAGACAGATGTTATCCTTAACTACTGAGAATATTGTAGGATAAGCTGAGTACCTGCTGATTTTTTGTACCTCTCAACTGATATTGCAGAAACTGCACTCTAACCTTGGTGGGATGATGCTTGGTGTTGAAACAGCACTTCCATCATTTCCAGAGGAGGAAGGAAAGGATAGTCTCCTGCACGTCATGTCACTACTAATGTATTTTTTGTTGTTTTCCTTAATGCTGCAGATGCAGCATAGAGGTGGTACCGTAATCATTCTGTCTTGTTTACGTGTGTTTGGTGTTTATTTAACCTGGACTGCAAGAAGAATAAATATTTGATGTATGTAAGTGAAATACAAATAGAATCAGTAGTTTTAACAAAGTTTTATCTTGGTTTCATGAAAGAGTGGTTAAAGTATTGCATTATTCTAAATTATCTCTGTCTTAAAAACAGCTTAAGAACTAAACTGATAAGATATATTTTTAAAAGTTCAGTCTAAAGCCACAACTTTTCAACATTATCATGCATTTGAGTGTACTGGACATAAGATGAATCAAGATATATCTCTCAGGTTTCTATTTCATTAGAGATTCTTTTATGTTACATTCACAATTTTTATTTTATTTGTGTGGGGCAAAGAAATCACATAAAGTTTAAAAAGTCTCTACAAGACTGTTTGACAAGTTTCCACCTAATTTGTTTTATGGCGTTGAAATTCACAGTGGTCACTTAGTGATAATTCATATTTCAGATGCACTCAGCCGTTACAATGTGCTGAATTTTCTTGTTTCCCAGTCGCTTGAACATACAATTTTAAGTCTCTGAAAAGCTGAAAGAATATCAGAGAAAGATTGAATAAAAGGAATAACATGCAAAGAGGAACTACTTGGGGAGGGAAAGAGAGGAAAATAACTTTTTCACAATGAAAAATGTCTCATATTTTCTAGGTCAAAACTGCTACTATTGCTACAGAGAGGAATGGAAAACCAGAAAACAATTCCATGAACATTAATGCTTCCATTTATGATGAGATTCAGCAGGAAATGAAGAGAGCTAAGGTGTCTCAAGCACTGTTTGCAAAGGTTGCGGCAACCAAAAGCCAGGTAAAGCTCCCAGGACATAAAGAACTCTGTGTCCTGCGCAATTGTTCCCCCTGCCCCGGTTTTGATCTATTTCTGCGTGAGTTAAAGTGAGTGACCGGGTCAGCATATCAGCCCAATACCGCAACTTGGAGCTCCTTGCTGAGTCCAGAGGTAACATCTGGTTCCCCTGGACCAGCAGGGTTGCAAAGATGTCTCACTCCCTTTTCCCCACCAGCCAGATACCTTCCCTGTGCACCCATGGGTCTTGGTGCGGCTCAGATGGCATCAGGTTGATGAGTTCTTAGCTGGTGTGTACGTGGCAAAAGCTGTGGGCAAGGTCTGTGTATTGCTGCCAAATGCATCTCAAGGCTTTGGTATTTTGCAATTACATGTGCTGCAATGAGTTCCTGGGGTTCTGTTTTTTTGTAAAAATATTTAGTCAGACCCACTGTTGAAGCTGTGCATGGAAGGTGGACAGCACTGTCCATGTCAACCCCCCCCCAAAAAAAAAAACCGCAACAAATTACAGTTATACAAGTTATATCTGAGAAAATATGTATAGTCTTTGTGGAATATGATGTCTGCTTGGTTATTGCGTGTGTGCATACATATATATTGCATATTCGGTTTTAAGCCTTTCTTGTGTGGTTTCCTATTCTGTTTTCTTCAGATTAAGAGTTTCTGTCAAGTTTAGTGGCAAGAGGGAAATCAGCAAGCACTGTTTGAGTGTGATTATCATAAGTGACATGTCTTCTGAGAAAGATCACTGAAGTATGCAAAAGCATTGATTTAAGTGAGAATGTACCCAAGAAGTAAAGGAAAAACATACAGAAAAATGGGAAAGACTAGAACCATGTTTAGACCAAAACTCAAAGAAATGGCAAAGGCACCAATGTTGAATTTTCACATTAGATTAAATGTTAAGTCCACTTAATCCACTACTCCTTTACTTTTCTAAAATTGCTTCATAGAAAATTTCAGTATCTTCCAGGAAAAGCTGATGACGCTCAGTTAGACCATGGCTGTCAGCATTTTAATGCTGGTTTTCTTTTTAACAAGCCTTTAATGTTTGAATTCTGCATCATTCACATTTTGGAGTTCACTTCATTGTACAGAAAGGATGTTGTCTCTTAAGTTATATGGTGTAAGGAGCATTTAAAGGGATATTTTGGAAATGTTATATCAAAATGATTAAACTCAAGCTGCGGACTGTAAAAATTATAGCTTTATAGGCCACATGCCTGCTTACCCTTCAATCACTGTCAAAGTGATAATTTCAACAATAATATGTTTCTTTTATTGTGGGATTCTAAACACCAAGTGCTGTTTAAACATTAAACTGAATTGTTTATGTTAGTGCTGTATTCAGTGTGTCATACATCAGGCCACTATAATCTCCCATGGAATGTAAAAATTCTGTCATGAATCATGGCTTGTATATCGGAAATTACTGTAATTTTGATTGGAAATTACAGAGCTCTTGAAATGTTTCTAATTATGATAGAATGTTGCAGCAACTTCCAACCTGTGTGCTCCTCAGATGTCTTTATTTACATGTCAAGACCTGGGGTTAGAGAACTGTCCGTTTTCTGCACCTTCCCCTTTCCACTGCAGTTCTCTGCAAAGCTAAGGTATGAAGCCAGTCTATCAGCCCGCATAATTTTGTTCTGATCTGGTTTGTGTGATAGTATATTTATTTAAGTGCAAAGCCTTAAAATTTCGAGGTGGGACAGCTCTTCCAATGCTGACCTTAAAAGGGACACGTAATCAAAGTGAAGCCCAAAAGCTTCCAGAGGATGTAGTATAGGCTTATTTGAGCACTGGTATAACATTTAGATTCTTGTACAAACTTTGCTACCAAGTATAGAAAACAACACCAAACATGTAGTTCTTTTCCCTTTTACTACAGTGATTATACTCATATTGCCAGAGGTTATTTTTCTCCCCAGTTTCAGCAAAGCAGTATTAATTTATGTGTCAAACAAACTTTCAGGTCTGTAGTTAGACAAAGTGTCATTTGTAGTAGAAAGCTGCTTCGCAGAAGTAACCTCATAGGTAAACTGGATGTATTTGAGTCTTCTCTAACTAGCTGACTACTAGTCACCCAATTAATAAGTTTTAAATATGTAGCAACACCACATATATTAAAGGAGATACCTGTATTGTAAAAAATTCTGCATTGGAGCTTGTCAGTGGTACAGATAAATATTTCCTGGGCCAAAAAAATCTCCCTTGCACAAATAAAAGAGGCTTGTCCAAACATACTCTCTAAGAGAACATCTCTTGAGAAAGATCTATTGCTGATATTGTTTTAATTTGAGGATATTAGGTCCATGCTCAGAACTGGAGATCCTGGGATAATCGCTTCAAGTTATAGTGAAGAGTCTGAAGGACACATATTAGAAAAAGATGCATTGGTTAACAGTTTTGTTTTCTAAAATGGCTAAAATTGAACATTGCTGGTTTTATCTTATTTTGGAGATAAAAACTTGATTAACTTCTGAGTGTATTCTGGAGTTATGGCATAAAACAGTATGTGAATTAAACCAGCACTGTGAGTGGACAAAGGTAGTTGTTTGCTGGAGGGCTTTTTTTTTTTTTTTAAGGAACTGATTTGGGTCAACATTAGATTGCATGTCTAAGCAGCCAGCATCTGCAAGGTGGCTGGGCTCGCCTGAGCCAGGAGACTGCAGATAATGTTCTGCTGACTAGAGCACTTAGTACAGGATTGCTATTAAATGATATGCTACAGGAGTTTCTATTTGAGTAGAGCCAAGGTAAAAAAAGAGCATCTTCCCTTGTGCTGTGTTAGTGCCTTTGGCAAGAGTGGAGCTGGAAATCCTGGGACAATCTCTTCCAGTTATAGTGAAAAGTCAGGAGGGCACATACTAGAAAATAATGCTTTGATTAACAGTTTTGGTTTTAAATCCTTCTGAGTGATGGAGAATCGGGTGTGGACCTGATGCTCAACAAGCCAGCTGGCTGCCAGGGCCCGGTGTGACAGAGGTCATGACACAGGACAAGGACAGGGTGACAGGATCAGGCAGAGGTTTGCACTTTGCTGGCAGCTTGTTGGCTTTCCCAAAGATAAGGACTGTCTGGCATATGGGTTTGAACGGGTTTGGGGACTTAGCTCTAGGACATTCCTTCAAATGTTGAATTCTTTTTCCATGTAGAAATGAATGTATTCTGTATATTTTTTTATGTTTCTGTGTTTTTAAGGATGGATACATTATGTACCGGGTAAATTCAAATTCTGTTAAATTAAAAATATATATTTTTAAATTTAATATGGTTATACTGAGGAGCTAAGGAAGATACTATAATTTGAATTCCTGGAATGCATCATATCTTTGGGGAGTTTTAGAACTATAATTGACAAAGCACCTAATATCGGTGTTTCAGATCTTACATTTTTATTGTAAGTTGTCTGTCTAATAGGCCTGCATATTTTTTTTAGATTATGTTGAAAAGAAAGCTTTGGAAAAATGTATGCAAAAGGAAAAGAGAAAGGTTTACCAAGTGTTTTGTCTCTACTCCCAGGTTGTTGTTTTTCAGTATAGAATGGCAATGCTAACAGTTTTATTTGCTAAAATCTAATCAGCACACCTGAATAAGTCTAAATCAAAAGAATCCACACATATATAAAATTGTATGGCATACGTTACTTTTATGATACGATATGTTTCATCATATTGGATTTTTATTAAATTTATGACCTGACAGTCTGAGTCAAGTAATTATGGAAGAATGTTCTTAATTTTGTTATTTAAAAAAAAAAAAAAAAAGGTTGATTTGTGTAATGATCATTAAGGCATCATGGTTCAGTAACTGTGCAGTGGTTACGATGTTCTCATGTGGGAGCCAGGGATGAGTTTTTTTCTTGATGGTGACAGATGCTGAAATCTAATTTTATTCCATAAAAGCAGGCAAACAAACAAACAAAAACCCCAACCTAAGAGCCCTGAGAGATAAGGCAAGTAGAGACTTGTAGTGTTTCTGTATGTTTGCTGTGTTTTGAGAAGTTATATTTATATTATGGCTTATCCTGAAAAGCTGTGGCCTGCCCATGCTAGGCCCGAGCAAGGAAGAAAGCAAAACTTTGCTGAAAATCTGCTTACAGATGCTTCTTAAATTTAGGAAACTACATTTTGCAAAAACTGAATTAAAGTAATATCAAGCTCCATACTTCTGAGAGTCTCATCTACTGCAGTGTAAGGCCGTTAGCCTGCACTATTTACCTTAATAAGTTTACTTTATAGTAGAATAAACAGGTGAAATCAATACTCTTCTGCAGTGTCAATTTTGCTTATGGCTCTTCATGACCACGTAGATGCCGAATGCCCTCCCTTCTCACCAAATAAAAATGCCTGTATGTAGAAGGTGAGACACTTGGCTCTCACAGAATCATGCTTTGATTTTAATTTTAGAATAAATCTAATAGAGTACTACCCATACCTCAGAAACCTCATCTAATTACGTAACATTTTGACCTGTTACTTCTGAGCTGTTGCATTGTGTGGCCCAATTTCCTGTCCTTCCATCCCTGCCTTTCACTTTGGTGAGGCAGTTAGCCCCTTGGAAACCAGTTTCGCATGCAAAGTATGTAGATAAAATCACTGATTTCAGACCATGCTAGAGTCCACCCTAAGCCATTGGGCAAGCATTTTGTGCAGTGGTATTTTATTAGAAGTGTTTGACTTTTTCCCTTTGTATGCACCCAGAGCATCCCCCTCCAAGAGATTGCATGGGAAGATCCAGTGGGTAGGCACTAGGCAGAGCATCTAGCGCTCATGAGTAGATGGGAAGGAGTTAAATGGGAAGGGAATGCTAAACATTGGCACTAAAATTGCTTTTGGCATGTAAATACCATACTTTTCCTGACATAAATATTTTCGGAATAGGCCATTAGAGTTCAGGTATATAAAACCCTGCTTTTACTGGAAATTTTAATGTTGTAGTAAACCTAGAGATTTATAGTGAAAAATTGATGTCTGTTATCTCATTTTTATCTTTTTAACCAGCAGTTTTATAAATGCTATATCTTTGATCTGGGTTTTTCCATCTAGAGACTAAGCTATATACCCTAATAGGAAAGTCATTTTTAAACAGCTTCCCACACTGAACAAGCACGGTATTGTGGATCTGGCACGGAGATGTAACATGCCATTACCGCAGATATAGAACAATCTATTCAACTATTTCCAGTGAGAGGAAGAGAAACCTTTTTATCACCAAGAGTAACCCTCTGGTAATAATGTGGCTTTAGGAGGGGATCCTGAAATTTGTTTCCAAAGCTGTTTCCTCAGGGCACTGCACCTCAGGCTACCCAGTGGGGTCCAGTCTGGGGGGCAGGAGGGGCTCAGTCCTTCACCTGTCACCAGGCGTCTCTGTCAAGTCCTCTCCTGCCTTTGTCTCCCTCAGAGCAGCTGAGTCACTTCCTGGGTTTAAATCTTGGCTTCAAAACCTTCCCCCCCCCCCCCCCCCCCTTCCTCAATGTACAATGGATTCTCTGTGGAGTGGGGAGGGATGCTGCACAGGGAGACGCGAGGTGGAAACACAATGTACTCTGAGGTCTGCCGTTTCACAGGACAACCTGGAAATAAACTTTTGCCCTGTTACAAAGGCAAAATAGAAGTTAGAAAATATTAGCTGCAGAAGTACACCACACAACAGCATCTATTTTTTTATTATTTTTTAATTTTATTTTCCTCCCTCCTCGTTGCCTGGGGGTGATTGCTCTGGCAGTTGAAGAGGTGCCATGAGCAGCAGGAGTTGGGATGGGATCGGGTGTCAGCAGGGTTGGGAGAGGAAGAGTGTGAACTGAGAGAGCGAGATGGGCTTTTGCATGCAATCAAGAATTGCCCCATAAAGCAGCGTGTCATTCAGTGAAACTGTGAAACTTGGCAGATAGAGCTGATTTGTTTCTTTCACAAAATATCAAGTTACAGTCATAGTGTGTTCTGTCTTGCCCAGGTTGGAGGGAAAAAGATTTTCAGGTTTCCGTTGGGGGAAAAAAATGAATGCTCCAGGTCCTTCCTCTGCCCCATGTCCTAGTCTCTTTTACAACATCTCTTCTCAGAAATAAAGGTTAAAACCTCAGGAAATTTACTTGGGGTTTTGGTCGTTTGTTTTTTTTTTTTTTTTTTAATTAATTCTCAGAAAGTGGGTATAAAAATTAAGTTTAGTTGACTCTCTTATCACTTGATCTGGGTAAACCTGAAAAAGGGCTGGCATTGATCCTGACCATATCCCACATTATTGGTAAGATTTTTGTTGAGTGGGTTAACTTCAGTGAGCCTTGGGTTCCCGCCAGTAAGGAGTACACAGCAACTCCTTGAATCAACAAACATGCACTGAAGAGAAGCCACCTTAAAATCTCCAAGGTGGTTCATATCAGCATGCCCATGTAAATCAGCATAGAGGAGGGGGAAAAAAGGCATTAAAACCTGAAATAATTCAAGCCAAAGAAAAAGGTACAGAATGGAAAATACTTAACTGGTAAGAGGATTATATTGACCTCTTCAAAACAGCTCCTTGGGGCCAGGCAGCCCTTTCAACGCATAAAGCAGAGGCTGGATTTGTTGACACATCAATGAGAAAGTGTGCTTCCTGAGCCTGCTTTACACATGGGGTCAAATCAGCCACGGCTAGAGGTTCCCAGCCAGGCAGGTGGCAGAATGAGCTGTTCAGACACTACTGTTTAAAGGACTGGTAGCAACTTCAGGAAAGGGAGTGTGTTTGAGCCCTAAGGAGAGCTTCCCTGGAGGGATGCAATGCACACCTGCCCTGTGCAAGTTGGGAGTTAATGCTTAACGCTCCTGTGGCCACAGACTGCGGCGCATCCCTGGGAGGCGCTGGGGCTGGGACCGCTCGGTGCCTGGCAGTATGCAGCCCACAGGTGTCCAGAAACAGCAAAGTGGGGGAGTGGGTCTTGGTTGGATGGTTTTTGTCTGGTGGAAAGAGCATAAATGTGTGAGAGAGCCAAGGAGAACTGCAAGTTTAAGTCATTAAATGTACAAATGAAAAAAAAGAAAAAAGCCAAGAAGAGAAAGCTTTTTACAAAATATAAAATTATGTTAAAGCAGCAAGACGGCACAACATAAGGAATGTTTGGTACATGTTATTGAAACTGAAAAATCAGAGTATGGAATGAATTATAATTTAGCATAATCCATAATTTTGCAGCTTTCATTTTGAATTATTTATCTTATATGATTTGATTAAAGATAAAACTGGCTGACAAGATCTCTAACATCTCTGCATGTCTTAATGACAAATGAAAAAACTCCACATTATAACTTCACCATTTTAAAATTTTTATTTGTATTTTTTCTATGTAGCTCCCTTTTATTTTTAAAGCATACTTCAGCAACACAATTGTGTACACACGATTCCATAACCCATCAGGCTTCAGTGTTGCCTCAGTACCTCTGATTCAGTAAATCAGATCATAGGCAGCATGCTGTCATATAATAAGGTGTCTGATCCTTATTACCAGTTTGTTGATGCACAGACTCCTTCAAATTGACCATTGCAACACATGGTTTCCCCTGAAACTAGCTGTGATAATTAGCGTGGCTCTAATGAGACAGAATGTCACTGATCTTGTGCTGAACTGTCGAGTATCGACGCTACGGATGGGAACTGTCAAAGCTTGCCATCTGTGACAGAGCTTGGCATATTCCATTTGCAAGGTAGAGCATGCTCAATAGACTGTTTTTAAACAAATGGTCCATTTCTTGATTAGGGCTCTGTGTTCTGTTACTGTGGAAGACTTTATATCGTAGTTAAACTTTTTGCTTTTTTTCCCCCCTTTTTATCTGCTGAGGTAAGCTCATTAGGAAATGAAAATGTTATTGATTCTGTTGGATTTTTGGGGAGACGTGGGGAGGAGATGATCACATATTTCTTCTTCTTCCTTCCCCCAGTTATGTTAATGTAGTTGTTCTAAGGCTAGCAGTCCTACAAGCCTTTTATCTGATTTTTTTAAGCATTGAGGGATAGGCATGGCATAGTTTTGAAGTATAGAGGAACAAAAATTAAGAAGTCTCAGGTGACGTGCAGCAGGAGCACGTGCACCTGGGATGAAAGATAGAATCAGTCAGGAGAGTCAGGCACCCAGGCTCCCGGGACTGGCCCTGCAAAATGCCATGCAAAAAGTCCAGCGCTGCTTATCATTCCAAAATATGCTTTGTTGCTTTTTATTTCCTCCTTCTCTGGCAGACCACACAGGGCTTGTTCTGAAGAACATTTTCACTAATCTGATCAGGCAGCCAAATACGCCGGGAAAACTGCTTTAATGATCCCACTAATTACCTCAAGTCAATATGAACTGTATTATTAGACTGAGGGAAAATATTCCATTAGGTCTCCCCCTTGGGAGTTTCTCCGCTTTGTGATGTCACCGAAGCCTTCGCCCTCTCGCTTGTAATTAATTTTATTTACACACGCAGGCACGCACAAGGTCACACCTGCACAACCGGAGCTGGCCAGGGAGCTAGTGGCACTCAGGCTTAATCAGATCTGTCATAATTACCATTCTGCATGTTTCTGACACACGCTGTGAAATATTTCAATTTAACTGCCGCTACCAGCACAACCAGATGTAGTGTGAGTGTGGCTGCATTGGAAATATTATTCCTCAGGATAAACTCTCTCCTCCTCCTTTTTCCTCCCACCCCCTCTCCCTTTTACAGCTAATGTGGCACAGAAGCTGATGTATCCTGTAAATCTTGAATGCAGCGCTAGATTGATAACAGCAGATTAGACAGTTTAACCACAAACAGCTTGTTCATTTTTCACAAATGAAAACCACATGTGGTGTAACTAAAATTTCAGGCTCTTTTTTTTTTTTTCCCTCCTCTTTGGTTGTTGTTTCCTTTTGTGTGTGTGTTAAGGTCTGCCTTTTACTGTAAAGGGGTGAAATAAAAGAGTAAACATATAGAGGGTAGATACACTGCTGTCTTCAGAGATTGTTTCTCCCTGACCTTTATTAAAAACCTTCATTACTTTGGCAAAGAAATCAGATACCGCATGGGGGTTTGTCACTCACTCTGAGACTTCCTAATCTCTGGATTTTATGCCCATTTATTAATGAAGTCATCCTACTGTGCTGGTTTTTGAAATAACATGCCAGCAAACACCTTGCTTTAAGAAGAGCTTCTAATGAAAAAGGTAGTCTTCACTGCTACCTAGATTTAGCAGAAATAAAATTTTATGCCAAAGTTTTTCACCATGGATTTTGTCTTTTTGCTAACTCTTCCCTCTACCTCTTGCTTTGGGGAAAAGATTCTTTTTAAAAAAGTGTTCAGAATTTTGGCAAATGGAAAATTGATTATTTTTTTATTAAAACATTCCGGTACTTCTTATGAAAACAGATTATGAAAAGTGAAACTACATGTTGTCTGTAAATTGTTTTGCTTTTTTTCATCATCTTTCCCCAATTAAACAGCCTTCCATACTTGATGATTTTTTTTAAACCATGTACTCTTTAGTAGACCACTGTTGGCTACTTTTTCTACACAAAGAAAAAATTAATGCAATTTTGATAGAAAATTTTAATTATAAGATTCTAAAACAATTCTTACAGCAAGGAAAAAAAAAAAATCAGTGTGCAGAAAGCAACTGAGCAGATTCCCCAAAAGCTGTTGCAGGTATTGTCAGGTGGGAGGACTCGTGTAGTGCATCAGATAGAAATTCATCAAATCTGTAATAAGACTTCCAGGAGAGGTTTAAAAAAAAAAAAGTAGCTTTAGTAAGAGATTGTTTTATCCATTGCCAGTGATTTGTGATGCAGCGGCAATATCGAAAGCGCAGGAGACAGGAAGCTAAGATAGCGTTCAAAGTTGGTCAGAAGAAGGTGGGCAGGACAGATTTTGAAAGCCACTGAAGTCATGGTTTGTAGCAGAAAATTTGTCTGTGTAGATGGCCTCCCAGGCTGCTACAGAGAGGATTAAAGACCCATACTTGTATACCACTTGGCCAGCAGTTACTGCATTACTAGCTCCCCAGAGCTCAGCTGGAGTAGGTCGGTGCGGGTGTACCTTCTGTGTCCCTCATCACATGGCAGTGCCATCTCCCTTAGCGACTCCCCCAGTGGCCATGCAGACCCCAAACAAAGAGAAAATCTTGTCCTAGAGATAGAGCCAAAGCCCTGGAGGTTCTGTGGCTGCAAATGTCTCAAAAATGAGCTGAACTAAGATGAAGAGGAGAGCAGGAAGGGCTCATGTTGGATGAGAAAATGAAATGAACTGTCAAGATTTTTGCAAGGCTCTCGAAATACAGCTCTCATTTCTTTGCAAAGCCATTCAAAAAATGTCATGCAATTGGGAAGCACTGGATTGCCAAAAGAAAAAAGCGTGGCATCCTCTCCCACCTCCGTTGAGTCTTTTATTTTTAGGGTTTTTTTCCTTAGGTAGAGTTGTTTCGGTTCCTACACTCCAGATGCATGAATCAGCTCTTCCCCAGGCAGCACCTGCTGTCTGCCTGACAAGAGGTGCTGTTTCTGGCAGGATGGATTTTCTTAATCTCTCTTCCTACTTTCTATACCCTCACCTTCTGTTTTGTTTTCCTCTCACCACCTTCCCTTATTCCTCTCATTATGGATCTCTTTTTAGTCTTTCTTTGACTTTTTTCCACCCCTTCCTGTCCTTTATACACCCTCACCATCCACTCTCACTCCATCTGCCTCTTTCTCCTGCTCTACCACTGTCCCCTGGCCGCTGGAGTCCCATCCCAGGCACATCCCCCCACACACCATCCCTTTGTACAAATATCCCCTTGTGCATGGGGCACAGTGTGGGCACCCCATGCCTTTGGTCTTCACTGGGCTGGTCACCAGCACTACTGGCTTTGTGGATGAGGCATCATTCCTTTCCCTGTGTGGTGACGGATTTAGCCAGGAATAGAGCCATACTCTTGATTTCTCTGGTTGCTCATGCCTGCTGTAGGCAGATCACTTATTCAGGAGGCTTTTGAAGATTGAGTATATCAGTGTTTTAACTATTAAAAAAAAGGAGGAAAGTTTGAGTGAGCTGTATGAGAGTTAAAGACAGACATAAACGAAAACAAAGCTGTGGTGGCTGAGGCGAGGAGGAGGCTGAGGAGTTAGCGAGCAGCCTGTGGTTCCCGGCTGTGGGGGAAGCAGGGTACCAAGTAAACAGCGCAGAAAACAAAAGCAAGCTCAACCCGTAACTAAACAGGAAATGACAGGGTAAAATTCCTGCTGAAAAAATGAGAGCTGCCAAACACATAACTGCAAAGTATAAAGGCATCTTGTGCAAACACAAATATACAGTAACAGTCCGAGAACCAATTTATTAAAGGAGTGACAAATTACAAATCAGGTGAAGGGCTGCTGGGCAAAGGCAGGAGTGAGAAATAATAGATATGTGTTTTCTCCCTTAATGTTAAACTGGGTAATTCAAAACACATAACACCTGAAAGAATGTTACAGAATTTCTAGGTGGAAGGTGAGAAAGATGATGTTCTGTTCCAGAGAATTTTTAATTTCACTGTTCCTAACAATTTCTCATTGCCTCTATTTTTTTTACTTTCTTCAAATTTAGCTTCTAAGTCAAACTTCAGATGTTTGGTTGTGAATTACCTCAGACTGTTGGCATCTACTGAATAGTCTAGGGCAGGCATGCAGCTAGTTAAGTGAGGAAAAATTCCGATTTGCAAATATTTATCTGATATCAAATCTGCCAGATTCTATCTGTTATTCTATCTATTTCATTTTTATTCCTGTGCAGTATCATATTCTCTTACTTCAGGATGGCATTTGAGAAACATATGAAAATAGTTTTCAGGATCATTGTAAAGCGAAGATATTTGGATTGAATAGTCCTTAGCAGAATTCCCCAAAGTTTTGGACCCCAACTAAGCAAGACTTTCACACATATCCATTAACATCTGGTGCTTAGCATCTCTAGTACATACAGCATGCAAGAGAAAGCTCTACTGATATAGGAACTTTCTACTGTTTATGTAAAAGCAGTTATTTAAGGGGAAAAAAGCTAAGAGGGTTTTAAATGAGATTCTTTTTATTTTTGCTTTGGAGCAGCCAGTTTGCTTTACCTCTGAGAAATCATTTGCTACTCTCATTTATTACAAGGAGAGAGACTAACAGGATTGATATTTTTCACCTGAGGAACAGGATGGGAAGGATCATGGCAGGAAGAAGTGTTCTTGCTCCGTGCAGCCCCTCATTTAAGGGCAGAAGGTAGTGCCAAAACTGCTGCCTGGAAATATGACTAGGGCTGAGATTCAGGTGGGCTGGCACTTTTCTTGGCCAGCAAGGAAAATTTTAACACTAAGAACTGCTGTCTAGGAACTTCTCCCCTGTGGTTGTTCTTGACCCCATCGTGACAGCAAACTATCTGGAAACACTCTGGTGTTGGTTCCTACCCAGGAGTGAGAAACCTGATGTCTCCAGCTTCCCTTTTGATCCAGCTTTCCTATTGTTCCTAAAGCTACAGGTTTTTTAGCTTTCTGAGGGCTTCACTGCCTTTCTTTTTCCATGGGTCAGACAGACACTTCTGGCTGCTCCCTACTCATTTGCTGAGAGGCATCTATCTCTCACAGATACGGATTTTAAAGATTTTTTTTTTAACTGCTTTGAGATAATGGATGTTATTAATTTTCTGACTATTTCTGTGGTTAAAAAAATCTGCAGGAAAGTCAGAGAAAAGTTTCTTTTCAATTTACTTAAGACTCCCCTCACCCTTGACATTATCGGAGCATTAAGTGTTCTTCACTGTAAAACTGAGAGCTACAGAATTAAGCTGAACTGCAAGAGACCAGAAATTTTCCCAGAATATTTAAATGTCTAATTGAAATCTATATGAAAACTTTTATTTAAGCTGTGAAAATGTGAAGGGATGTCTGAGAACATATTTGAGCTGTGTATGTTTTGGAATGATGTCACTTGTTCGAACATCTTGTCAGCAGAACTGAATTTACAATGACGTCCAAATATCTGTGAGCCTGTTATTCCTCAATGTGTGGAAGATCTTCCACTGATCCAAAGTGAATTCTAGAAAGAAAAAAACATGTGACAAGAAGCCACAAAATTAAATTACTCAGTCTGGGAAATTATAATATATAAAAAAAAGTATCTAACAACACGATAGGCACACATATAAGTAATTACAGAAGTGACGCTTTGCCCCTATGGCATTTTTACTGGAGGTCTTTCCCCCAAAGCAAATGTTAAATCTCTGTAAGCAACTTAATAGCAAACATTTGCTGTTCACTTGTAAACTGATAGTAGTAAAGAAGATTTTTAAAATTGCCAAGCTCTTTCTATTAAAGACACTAACTAAACTGCAGATATAGCTGCCATACAAAATTGATTGCATGTTTAAGAATAGATAAATGTGGGCTGTTAAGGGTCATGGTTGGATTTAGGATTGTATTTACTTTCAAGGGACACATTGGTATTGCGATGAAATCAGTATTTCTATCTACTTAAATAAAAGATAAAGGGCCATATATTGCCAGTCACCCTCTGTGAAACCCACTGACCCATTTCATATGACCGTATTATAAAAAGTAATGTACCAAACTAAGTGACTTATGTAATAATTAGCAGGTGTTTTTTCTTGTGTAGTTTGGGGTTTTTTTATTGTTAAGTCCATTTTTGTCAGACGTTATCTTGCAATTACAATAACAGTTGAATTGTATGTGTGCAAGAGGAAGGATCCAGAGCAGAAGAGGGCAAAGTAAAGCTTCGCCCCTTATTTTTTTTTGCATCTATTACTTTTCCCCCTTCTTTTTACATATGAATGTAGTTGCATTTTATGTAAGATTCTCAAAGGCGTCCACATTGTTGTTTTGATTAGGGCATATGCTTATCTATCATTGCTAGGCAATTGAAGGCAATACTGTAAGAAACATACATTTGAACAAGGGAAAGACAAGGTGAAGGAAGCTGAGAGCAGAGAAACTAAGCTTGGGAGAAGCTCTTCGTTTAGATTATTGAATTCTCTCTGTACTCAACTAAAAAGTAAGGATACTTATGTTTTCAGTCAGCTTTAGAGTTACAGGTTAGGTTTTTTATTTCCATGAGCTGGTGGTATGTCTCCAGTACTCATACACAGGGAACACACCAACCAGTTTTGTTACAGCCTCAGACCTTAATCCAGCAAGTTTTTTGGAAACACTGACTTTTAGCCACTCACCGTGGCTCCGGGTAGAAGCAGATGTCCAATATGACAGACAAGACTGTCGGAGCAGAGCAACAGCTCTCCAGATCATTTTGCTTCTATACTTGTTTGTTGCTTGTCATTGAATTTTAGAGATTGCTTTAGCAAGTTTCTTTTTCTTATTTATTTGTTTAGATGTTTACAGTAAGAGACATGTATTTAACTTCTAAATGCTACAGCTAGAGAGAAGAAAAGGCAGAGGGATGAAGAGATGTTAGGAATCCTTTTCCCCTAAAATACCACCAAAAAATTGTGGTGAAATAGTATCAGTACCACTGCTAGCTATTTGGTCATTTGTTTTTCACCACCCAGAGAAAGGTGGAGATAACATCCAGACAGATGGTGTAGCTGAATAATGGGTAGGATAAGAAAGTTGAGGAAATGGCATAATCTGTTTCAGTATTCTTCAAAGGAAGTTTTTTCCTGCTAGTGAAGTTTACCTTTCTTCTGAAAAGCCCTATGAGGTTGTGGGGTTTTCAGTTTGTTTGTTTTGCTAAATCTCATCTATGATGATGGCAGATACAGATTTATTTAAAATTCACATCTGGCTTCCCTTTTCAACGTTCTAGTAATGAAAGCCAATAAAATAGATAAACCAGAAATATATGGAGATAAAGGTTTCAAACTTTGTCTGATTTAGGGGAATGCTCAAAGGCAAAGCCTGAAACTTAAGGCTGATTAGTGTAAATAAAATACTAAGGCAACCATCTTTCTGGGGACACTTACTATCACTTTAGGCCACATATCAAGATCTCTATCCATCTTCTGGAATTAGCTGAAAACCAGCTTTTGCTTCTTGAATTAAGAATAGACATTTTTTTCTGAAAAATAGGGAAATCTCAAAGTATTGAACATTCACTGCAGTTTTTAAAATTTAAAAAGCATGTACCTCACAGAAGGAAGTCAGTGCTTATCATTTCTTGAAAATATAAGCTAAAATTAAAAGACTTTCACTAACAAATGTGTTGGTCAATATCAAAAACTGCTAAGTCTTGTAGATTATTCGGTTTTGTAAGTTTTTATAAAAATACCAGTTTAATAAACTTCAGTTCTTCTGTGAAGCATTCAGGTCTATTCAGCTTTGCACAGGAGATAGCCTGGACACTTAATGAATTTTAGGAAAGATAAACCTGCAGTCAGGAAATTTCAGAAGAACATCTAAGTCTAAAAAGGACTGTTCTCACCATCTAGGCTTGTTCCCATGGCTGAACCCACAAGTATTTCGCGCAGAAAGAAGTCAAATTTAAGTGATCTCACCCTGAAAATGAGTTTTGAATCAAATGCTCTGTTCTTACCCTGTGGTGGGTGGTGCCTGTTATATTTTTTCGGATAATACAAATGTAACACAAGTGGCTTTTCCCAGATAAACTAAAGCAGCATCCATTGTTACTTATTTGTTGTATTTGTTTGTGCTAAAGTGACGTTTGCTAATTTTTGCTTCTCAGCGCCATATGCATGAGTTTACTGATTCAGATCTCCCTGAATTTTTGATCCTATTGAACACTCTGAGAAATCTCAGTTGAAGGATTTAATGCATTTTCCAATCAATATGTAGGGGAAATTTGGCCTTATCAATTTAAATGCTGGAGATCCTTTCATTGCATTATGGAAGAATCTTCTCTAAGCAGAGATTATTCTTAAGAACTTCATAACATTTAAAGGTTAATATGTTAGGTAAAGAACAATATCTTAAGACAAACATTTTTATTACAGGACATGAAGGGATAGTTCTGATTAAATTACATGATTATTTGAATGGGAAAGAAGACAAAGTGCATCATTTCTTGCCCTCAACTTTAATGCCTTTAATCAAATAATGACCTTCTGGAAATAGTTAATTTTAAGCATTTGGAAAGATCAATACCACTTTGCCACCAAAAAATGGCCCAGATGATGAAATTTGATGTATTTAAAGTACCATTTCACCCTTTTAACCTAGTAAATAATTTAAAATGCTTTCAGTACTCCTTTGCTACCATTATGTATCTCGCTCAAAGTATTATGACTTTTCCAAAAGCAACCTCTCTGTGCAATGTGCAGCTTACAAGTTTAATACTAAAGACTAAGACTGTATGCATATATGGCAGTGGCTATGTTGGCCCTTTTTCTTCCCCTCTATATTTGGATTCTGTTTTGAAAAGAAATAGAAATAGCTAAGGTGAACACAGTCATTTGGAACAATCATGAGATTGTAAAGCAAGTTGGATTGCTTTTGAAGGGGAAAAAGTCAATATTTAAAGTTTAGTCCTTGCGTTCTTTTCCTTTGTTTTGTCTATAAGCTTTCCTGTTAAAGGTGAAGGATTTGGATTGCTCAGACAATTAAGAGCCCATTTTACCAAGTGTAATTTCATATCTGTGTTCTATAAACTGGAGTGCCTTCAGCATTGTAAATAAAAAAAAAATTGCCCTCTATTAGCGTGTTTGTGGGCAGATTAAAAACAGTCTTCATTAGCATAAGTAACACTTACAGATTCTTTTAAAAGTAGGAAATTATTTGTTGAATGATAAATTGCTAGCTTTCTAGTTAGTTGCTGAAAATGTACTCATTCAAAATGCCTACTTTAGTTTAGTCTACAATACTCAATTTTTTTTAGTTAGAAGTACAGTTTAATGGATTATGTACTTAGTCTTTGTTCACAGTAGATGCTTAAATGCAATTCACACTTTCTGCTAAAATGTTTATATCAAATACCTCCCTATTTAGACTCATTTCTTTTAACACCATATATTTTTATTATACTATATGCCCCAGAGAATGATACAAAATAATCTTAGATATACTATACAAAAGAAAAACTGATGATATCTTAGCATTGATACTCTAAAATGTTTTGCCTTCTTAGATTCAAATTACAGCCTTTCTAAAAAATGCTGAAGTCTTTGTTATTCTGTAAGAAATATTCATCATTTGCCAAATTAGTACCACTGTAACAAATTGACCAAACATGTTCAATTGCTCTACCTTGAAACCTTTTCTTCCCAGACTAGATATGTTTGTTGCTGATTTGGAAAGCTTTGGCCAGAGAACATTTTTCATGATTGTAATGTTATCCTCTTTGATCTAATTAGGGTAGGTATTTACACCTTAAGTGTATTTTTTTTTCTTTTAATAAGAAAGATACCAGAATGCAAGAATAGTTTGTTAGAAACCATGTGACAGAGCAGAGGGTTTTATTTATACACTGCACAGGTCAGAATAAAATAGCATTTGGATCTATAGATAAAATGCATAGTGCTTTCTTTAAAATAAGCATGCTCATGGGTATTGCAGAGCCCAAGTTTTGGCAGTTATCCTCTTTGCGCTTTTCATGCAATAGTTTGGCAGTTCGGCTTTCACAGGTTTTTTTCCTCTAATGTCTTGTGTTTCTTTACTAAATCCCTATCAGAAAACCAGACAGAAGACTCTTATTTATTTTAAATATCTTAGGTTTAGCATCTTTTTTTTTTTCACCATTTTCTTGCTTACTGTAGCAAGACCTTTGCAGATGGTACTTGGTTACTTGAAAGTGCATAACAGTATTTTCTTTGTAGCAGATGGATTTAAGACTTTTAGTTCCCAATAAATGTAGGTTTACAATACATAACTTTACAGGATTTGTGTTGTATATAACAGGTTTGAACATATTATCTCAGAATTCATCTGCATGGCATTTTCAGCTTATCCAGGGCCCATGCCAGTATTTTAAGTAATAGGGAGCGCATAGTGATTGATAGCAGCTAAAGGCGTGATTTTGAATAGAAACAAAGGTTTTAGAACAGAAGGTGTCAAATTAAACTTTGTCAGTTTGAAAAGTAGTAACATCCTGAAAGTTCTCCAAACATATTTACATGTGGCTAATGTTTATATTTTGCTTTGTACTCTCTTTATATTCAGTGTAATGTTGCCTGGCAAATTTACTCTGTTTTAAAATCAAGGTTGTTCCCAATGTCATTGCAGAGTTTTTGGGGGGTTTGCCTTGCTGCATAAATGTATCTGCTTCATTATTTTAAGTCTGTTTTTTTAACAGTGTAGTATATATGCTGTATAAACCGGCTGTGATCTAATCTGAGTTATAAATATTTCCTTATTATTTTGTGGTCATTTCCACTTCCTGTAAGACGATAAAGTCAGGGGGAAAAAAACAAAAAAACAAAAAAACCCACCAAACAGCAAAAAAACAACCAGTCACTCAAGCCCTCCTTCAGAACAAATTGTTTGAACTAGGCAGAATTTGCTCTAGACTTAAAAAAGCATAAGAGGAGAAAAATCAGCCCTGTTGCATTCACTTGTAAATTCAACTGCATTATCTGCAGCAGTTCATACCTTTTTACATCAAATGGAAACAAAAACTTCAAATTTTCTAGAACTTAAAATTCACCATTAGAAAAGTTTGGATGATTACTTTTCCTAAATTTTATAAAAACTTTTCATACATTCTCCTTTAACTTTTATGAATGAGTTTTATTTCATATACAGATTTCTGAACTTGAAACTAAGTGAAATACTTATCATTTTGTTTGCTTGTTTTGAACCAAAAGAAAGAGCATTGGTGTAAAGTCCTTAGTCTCTTAACAAAGAAAACCCCTACAGCCTCTCTTACTGTCCATTCACTATCTTTTCTGAGAACATTGGTGAGATCAACTTTCATAAATATGTTCAGAAATAAGCAGTGAAGACCAAAAAATTGTTTCTATCTGTGTAATTATAGAAGAATTCAGTTGGTTGTTTCCATATTGTCCATCATATGTTTCATGAGAGTGTATCTGCTTCTTTACAAGTGTGACAAACCCAGTGGAATAGAGATATTTTGGTAGAATAGCAATACATTCTGTGTACCCTGTCAGAAGTATGTGTCTTCAGTATCTCAAAATTGCTGCTTCCCTGAAAGGCTAGAAGGGACCTGCTTCAAGTTAAAATTAATCAAATAATTTTAGATAAGAAGTTTAAAGTATTATTTCAGTGCAAAAGTTAACAGAAAAATACTGGAAGTACAATGTTAGCCATCAGTAATTAGTAAAAATAAGGTCTGATCTAGTAAATATAGAAACAGAAAGGACAATGAGGGGAGAAGGTATTTCTTAGTTAACAAAAGCTGTTGTTGTGTAGCATGTTTAATCAGTGTAAAATGTGATTGCCTAGGAGTTTTTTACTATTGGACATTTTTTAATTATAAAGAGTTTCTACTGTCTTCTTTCAAAAAACCCCAAAAACCTGTGATGCACGTGCTCAGCAGACAAAATATGTGCAGCTTCTGAATGCATGGTGCAATTTCCTTTCCAGTCTGTCTGTATGCCTTAGAGAGGTGTCATGGGAGGGACAGGTTGTCTTTTTTTTTTTTTTTAATTTTATGAAACTGTCATGATAGTCAGCTCTGCTCTTTATTTCACCACCATTAGAAAGAGGACCAACAGTTCCAGTGTGAAGCAGTGAAGATTGTAGACAACCAAAGGAAAATTTTTGTGCTCTGGCAGGGGCTGGTTTATGGGTTGCTTTTTTTTAAAGAATTTTGTAACTGCTTTTCAGTTAAAATATCTAGATTGGTTTCTCTTCATCATCTTCCCTCCTCCATCCCCAACAAGCTACCCCTACTTTCTGATTGCACCTTTTTTAACTTACTGCAGAAAACTAATACTACTGTTGAGCATAAGCTGGCGTGTATACCCATGAGTAACATGTTGATTTTGTTAGGAGCATGGAGAGCTTCCATATTACCCTGCTAACATACTCCAGTGAGATTCCACAGACCCTTGCTACTGTTTTGAGAGCCTGCCATATGATTCCAGCTGGGACAGCTCTATATGAAGGCATTTGGCCATGTTTCCCAGCCACCTTACTGGAGGAATACCCATTAGCCCCCTTAGTGCATGGTCAAGGAATGGGGTGCACTCCATCCCTGGGCTGCAGGGGAGCCCTTCTGCTGCTACCATTCTCTGCCCTCTCCCCTCCCGCCCTAGCACACCTTGTGAGCAGCTGGCAGATTTTGGCCCCATTTAAATTTTTGCTTTCTCGGCTTTGCTACCACCATCTCTACAACATTTGTCATTTTGATTGTTTCTCAGGGGCATTTTCTCCTCTGTCATTTGTTCAGTTTTCCACTTATATCTAAGCGAATATACTTCGAATTTTTATACACACCTCACTAAAAATTTTTGTATACAATATGAATGCATTAAGATTGTTTACTTTCACCTCTTCCTGTCGAGGCAATATTTTTACACTGCATTTATTAACGGCTAGCTAAAGATATGTATGAATGTGTTCAAGAAAATACATATCTATATTGTGTCTATGTATCTATTGTATCTATTAGTAATCTAGTCTGGATAAACCATTAATCTACTACCAGTACACATAAAAAGGATCTAAAAGCT
Organism: Manacus candei; assembly: GCF_025592945.1. Lineage (NCBI taxonomy): Eukaryota > Metazoa > Chordata > Aves > Passeriformes > Pipridae > Manacus > Manacus candei. The sequence continues at coordinate 3,030,518 of NW_026138120.1, forward strand.
TCTGTACATTTATATTATTTGTTGATTCAATAAAATGTCACATTATCTTTCCTACAGCATTAAGAAATAAAATTGCATGGACCTAGTTTTGAAAACAGATCCTTGAAGCTAAAAGGAAGGAAATATGCATGTTTTATACATGTAATATTATGTTTCTAAATTTTAATATACCAGAAAATTTCTGCTGATGCACACTGTCCTAGCTAGAGGGTTTGCGCTTTTCTTTTCAAACTACCAATGCACAGTTAAGAAAAAAATCCTCAATTAAATTTTCGAGAAGACGTAAGGAAACATTAAATTTTCAAGATTAACTCATATGTCTCTTTCAGAAGCAAATTAGGAACTGCTACAGTTCTTGCAGGGGATTCTGTAGCCTTCATATTATGTATTCCAAAGCCACATCTGAGTTAGAGTAGGTAAGCTCTTGGGCACATTGCTGTCCTGTGATGTGGAAGTGGTATAAGGGGTGTATCAGAAGCTTGAGCACATCTTGCTCCCCTCCAAGCCCTGGTAATACTGTATGTAAAACTGAGAGAATGGTTTTTTTCCGGGTCTATGAGGACAATCTGGAAACAGAGTCATGTATCACTTGAAATAAGTTCACCTACAGAGACACCTTTACTTGTAGCAGAAATGAAGAAGTTCTTACTTGGCTGCATCCGGTCAAAGGATTCCAGTCTTTTGAATGGATGTTAGGGAGCTCCTGTACCGCTGTGATTTATTTTAGGCAGTCAAGGCAGATATCTGAAGTACTTTCTTGTTTTGAGTAGTAGTACCAGGAATGTAAAAATTGCTCAGCAGACAATCTGTTGGCTCCTGAAATATGGTGTCCTTGCTGTCAGATGGGTGTAGCCTTGCATGAAAGAGCATAGGCAGAGCAGAGAGTATACTGGCATTGGTGAACCCCCTGTTCTGAAGCGGGGAGCGTGTAAGGGATTCTGCCTTCAACTGGTTTGTTTCTAAGCTAATGAACAGCAGCACTGTGGTGGGAACGTGCTTTCCAAAATGCTTGTAGGTGGAAGAGTCTGTAAAACAGGAGGGCAGCCTCTCAGCGCATCTGTGTTTGCTTTAAGCTCAGCTTGCACAATGAAAGCACCTTGGTATCGGGGGAGAGCATGAGAGAATGCAGTGCCTCTAAAATACTCAATTCACCCTCATTTTGCCACTCACGAAGTGAGGAAAAAAACTAATGTTTTGCTGGTGTTATCTTCAAGGGGTGGCTCTGTGAGCTGTTACGTTGGAAAGAAGATCCCTCACCAGAGAACAGGACCCTCTGGGAGAATCTCTCCATGATCCGAAGGTTCCTCAGTCTTCCTCAGCCTGAACGCGATGCCATTTATGAACAAGAAAGCAATGCAGTTCATCACCATGGTGACAGGCCTTCCCACATTATCCATGTGCCAGCAGAACAGATTCAGGTTAGTTTACCTTGGCCAATCTCGCAGAGCGCTAAGTAAATAAAGCTTTAAACGGAGCAGAGGAAATTAGTGTTTCTTTCCTCCCGGCCAGGCTAAATGCAGGTCTCCCGATACAAGATAAGAGCACACTGCCGGTCCACCACCGGGGTTCAAAGGAGACCATGCGACCACCCACAGTTTTCGTTTCGGTGGTGTTTTGCGAACGCGTGTGGTGGCAGTGCAGAGGCAGCTCTGTGCGGGGCAGGGCAAGCCCTGTGCTGGCTGTCCCTGGCTGGACAGGCGCCAGGGCCAAAAGGCAGGGCCGTGTGGCACCCGTTGTCAAAGGTCTTCCCAGCAAAGTGGGAGGACCTTGTTGTGCTGCTGTTCAAAAACTAAGCAAGAACCCTCAGCAGTGGCGGCTCGCCCCCAGGTAGGAGTGACGGGAAGGGGATTCCTCATCCCACTTTAACCCCAGCTGAGACTGGGGTGAGTCAATATTTGTTTGTTTTTCCTTCAGAGCCCCTCTCCCACCACCCTTGGGAAAGGAGAGCATAGAGGCGCTTTCTTACCAGGCCTGCTGACCGCTGGACCTTGGCTGGGTGCTGCTCCGCAGGTGAGCTGGCACAAGGGCACCATGTCAAGGAGAGAGAGGAGGGGATGCAAGGCCCACGTCATGGGGCTTAGAAACAGCTGCCTTCCGCTCCAGGGCAGCTCTGGCGGTGCCCCCTCCTCCAGGGGCTGCACCCACCCTTTTTTGTTCAGACAGACGCTGCCAGCCGGGAGCGGAACTGGCTGTTTTGCTGAGCTTTGTTGCCCAGGTTGTCAGTAGGGACTGGTGTCTCTCTGAGCTGGGCACTCTTTAATCGCCTCTCACAAAAGGCCTGAGGTCAGTCTTGTAACTGCTCCTTCTTAAAGGGCAGATATTACCCCATGCTTTCCCAACCTCAGCTGAGACCCTGGGTATCATTTGTATTACCTATACAGAAAAATATTTACAAAGCTAGGAAGGATAGAGTTATCTTGCAGCCAGAAACAACATGAGTGTATATTAAAGATAAAGCAAACTGAATAAGACAATCCCTTAGGATATCAAGTACTAAAATAATTGTGAAAGCCTGGAAACTTGGTGTTTGATTTAGCAAAAAGAGAGAGAAAGATCTATATTAAGTAATAAAACAGCACTTGTTTGAAAATGTACATTGTTTTTAATAAAATCGCTTCTTAAGGGGATAAAAGGAGAAGCTTATGAACAGTATGAACATTCAACCACTATGCCGCTTAGATTTTCTTGCCTTGTTGATAAAAGTTGTGTGTTTGATCTCACAAATATTATTCACATAGGCAGTTGCATTGTAATCTCTTAATATGACTTGTAAGAGTAAGGATTGGGAGATTGGGCCTGAGTTTTGTCTCCGCTCTTGTACGTGGTAATTGTTGTAGATGCATAAATATGTAGCTCAGACTCAAGTTTTCAAACTGTATATACAAAGCCTCAAGTCTTGTAAGAATTTAATATGCTGGGAGTAGTCTTGAGTCTCTTTAGGATTGGAGCCTTGAATGGGACTGCTCACAGACCATAAAACATGAAAGGGCAGGAATAGGGATGAGGAAAGAGCCCTAATTCCACTAGCATTTGTGTCAGACCTTAGAATCTGAAGATCACTTAAAGCAGTGGCTTCTAAACAGGTTGTGAAGATCTCTGCAAAGCCTCCACAACCACAAGTGGCCCTATGAAAGTGGACAGAATTATGCTTCCAATATTTATACCATTTGTACAGCATTTTGTGCTTTTTAGTGTCTCAAAGAGCTGCAACTGGGAGCTTGGAAACCACTACCAACACACAAAAAATTGTCGAGGGGAGACGCGCAAAGGGAAATGAAATGTAGTGATAGCAACTGCTTGTTTTGCTGCGGTTGTTTTTTAATAATAACTGGTGGTTTGCACCATATGACAAGAAATTTGCTGATCCAAAATATCTTACTAACCAGTGCTTCCTGTGCTGTGCAGCAAAAGAACTGTCAACACAAACAGTAGCTGATAAATTTACTTTTGATTTTAAACATGATCTTATAGTGTACTGTACTCTGGTGGTAGATGAGAAAAACATTTCTGTCCCTAGGGCTCAGTGCCTCACCTTTTAAGAATGTTTCTGAATCCATGCTTGCAAAATTTCATTTTAAGCTCTTGTTAATTATTTACATCATAATTTCCTTTATCTTATTCTTCTGATGTGCATACTGACTCATTTTTATTGCCTGAGTTTTTGGAATGCAGCATGTTCCCTTCTAATAATAATAGTGCAACTTATTTAGAGCTTTGCATCTTAGTGCTTTATAAATATTAACTAAATAATCCCCAGCTCAAACACAGAGGCAGGTAAATAGGTCTGTTCCCTGCTTATACTTTGGGACACAGGCAACACAGGCCTACTCCAAGACCACACGCAAGAGAGGTCAGAGCCAGAAGGGGAAATAGAGATTTCCTACCTCCAGATCTCTTTGTCCTTGCTGAGGCTAGGTTTGACAGGGTGACATTAGGCACTCCCAGCCAAGGCATTCTGTTGTAATGTTTGCAAGTTTGACGAGACTTCAGTGCATGCTGAGGTCAGATCAGCAGTGAGATATTTCCATACTTAGCTAAAATGCTCTCCTTCTCCCTGATTCCCCCATCCCTTCATCTAGCTATTGCTAGAGATTTGCAGCCCTTCTTTTTGGGCAGCAGCTGCTGTTGCTGGCAGAGCTCTGGCACATTTGCCCTCATCTGGCACTTTTCTCACTTTGCCCTTGCAACAGTTCTGGCTAAGCTGGTCAAGTTAATCCTATACCATGTCACCTACTTAGCATTTTGTCTTGTCTGCAGTTGACTCATGGAGCATGTTCATTAAAATTTGTCGGCTAAACCACACCGATGTTGTATCATCACCGCTTTCAGTCAGACAAAGCCAGGGTATTCTTTTCATTCTTTCTTTTTTTTCCCTTCCTTTTTGTTCTTTAAACTTACTAAGCCCTTGTTTATAGCTTTGCAATTCCCCCCCCCCCCCCGGGATTTTCTTGGTAACAAAATATCAGCAAGAATTCATGTACAAAAAAATGCTGTTCTTTGTCTTGCAGCAGCAGCAGCAGCAACAACAGCAACAGCAGCAGCAACAGCAACAACAACCAGGTCCCAGACTACCCCCAAGGCAACCGACAGTAGCATCACCAGCTGAATCTGAGGATGAAAATCGTCAGAAACCCCGACCGCGAACAAAGATTTCTGTTGAGGCCCTGGGGATCCTACAGAGTTTCATACAAGACGTAGGCCTGTATCCAGATGAAGAAGCAATCCAGACTCTCTCCGCTCAGCTTGACCTGCCCAAGTACACCATTATCAAGTTCTTTCAGAACCAGCGATACTATCTCAAGCACCATGGGAAGCTGAAGGACAATTCTGGTTTGGAGGTGGATGTTGCAGAATACAAGGAAGAAGAGCTGCTCAAGGATTTGGAAGACAGCATCCAAGACAAAAATGCAAACACGCTTTTTTCAGTTAAACTAGAAGAAGAGTTATCAGTAGAAGGGAACACAGAGATTAATGCCGAATTGAAAGACTGATCTAAAAGTATTATTTTCTTTCAACAGTGCCACTGGTATTTACTAATGAAATGAAAATTCCATCTTGCGTTCTGTCAAAAACCTTTATTATTCATTGTTTGGCCAATGAATCTTCCAAAACTTGCACAAAAGTTGAAAAAAGGATAATGCAGACTGCACTAGATGTTTTACTCTGTTTTACAAACTGCTTCGCAGCAACAGATGAAGCGTTGAGGATTGTTTGATATTAATTTGTGTTCACTGGATACACTGTGAGTGTACCCAATAAGCATGATACCAGTGATTTTGATTCTGGAGCCTTCAGACAAGCATTACAACTTTTGTGATTTACTGTTTTTTTTGTTTCTGTTTTGTTCTTGTTTTTTAATTATTACTGTAGCACTCCACACTTGATCTTTGGAAACTCACATTTATTTAAAAAAATAAAATAAAAAGAGTTTGTTACTCTTGTTCTATTGTATGTTACAAAAGAACTATAGACTGTGGAATGCAGTTTAAAGATAACATATGCCAACAAATGCCTTGTATTATATGGCACTGCCGTAATTCAGATTTGTTTTCTTTTGGAAATAAAGGTCACTGTATTTTTTTTTCCATTCTCATTGTTACATGGTTTTAAAGAAAATGAAAAAGAAAATGTGAAACACAATTTAGTCCTCATTATTTATTTGTAGATCCTGCAGCATCATGTTGTAATTAATTTTTTTGGAAGTTTCCGTTAAATGTAATATTGCTTCTCTTGTTATCATACTGATTTTTTTTTCTATTTATAAATGTATTTTGATGGGCAGTAAAACAAAGTGTCTTAAAAGTTTTAAATAGAGAAAATGTGCTTTACACAGTTGCCTATAAAAAGTGCTCTATGTTATCCAAGCAATTCATACTATAAGCTTCACTCTTATTGTTGTATGCAATTTTTACTATCATGCAAATAAGCTTAGGTAAATAAAACTAATAGATCACCTTAGAAACTTATGCAATTAATGTGAAAATAATTGATGTTTGCAATGTGTCTTCCTTTGGTTTACAATCAATTTTAAAGCTACAGCTGTATAAATTTTCTGTATAAAGGTGTATTTCTTTTTTATGAGTTTATTGCTATGAAAACACCAGTTATTTTGTTACAGCTGGCTGTTTTTATAAGTGTATCACAATTTTCTTTATGCAGAAATGTTCTGACTAGGAGTGGTTATTGACTGTAACTACACAATTAAAATTGTTTGTATGGTATGATATGGCAGGGTTTGTCTGCGTATGTGTATATCTGGGAGGAAAAACCTGTTCCTAGTGCACATCATACTTTCTTGCCACCACTTTGAAGATGACATTTCAATTGTTCTCCTTTAAAATCACAGGCAGATTTTTTTAATGACCTTCTTAAAATTTGAATTTAGATAACATACTTCAAAAAAAAACCTGGTTTGGTTATGAAAATCATAACCTGTCTTTTCTTGGTTTCAAAACTTGCCTGCCCAACAGAGATAGCAGGATATTATTGAGTCAGAAGGCTATCAGGCATAAACATATTTACAGTTCCTGGCAGTAATGCACTTATAATGGATACAGCTGGTTTTATTTTACACTAGAATTATGCTAACACTGTTCCTTGCACTAATGTATAAACATTAAAAAAAAACATTAATAGTCATAAATAGGACGGATGGGCTTTTCCCACAGCAGTCCCCTTCTAAGCAAGATTATTTTTAATGATCATTAATAAGGTTCTTGATAAAGTCATAATAATTGGTGACCTCTGAATTTATGCAAGGCTCATGGCTAGGCTAAAGAGCAGTCTGCAGCTGAAAGCTGTGAAGTACACACTGTTGTTCTCCTAGGAGAGAAACAGCGTATAACCCATGTGACTTGGGACTGGAATTCAGCTCAGTTCTGAAATTACTAAAAGTTTACAAAACTCAACATGAGTTTCAAAGACACAAATGACTGTTAGGTTGCAGAAAATGTCTTTGTTTAGTTCCGTTAACTTCTTTAGGAGTATCCATATTAGGCAACAAAGCAGGTTTTCATTTAAAACTGACGCAGGTTGTCCTTTTTCTCAGTGCTCTTGTGGGTCCATTGAGCGGCTCCCAGCTGCAGCACCTCTTGGCTGCTCCCAGGACTGTGTTGGAGCTGCACCATGATTTGGGTTTGGGAACCAGTCCAGTTAAAAGAAAAGAGCCTTAAAACCACTCTGGGAGGGAAAGAAGCCTTAGGAGGGACACATACATGTAATTTGGCGTTGCATTCCAATAAAAAGACAAACTATACCCGCACTTAAGGGACTTGTAGTAGCCCAAAGCTATGCTGGTTGGAAAAGGGCAAAATTAATTCCTAGTCCACAGACGTCACTGTGATCAACATTGTATTTCTTCCCTCATTTCAAATGGGATCACTGCTTTGCACAGCCATACAGCCACTTGGAGCTGGGACAGATCCTTGTTCACAGCCGAGGAGCAGGCTAATACATATCCCAGGCAATGAAAGCTGATCTGATGTGCAGGACAATACCAGTGGCACCCTTGGGTACACTTTTAAACTAGCAGTGTGTGCATAGGTGGGGTAGGAGAGAAGCTGCAGGGAAGACTTTCTTGAAATATCCCTCTCTCCACAATAAATGCTAATACACACAGTACTCCTAACAGCAGAAACAGGGCAACCCTACAAAAGTATAAGAAGAAATGTTTATAAAATTGTCTTTGCTATTTTGCAAGCAATTTCCTTTTCTTTTATCCTTTTAAGTTTTATGGGTGCTGAAGTAGAGACCATGTGTGCTTGCAGATGGTTATTATAGCTGTTTCTTTTCCATTATCTTCGGTTTTCTTTCTCCTAGCGTAGCTGAGGTTATCCTCCAAGTAGTTCAGCCTCTGTAGTTGCACATTACCTGCACAGGGCTTTGAATCATTGCCTTTCTGTGTCCCGGTGGGTGGGCTGTGAGTACAGTCTTTTAACTTGGCCTAAGTGACCAAAAGCATTTTTGTTAAATCCTTAGCAGTGTTTTCAAAGGTGATATGGGTACTAAGGATTCCAGCTTTTTGTGAATGCGAGACATTTATACTGTTAGGAGTTAAGCTATGACAAGCATATGTCACCTTGACTCATGGTCCACTTAGACTACCTACCTTATGTCCTGTTCTGTTCCTTTTTCTCACTGTCTGGTGGAATCCTACCAAAAAAAATACAAAAAACATAACCAAAACAAAACGAAAAATCTACAAAAAAAACAAAAAACAAAAATGCAAAACCAAAACCCACAACCACAACTTTCCATTTCTGCAAAGGTTAAAAAATCAGACTGGACGTCGGTAATGAAAAACAGAAATTGAGACATCAAAACACTATTAGTTGGGAAGTTGTTAGTAAAATTCACTGAGTAGGACTTCACTGAGTGTATGTAAAATGAGTATTTTGTATATACTTAGTATGAGGAATGAATATAACTTCCTAAGAATAGAATTTAAGCTGCAAAGAAAACCAAATGCCTAAAAATGAGGGAAGCAAGTGCTGAGAGGGGATGGCAGAACTTAGCTTTTGCTATAAAACTGATGTTACGTATTTACCATGTTTTATGGTGTTTACCATCAAAAGTAGGGTATTTTTACTTCCTGATAATTCCCATTAATCTATATTTAACTGACAAGATTTATATGTATATGCTAGAGTCCCCAGTGTGTGTTTTTCAGCCCTGCAAGAAACCCAAAGAGGCCCCAGATTCCAAGAAGTCCAAGGCTTGGGGACAGTCTCACGCCCCAGTCACACATACAGAAGTTGCTTATCGTTACAAAGAGTTGCTACCCTACAATTCAGTGGTTTAGATTTGTGTTTTGTATAGCTACCTTAAATTGGTCAGATGACACAGCAAAAACTGTCCATGTATTAAATTATTCTGCTTAATTTTTTCTTAAAGTTGGGAGGGTGCAGGAAATGGAGAAAGAGGGGAAGGTTCCTCCAAACCAGTGATTTTGTTGCAGTGAATTACTAAGTTAGTACTTTGGTTTTGTGCTGGGAAAGCACCAGATATTACTAAGTTCATTTGCCAAAGCAAATGCCCCATATGTTAAGAGCAGTATAAATTAGATATTATAGAGGCTCTACTTGAACATCAAGTATTACCAATTCTGCTTAGCTTATTGAACTTGTGCTTTGAAGTCAGGTACATTGCAGAGACCAAAGGTATTTTGATTTTTACATAATGATTTATATTGTGCTTTGAATAACAGTCCCATAGCAAAGCAGGGATATAAATATACTCCCAGGCCTTTTTTTGCACACAGAGGTAATTTAGGTTGGTCTCCTCACAGTGCCTTGCGTCCACACAGTCTTTTACTACAACAAATGAGCTAATAATTCAAACTGCAATAAGTGATCCTCCTTGGAGCAAGAGTAGTGCTACTTGGCAGTGAGTTTGTTTGCTTTCAGGTTCATACGGGAGCCCTCCCGCCCACTCTGCTGCTGGTAACCCTCCCACTATCTCACACGGTATTGTTTCGCTTTGACCTGACCCGGACGCTCTTCCTGCTCCAGGTCATCTTGCCCAAATGCCATCTCTCCTGGTCACATGCCAGCACTGAGGTATATGTGCCACAGTTTAATATGTGGCAGCAAGGACTGTGTGTGTCTGATATCACCTACCCTTTGTCATCACCATTTATGCTGTGACCCTGGCAGAGTTGCCAGAATAAGCCACTTGCATGGGAAAGAGAGTGATAACTGGAGCAAACCCAACAGGAGCCAGGTTGTTTCTGGGCTGATGGAGTAGAGGGGGCAAGGGGACGTCCATCACAGAGGGGAGAAAGAAAAGGAAAGAGGGAAGTGCCAGATAAAGATTGGAGAATCAATAAGGTCACAACAGCTACCCTTGCATGGGGGAACGAGCTCTTTTTGCAAGCTGTGCTACATCAATACTTAAAGTACTACAAACTACTGCCAAGACTCCATAGAAAATGTTCTTGATCTAAAATGAACAATGGTCTCCAATTGTGGGATTTGCCTTGGCAGGTATTATCTAGGGCAACACAAAAGCCTCAGCTGTCCATGGCAAAAGAGGTCCCCTATCAGTTTGTCCTCTGGTACTGTCCCTATGTGTAAGACATGCAGGATTCTTTTCATCAGCTGCTGACATGTTACCATGGCAGATGCAGTTGGGACTCTCTAGGTAATTTGCTTACACACAAAATGTGTTAAAGTAGCATCCAGCCTTTAAACCCTCTCATTTTCTTCCAGGATTACATCTAACCACAAGCAGTATGTCTGCAGCCTCAAACCTACCTTTTGGAGCTGTCTCCTACAGTCCTGCTTCTCCTCAGACCAGATGTGCCACAGGAGTTGAAAAAAAAATGTGTAGTATGGATCAGATGTTTATCGTAGTGTAAGAGAACAGAAAAAAACATGACCTTTGTGAGTGCACAGAGTTGTATAAAGCACACACAGTTCAGAAGTTTGGAAGCAAGTAAGAAGCCTCAAGAGCCTTCAGAGAGAGATTTCATACTGATATAGTCAGTTGCAATGATTTGAAATTGTTGGAGCCAGAAAAGTTCATGCATAATCCTACTGAATTTGCAGAGGACTTTCTCCCAGAACAGAATTTAAAAAAAAAGGGCACTCTGTTTTTTTATTTGTATTACAAAATAAACAGTCTTTGCAGTACAAACCTTATTGCTCTTCCCCATCCACATTAAAGAAGGCCACTATCCTGATAACTACCAGCACTGCCCACAGCTGCGTCCCATCTTGCCTCATCTCGAGGAGGTTCCCCTGCACATAGCATGCCCCAAAACGGCTTAACTCTTCTTCACTCTCCCATCATCAACCTAAACATGGCCTTTAATCTGTAGTCAGTGTTTTCACCTGGGGAAAGCAATTTAAAAGACAATTTACCTTAGAGCAAACCAGGGCAGGGAAAGGTAAACTAGGTTGTCCTTTCACAAGTGAAGGAAAAATTATTCTTTATCATTATCAGCAGGCAGCTTGGACTGTGAAATAAGTGCAGGTGTTGGATTGCCTTAGTAGGCAAAATGCTGTACCCCTAGTCTAATAAGGATTTAATATCAGCTGAGAGACTGAAGGAGGCAAAAAAGGAGGAAAGGTGAGAAAAAATATTTAGATAAAAACTCATTAGGGGCTGTCATACCCAGAGATGGCTGGAGAATTGCAAGACTAGTTTAAACTGAAGGAGATCTGAGTTAGTCACCAGGAAAAACTAAGTCAGGACTACTTTGTGGTTCACATACTGCATGTCCTGCAAAAATACAGAGAGTGAACACGGTAACAGACTTGCTTCAGAGGAAATATTAAATAGAGAAGGCTTGTAAAAGGGTGGTGGCAGCTTGCTTCTTCAGCAAATACCTGCAAAATCGTAAGTGATGGCTACAAGGTGAATACAGAAAGCAAATTCAAAACTTCTTGTAACACAACTAGAGCCAGTGTTGAAAATTATCAACCAGCAGGATTAAAAAACAGTAAAAGGGAGCATTTTTTCTGCACACTTAACTGCTGAACTCACTGCTATACACACCCCTTCATACTAAAAAGCACAAATAGCTTCAAAAAAAAAAAGTTCAAAGAAAATTGTGAAAACAAACGGTTGATGTGACCTTCTTTTGAACAGGTCAAGAATTGCTTTTTGCTCTTGTGCTGGGCAACCCACAACCCCGTAATGGCATCCCATGTGGACAGTGTCCAGCATCCAGTCAGTTGCTTTGAGTCCTCCATAGCCACAAGTGAGACAAATTTGAGTGGGTTGAAATTTGTTCTGTTTTCTTGGTCAGGTATGCTAAATGCAGTTTGTGTACTTTATTGTCTACATTGTTCATAACCAGATTTTAAAACAACTGATCTGAATAATTTCATTGAGGAGTAGGTCACCTCATATTTACAAAACATTCCCTCCCACACATACCAGCATAAAAATTTAAAACCCAAATCATTTTGGTCATTGCCATACTACCAGTGCCGTTACTGTTCACAACTGTGCTCTAACTGCAGCAAGAGTAAAGTAAGGCTCCTTTGACCCCACTCACCGGCAAAACCGGGACATTTTTTATAATTTGGTACCACCTTTCTTTCAGCCTTCCCTGTGCACCTCTCACTATCATTCAGATTTAGCTGACCTGTTCCTTTGTCTACTTCAAAAGCCCACTGAAAAGGTTCACAGAGGATTAAAAAAAAAAAAAAAAAGTCGTATATACTTACATCATCACCTCATGAGACGTTGCTCCCAAGGTTTTTAGGATGTGTTACAGGATGGCTGGGAGACGAATCAGAGGAATGTACTGGTTTGATTCCATGTCTCCTCCAGTTGTCACTGGGCTTTCTGCAACTCTGGGGAGCCATGGGCAGAGGGATGATCACTGCTGGGGGTACCTCCCCAGGGTACCACATAACATGAGCCTGACACCACTTGCAAGCACACTGTTGGACATAAAAAGCACCGTGGGAAAGCAGATCAAAGCAATGTGATTGCATTTCACGTTTGATGCAGCTCATTCCTGAAGCCAGGGTGAATAGCCTAATCCAATGTATCATTCCTGTGCAGGCAGACCCTCAGGCTGGCATCATGTCCCACAGAGCAGTGCTCCAGTGTGCAGCATCTGCCACCATCTGCCCTAGGGCTTGGCTTCAGATTGTCCTCCTCCTTTTCACCTCCTTTTGGGAGATGCTTTGCACAAACTTTGAAGGCCAAAACTCAGCCTGCTTCAAGCCCTTCAGGGCATTTATTCCCCTGCCACTTCTTGCACTACTTGATCTTTGATCCACACTCCTGACCTTTAAAGATTCAAAGGGGCAGATTTCCAGTGATTTAGCTTCAATTTCACTTGCTCTTATTTTTGGAAGTATAAGTCTTTCTGCTTAACCATTGCCTCCCCTGCTTAATCAATATGTCAGCTGTTGATCATAACCACTGCCAGATAGCCAGTAGATGGGACAATTATTCTCACAAGGACTTTTAAGCCCAGACTTTTAACCCACAAGGTCCAGCATGAAGCTGCTGCAAGAGCTTTGAGTAGCAGCTGCCCCTTTTCTACTGCAGCTGCTGAGCCACTCTCCTAATAGTCTCTGGCTACTTTGCAACAGCAAGGGGAAAAACTACTTTGTTTTCTAGACATCATAATATAAAAGCTTAGCTTATTGCTGCTGTAAGAAAGGAGGTGAAATGCCACAGCCAGCTCCAAAGCGGCGTGGTTGTGATGTAGAGTAGTCTGGGGTAGTTCTTTCTACCTTGCACCCAGCCAGTAAATGAGTGAAAGGCACAAGACACAACAGGAAAGCTCTTCCCACCTGTCAGTTTTCATATCTGAGATTTTTGTAAAGAGACATTGGGGCAGATATTTATACAACCTGGAGCAGCTTCAGACCTGAGATCCTATAGCTCCTGACTTGTCTGCTGAGCAAGGGTCTATGGCAGCGTCTTTCAAACCTGCCTCCTGAACTTCACTATCTGCCTTGGGCCATGGCTTCACCAAACCCATTGGAATAACATCAAGAAGAAAAACAAAGGAGCAAAACATGCTACATGTTAGAAATAATTATTCTACTGAGGACCACCAAACAATTTGATACCAACCTTCACACTTTCCAAGCCATATTCATGGCCACTGGACAGCACCTCTTCAACTAAGGATAAGAATGTATTTGGGAAAAAAAAAGTGTGTGGCCAAAACATTGGCTCAGCCACTTGAGCTCTAAATCTGCTGTGGCCTCACAGAGGTCATGGGCCACGAAGCAAAACCTGAAAGGGTCTTTGTGTTGCTTTGATATGGTAGGAATTACCTTATATTCAGCAAGCACTGAGACTGGGGATAAAAATAGTTAATTTAAGGCCATATTACCCCACACCTCCTTGGTTTTGCTGTAAGCACTGGTCATCAGTATTAAACAATCTGTACTGCCATAGTTTAGGGATATGATGTTATAGCTGCTGGTACTAATGAGAAGTGCTACTGGTACTAATGAGAAGTTATATGCTACATACGAGACAAGTACCTGTAACTGCAGTTTTCTACTTGGACATGTGGTCCCTTATCCACTTCTTCAGTACTGGGGTTTTGCAGGTAGGCTGGAGGGCATTCCCAACTTCAAGGAAGTTCCCTCCCTCTGCTCATTTCTCCTTCCTGGTTTCTGCCAGAGCCCAGTTCATGTGATTCATTAAGGGAAAGCAAGACACAAAGTGAATTCATATCTCAGTCCTTTCACAATACCCTGAAGTGAGCTATAGGGTTGTCTTTAGGGTCAGGAAATTGTTTCAGAGGATTTATGCTGACTTTTCTCAAATGTTCATATGCAGCTGTGTAAGCAACTGTTATATCAAGGCACCTTGATGGCCCATGAAGGGATCCCTTCCAGCAGGCAGATGAGAGGGTCCTTCAGCACAGAGCAATGATCCAGTCCGCTGGGTCTGTATAACACTGTGTTAAAGGCCCACCACTGAAAGTGCCCTGAGAAAATAGCATCAGAGGCAAGTGAGGAACAGCACAGGGGAGAAAACATGAACAGGAAGGACTGCCTTGATACTGAAAAATATGGAAGAAACAATAAAGAGAGGAGGGAAAAGAAATAAAATACAAGCAGATTACTAAAATGCACAGTAATGTCAGTAAAATCTCCTACCCTTCACCTATACTAATTTTGTTCCGGTATTTCCTCTCATGTCTTACAAAGATTTGCCAGTTTTACACTCAGAGGGAAAAAAAAGATGAATAGAAGCTATTTCTTCCCCAGTGAAGGGAGTGTTCTAAACTTTGATGGACTTGGATTCTTCTAATTTCTTTTTTTATTATTATTCTTTCTTTTGGGTTCATACGCATGATGTTTATCTCATCCATGTATGGGAAGAGGGGGAGGAATGGGTAGGCTTGACTTGTGCTAACTGTTGACAACAGTTGTTTAATTTTTTGCAGCACGCACCCAAGTATCATGAGACTGAGTAAAATATAAATAAATATGCTCTTTGGAAACCCTATACATTTTTATGGCCTACAATACCTTCAAATCATGGAAAAACACATGTTTGTTTGTTTTTTTAAAAAAGATTTTGGTGGCAATGCTACTTCCCACTGCTGTAAACAAGGTCAGGAGGCCAAAATTAGTCTGTCCTATTTTGCACAAAATAGTCAACAACTTAAGATGTTTTTGCAATAATCAGAAAATTATTGACCGGTGTCAACACCCCCTTTCTGATAAACTGTTGAAATGTTAATATTCTTGGCAAAATTGTTTTTGCTCTAATTACTGTATCCATCTGCTCTATAAGATTGATTATACTGTGAGAATGTTTGTTCTCTTGTCTCTTGCAATGATGGGCCTCTCCTTGGCTCAGAAATAGTCCTGCCTCATCTTTACACACAGACAAATGTGCAGCAGAAATCAAACCAACACTCAGCTCCAATGAAGTTGGATAAAAATTCCTTGAAGGAGTTAATACAGTAGATATCAACTGTCTCTTGGATGGACTGTCCTTTGGAAAACTATTGCCCTGGCCCAGATGAAAATAGCTGGCCTCCATTCAGCATGGATATCAGTGACCAGGAAGGCCACCAAAAATCTGGGAGCCCACAAATACTGGCATATCAGCAGCATTACTGATTCAGCTGAGGAGAAGTTTGGCTAGTTGGCAATGCCAGGCCCCCTCTACAAGAGCTCCTTGGCAATGAGCAGCCGAGTTGTCCGAGGAGCAGAGCGTTTCCTGTCCTATCTTCCATCAGCACCTGCAAAGGCTAATGTTACCTGGATTGGATTGGTTATTTCTGGAGCCAGCATGTAATATATGTGCTAGCTGTGGCACATGCCAATAAAGACCCAGTAAATGTGATGTCAGGTATTAATCATTATTAAAGCTGATTAAAACAAAACACAACAAAAACCCTAAAACCAGTGGAAAAATAATTGCTTTGTTGGAAAAATACTGTTGTCCCATGGGAAGGGGAGGAATTAAAAGTTGCATTTGATTTTGTACTAGTCTTTCAAAATACATGCACAAAAAAGTCATGTCAACTCAAAAAAAATTCTTTTCTTTGAGCATTCTTGCACAGCAGCTGAACTTTTTCATTGGAATATGACGCTTTTCTCACACATAAAGTAAATTTCAGCAAAAATATTTCTTTTAGAAATAAAACTTTCAGATAAAAAAAGAAAAAGCAGATATTATTTTCCGGATACTGAACTGTATTGTCATGTCTCAAGCATTCAAAAGTCACTGAGACTTGGGCTGAGATTGCTTTCAGGTTTTTCATTTTAGAAAAGATTTAGTGTCTTTGTAAAAATCTTCCAGATTCTTGACTCCATAGTGTGCACTCGGTGCATATACTTATCCTTGCAGAAAGAAGCTTAAAGGCTAGAAACTTTCAAAAAGGAAGAAGGACTTTCTAGGTATTGGAGGGCTGACTTTTTCACAGTTTTAAATTCATGACGTATGAGTACATCTAAGTTTTCTAGAACTGTAATGCAGCCTGAAGAGCATCTGCACCTTCATCTTAACCCTTCATTTGTGCCAGTAGGGAGTATTAAGTTCTAATCAACTAACACAGCCTGCTTCCAGTGTCTCAGCTACTGTATCATGCAGGAACACTTTCAGAAGAGTTTAAGAGAGAAGGGGGAAAAGACTAACGAAAATATTGTTACTAGATTTATTGGACATAGTGTGGGAGAATGAGGTTTTTAAGTGAAACTCCTCTTCAGGAAAAGGTATTGTATACCCTCATCCTTAATGTGCTGTTACACTATTTAGCGATTTATGTTTTTTACACAAGAAAAAAGTTTCAGTGGAGAGAAGGTGACTGCAGTCCAGCCTTGACATAATACCCCTGTCTTGTCTTCTTCTGGGCTTACCTTCTCCTCCCATTTCTTGCAGCAGTTTCCAACGTTAAGAGCCAGCACAATGCCATATCACTGCTTCCTTTGCCCGAGCATGAGAAATGCAGGAGAACCTCCTATAGGAGAAATGTAGTAGAAGTTTCTGCAGACTTCTTGCTTAAAATAGAGTTTCTCAGGCCTGGGCATCAAGTACCTAAGACTTCAATTCTCCTAGCACTCCCTCATGTCTTTGTGTTTGGCAACCACCATTTAAAGGACTTTCCACCTGGAAAAGACAGATTTTGGCTACTGACAAAGCCAGGTAGTAACAAGACTCCTTTCAAGATGAGCGAAGATGTAGTTAGGTACCCAGGAGATATAAATCTGGGGTAGCTTATGCTGAAACCAGAAGGGATTTCAAAAAAAATGTTCAGCTGACATCTCCTTTTAATTAAAAAAAAAAAAAAAAAAAAAGAACAACCAAGAAACAAAAACCTTTTTCGAGGTGTTTTTCATTCTAAATTGGTTTAATCATAGCAGCCATAAAAGGACAGATCTGATTCTAGCAAACATCATGGTAAATATATCACAGAAACTTTTGGCATGAAGATCTCTAAATCTCAGAAAGGAGAAGGACTAAGAGTTACAATTTGTAGGACAAATACCTCAGAAAAGGACACCAGCAACAGTAAAGACCTCACACTCCAAAAAGAGCCACCGGGAAATCCACAAGTCCAAAGATAAATTAGGAGTTTTCTAAACATTAACCACTAAGGTTAGTCCTTGTGGAGGGACTTGAGCACTTTCTCATTGTCCCCTGCACAAAATACATGAAGGATTGCTGTGACTGAATTAGGCTCGATAATTTCCTGTCTGCCTGCAGACTCAGACTGACATCCTGACGCTGTCCTACACTGGAGGACTATTTTAAAAGCTGCCTTTACAGGCACACTGGATTTAATGCAGTTTTATTTTTAAATGAAATCTTTGATTATGGAGAACAAACCTATGGCTAGGGATACATGCTACAGAACCACAAAGTCTGTGGGGGACCATGCTTATCACAGCAAAATCGCCTTCTCAGCGTTCAGCATTGCTGCCATGTCATGTTACAGTAATAACTGCAGATGAAGAGCTTTTAATTCATTGATAAAAGCAGAAGGCTAGAGTATCTGGCTAGCTGTAATGAAGCTTATTATTCTGCAGCTAATTTTCCGATTATGTTAGAGTTTTATTTCTGAGCACTTGTACCAGAAGACAGCATTATCAACATAATGTCTAAACATAGAAGGTCCCGGGAAGAATGTTAATGAGCTATCACCTACCTCAGCAAAGGTCCCTGTTATTAGTAGTGAGCATCCTAAGTATAGATCAAAAACTCTCCCTGAAGAGTGTGCAACCTGTGTAAAATATTATTACTCACTTGGAACATAACTGGAAAGTAATGGCAAAGTCATGTCTCATTTATAAAAGGTTGTGGTTTCTTTAATGACGGAAAGTGGATGAAGGCTCAGATGAAGTACCCTGGTCCGGCAGCAGGATTCCCACACACATACTGCCGCCCCAGCCATGAGCTGGAGCCTGATCCTGGAAAAAAAGCTGTTCATGAAGGAGCACTTGGTTGTTCCCTGTCTTCTACCTTTTTTAACTCTCCTGGTTCCTTTTTTAAGGCCAGGAGGCCATGAAGACTACTGAAACACAGGATCTGCTTCTTCCTCTTACTTTACCACTGAGATCCTCCAAAAGTCTGAAAGAGGATACTGGCACATCTATTTCTGTGTCAGGGAACAAAAGCAATGTCATGATAGATTCATGGGTAAAGAAGAATCAAGGGTGTGACATCTGGGTAGCCACCCATCACTAAGATCCAAGCAGACCTCGAGTCAATCACATACCCTGGCATCTTCCTGGAAATACTGAGACAGGCTTTTGTTTTCCTACAATTCCTTCCAAATTTCATTGGGAAAAGGAATACTTCATGTCCTCTTTCTTTGCTATGGCCGGTCTCCCACCATCCCCAGACATAGGTCCAGCTCCTTCTGGGTGCTTAGCAGAACATAACATCATGTTAAAACAATGTCTCCTTGAACCACCCTCTCTCAAGAAAAAACATCACCACTGAGCTTCCTTGTGCCTTAGGAGTGAGGAAGAGCAAACACTGCTTTACTTGTTTGGAAATTTCATAAATATGTCCACTTATCAATAGAGTGATGAGAAAGTCATATATTGAGTTACTCTTTGGCACGTTTAAGCTAGACCAAAGCACAGCAGAGATTGCTGTAGGATACACTTTGGGTTTGCATGTAACAACTCTGTAGTTCAGAAAGGTTATTTATCCTAATCCACAGAAGCCCATAATTGCTTTGTAAGCTCACTGCCTATTCAAGGGAATTAAAGCTTGAGAGTTTCTCTCCTGTATTGTGTCCAGACAGAAAAATTTTATCTCCTACCCCTAAGAAAAATAAAGAAAAAAAGAAAAGAGAAAATGCAAAAACCCCTCTAATTCTCATTAAAACACAGTACTTGGCAGTCTATTTCTCTTTGCTATTCATTTAAATATTGCTGTCAAAAAACTTGGTGTCATTTCCTAGTGGCAATGTGCTCTGGTTGTAAAAATCGGTTTAAAACTGTAGTTCATGACTTTTTTGTAAAAGCATCAGTTGCTGGAGATGTTAGTATCCAACTGACACAGCTGACATCAGACACCCATCCGCTGTCCCCAAGCTGAAGCTGTGGCAGGCCAAGGGGTGAGCATGGTTTATCCTGCAGGCTTGCGCCCACCAGCTAGCCCAGAGGGGCTGTGGACAGGGGTGGCATGGCCATGGGGGCCAGCTGCCAGGGGGTTCCAAACCTGATCATGCCCTTTTTTTGGGCAGCTGGCCTTTGCCATGCTAGGGGTCACCTGGTGCCAGGAGCAAGACTAAAGGGAGCCACCTCAGTCATAAGGCTTACTTTAATCTGACCCTTGCTTTTTTTCCAAAAAGGGACATTTGGGGGACAGTTGCACTCTAAACTGTGCTGCCTGTGCTCCAACACATGCTGATTAGCCATGAAATGCCAAGCTGCCAAGCACAGCAGGCACACTGCATGCCAAGCAGCTTTCCGGGGTGATGCCTGGGCTGCAGCAGCCCCAATTCCACGCTGAGGTGCGGAGTTCCTGCATCCCAGGGCATGACAGTG
Source organism: Manacus candei (assembly GCF_025592945.1). NCBI lineage: Eukaryota > Metazoa > Chordata > Aves > Passeriformes > Pipridae > Manacus > Manacus candei. The sequence continues at coordinate 3,050,470 of NW_026138120.1, forward strand.
TCCACACACTCACCCAGGGGAGAGGCTTACCACTGCAGATGGTGGAGGTCTGACACACAGGATCCACAGCCTTTGCAGAAGGGAAAGAAATGGTCTGCAAAACAGCTGAGGAGATGGACAATGATGGCAAAATCCCCTCCCCGAGCAAATGCCAATGCACAAGTACAAGCTCCTCTGCATATAGGGTATTTTGACTATTAGAGACCAACCCACGTAGCCACAGGCAATCTAGACTCCTTAGGGAAACAGAAGGTTGCCTACTTAGACTTATTAGGATGGTAAATGGCTGAGCAGCTGGATGAACAGGCAAAAATAAACTACCTGATATTCTTCCAAGTGCTATACAGAAACCATCCCCATTTCTCTTCAGTCCTCTTGGCTTTGCAAAGCTAAAGGGATTTAGATGCTTAGAAACAAATCATGGCAATGTAAACAGACATCTTTGGAAATATGTCCTAGAAGACAGCCCCACTGATTTTCTATTAGACTTTCAAAAACAGAGGTGCTGGGATGTGGCAAAGGCAAGTGGAATTGCCAAGATGTTTGGAAGAACTTTACATTCACAATGACCTTGCATGTAAACAGCAATGTAGAATATAGGACTTATGTCCAAAACTTTGTAAGATTCAGGCAGATCACAAAACCCTTCCTAACAAGATCTAATTCAGTAAGGAAAAAATCTCCACTGTTCATATCATGGAAATCTGGACAGGACATTAGATATCAAACTGCAGCTAATAGACGAATCATTGTGTCATGTGCCATTCACCTGTGACAAAATTTTAAGGACTTATCCATATAGGACCAGCCCACATTACAGTATAGTTAATTTTTTATGTGGGGGTTTTTATCAAAACATTTTTTCAACAAACCATTATTTCTGATATTGATGGCTTTGCATAGAGCTTTTCTCTAGAACAGTTACAGATGTTTTGAAACATATAAGTACGTATGAATAGTTCAAAGAGTTTATTCTTGTAATTGTGCATTACCTTGACCTCATGTCCCACAGATTCCCTCTATACTGTGGAATCAGTGTATTGATTTCCTTTTCTATCTGCTCAATGCTTCTTTTTTGTTTTTCCTTGAAAGAAAGAAATTTTACCCAGAAAGAAATTTTACACTGCAGTTTACTATGTATCTTTATATTGGTAAGACGCTGAGAAAGACTGTACTGTATTGTCAGTCCATCTCTAAAGTCTGTTATTCTGTGACCCTTGAGCATGGAGGCCAGCATTTTCCAACAGACTGTGTAATATTAGGCATTTGAATCCATATTTATACACGTAAATAAAGTTAGCCCTGCTTTTCAGAGGACTTTCAGATCCCATCACTGGGAGTTTTTATGGACAGAAGACTGAATAAGCATTGCAGGATTTAATTAGTACTATTACCCAAAGGAGTGCTTTAAAGACGGCTATATAAGAGGACGCTGATACAGTTCAGCAGATAACTGTTCCTTTTTTTCTGCATATAATCTTTCAGTGATGCTTAAGAGAGGAGAATATTTTTCCTTAAAAATTAAGTTTGGCTATGTACAGCTTGAAGTAGTATTAGTCAGTTAATGTATCGCACATTAAGGATGTCAATATTCAGAAAAAGGGAAGCATGGAAAACTAGGGTCAGAGTAAGAAAACTGTTTCTTCAAAGCTACACTTAAATGCTGACTTAGTAGAAGAACAATCAAGGACGGTTAAAAACACCTTTAGGAGTTTATATGTAGCACAAACTCACAGCTTCTCAAAAGGAATGGCACTCATCACACGTATCCTTGAAAAAGGAGGAAGTCTGAAGTCAAAAAACACCACAAAATTTATGACCATCTTCAGCTGGTGCCTCAGCTGGTGTAAATCAGTGTAGCTCTGCTTGTTTGGAGGGAGTGACACTGATTTACACAGGCTGCATTGGACTGCTGTGCCAATGTGCTTCTTACATACCTAAAGAAAAAAAATGTAAAAAAGGGGAGGGGGAAGATTTCTACATTTATAGTAGAAAATGTAGGATATCTGTACAGTAGTAAATCTGTACCTGTGTTTCCTATAGGAACATACAGTATTTTACTGTTTGAGAGCCCCAAAATAAAAGTGAAATTTCAATTTAGAAAGTTTCACAATGGCAATTTAAAATATTTGTGTAACATAATTGAATTCCACACATATATGTTGCTGTGATGGTTTGGGGTATCTGTCTTTATGGAATTAGTGATCTCAGTTGCACAATAAGAACTCGGCTTACACTCTTGATCTTGCTTCATTCTTAGTTTTTACTGTATTATATATTTACTTGTAGTGAGGCCATGAAGCCTGAGGCCTAGATATCTGTCAGTGAATGGGTTGGGTATTATATTGTTCATAGACTAAATAAAATAAATAGGGCTGAACATATCAGCCCTAACAAATAGTAAGATGGCTCCAGCCTAGCTTTATGTAGAATAAGATTTGGTGCAGAGGGTTTTCTTCTCTCAGGAAAAAAAGACAAAGACGAGAGATGTAGAACAGGCATTTTAAGAGAATTCATGTAAGGATAAAGGAAAAAAAAGGAATAGACTATATGTAATTTCATGTTCAAGAAAAGAAAGTTGAGCTTAAAAATATTAAGAATATGTTACAAAAAGGAATCTTCTAGGGTCCCAAAAGGGCATCATTCAAAATCCAAAGATGTGTTAAAAGAAATGCAAGAAACACTGAAAAACGGCTCGATTAATTTTGCATTGAATTCAGTAATGGATTCAGTCTGGACCATAGTAAAGAGATCTATACTTGTGAAGCATTCTGCAAAGTGTACAGCTTATTTAGACAACTATTTCCTCATGAAAGGTTACACCTAAAAAACCCGCACATCAGAAATCTTTGGAACAGACATTTGGGGTCTTCGTGGTGAGTCCATTGGCAGTGGACTCTTTCAGGGAACGGTGGCAAACCAGGGCAGTGATTCTCCCTGCTGAAGTGAGGCAGGGACAGAGGACAGGGAAGGTAGAGGACTGCTCACCACAGAAGCTGATTGCCCTACAGTCCAGGGAATGTGTCCACCACCAAAATCTCTGCAGTGACCTGCAAAGACCAGGTATGGTCTGAGGACCCCCAGAGCTGCTTCTCTGTGAGACCTCCAGCCACATTCAGAGAGGGCTTGAGCTGGTCTAAAGGCAGTCCTTCTCTAGCTCTGCTAAATCTTACACCTTGTGGATGGCTCAGCCAATGGGATCATTTCTCAGTTTCTACAGATTTAGTTATTTACTAATAATCATTTCACTCACCTCTCACATTACAGCCCTGTTGTTCATCAGGTCTGAATTAATCTGGATGTCAAAGTCCATCTCCATGCACTGAGTTCATGAGAGAAAAGTACAGCAAGAAAAACTTCAAACAGAAGAATACACAGAGGTTTACACTAAAATTTTTGATCAGTCCTACTTACATTTTAAACTCTTTATAGGTTTTTGGGAGTTGGACTAGACTGAAGTGCCTCACACATGATGAAGTGTGGACGGCAATGAGAGTCTGATTAAGAATGAGAAAACCAATTTGAGTAGAAAGTGATCGAATGGGGAATAAACCGAAAAAGTTCTTCCTGACTCATCCCTTTGGCATGTAGGGGAAAACTCCTGCAAAAGTGAAGCCAGTGAGTATTGCAGCCATAACTAGTGACTGCAGTGGGTGTTCATATGTGTAAGAGACAGATGAAGGATTTAGCAGATAGATGGCAAAACAGGTGACACAACTTCTGATTCTGACTTATGGAAATTGATACCTCTGCTGAAGTACAACCTGCTCTCCAAATCCTGACATTAAGATGAATAGCAGCCAAACGGCAACCCTGAGCATTTGATATTTGCGAGAGCTCAAATATTGATTGCACTACTTATTAATGAGTTTCATTCATAATAAATACACGGTATGTTTGCACAGAGGAGGTGTTTTCTAGGGGAGGCATTACATGCTGTATTAAACAATGAATAATTTCTTAATCTTAAATGTGAGTAAACAGTAGGATAGTAAGTGTCATGGTTCGAGGCAATTTCAGGAAGGTGCAAGTGTAGCAAGTGCTCCAGCACACCTGATGAGGCATCTCTTACCCTGAATGAAGATTTCTTTGATAGCAATCACTATGGGAGGTGTTATAAGCTAGAAATTACTGTCCTAGCAGACAAAGGGTTTGTCTTTTTAAGTACTAAATTCTGTGTTGTTTCATTATTGTATTTATTATGGTAACTTTCTGTGCTGCCCTTTTAGAGCTTCTCCTACTTGAAGTATAATTACTTTTACAATATCTGGTCTTGGCCAAACACCCATTTTTTTATTCTCCCTGAAGATGTATTTCAAAGAAAGTGTTTCCTTCATAAGACAGATGACACATTTGAAATTCAGAGAAAATAATGTATCAAAAAACCTGCACAGAATGGACTTTTTGGAATGGATGTTTAACATTGCTTTTCATAATGGCTGTATTCTCCAAATTGCTGGTCAAGTTGCCATTTACTGTAATGAAACAGAAGATGATGTCTTGTGTTTAGGAACTGAAACTTCAGAACCCTCAGCGTCCACTCTTTTTTCTTCCCTGTGTATTTTTCACTACAGTTGTGAGAGCAGTCTTTAATTTCTATAATCAGCTTTTGATATAAGAGGCAAAAGTGGTGAGTATGGATAAGCAGAACATCTAACCAACAATTAAAAGAATCACTGTTTTATATTAAATATGGAATTTTTCTTGCACAAATGTTCTCTCAGTTCTCCCATTGCAGCTGGGCTACTTGAAAAGTTTAGTGTAAAACTGCTGTGGAATGTTTTCTTTCCTTCACAGCCAATACCCACAAGCCTCTGCTTGCACAGGTCTCCAGTAGTCCATTCCAAGATTCACTGAAGGAAAAGGGAACTTGGCCAACATGGACACATCTACACTGTCTTGCCAGCTCGGTGCTCCAGCTCAGACTCTCCACCTGCCCAGCCTGTCTAACTCCTTGGCTGAGACAAGCCACCCTTGTACCTGGGGAAACCCCACCCCTGGAGAGGACAGAATACTGGGCTTAGCTGCAACATGAGTCATGACCATGCAGTGTAGCAGGTACAACTCTTTTAGACCACATGGAGAAGCACTTCTTGCCCGCAGACAGGCACAGCTAAGAGTACAGAGCTCAACAAAACTGATCCACTCCCTGCAACTGCAGGAGGAAGACTTGTATCTGAATATTCATGCATAAGGTAATAAACAGATAAAACTCTTCCAAGGTTTGATTGGTGATATGATTTGCAGAACAAACAGTGGACCATTAAAGTATTTGCAGAATGCCTGTTATAATGTTTTAGCATTTTACTGTTACCATAGGCACCAAATTTCCCATCAAACACTAGCAAGCAAGATTGTTCTCAAGAGGAACAGAGAGCAACTCTCACACTTGTGACTGGAGCACTGGGTAGGTCTCGGACACACAGACATTTGGCTGTATCTGCAAAGTGGCAGCTTCAAAGTTATATCATTGGCTCTAGTGCAGATCCACTGAGACCTCAGACTCTTTTATTAGCTTCTTGACGGTGGTGGCAGCCTCTTGGATAGGAGCAGCATCACTTATTTTTGAGAAACAACATATGGTACTTAGAATCCAGTGGTTGCCAGCTTGTGATGTAATTAGCCATGATCTCTGAACATCTGCACTCATCAGTTAGCCTTTAAGTTGGTGATCTATTGTTCTACATCAGAATTGAGATTACTCTTTCTTTGGGCATGCTTCCTTCAAGAATGCTTAATATCTTTAGTTAAAGTTATTAGCTTCAAAACCCTGTGAGTATTCTGTAGACAGAAATCCTATTACAGATTATCACCTCGTCACACTTGAAAAGTTCTCCTGAGGCTGGAAAAAGGGGACTGCTTAAAAAGGCACTGTAGGACAGTGAAGGACCACAATACATGATAGTACTGTCAAAGCAGAAATACTCTCCTCAGAATAACAATGTTTACTAAATCGTATTTGTAGACTGATACTGTCATGCATACACATTAGGTAGGTCCAATAGATTTTTAACAGAGAAATTGGAGTTTAGAAATACTAGTCAGAAGAACCAAGATTATGAAAATATTTCAAAATTTTGCTAGAGCTTTTCATTAGAATTTTTAATGTCAAAGAGTGACAGCCTTAAAAGGTGAGCAAAGAACCACCATTTACTCAGTGATTTTTTTTTGCTTTCTGAATCGCAAAAGAAAATTAACCTAGTATTTGTGACCAGTTATAACCTTGGATTACCAGATGGATTGAAAGAGACAATAAGGCAAGAGAGAGAAACTATTAGTTAAACAAGTAATCTCATGGAAACCATATGGGCTGTTTAGGCAATTAGGATTATTCATTGAAGAAGGGACTTAAAGAGTCTTTCAGAAAGTCCATTATCTTTGATAGAGAGGTTACATTGGGCAATGTGAACTATCTGGAAGAGAAATGATGCTGGAAAAAAATTTAAAAGAAAGAAAAGAAATTGAAAAGAAGTAAAAATCCCAGGAATAACAGCTACATCTGAAATAGCACAATCAAACAATAAATGAGTTGGTATATAGTTTCCCTATAGGTCTAGAAAATAATATTAATTAGTCCTGGGACAGCAGAAGGAGAAAGGAAAAAGTCACTGACATGAATGCTGGGCACTCAGCAAGAAATCACTCATTTTTTCTAGCTCTGTATTACTAGTACTCATGTATGTAACTATAGGACATCTAAGACAGGTCAAGGACACTTAATATTTGAGATTGTCAAGCTTATTGTAAATAGTAGTGCAGCTTCTCACTTAATAAAAGAAGGCTACCATGTAGCCTATATTGTATTTTCTTTAAGCTAGTTGAAGACTTTCTGTCACACTGCATCCCCTGGCAGAGTTTCTCTGCAGCTTCTGTGAGGTAACCAACATACACTGAATTTTCTAGTGAAGCTTTATTCCCAGGCTAAACATACCAAATGAGTGCTCCCTGAAAGTTAGAGACTGGACAAGGGACCTGGAAGATAAACTGATGCATTCAGAACAGACTCGTACAGACTGAGCTTGCTGAACTTCAAGCACAGCCAATCCTACTGTTTTGCCCAACAGTCGTTAGGTAATTCTAGGGCATCCCAGGCAAGATTATCTTTCATCACCACATTACACCACCCCTAACAGGTCTAAAGTCCCATCCTGATTCACAATGGAAGCTCCTTATGAGGCATGAATCCTGCATACTGTCTATTATAAAGATTAAAATCCTTCCACATGTGAGGGATGAAAAATTTGTCCTCTCTGAGAAGTTTTTTTCTGGAGGAGGCAAGTTCCTTCAGGTGAAGAAATAGTTGATCCATGTAATGAAGCCCTGCAAAGTGTCATTCAACTGAAATCAGGTTAAGATAACCTCAAATGACAAGCAAGAAGAGAATGTTTATTTTCCCTGATTTGCAGTGGCTTTGCTATACTTGGCTGCAACACAAAGAATTGAGCTCTGATAAGCATTGCAAGAAGAGAAGATGATTGTTTTACCAGCTTGAAAGAGAGGGGAACCTGGGGAATTCATTCTTATTTATATTATTACAAATATCTTTGGTTTTTTTGCCTCAGAGAAAAAGACCAAAGGACATTTGAAGCCTGCACTTTTTCCTGTAGCATTTTCATCAGCTGACACAAAGCCGGCCAATTTATTGCTCTGACTGACAGCAGCTGATCAAGTGTTCCCACAGCCACTATCACAGTGTGAAACATTGGGTTCAAAATGGTGATGGGTTCATTTGCTGTAATTCTAAATGGGACAGAGCCCAAAACCAGGATCCCAGCTCCCTTGAACTCGAGCTGTTCAAAATTCAGATCCGTATCAAAATCTTACTGCTCAGGCCCATCACTACTTAATTTACCAAGGCTGTTACTGGCACAGCACTTCATTCTGGCTGTCTTCACTAGCCCTCACATGGCAGCCACAATAAATTATGCAGCTGGGAATGCAATAGCATCCGAAGCGATTGACCTGTGCAAGGATAGTGAGATTGCTCACATCGCTGTGCTGCAGCCCCACACTGGGCAGAGCAGTCCTGCCCTCCACCAAGGGGACAAGGACTTGATCCTCCAGCCTCCTGCGTGAGAGTAAATCTGGCCTATTTGGCCAGTACTGCCTCCCTCCTAGTAGGTATCAATAGCACTGGATAACACTGACCAGGTAAGATTTCCCTTAAGCAAGTCTGCTTCCACCTTTCTTAAGAAACACTGTTAGTGAGTAATGCTGTAGCTTGTAGGAGAACTTCTCATGTAGGGACTGAGGTCCCTTTAATGAAGCCTTCACTTTAGCCTGCTTGTATACTTGCTGGAGAACTGATCAGTATTCCCATCTCTAAAGCAGGAAGTGTAGTGAAATGTGGCTGTGACTGCCTGAACCTAAAGCCCAGAGGATGGCTGATTTGGCTGAGACTCGGGAGGTGCATGACAAATACAGAAAAAGTGGGTTAGAAATGGGAGCCAAAGGAGCCAGCAGACTGTACCTCGTGGTTCTTAGACATGCAGTAGTAAAGGCATATCCCTAAGCACTGAGCAGCTCCAAACCGTTTCTTTATCCTGTTTTTTATGAGAGAGGATCCCACTGCAATGATCCAGAAACCATGCTGTGCTGCATGCACGGCAGCCTAAGATCCTCAGGAGCTGAAGCCGTGCCAGATCTCCCTGTCCTGGGACTAACCCGAGTTTTCTTCCATGGGGCCACTGCGCAACTTCAGCAGGTGCGATCGCACACAGTTACCGGGGTGTTTCCAGCTGACAAAGCCCTCCACAGATTGGGACTCCCTTCCTCACCGCTGACCTGCAATTAAGTGCTCTCAAGCTGCTGCTCCTACTTCCTCAAGCATAAAAACTTTCCAAAGGAGCAGAGAGGGACAAACTACAAGTTCCTGGCTTAGCTCCAGAGCCTACACAGAGCTGCTGGCTTACAGATCAGAAAATGACCTTCTCTCTGTAAAGGGAGAATCAGGGCATCTCTTTTACCTGTGAGATTGGGAGCTTTCCCTCCTTCAGACAAAAGCGCTTCACACCGTGTCCTTACCTTCACACAGAGATTCTCAAGGGACAGACACTGAACAGCGTGGCCTATGGTAATGCTCATAGCTAGTTTGCACCTCGCTTTCTGTCTGAAGCATCAAGTATTCACCATGAGTGCTGAGCTACATATGGCACAAGGTATACATTATTCCACTGGCAGCCGTTATATGACACTGTAAGTAAAATAAAGTAACAGGTAGATATATTTTTCTTGTTAATCACAAACCTAATTTTCTATTAAAATGTATGAGATGACAAAATCTCAACAAACTCTTTAAAGCTATTACTAGAGGATAAAGTATTCCACCAAAGTATTAATATTAACATCATTAAAAGAGTTTTATCAAGTGTGCCTTTATCTCCAGATTGCAAACAATAGCAGCCTGAAGGAGAGATATGCCCTTGAGTATTGTGGTATGAAAACCAACAGCAGTTTTAGAGCCACATAAAGTCTTCTTGTGGCTTCAAAATTAGGAGAAAAAAATTCTTGGAGCCACAATTATAAGAAGTAATAGAGTAAATGAATCTATTTTTCATCACCTTGGGCTCTGAAAAGAAAACATTTGAGAATTATATTGATAAGAGAAAGAGCTGAGATATTCAAATGCATTTAATGTTGTTTTAATTGATTAAACTAGATCAGGAACATTTGAAAATGCATAAAGGAACTGTTTCTGCATAAATATTCAAAATATATCTGGTTCAGAAGATAGATGCTGCTTTGTACATGTAAGTGATACAAGATATCTATCTTCCACAAAACAAATAATGTCTTAGAGTCCAGGAGATTAAAAGTCTTACATTTTTAGGGTGCATTTTTCAACCAGTCTCTTGCTAACGTCCCAGAACTGTCTCTCCCTCCTTTGGAGAGGGAATGCTTCTGGCAGCCCAGAATTGTAAAGAAGGGATTTTAGGGAAGGGAAGATAAGGAAAGATTTTGGTTCTACTATGACAACCCATGGCAGGTTTGTCCAGAATTGTGGTGGTGTCAGTGAGTTACAGATCAAAGCATGTGAAAGCCTGGACAAACCTCCCACACTCTATTTGGGGAAAGTAGATCAACTTCCTAGCATCTGATTTCCAAGAAAGATCAACGCCATCTCATCTCTGAGGATAAGGGCTCAGTTTTTTGAACACTAACCACTGACTCAGTGATACCAAGAGCACACCATTTGGGATCCCTGGCTCTCATACCCCACAACATATATTTAGTATAGCCCACAATGTCCACTGCTTCCTAGCAGTCCTGTGCAAACTGCCCAGAAACAATTATCCCTCCTTTTGCTGAGATCAGGGTTTTTTATAAATCCCAACAGTGGGTTGCTTAGACGGATTTATCAAAGGGGTCTTGTAGGGAGGAAGGGATGGTCTAGGGGACGGGACAGGGGTAATCAAAAGCCAGTCTATTGGAGGGCCTGTATCAATATCAAAATTCCCAATCTTGACAAGGTCCCTTTAAAATGTTTCTTTGTTTCATGATCATAAACTCAGAATAGTCCCTTTTGCCACATCACTATAACACTGCTCTGAGATGAGGAAAATACAAGAATATTGTACTGTAGATGTCTGTCTCCCAGCTGCATTGAGTGATGAGGCTCTCTCTTCCCTGTATGTTCATAAGAGGTAATTTCTTCTAGAGTCTCTCCATAAAAAACTCCTTACAGGGAGCCCACCATTAATCTTGAGCACAGTAAGTATTAGCCAACATGGTAAAAAGAACATTAAAAAAAATCTTGTCCCTAAGCTGTGGAAGCCTAAATAATGACAGTAATAGCATAATCTCACTCTCACACACAAAGTTGTTAACTGACAAAAATAGAGTTTGTGAAAAGCAGAGCACACAATCAGAGCAGAAAAGCACAACTTTCTTCACTAATTCCCAAATAAATAACACCGAATATATTGCTTTTAAGTGCTTCATTTATTTTAAAGAAATACTTCTAAAAGAAGTGTTCCAATGACAGACCATGAAGAGCACTTTATAAAAGATTAATTATATCCTGAAAGTTACAAGTGTCATTGAGTAAGAGGACTGTTGTACAGAACACCAATATACCATCCTACTCAGCCACCCATTCGAGCTAGGCCTGATCCTGAATTTCCAGCTAAGAACTGGAATTATTTAGCAATTATTTAGCTGAGCATAAATATTTAGAGACAGTTTCTGCTAACAAATCTTGCCTCTAGGAGCCAGGCCCATAACAATATTCTTGGCACTAGTTTTCCACATATAAATCACCCCTCTAACTTTACACCTTCCTTATTTCATTTTTACAATTTTGTAGAATACCCAGTCTGGTTTATTTATGTGATGCTGCATCTAGGATTCTCTATATGAACACTGTTATTAGATCTAATTCTGGCTCCATTGCCACCATTAAAAGCAGCCCTACGGTATTAAAACAAGAGACAAGGGAAATAGGATTCTTAGAAGAAGTGGTTGAAAAAAAATTAAAATGTTTTTCTAGCTGAGGAAAGCACAAACAAACAAAATACCTTCCTTCTCCCTGAGTTCTGCCCCAAATATCTGCATTGCTTCCCTCTTTACTATTACACAGATAGAAACCAGTCAGTCAACTGGTTCCCCTTGTTGGGGGACCAGCAAAATATATGGGGAACTAAATCTAGTAATTGAGGTGCTTATCAAGCATGTGGCTGGGTAAGGACTGACTCTGGCTGGAGCAAACAGAAAGTAGCTGGGGCCAAGTGGCTACCCCTGCCCTCTGAGATTTGCCTTTTCCAGAAAAAAGCCCAATAAAAACACTTCAACATTTGCAGCTCCATATGAATCGTGTTGCGAGGAAACCAGTAACTGAAGAAATCTCTTAAGCCAGAAGAAATATTTACTGCCTGAAGTGGCCCAGGAGCATCTGCTGGAGGTGAGCTTCAGGAGTCAGTGTGGTCCGCAATGGACCTACAACAACCCTCCCTCCCTCCATGACTGAGATGGGTTTACTGGAGCAAAATTATAGCAATTCAGCCAAGATGTGACATGAAAATATTCCCCACTACTAAAGCTCACTTTAAATGCATCGTTGCTGGCACAACTCTCTTTCTATTAAGCTATACAGAACGAAAATTCAGGGCATCCTGCAAGTTATTCCTAGCATCTACTGCAACCTGGCCATTTTTTATTTCTGTGGGAAAGCACCTTTTTTGACAGCAAGCCCACAGTGCTCCAAGAAAATTGGCTACTTGCCTTGCTTTGTTTGCTTTGCACTTTTTAGACACAAATTGAGCCCATCACAAGTTCACTGCCTCAGTTTTCTACAGCAGCACATAAAGCCTACAAGAGGAAATGGGGTTTGAGGATAGGCTCTTTAACTGCAAGTGTTGAACTGCAGGGAGAGCAGTGGCCACAAGCAACAGCCCTTGGATACAGGTGATCTGCCTGTTGCTGATGTGGGAAGAGCACTACTTTCCTTACCACGAAAGCAAGTCACGTTTAAAAAAATGACTCTTCAGGCCTTCCCAAGGCTACACAACATATTAGGGAGACAAAGAATCAAAAAGACCCCAAGCTAGCCTCTTCTGCATGTGTTTGTTGAATCAACTGTTTCACACTGCTGCAGCTTGAACCTTGCAGTTCCAGCACACTTTAAGTCAAGGAAACGTGCCCCAACAAAGAGCTCACCAGTTTTCATCTCTAAATGCAAAGGGAGAAGTAGCAGTAACAGCAGCACCACAGCTGAGTTCTCTATGGATGGTAAATAAATCATGGGAACAACAATCCCCAATTTCACATTAATTGTTTGGAAATCTCTACAACATCAAACATTTTGTTAGAAATCTAGAAAAAAATCAGCATAGCTCTTTTGTTGTTTCTGTTGTTGTTTTGCTTTAAAATGATTTGTTCTAAATACAGCTAAACATGCAGATGACTGGTTTGAGACTAGTGTATTTCTTCAAGTCAGAAAGAAACCCCACAGTGATGGTTCGATATGGGGATGTCAGCAGAGAAACTATTTAATAACAGATGTACCTAGAAGAACACTCTGCTCTTGCACAAGGATGGGGAGAGTCAGACCTTGGGTTGGTCCAACGAGTTTGTCTCTATGGAACTCAATTTGGGCAAGAGCACTTTTCAAATCAGACTGGAATATTCCCTCATTAATTGTAAGGCATTGGAGGATGACCGATAAAACAAATCTGGAGTTTCTCACAAAAGACTCAAAGAAGTTAATGACTTGCCAGAATTTTTTTTACTTTGCTGGTGTGACACTGAGAAAGGAAGAGTCAACACAAACAGTTTTTGAAGAACCACCGTTTCTGCTCATGTTGCACTTTGACATATACAGCCTGATCTTGCACTTGTCCTTTTTTTGTTTGTTTATTTGTTTGGCTGATTTATTTGCAATTCAAACCCATATCTAATTACTGCCCACTAACAACATTTCCTTTTTTACAGAGCAATTGCTTTCCATATTTTGGCTTTCCATTGAATTTCAATGTTTTGGATCACTTGCCTCTATTGTTCTATTTGAGCTACTGTTTTTCCTCACACTGAATCCCTTTATGCTGTTTTTGCTGATGTTTCCAGCCTCTCTGTAGCCTATTGTAATTTTCCTATCTTCACTCAGATTTGCAACTTCTTTTGACTTTGTATCATCTGACCATGAATTACATTATACTATTTCTTTCCTCTTCAAAATTTGATGCCTAACACCAGCTCCTTTGTGTTGAAAACAATGAAGTAGTTAAAGTATAACTCTCTAACATGTTGATAAAAGCTATCATAGGATTTCCCTAATTTATTCCCAGCAAGTACCCGGCCTATATTAATAGGTTCACCTAAAAGGTAGGCTTTTATAGTCCGGTCCTTCCTTAATGGTTTGCACAGTAAAAACTCAGCAAAATAAAGAAATTTTTAAAAATCATTAATTTTTTTATAGTTTTGACTTCCGTCTGATTCTTGCCATGTTCTGCACTTTAGCCTTTCTGGCTAAATTCTTAACTGTGAAGTGTAAATAAAAAGAAAGTAAACTGGGCTAAAGTCTATAGTGCTGAGTCACTGCTCTCCTCCCACTCCTTTCAGCTGTTTCTGTTCCAGATAGATGGCTACAAAATCAGCCTCTGGGGGTTGGTGATAATGGGAGATGTGGCAATGGGACTTAGGATAGGTAGTAAAGGCTTTTTCTAGGGGAGAGGGGGAGGTTTTATCTAGTTATTAAGGATTCTAAAATAAACTACATATTCCTTCCAAGTGAAGAATTCTGGCCAAATTTTCTTGCACTATGTAGCATTTTAGGTATATAGTAAGATGAGAAGGGATTGTGGGTTACTTAAATCCCAGAAGAAAAATGCTGAGAACAAAGTTGCTACATCTGGGAAATACTTTTTCAGAGGAACTGAACATAAAACAAATGATTTACTAGTGATCCTTAGCTTAAGTTGCTTTTAGTGCAAGCAGCTATATTGCATTACAGGAGCTTTTGGTAGGACTGTAAGATGTGAGTTTATGATTGTGCTGAAATTGAACTGCATTTTAAATCTTTATGAGACAGTATTAAAGATTCACTGATATCAGAATATCTACCATCTGGGCTATTCTCTAGTAGTTGGGAAATGGCTATTTCTTGGAGCCTCCAGGTCTGTTTTAACCTGCCATTGGCTGTAACACCTGTTCCCCAGACCATTTTGTGGGCACTAATGTCTTTTCCTACTCTCATGGTGTCACACAGGCAGAAATAAATGAAATTCAGGCACCATGTTCTCCTCGAGGTTTAACATGGCCCTCAAAGTTCCTTACTTCTACTCTAGCAGCAAATCCCGAAGTTAATGCAGCCGATTCTGCAAATATGAACACTTGTTTCAGAATGGATCCTATAAGTAAAAAAGGTGTTTAGGAAAAATACCTCTGATTAATAAATTTTTTTCTTTCACTACCAGTCTGCCTGCAAACCAGTTGGTGACATGAGCCAACTGTGTCTTGGCTGCCCATTGCATCCAATAATGTATGGCCCCAGTGTGGGTAGGGGACTGTAATTCACTTGCAGGACTCTGCTGATGTCAGACAGCGCCTGAGCAGTTTATGAACAGCCACAGAGCCTTGAGAATGAATTACAGCCCTACATTCACTCCTAGGACATCTGTTGTTGTTCAGTATAGAGTATACTTCCTGTAAATTAAAAAAAAAAAAAAAGGCAACAACTGCACTACTTCTTCACACAGTCTTCAGTTTCCAAAGTATCTTCTCTTTTTTTTTCCCCTTTATTTGAAACCAAGCAGATTCACAAGAAAAACTGAGGTTTATCATGGTCTTTTCTTGCTAGAGTCACCATTACCATTTTAATTTTCTTATTCAAGGCCATCATTCAAGACTATAGTAGCTTCATAACACAGGTAAAAGGATGGTTTCTCTTTCCTGCTTGTGTATACATAACCATTGACCCTATAAAGCTAAATTCTAACTAAATCAGTTTAAAGCCACTGTTATTTGAGAATTATCAATTCTGATCAATTTGCTTGTCTTTTGCCTGGTCTGAATTTAAAAGCCATAGTAAGCTGAGTTGTACTGGGGCAAATCTGAAGTGATCTGGTGTGTTTTGTTTGCTTGCCAATACAAGTGACTCAAATCCTTGGAGTCTTTCCAATTTTTCAGAATTTGGCCCAGAGAAGCTAGTTACAGCATGTGACATCAAAGAGGCGTTTGTGAAAAACTTTGTTAAATGTTCTATTTATGAACATTTCTGGCCATGTGTCATGTTTTCTGTAGGTTTACCCCCTCCTCCTATTTTATTACTAGGGACATTTGCCTGAAAA
This sequence comes from Manacus candei, assembly GCF_025592945.1. NCBI lineage: Eukaryota > Metazoa > Chordata > Aves > Passeriformes > Pipridae > Manacus > Manacus candei. The sequence goes on from NW_026138120.1 coordinate 3,066,252, forward strand.
CAGACTATTTGTTACTTAGCAAGTTCATTTGCTCCTGCTGCTTATTCCTCACTTGAAGTCACTCCTGTGATTGTGGCATCATAATTAGTTGCTCTGGAGATGATTATGATGTCACAGAGGACTGTGTGTTATATGGCTGCAAGTGATGAATAAGCAGCAGGAGCAGATGATCTCTCAAGCAATAAAGACCATGTCTTTATGAAAATATCCCTGGAAACAGAAAGGCTGAAATTCTATATTAAAGCAATGGAATAGTTTCTAGTATGTCAACACTTTCCACAAAATAGCATTGTTTCTTTTAAGGGAGAAATGGTGTTGGAGAGGAGGGGTTATACCCTTCCAATCAGCTACGTGCCTCACTTTAAAACTACTTTTGAAATATTTGGCCTTCACTTGTCCTTTGTGAATTACAGAGAGAGTGAACAAGTTATATCAATAAAGGGATGATGTATCTTACATAAAATAGCACATTCACTTCTGATGATCAGTGATCCCCTTTACTACCTCTCAGACATCACATGAAATAGTAAATTAAGTGGGTACTGACACACAACCTAAATCCCACTACTCTCCTGCTCCAGCAAAGAGGTTTTTGCCAAAGGGGCGTCCTGCAGGTCAGGGAAGGCAGGATCCACACACACTGCCCTGTACCTACAGTGGAGGCTCCCTACTTCCTCACACAGAAAACTGTCTCCCAACCAGGCGCTTCTTGGCATGTCAGTCTTGTCCTGAAATCTTTCTGCTGGCACAGTGCCATCAGTTTTGGAGCTCTTCTTGGGTCTGCTCTGGCTTGAGGAAATAGTTCATCTCACCCCTTTCCCTTTTTCCCCTGTTTTATTCTCACGTCTACCTTCTTCCCAGCTGTCTACAATGGAAAGAAGGCAGAAACACGGAAGATTGAGTGCAGGTCACTTACACAACAATAACTTACATAAGACCTAAAAAGGAGACATTCCTACACAGGCACAGTTGAAGGTAGCATGTCACCTTGCTTGCTTTTTGTTCACTTAGTTTTGATCCACCTGCATGCTACAGTTGCCCTCTCTGATCCTCTAAAACTCATAAGTATAATTGCCAGGAAACACCTTATCTTCCATCACAGCACTTTAGTCTTTCCAAATGTCAAAGCTAATGAACTAAGCATTTTTTAAAAAAGTAGACTTTAATTTATTGTTTAATACATTTGATATTACTCTTTTTTATCTAATTGGTTAATCTAACTTTCTCTAGTGGGACAAAAAAATCTGCTTGGCGCCACAAAATACAAGGGAATGCTTTTCCTACTCTGACTACAAAGCTTGCTGTTTAATTGTACAAATATTTGTGGGTTTGGCTAAGGTGAGCATTAATTTGTTATTTTAGCAAAAAGCTTCAAATATATTAGAATGTGCTAAGAAAATATTCACTGCCTTTTTGCAAATAGCGACGTGCTAAATGTTTGAGAGAAACTGCCATGCTACTGAGAGGACTTTACAAGTAGATGCTTGACAAAAAAAAAGGCAAAATTTTCAGTGGTTATTTTCTGGAATGTTGAAAAATGCAGCTTGCAAGAACCTGCCTAGTGGGCAAACATTCTCACCGCGTCCCTAGTTATTTGTTTTAATTAGTGTTTTGAGCTTTTTTAACCTCTGACAAGGGTTTTTGTTTTGGAGGCCTTTGCCCTTCTAGTCTTCAAGAAGAAAAGTCTGCTGCTGTGAAAATAAGAAAGGAGGTGATTGAGGATCTGCACAGTCCTGTTGCCAGGAAAATGGGGACCCACTGAATTCAGATAAATACCCCTGGCTCTTGTGAAGGGGAACTTCAATAAATCTTAGCTTCATCCTGATTACAGACCACGGTGTAAGTGATCGCTTACAGCAATACTTGGTGAGATCAATAGCCACATGCCAGGAGAGTTTCTCTGGGAGGGCTCCCCTTGCTGGGCAGGGTGAGCCCGGCAGCACAGTGGCTGCTGCCGAAGAGCAGTGTGAGTGTTGGGAGGAATCAGGGCCGTGACATGCCATGCAGGCGTGTCCTCCCCCTCACTGTATCAACTCATGGAGTTGCAACTCATCTGCTATGATGCTTTTTGGCAGTCGTGAGGGACCTCTAGGGAATTCTTCCTGAAATGTTTAAACACTGCATAGACTTTAAACGCAGAAAACCTGTGGCTTGGGTGCACATGGAGCAGTATTTCTTTCCTTGCTCACATGATATAAGTACATGGATTAAATGGTAGAGCACCTATTGAAAAAGGAAGAAAGGAACAAAAAATAGAAGGAAAATATGAGCACATTAATAATCCCTTATGGCTAAACTACCAGCCTCCAGAGCATGCTGGCCACGGTCCAAGCCTTCCCTCAGCAACGATGAGTGACAGAATGGGTAACAAGTTTCTGATTTCCTCCTCCAGCCATTACCCTCATTGATGTGCAGCATTTCCACAACTATCACAGATCTGGGTGTCAGGATGCACCACTTCAGCCACGAAACCACTGGACTCAATCCCATCATTCCCCACCACTACAGCTGCTTACTTGTTTGCTACCTGTTGCTCTCCCCCCCCAGGTCTGCCACACAGCTCCCTGGGAGCCCTGGGCTGCCAGCATGTCCTCCACCAGGCCTTCACCATGGTGAAGTGATTCTCCACATCACTGCTTTAACTTTCTTGAGCTGCATTTTAGGGCTTCCTTTATCTCCCTGCTCCTCAAGCCTGCCACACGTGTGGCATCGGGCTGTGGTGGTGTCTTCTTCGGGGACTCAGAGGGAGCAAAGGTGCCCAAGCTTTTCACAGAGCCACCCCTACCTCTACTGTGAGCTTTAATAGAAATAACCTGTCTGGAGATTAAATCCATTGTCCTTCACTTTTCAAGTCTCCAAGAAACTCTGAAAGACCACTCCCACCCCTGGGGCCTCAGGGCTTTTTGCAAACCTCTCTGCCAGAAGCTGCTGCTATGCCACAGCCTCAGGGCCCACCTTTCCACCAAAGCTGTTTGTTTGTTTGCTTTTGCCAAAAGCTGGTAAAATGTCTTTCTTGAGGTAAAAAAAAAAGCCAAGAGTATCAGAAACTCTCACTGCTCCAATGCCACATTTTCCATGGCCCATGTCAGCCATATTCAGGAGGAAACATGAGGTTCATCCTTTAGCTGGCTGGGGGAAGCTGCTGAAAGCATGAGCGTGAAGGAGACGTTTCTAATGTCCCTCTTTCTGTGGTGCTGGAGGGACAGTCTGTGCATTGCTTTCTAGGCTTTCTGCTCAACTTGGCAGCAAGATTTTAAGTTAAGCAGTAGCTGATTGAGTATGATTGAAGTATATAAACTTCACCCAGGACAAGAAGAGAAAGAGCTGGTAGGTAAAGCATGAAGTGAGTAGTTGGGAATGACAAACTTCACAAGGAGAACAAAATCACAGGTCAAACTGTTTCAGGCATTCAAACATCCCTTTGACTAATCCTGTTCAGCAAATGCATAGCTATGGATTGCCTGTAAACCAGAACTCAAAGAATGGGGCCATCAACTTCACACCTGGAAGACTTTTGCCTTTGCTCAACTCCTGTTCATACCTATGTACCTTGTGACTTGCTGTCCTCTGCAGGTGTGTGCGTGTTCCTGGAAACCCTTCAAAACCATTACTGACCTGGGATCACAGCAGACACGATTGCTGCCCTTCATGCAGTAACCCGTACAGATGCTCAGATGGTTTTGAAATCTGTCTATTCAGTAACTAGTATTTGTATCAGAGCACAGTAAGATGTACAACCTTAAACAAATGCCCTTTATTCAAGAAAAGTTTTTTTTTATTGCACCAAAGAAAGCAGCACAAAACAAGGAGAATGTAGGTCCTGTTGATCCCCACAAGTGATATTTTACCTCCAGGAGGACACAGCAACTGCTGAGACTGCGAAAGTATTATCTTGCTTTCAGAGAGCTCTCTGATGAGGAATTCAGTGCTGTAGCTGTGGCACAGCACGAGACACGTGGTTGGGATGTAAAAAAGTGAAAAATAGGGACCGAAGAGCTAGAATGTCTGTGATGAAGCTCCTCCTTCAGCAAAATGGGAAGTGTTAAAGCTCTGAATATCAATCAGCACTTCCCACAGGCAGTGGGATTCACTGGCAAGATCCGCCAGTGTCTCTGAGACATGGAATACTTTCCTTAAATTAAAATTGTGACCAACTAGAGGCAGAGCAAATTACTGAGGTAATCAAAAATGAGTGACATTACTCTTATAAAACAAATCTACAAAGTGAAATTCATTGTAGGATGCATGAAAACTCCATCAGTTCTCTGTTTTATGTAAATGAACCCCCCAAATACCCACAAATAACACAAAATTGTAAAAATGCACTGCAGAGTTCAAGTTTACAATTTAATAATAATAGTGTACGGTATAATAATAATAATAATGTAATAGCAATAATAATAAGCATCCACTGCTTTATTATAACTACAGATTGCCTCTGATTGAAAGTCATTAAAAACGTATGTAAAAATCTGGAGTAAAAAAAACCAAGTAGTTTTTGCTCTAACTGTTTATGTACAGTATACTTAGTTTCTCTAAAGCAAATCAGTGGAGAGAGGGGAGGAACAACAGGAAAACCCAAAATAATAAACAAACCATTTTTAAGACATGTTATAAAACTCCTGAGATTCAATTGTGAGGGCACTTTCTCCCAGAAAGATGACAGCAATTATCTTCCTGCAAAGAACAAAAGAAAAACAGGGACACACTCTCCTGCCGTTCAAAATGCTAGTTGCAATTTTCAATCTTTGCTTTTCTCTGTCCTCAAAATATTCAGATTAAGCAAGTGGCATGCACTACCGGGTACCACCAGAGGAAAAGGTACACAAGTAACCCAGTCTTGTTCAATACTAGTGGCACAGATCAACTCCTCATGGTCATCAAAAGGACATTTCACATCTTTTGTCTTTGCTTCACCTGGATACCCTTGTTCCCGCTCTGGGGCAGATGAGAGCCTACAATAGTTTTAAGGGATAGTTGCAGAGGCTGTGGGAAGACCTCAGGGATGTTCAGACAGATCAGTGGACTGCAGTTTACTGATAGGCTGGGCTCTGGATTTGGAGCTCAGCAAAAAGAAGCATTAAAGCACATAACCAAGCTACCATGATATTGCACCTGTAAGTCTTCCCTCCCTGTATGTAATGTAGTTTGGAAGGGTTTCTGCTTATGTCCATGCTGCCGGCTGAGCAAGATGATACATGGTGTGTCAGAGTACAGCCGCTTTCACAGCCAAGTGCACGGTAGCTTCATCCCAACCAGCTTTCCTATAGTAGCAGTAGGGGGATTCATTCCTTTCCTCCTCATGTTCCTCCTCCTGCTCCTCCTCTTGAACTTTTCTTACCATTTTCAGATAATCCCCAAGGATAGACTTAGGAGAGACTTGTTCCTGCATCTGACCATCTTCCTTCCACAGAAAGTCTGCTCTTTGTAATGTAGTGCCCAGCAGAGCTTGCATTTTCCCTAAACAACAGGTTGGACACTATGAGGGGAAAAGAGCTGAGCAATTGTCATTGAAACAGCAACAGTAGCAGAAAGGATACATGGAAAAGCAAATGATTCTAGGTTTCAAGTGGATGAACAACTCTTAAAAGTCAATTTCTTTTTCTTATATTTCTGATACCAGAAAGGCACAAGTGAAACGAGAGGGCACCAACAGATGTGGATCATCTGGAGTTTAACATGAGAAGCATGTTTTGAAAGCTGAGAAATTTACAAGCTATATTTCCCAATTTATACTTCATCACTTTTTTACATATGCAAAACAATGAGCATTTCTCTTGGGCAGCTCTACAGCTCAGTACAGACAGAAAGAACTTTTTCAAATATTCAGCCTTGGTTTTCCATTTCCTATAATTATCCCAGGATTCTTATCTATACCCTAATTATACCCTAGGTATATAATTAATACCCTAGGTACTAGCCTAAAATAATCCTCTCTATCCTTGCTGTCTGCACCCATCTAATTCTCCTGGGAAGAAAAGATGTTAATAAAATAGATGAACTGTTGTCATTTTTTCCCCAAAGCTTTAATAGAAAAGAGAGGACAGCTGAAGGGCAAATAGAGAGCCTTACTAATTCTAGCATCTTTTTACACAACTCTTAGCTTTTTCTCCAGGGTTTCATAAGCTGTAGGTCTTTTTCTCCCTGTTTTCACTGCCCTCAATACGAGTGTTACTGAACTTAGTCTAGTGCTTATACTTTACTACTATCATGACAAAATGACTTTTACCCTGTGGACAACATTACAGTGAAGATGCTACTCAGGAGCTAGAAAGAAACCATTCATTTCTGTCCTCTGGATCTCAAGGGAGTGTGAGTAGATAATGTCATTTTCTTCCTGAATGTGCCACAGTCCAATATATGGAGTAACTCTTGTTCAGGAGAAAGCCTTTTTCCCCACTCTTGTTAGCCATGTGTTATCTGCAGCTGTAAATAGGGAGAAGTCCGAGGTACAGGCTGAAATGGTGCCTTATGAAAGCAGAGGGATGAAAACCTCTGTTCTTCTTCTTTATTTGATCAGTCAGCTCTGCAAGATACGACATAAACACATTGATCAGTTCCCAGAACAGCTTGTGAAACAATTGTTTATTTTGACCAGTCTCAATCATATCTTATCTATACCAGGTCATATAGTCTATCAAACATATAACTCAAAATAATGACAATGGTAATTTGGAACTGGCAAATGCAATGTTATGGAAGGTTAAATTTAAATTTCCCTGGGGTCAAAGGTATTTAAGGATAATCTAGACACTGGCTTGAAATACAGCATAGTTAGCTACCAGATGAAAATTATTTTTCTTGCAGCAATTACCATGGTAGTCCCAGAAGGGGTTTGTTATGTTAAAACAGCACTGAGACTCTAGAACTGTTCACAGGCAGGTTTTTAGGCTGCTTTGGAGGGCCTGCTGTTTGCTTTTGTTGGCAAGCATGACCTGTATGTTTATTTTATTCCTTCTTTACTTCACATGGTGAATTTTGTTCTCTGCATGTACGAGAGGATTACAAGCAATAGATGTTAAAGTTTCTGTTTACCTACAAGGCATGTACAAACAGGGGGCCTGATCCAAACCCTGTTATCATCATTGAAAAGTTGAGTCATCATCTCTGAAAGTCTAGCTGCTTTTTTCAAGATTCCAAACACAAATATATACTGGAATCCACAAATATGTATCTTCAAACACCGTGTTTGAAAATCTGAAAGATTTTATGGGAAAAAAAGAGGAAACTATCTTTTCTTTATCTCCTCCCTACATGGTGGGTACTATTTTTAAGAGCAACTTTCTGTTTGATTGAACCTGAGTTTTAAAGTTATATGTCACCAAGGATTATGCCACAGCTGTGGCCAGAGACCAGTTTACCCTGGAAGGATGTATGAAGCTGTTCTTTCAGTGATATCTAGCAGTGTGTAAGACAATTCTCTGACCCACTCACCCTGCTGTACTGTGTACTGCTCATAATTTGTTTATTTTGGTGAACATAAAACATGCAAACCAATGTATCTCATTTGCCAAGAAAAGTGAGAGAAAACCACAGAACAAAGGGGTCAGCCCAACAGCAAGGGTTGATAGAGAAGCACACTATCACACATGGTATACAGCATGGAAATAAGTCTTCACATGGTGCATAGGAGACCTCATCACAATCCTCTCCAGGGAGTCAGCAGGAGGTAAACAGTGAAACGGCCTTCGTGTAACACATGAGCACATCCTGTAAAGAGCATATATAGATGGTGAATCTTTCTAAAAACTGATACTTAGCATGCTAGGCAAACAAACAACCAGCTGAATACATGTAAATTAGATGAATGACTTGAGTATATGAGGCAGGAACCTTATAAGTCAAATGATCCCAGCTTCCAGAAGGATTTGCATATAGCATAAGGAGAGACCTTCTGCAGATGAAGGTTTGCTAGCAGGGTGTGTGCCTGGGGAGCTGCATCTTTGTGGGACTGGCTGATTTGAAGAAAAAATTGATAGGCTGGAAAAAAAATCCACTTTCAAAACTTCAAAACGCAAGTGCCTGAATGCAATGCTTTCATTTTCTTGCCCTGTGTGCTAGTAGGTTGAACTTTCCCAGTTGAAGTACCTTACTTTCCTGCTCAGATACCATGAGTCAGCAATCAGGCAATATTTCCTACAGGTGGGAGTTATGAGAAAGAGACAATTCCTGTGGTTTGAACGCTGGAATGGGATGCAGTCCCTCAGTCATTGCTTGCCTCTGTTGCTCATTTATAAAACAAGCAAAAAAATCCCATGTTTTCTATAAGGTCTTCAGAGTAAAAATTGCCCCCAAGGTTTGTCAGCGCAATGCCTAGCATACTAGATGGCATGTCTGCTATGTGACTCTGTTCTGCAGACAAAAATAATAACCTTTAGGAGGAGGGCTCTTTGGCTGTACTTTTCTTTTCACAGAGTACTGAGCTGTACTCTGTTGATGCTGAGTCAAAAACATGCACTTTTTTTCCATATTCATTACTGTGCTATTTGGAAGGCTCAAGGACGTGAAGCGAACTTTAAGCTGAGAAGATGTTAACAGAATGTAGACATGGAAATCAGTGTTTCTATCTCCATCTGTTTCTTTGGTCTCAAAAAACACAAGTGCCTCTGTAGCACAGTCAGTACAGTGACAACTTCTGGGCCCAGTGGGCAGACATTTTTCACATCCTGTTTTCAGAAAGACTGCCAATACTAAAACCTTGTCAATGCCATTTGTAATGCACTTTTATTTTAACACATCAAGATAAAATTGTTTCAGCCCACTGCCCAGCACTTGCCACCATGACTACATATCTGAAGCAATGCTCTCAAGCATACAGAAAATTAGGAAGAAAGCCTGCAAAATGGAAAAAAAAAAAAAAAAGAAAAGAGCAGATTAAACGAGGGTTCTAAAACAATTTACTGAGCTTAACACTATCTATCCAATCATTTGGTCTTTCACACACTCATTTGATAATCAAGATAGATATTACAGCTCCAGTGAGGATGGAAAAGGAGAGAGGGAAGACTGAGAAAGTGGATGTACAGTTATTAAGATACCATTGCATCCTGTCAATCACATAGTAACCTCAAATCTCCCTCCTCACATAGATCAGTGACTGTTATGAAGAAACGTCTGCATCTGAAAACTAACTACTGTCCAACTTCTCTATGGGATATCCTTTAGAGGCCTGGAAGCAATCCTGCTAAATGGAGTGACTCCCTCCCTACTTCTCTATCTCAGCTGGCTTGCATTGCTGAGAGTTCCTTCAGATACTTGAGTACCCAGTCTCATCATGGTGCTGAGATGTTGTCCATTTGGGCCATCTCTCACTGGCACTGTGCCATCCCCATCATGAAGAAGGCCTGATGAAAGTGGGAAATTGAGTTTGGTTTGGAGGAGGTTCTTTTCATGCCAAACCTGTCACCATCAGAATTTAGGTCAGCTGGGAACTTACTCTAAATTATCATAAAAACCATCTGTGATTGAAGCTGTAGAGTCAAGCTAGCAGTGATGTCACTGCTGTTCACCTCTATTCTGCTGAAGTATCACTCACAGGGTGGACAGAAGAACCAGAATGGACATGCAATTTATTATCAGACAAGACAGATGAAGAACAGTTTGTAACTTATCAAGTGGGTTCTGCACAATCCTTTGATCTGTGTTACCCACTCTATTGTTAACACCTGTGCAGTGTTCAATAAAACACTCCCACAAGCCCTTTTCGGTATCTCCAACGTGCAGTCTGTTATATTTCCTGTCGATGATGCAGTACATAACTCATTTAGAAGGGCATGTGAAGTGTTCATGAATGACAAATTAAGATTTAGTTCAAATATCCCTGATGGGGTCTTGGTGCATTTACTAGGTTTATAGATCTGTTTCCTGGGAATGTACCTTATAAAGTTGCATTTGTGGGTTGTTTATTCAATGAAAAAAGTGATCCATTATGTTTTTGTCACTGTTTTAGACATGAATGGAAGGTAGGGAAATAATTGCTGTAAATAGCTCTTCTTTCCGATTTTCATGAGAGCGAAAGTTAAAGCACAGTAAATGGAATAATCTATTCAGAATTTCAAACTGAAACAAAAGAACATATACTCTAGTGCATTTATTGTCTCCTACTTCTTCCATTTTGGGAATTTGGAGAAACAAAATTTTTGAAAAAAACTTTGGTTGATAAAATATAGTATGGGAAAATGGGACACAACATTTTAAATGGAGAAAAATAAATTTTAGTTCTAGTTATTCCAGGGGTTGTGAATGGTGATGGGGAGGAAAGATTATCCCTCCACCCTTTTCTTTCTCTGAGAAATTCTCTGGACTTTCTGTTGCTGTCCAGTGTGGAAAGTGGTATGACTAGTTTAGTGTTTCTAGACCAGAGGGCAAAAAGAACTCCTGCCAGTCTCACAAAAGCATCCTGTTCTTGATAAATTTTTATTACTCTTTGGAAGATCAAGTAGGTTTTGGTAGTGTGCCTCTGACTTCTGTGAGCATCTGTTATTAACAAAACTTGCTATTACTGAACACCAGAGTTACTAAACTGTACAGTGGGAAACTAGACTTAGTTTGCAATGTCACAGTGGGTGGGGTTTTTTTTATTCAGAATGTTGTGCACCTCTGCCAGTGGCCACCAACCAAAACTCTTATGTTGTCGGTCACAGGCTAGTTATGAAGTCATTTTTTAAACTAGAAAGAAGAAAAGATTTATTGGAATTTCTCAGCCCCAGAGAGGCCAATGGGCACAAGCAGGGAGGAAAATTAATGTTGCTTTAATTCTATGTGGACAAGTAAGGCACAAAAAGATGAGCTTTTGCAGAAGTCCGGAAGAAGGACAGATCAGAGCTGAAAATGTTCTTTCACCATTGCTGTGTACCACATTTCTAAAGGAAATTTCTGTATGTGGATCGATTTTCCATGGGTGGCCTAGAGGACTTGAAAATCCTTTACAAAGCTATTTCCTTTGGAAAAATAGAAAAAGACAAAACTCTCCAGGCCTCTTCTTGCCCCACTGAAGGGTAAGCACTTCCTCTTGAGTGTGGTGGAAATAAATATGCCTATGTACGCAGACAGCACAGGCCGCAATAGCGCTGGGATTGCTCTGAAGGTTGTGTGTTTCACATACTCCCTGCACTTCAAGCTTGGCAAGATTCGATCATTTTCCCTACTTCCTTTTGCAGTACAGACACAAAATATTCACTGATGTGGGCAAAGACACGTCAGGAGGCAATGTGTTCATTCCCTGTGGTATGAGGAGTTGTTCTGCAAAGTTGTTAGCCTCTGGTAGCTTAGCTGATTCCTTTCCTTGTGTGTTGCAGGAGCATCCAGAAAAGCTTACAAGATACTTAGGGTAAAACCCTTTCCATTTGCAGCATAATCATCTCTGGCTCAGGCAGATTCAGTGAATTTAATGTGGTAAAAAAGAAACTTCCTTTTTCTGAGCTCTCACTCTCTCTCAAAACAGATTGATCAATAGAGCAACACAGTAAGAGCAAAGACCTGTTTTCAAAGAGGAAAATATCTTGTGAATAAGCCACTGGCCTGAAACTCAAGAAAATGTCTTTGCTTATCACATGTTTGCTGACAGAGAATCCTTGCAAAATGCTGGATTTTCAAGAACAGATTGCTGAACTCCTACTTTCATCTCAGGAAAACTGCAGCCAATAAATCATAAAACCAGAATTACAGAGACTGTGTTTTGGGGTAAAATCAAAACTGGAATTAAACATTCCACTTTCAGAAGATAAACCTATAAACCTCTAATCCTGGACTATTGGGCCAGTGAGCCTTAGCCAGTAAATAAATTTCACCACTAAAAATGAAGGGCAAATTATTTGGCCCCACTGAGCTGTCAGATTTTCTCCCTTTTGTGCACCGTTCCTGTAGAGCCCCAGATCCAGGGTGGGCTGTGGTCAGATTGTTCTCATATTCTCTTTATTCTTCTCCAAGCTCCTGACAGTTTAAGGTATAATCAGAATGAAGGCTTAAGAGCAAAACTTTACCCTTTGCTACTGATGAAATTCAAGGGTCTGGTAGAATCGCTTTCATTCCAGGCACTGCTGAAATGAAGCATGTTGAAATACTATGTGCTTCAAACTCTCTCTACTTCTTGTTATAAAGAAAGGTGAAGGACAATAACATTAAGAAGACAAAGGACACATATACCTGTATTTACATAATTTACTGTTTACATAATTTTGAATTTAAATTTGGTCTGCAGTCAGGAAGGATTTTTTTCCCTCTATATAAGATTGTTACAGAACTGGGAGTAATTTTACTTTCCTAGTAGTAAGACTTAGCTTCTTCCAGAGGTATTTCTTTTAGGAAATGCACTCACAACTGGCTAGTGCACTGGTGGTCTCCCTGTCCTCTCCTGATCTCCCCTTGTGACACATTACAATTTTGTGGATGTTGCCTTTAAATAAGTGTAGAGGATATACGGAAAGACTTAACAGATTGTGAAGCATAAAATGGATGTTCTGTGACCACTCTCCAGACAAAATGTCTCCCAGAGGTTCCTGTGACTACGGGGAAATTACGTCCAACATTCCTATGCAGCCTTTAAAAAGAAATTTTGAAATTTAAATATTACTTTGTTTTCCATAATTGCAGCAAACAGCTGTGATCAACATTCAAGTAGACCAAAGAAAAAGATCTTCCAGTCTTAACATTTTTCCTGACAAGTTAAATACCCATGACAAATTTCAGATATGTGCTACTCCAGTCCTCTGTATGAGAATTCATTTCATGCTGTAGATTTTAAACTTATGCTGTCAAATTTAGGCATATTGTATTTTACAAGAGATTTGGTGGTTGTTTGTTTTATTCTTCTGTCTCAGACTCATTCATTCCTGGAGATAGACTCTTCCATCAAAACCAGAAAGGAGTGTGGACTTTTTGTAGTAGAGGTCTCTTAGGCATCACTTTGAAGACAGATGCAGTAAGCAATTTAAAATTACATAGCGGGGGAAAAAAGCGTCTTTGATGGTTCTTCTTAATAAATAAAAATGGCCTGATTCCTATTTTGCAAGAACTCAGATTTTGAAAGGTCTGTATTTTGAGCTTTCCGGGTTCTAATCCCTCCCACAAATATGGAGCCCAGAGTGAGGATCCAATGCAAAATACTCATTTCTGGGGACATCAAAGATAGGTGCCTCTGATGTGAGTGCTATGAAACCTTAAAACCTTTCCTGCAGTGGATAGATTGCTTAATATCCTACTAAATTATACTCCTGTCTCTGAGTACAACTATTAGAGGTGATTCTCAAAGATATTTGGAGACTAGGGTTTACGTGTAAGGCAAACAGATTGCATTTGTAACATTTAACACACAATAACGATAATAAAACACACTGACGTGGGTTTTCTCTGTAAACAGTCTCCTCTGAAGATAGAGCCAGTGAAATGTTTTGAGAACTTTGACATTTATAGCTGTATTTATAATCTCTTTTGGATCATTTCCTCATGGAATCACATGTTTGTGTATTTTAAATTCTCTGGAGAAATAAAAATGTTTAAACAAAATAATGATGTGATAGGCACTTTATGAGGGCTTGTTCAACACGCACATGTACAAGCAAGGCTGGGTTTGTTCTGAAGTCAGTGAGTGGGAGTTTTGGAAGTGGATATTAAGGAGAGAGCCTCTTCACTGGAATGATTAAATAGGGAGGAAAAAAACAAGTATACCCAGTCCTGTGAAGAAGATGGGACTCAGTGTCTGAGAAGTAACACGGCAGTTGTTACGCTTGCTGAAACAATATGAAAAAGAGGTAAAGAGAAAGGAAATACACTTATGTTCATATGCATACATATGCCTCGACATGTGTAAATGAATTCACACTGGCACACATCACATAGGCACTTGTATTAGTGTGTAATTCACAGTAGATAATTTATTTGCCAGTCTTTCTACTAATGGCACATACGTGAGCAGACTGCTTTTTCCTAAATGTGATTCTCATAACAGAGAATATGAGTAGGCTTTTACTGTACAGTGAGAGCACAGGTAGTTTCATGTGAATATTTGGTGCTGGCTGTCCAGATGCTGGCTGTGCCTTTTCACTATTATGGACCACACAGATCACATGTGGTTTTTTGTGTTTCTATGTCAATGCCTTCATAGCAAAAAATAAAAATATTTGTTTCATAGAAGAAAAAAGATAGCTATTTCCAAAGGGAAAGTACAGATTAATAGGATCAGAATTGCATTAGGTGTGTATATTTTCCCTGGGCACCCTGACTTTACTTAAGACATGATTCAGCTACATGGTAAGATTGTTACCCATGTTCATCAGAAAAGAAATTAGTCATTGCAGTGGTAGATAGAGAAACTGCCTGCACAAATTCAGAAAGAAGAAGCCCTAGGAGGCCTGTGCCAGTATTGCCTTCAGCATAGCTATATCTTCACAACCTAGACCCGTATCGCCTGCGAAGTCTGGTGAAGGGGGTTGAACACCACATTCCAAGAGCAATCACATATCTCAGTTCTTCCAAAGTGCTAAAAAATTGCAGAAGCACAGAGAAGCAAGTTCATTTTTAAACTCAAGCAAACGCTCACCCAGAATGTTTTACAATGCTCAGTTTAGCTTTCCCTTCTATTTTTTTCATATTCATACAGTATCACAAGAGTGTCAGGAGTGTTTCTAAAAAGAAAAGAAGATACAAAGAGCTTGTGAGCCCTGGAAATTTTATTCTATGTCAGCTTCAAAATTCTCACCAAAGCTGTGCAAGAAGCTTGCTAGAACAGCACCAGATGCTCAAGTGTCTTCACTAGTTGGAAAAGGATAGCAATTCATGAACTACACGCAGCTCCCATTGAAGCCAGTGGAAAGATCCCCACTGATAGAAGGAGTCACTGGATGAAACCCCAGTTTTTTCAAATAGGTTTCCCTTCTACCACCTAGAGAAAAAAAGCAGATATGGTTGAAAGTAGAGGCTATTCCAGAAGCAGTAATGAGTTTTTCAAGTCTAATAGATGCTCTTGTAAATAAAGACCTTTTCTTCTGAGAATTCAATAATACTTGGAAAAACAGAATGTTTGCAACTCTTCCCTGAAAAATAAGGAACTCAACTGTACTTTCAAATGTTTTTGATGATTTTGCTCTTGTTTCTAGTAGCAAATATATACTTTGTTTTGTGGTATATAGTGAAACCTAGGAAGACCTCATATAGTAGAGGAAAAGCACACAGGTTATGGGACAAACCCTGTCATCATTTAGCATATTATTGCCTCTATATGTCTTAAAAGGCAAGAACTGCTTTAGACCAGCTTGTGGATGAGGAAGAATTGTCACTAAGATGTAGTTCAAGGGATGGAATGATTTAAGTAGAGATCTCTGGGGAAGAGAGAAAGCAGAGGGTAGAACTCTAGCATATAAAGCTCATGTAAATAAAGCACTGACCTTTACTTCTGACACTCTGTTTCAAGTCCAGCTTTCTCTCTTAAGTGGAAGTAGACAAAGGTTAGTGGGGAGGTTTATTCCCCTGGGATCTGTGTGAGGTCCATCAGACATCCCAAGGGAAATGATTTGAAAGGTCACAACATGGCTGCTGGCTATCTTTTAGCTGTGGAAGGGCCTCCAAACTTCACTTAGAGTCCTCTGGATGATTGAAAACTATCGTTTGTTGTTGTTTTGACCTCTCAACAAGTTCTCGTCTTGGTTCCAGAGCATTTAAAGACTAGGGAACTCCATACTGAGCCAAAATGAACAAGATAGCTTTTGGCAATTCCTTGTCAGCTATATTATGGTAAGTACTTTTTGCAGTCTGTGAAGTGAAACCGTGTTCCTCCCCTAAACTACTCTGCTACCCCACTACACGTATTTAATTCTGAAATTCCCAGTTACTCTTTAGAAAATAGACCTAGAGTTTTGTAAGGTACTAGAAAATCCCACAGTAGTTCTCAGAAAACTGTAGGAACTGTAATTGTGTAAACAATGTCTAGGTAAGAAAAATAATTTCTGTGACTCATGAAGATAATGAGATATTTAATATTTTTAGATGACACATCACAGAATTAAAAGAAGGCTTCATACACCACTACTATCCACTGAAAAAATATTTTCAGAAGCCTTACTCTTTCCCTTTCCTTCTCACCAAGCACCAGATTTCTTTTTTCCCTTGTGTGTTTTCTCTCTGGCTATTCTTTCTCCCATTTTGTTCACGTCCCTACATCCTTCTTTTCTTTTCCTTCTCTGTTCATCCACAACCAAGGATGTGCAACAATGAATTATGTATTTTTGGCAGAAAAAATGTTGTAGACCAAAAGAAGATGTGCCCTTTGTTTTTCTTCTGGCCAGTTCTATGTGTGCTGAGTTACATGGAGACCAAAAACCCAGAATACTTTCTATACACCACAAAACTGTATGCAGCTTTTATTAGAGATGTAAAATGTCTCAGTATTGCAAACTCAATTCTCCAACCCCATCACTGACCAGAAGAAAATATCCCAACCTTTTTTAACTAGAATATATCTACTCAAGTATATCATAAATGACTGAACTAAGTGAATCAATAAGCGGGGGGGATTCATTTATGGATAGAAAGAAGTAATCAGTAGTAATATGATTGTTCTCTGTAGAAAATTGGTAAGGTATAGAGTGCTGCCATTGAGACGTAGGCAGCATTAGTCACTGTCAATATTCTCAGAGAGTTCTACTCATTGTGATGAAGCTTTATAAATCTTTGTCATGTCTTCAGTGCAATAGATACAAAAATCTACTTACAGTTCAGGTAACATATTAACATAAATAGCCAAGTACCAAATAGGATATCTAACAATTTCCTTTCAAAAATGGGAGTTAGATTATTAGGTGATATTGTGCTGTATTATCTTCCTTTTTTTCCTTCTATTATCAATGTATACAAGGAAGAAAAGTATATTTAAGAGATACTCATGGATGTCATTAAAAGTAATAGTAAAAAAATATACATCTTTTAAATATGGAGTTCATGTCTCCCATCTACTAGAGTGCTTCTCACCTGAATTCCTTCTGAATGTTATTCAATAACATATTTTCCTCTTAAAGATATTTATTGTATATGAGCTGATCATACTCATATGAGTCTATTCTGGATCCGATCCTCTCTAGTTGTCAACTGACACAAACCTATTTGATGTTAAATAAATTCACTCTAGCTGATGTTTTGGTCCCTTCTCATCCAAGGCTCAGATGCAGTTGTCTCCTTTACTTTCTGCACCAACCATGTCAATGTCTAAAAAGGGGTGCCCAAGAGGTACAGGAAAATAACTCCTCATATCTGGTCTAAGCTACTTTTGAGCCATGTTGCAGAATGATTAGATTTGGGTCCAATTAGTAACAGTCAAAATGCCATAAAAATCCACCTACAGTGTCAGTTCAGGGTTGAGACTGGCCTTTGTTGTACATTGGCCTATTGTTTACTAATATTATCTCCCTAACCCTCCCTTCAGCTCCTGTGTTTTCAGGCAATGCTACCCACACCTTACACATTATGAAATGTCATCAATGGAGTACTTCTCACTATGAAAGGATGATGAGCTAGTAAGTCAATATATTCTTTTCAGACCACAGTGAGTATCTGGCCCTCTCTGTCAAGGACACACAGTGTGTATATCTGAGTCAATTTTAGCTTTAAAATTATGATTTTAGCAGATATTCCCAGAGGCCAAAGGATCTGACCCATTGTCCCAACAGACCTGGAATAAAGGCATATGCCGATGAAGCATCATGGTCTAAGAAAAGTAAATGTAGGTAGACCTTGTGATTGCTTTCTGGGGAGAAACAACAACAACCCTTAAAACAACAAACAAAGAAAAAACCCTAAAGTATTTTCTTCGTAATGATCTTTTAATATATGAGGCCAATGTATCAGGAAGCAACTATTTGATTCAGGACTTATATAAGATGCAGTGATAAATACTCAGAGTAACTATGCAGTGAATACATCTGACTGTGTGCATGCAGAAGAGACACAGAGATAAAAGATGTGTTTGTACAATTGTACTTATGCCCAAAAGTAATTACTGAGTGGTCTGCACTCTGGGCTGGAGGACAAAAATAATAATCTATTTTTCCATAAAAGTAATAAGGTAATTACTATGTAAATACTATGTCACTACATGATAATTATTGCAGGCCAGGTTTTTCTCCCCCTATTCATACTGACTACTGCTACCAGGTGAACTGGCCCCCACCTCCTTGATAGCACAGTGACTATTTGGAAACCATGTACCGAGTATGGGTAAAGGTGACACCCTTGTGTAATTAAATGGTCAACAAGCAATTACTATGTAAGTACAGCATAATGGAACTGTGCAAAAGAACCTCTAAGCAGAGGACCAAACACATTTAAATATTGCTTTATCGGAGTCAACCTGTCCTGCTTCCATTGTCAGTAAAAAGATTTCCTTACACATTTTTTTGGTTCCCTTTCTATGCTCCTTTTAAACAATTCTTAGGTTAAAGAGCAGAGTCATAACAAAACCACAGAAGCCAAAGATGCATGAGAAGGGGTACATTCACGTCTTCACAACTCCATTGAGTAGGTATGAATATGCTGGTAGAGCCATCTCTGAGCAGAAGCCAGCCCTGTACCAGGAACAGGAAGAATGCTAGCCAACAGAGGTGGGTGGCATGCAAAATTTTGGGTTCCAGTCTGATTTCAGAAAGCTGTTCCAACTGCTATGTGTCTTGGTTACCCAACCAGGAGATCAGAATATGTTTATTTTCTTTTTTTCAGGGATGCTATGAGAGCGAAATCCATTGCTTAAATGTCAAGCACTGAGGAGCTGCAGGGACAAGGATCTCATCCATAGAAAGGTTTTTCCTTCACCTCAGCAAGCCTCCTATGTATTCATTTGAGCTTTTGAACGTTTGTGTAAATACAGTGCCTCTGTTCTTATCTAATTGCATTTAAGGATCTCAAAGCACTCTGAGAACTTTAATGATCTCGGTGATACTGTTCCTGTTCTTGTTAAAGTCTATAGCAACACACCCTTTGGTATTAGTAGCAACACAGTCATGCCACAGGTTTTATAAAATGCTGAGAAGGAAGGTATATATCTCATGCTTTTTCCAGTCAAAAAATAATATGTTTTTCCTTAGGAGCAACAGCATGGAAGAAGCTTCTTGAGAGTGATTATGTTACTACCAAAGCAAGAGAAATTGTACCTACTGGTATCAGTGTTATGCCTGAATCATCACCCTCTACTCCCAGAGCTGAGGTATGCAACAATGGTTAGTTGTCAGAGAAGATAAAATGAAGATGAACAACCAAGAGGCCCAAAATTTCTTAGCACAGAACTGAGACATGATAGTGTCTAATTGCTAAACTGTCCTTAAAGGTGTTTGTGTTTTCTGAAGCATTCTGTCACAAGACCATCATCAGGCTCATTATAAATGTAACCCACCAGTACCTAATTGGTATTCCAACATCTTTGAGCTGTGACCTAGAAAGAAAGAGCAGAGTATAAAGAAAATAGTAAAAAAAATAAAATCTTCTTGTGGTCCTAGAATGGTAGGGCAAATGCCTGTTCCTATACAGTACATGCATAAACAGCTCTTTCTCAGCTGCAATTTAGTGTTGCTATACCTTAGATTGCAATTACATTGAATCACATTGCAACAAATCTTTGTAATGCCAATCCTATCTTTCCACCTCATTGACAGCTCTGGAGATGCATCTGAAATTCATAGTAGCCTCATAGCCTATGGCAAGAGAAATCCATGCTGCTAAAATTTTATTTTAGAATTCAAGCTGGTTTCTCTCAGCCTAGGATGCTCTGGTTTTAATCTTTTGCTGCCTAGCACAGTGTATCAAAATAACCAGCCAATATTGTTAAACTGTCAGGGGTCCTCACTGCCACTGAATTTTACCAGTATAAATAAATACTGCAACTTAAGGAAAAAAAGAATCCCTCTGGACAGAATTTTTAACATTAATAGAATTAAGAGGAGAGGGAAATTGTGTATACACTTCGACTTGACACTAGCCTTCTCCTTTCCTTTTTTCTTTTTTTTTTCCTCTTTTTAACAGAAAGAAAAGGCTTGAGTGTAATATTCAGACTGATTTACTGCTCAGGCTGATAGGGACTCCAGGCTGGATCCCAAAATTTGAACACCGTTCAAAGGGAGAGATATTTAAAAATCCCAGAAAAAGAGATATTTCCAAATTAATGGCATTGCCCAAATGCCTTGGCTCCTTGCACCCCACCAGGAAGGTTTATTATTTTCTGGTAAAATGTTGCTTGAATGAGGAGTGGTAGTCAGTGATGCGTCAGTGCTGCTCTTTGAAGACATTAAAAAGCTGAATGCACAACAAAGAACAGATGTTCCAGCATGCTTTATTTATGCACCCATCAGCAATCTTCCAATGACCACAAAACACAAGCTTTTTTTTTTTCTTTTTACTCCTCGCAATATTATTTTCTGATCAACTCACACTCTATTTTTCCTCCAGCTGAAGTCTTACGTGAATTGGTATGTGTGCCCGTGCGTGCACACATTTGTGTGCGAGTGTGTGCCTGTGTGCGCACGTGTGCCTGGGTATGAGCGTGTGTGTGTGTGCTTGAAAGTCTGCTTCCATCAAAAGCAGGCTTCTATTGAACTGTCGAACAGGTGTGGATTCTGCAATTAGATCACATTTCAGAGAGAGAGAGACACTGAGGGTAATAATGGCGGTGAATTCTTCATAGTCAGATGCAGCACCATAGCGACCAGTAACAATGAAGAATAATAGGTATTAGTATTAGGGTGATTATTTTTAGTTTATGGAATCATTTGATTGAATACTGCCATAAGGCACTGTTAACGTGTGCACAACGCTTGCCAGCTGTAGAGCAAACTTGTTTTACTGGCACTTATCTGAAATTCTCATCTCTCCCCCACCCTCCCTGCTCACAATTGGAATGAAAGTAGCGATTAGGAAGTGAGATGTAATGCAGATTAAATGTTATGATGGACTAAGATCCTGATAGGTTATTAAAACTCACTTGCATTTGGTGTTTTAAAGGCATAGTGTTTGCATATTTTTCCACCGGTCTACATCTTTTGGAGACGAAACAAAGGGAACATTTTAAAAATCCACTCATAACCAGGAGGCTTTTTAATAGTGAGTTTCCAAATTTATGACCTTTCTGTGTGTGTTTTACACCTGTGAGTTGTAAAGTATGGAGCAACTGTGTTACCAGTAACCGTGGATAGGATTTAAACAGAGCTAAGGCCTCTGCACTGCAGTGGGCCAGATCCTCAGCTGATGTCAGCTGGCATCTCTCCATCGAATTCAGAGGTGCTACATAAAGTTGTACCAACAGAGGATCTGCAGCAAGGGGAGTATGACAGCCTTAATTTGGAATTTCCCTGCATCTGTGGGTATAAATCAGAGGCCTAACATTATTGTCACATAATATTCTGGTGTAGCAGAGGTGCTGTGAATTTTTAAACATTGAGAGAACTGTTGATCTATTGTTCCTGTCCTACCCTCCTCCCTCCCTACTTTTGGCATTGTAAGGAAGCGAGAGTATTGCAGAATTGGACAACATGGAAAATTCTGATCTTTGTTCTTAATAGATCTTGATATAGATGCTTTGTTTTCTCCTTGGCACAGAACTTGGTTCTTTAGAGACCCTCAGAAAAAAAATAATTCTTCCTTTAATGTCACCAGGTATCATAAATATGCCATTATTCCTTCTGCAATAATAATCGCTATTAGCATCAGTAATAGAAGTAACAGATAGCAGCAGTATTTGATAGTATCCAAAAAACATGCTCATGACTTCATCAGAGAGGTGAATGTTATAATCTATTTCTTGTAGACTAAGTAAATAAAGACTGTCTCACTCAAAGACTTGGCATGCACTATGTTAACTGCCACATTCCAATTTCAGTTCCCTTTTGCTGTTAATTAGAATTATTTTTCAAAAACCATTAAAAATATTTTAAAAAATGCCTTCAATGTTAGATCATGGTTGTTTTATCTGTATTTGGTCCAAGGAAACAAGAAAGGCATTATTACTTTTTTCTTTGACTTTATGACAGTGCCTATGCAGATGTTGCAACACCAACTTTTCCATATGATTCTGAATTGCAATCATACTGTGTATTGACATACTGTTCCATTTATTCATCTGATTGAATACTGCCACAAGGCACAGCTAACGTATGTTAACAGTGCACAGTATGCATAGCCTAGTGTTCTTCACAAAAATGCTAGCAAATACAACAGTGAGTGTAAACTAAAAATCACGTGCTGAATTTTGGCAAAGATTGGCGTAAAAACACCTCCAAAAGTTACATCCTGGGATGTAAGTCTGAGTATGCTTTATACAAGTCTCCAAAAACAGCAATGGGAATCTGTAGCTTATGTATACACGCATAGCGTGCACTGACACTGTAATAAAAACACTATCAAAAATATAATTTCACATGTGTCTTAGGTTCTTTCTATATACAAATCATTCATGGTTTTTCTACTCTTATTTTCTTAGGTTTTTGTTTCAGTATTTGGGTTGATGGTTGGAAAGGCACAGTGCTAAATCCACTATATTTTTTTCTTTACGCCCCTCAAAAATATGCTATAGTAATTTAATATGCTTTAAAATTTCAATGCTGATGAGGAGTTGCATGCCATGTTTTAGCCCACTGAACAAAAGGCTTACTGAGTCACACATAGCCTATTCAAATAGGAAATGCAGATGCCTGCTAATTTATCTTCTCACATAAATTCCGTTTACCAATCCATACAAGAATTGCCCCCATGTCTTTGTAGTACTGCAACCAGAACGGATGCTGTCACTCAGGGGGGACATGTGACCATTAGTGCCACCACCTTGGGGAGCTCTTTAGCATACTGTCCTCCACTGCTGTAATTAAAACTAACAAGAGCAGTCTACAAAGGAAAATAAGAAAATGCGAAGAGAGAAACCTGCATATTACAGCTTGCAGCAGGCTGGAGAAAGGAAGTTGGGGAAACATCCCTATACGTTCCTGATATGCAGGAGAAAGCCAGATTTCTATGGAGGTTATCGGTGAGGAGAAAAATGAATATATAGACAAGACAGATGATTCACTATATGAGAAGATTATTCTCAAACCATTAGTTTAAGAACACATTGGTTAGAGAAAAATACCTTTTTCTTAAAGGAAAAGGAGAGGAATGCTCTTGCATCGATAGGAATAAATAGAATCAAAATTCTAATATTTCTCCACTTCTGCCAAAGGTGATGCTAAAGAAGAAATTAGATATTGTAACTAAGGTGGAGCACTTTCCCCTGGGAACAGTTTAGCCACCAAATACACAGTTTGAGGTTGACCACAACTACCCACATATTTAATTTAAATTCAATGAATAGTTTCCCTTATAGAAAGACTTAAAAAAAGATTATGAAGTTAAAGCTTTTAAGATACACTGTTTTAAAAAGGAATATTGTGCAATTCTGTCTTGGAACATTTTACTTCGAAATTTAGCAAATGAGGGTTCTAAACGATCAAAAATACACAAAATAAAGAGAAATTAATTTTGAATTAAAATGAGGCATTTTTCATTTTCCCATTTATATCGACAAAAAGGGGGAAAATTCTGCATCTGGTCAACTGGAAATAGATTTTTGCTCCTGGTTTTGCAACTCAGCCACTGAATCAAAACTTGATTATTTACTTATGATTTGACTTAAAAATACATGCTTGACATAGCACATAGCCTTTTAGAAATGCCTTGCTCCCAGATCTCTTTGACCAAAACGTAATGACTTCACCTTTGAAAGCAAAGGATGGATGCAAGAGTTCATGGGTATGAGAAGACAAGCGGCTGGTTGTGTTTGTTCAGCTTATGAAAACACCGATTCCACTGCCACGGTGATTAAGATCTGCAAGGTCAGAAAGCAGCAATAGAACAACAAGCTTCTGAAAGCTGCAGTTCTACTTATCTAAATTTTCCATTTCCACCTTATTCTGTCAAACTCCCCTTGAGATTTGACAGGGGCCCAGTGGTTATGTGATTAGTAGGGAGCATCTTTGAGAAATGGTGTTTTATATAGAACAGGTGATATTTCTCCTCTAGTGGTAGGACAACTAACCCACACACCTTCTTGTAGACCTAGTTCTTGCAGTGGTTTTTCACCACAGTCCTATGCATAAAAGCAGATGGATAAGTCTGTAAAGAGTTCAGATGAAGGAAATGGAAGTACTTGAAGGATGAATGACTTATGACAGGCACTTAAGATCTTGTCTGATTTAAAGAAGCTTGTCATAAGCCAGATCCCTGAGAACCACTGGGCTGTCATCACTGTCATCATGGTCAAGAGAGTGCTGGGCTTTCAGCACTCTTCAGATCCAACATATATATGTTTGGGCAGCAACATGTATATTGTGCAGGGTAAAAGGAAGGCAGCTGAACACCAACACCCCGTCAGTATCAACACCTTGTACCAATGTCCAAAGCTCAATAACAGCATGAAAACGCAATTGGTGTTGGTGATGAAGAAGGGACAAGGGGAAGAAGAGAGGGAAGAAGGTGGCTAATGAAAGATTAGCAGGTCTCATGAGATGCTGGGCTTTTGGCATTAGAGTGTCTTCAACACCAGTTTAGGGTATCTGGAAAGTAAAATGGAACCAGACCTTGCTGCAAACGGTCTCTGAGGAACATGGGGAGAAAGGAGAGGGGTAAAGTCAGGATGTCTGTGGCCACAATGGAGGTAGAGTTTCACTAGAATTTCACTTCTTTGGCTTTCTCTTGTGTATTTTAAAATAATGCCTGTAGAGAAATAAGCAGAAAGGGTCTCATAATTCCAGAAGTTAATGTATTTGTTTACTGTTTCCCTTTTTTTAAAATGGAAATGTATGAAAGTAGAAAACAGAGGGTGCCATGATGTTTTTTCTCGATGGAAAATAGCATTGTTTGATAAGCCTCATTGCTTTGCTGGTGCTTAGAACATTAATTCCTTCTAACTCACAGATGAGTTGACCTTTGGCTGAACCAGTCTGCTGTCATTTTGGATCTCCATTTTTCATTTATTTCAGGACAGATTCTACCATCTTTACTTCTGCTACGGAGTGCTTTACATCTTATGGTGTCCCATCAAAAATATACTACTTAATGCAAATAATTGGACTTCCTAGTTGTTATTTTGAGGAAGCACTTCTTTAGTTGCTAAGGAGTTACTTTCTCATCCTAAAACAGATCTGGGTACTGGTGTCTACAGACATGCTTGCACTTTATCTACTGCCTCTCAAAATAACTTGATGCCTCGAAGAACACTGCGAAAACGTGCTCTGTGCCTCAAAGGACTTGTAATTCAAATTGAATATCGAATACTAGAGGCAAATCACAAGAAACAGGCTGAGAAAGGATTGGGTTACAGTAGGGTAGCTACATATCTACTTTTTTGCTACATAAAACAGTATTCTGCTCCTATTCAGGCAAAACATGTGTGTGCAGGAGGCACTGAAAGGAACAGAAACACGGGAGAGTAATGGAATTAAGAAAACATGGTGAAAACAATGTCAAGAGAAAATGATGATGACATCCACCACTGTGAGAAGAATATTCTGTGAAGTCACATAAAAGAGCTTGTCTGTTTGAAGTCAGAGGTGTTGAGTAAATATACTTAGGATGAGCATGAGATGGAGCAGAAGTAAAATACCTGATAGACAATAAAAGCTACCTGGCACTTTAAAATCCTGTTATAATTACATTTTTTTCACACTAATAATAAAATATGTAGAAATTATCTATATTATTTAGGCTTGTGATGTATCATTTGTAATACCCAAAAAGCTCTTTGAGAAGTAGCTTTTAACATCACCACACATTGTTTTCACAGCTCACATTATTAATGAGAACACCCTCTAACAGCTGCCTCATGAATCAACACAACCTGACACCCTGGCAACAGAAGTGGTAATCCTGACCTGTCACCATTTCACCATCACCATCACAAACTTGGATATCATATGTCTGATTGTTGTGCTGTGCAGCACAGCCTGGCGTGGTGTGCATGTACATTGTGTCTGTGATGACAGAGAAAGTTTGAATCAATAAATCCATTATGAAGAGACAACAAGGAGGGGATTGCCATGAACATAAGTGTATTGACATTTAATGTTCCCCCAGCACACTAATTTCCTGTACATGACCACAGAAGCCAAATACCTACAAATATACTAGAAAAAGGAGGCCTGGGGGCTCTATGCAATAAATCCAGTCTGAAATAGAAGGACACACTCTTTTTACTAGTGAGAACTAAACCTAAATCTTACCAAGGATGCAGAAATTTAGCTCTGGTTGCTATTTCCAGAATACCAATGATGGACTACAGAAATGTAGATTTTTTTTGTAGGGAAGTGATGAGATGCTGAGATTGCAGTAGGAAGAAAAAGTGGAAATGGAGAAACACAAGAGTTTCTTAGAGTCAATGGGGAGGCCCTGAGGCAATAACACTTTTTTTATTTGGATGAAGAA
The DNA here is from genome assembly GCF_025592945.1 of Manacus candei. Taxonomy (NCBI): domain Eukaryota; kingdom Metazoa; phylum Chordata; class Aves; order Passeriformes; family Pipridae; genus Manacus; species Manacus candei. Next base: position 3,092,667 of record NW_026138120.1, read on the forward strand.
AACATGCAAACTTTCTTCTCCCACTGAGAGACAGTATGAGTGCTGGGAAAGCAAAAAAAATCCAGTCCAAGAATACTCATAAATTCCGAATATGCTTGGGATGAAGATTTTACTCTCTGTCCTTAGGATGGAGCATCCTTTATGTCAACTGATGTTGGTTTATTCCATCCCCAGGCTCAGTCCTCTATCACTTACAGGATGAAATAGTAGGTCATCCATATCAAGTTCCAAATTTTATTTATTCAGGAGCAGTTAGGTTTTATGATTTAAGGCTCTTAATGGGAGCTGGAAATTTTTGCAGAAGAAAAATGATTGATGAGCAGTAAGGAAATGTATTGCTTTATAGGCAATTTGTATTTTTTGTGGAAAAGGTTCCAAATTATTAATATAATCCCCCATGTGTAAAAATGGGGTCCAAAGTCAAGATATATGATACCCAGAGATGTACATACCTGCATACACTGACAGCTTTGTTCATGAAAAAAAACCCAAACCAAGTTGTTTATACTGCAGCAGTAGCCCAAAAGTACCCAGTCCCAAGAAAACCCAATTCTGGGGCAAAAAAACCTTGGTATTTGTTTAATTAGGTTGCAAAAAGAATGGAAACTAGAGCAGAGCAACAAAAGAAAAATGATAATACAGTGGGCTTTCCCTGTCTGATATTACATATTCTCTCTTCCTTTCCTCCTCCCTGCAGCCAGCTAAAGCAACTGGCAGGTGCAGTATTAGTCTGCAGATGGACCAGGAGTGACACACATACAGTTATATATGCCTGGCACACTCATATTTCCTGCTTTGTATCACATGTCAGCTAGCCAGGCAGTAGCCAGATTTGAGAGGACATCCCCAACAGTTGTTGTGCATGGAGAGGAACCAATCCACTGGCAGTACACTATTAACCCTTCTCCAAAAATAGACTGTCCACTTAAGCTAGGGCAATAATTCTTATTTCCTCCCATTCTTTCACCATAATTCTTTGTTTCTCTTTCCTTCCTTAGAATAACTAAAGCGGATATTGTTTTGGATAGGACAAATGGGCACAGGTGATTCTGCAGCACTGAATTGCTCCAAAGTTTTCACAGATTTCCTGCTGTTCTTACAGGTCTCCCAGTCCTAAACCAGGTCCTTTTATGTTGGGGGTGAGTGAAAATAAAAGAGGTGTAAGGGGAGGAAAGGTGAGCAAGAGTCCTGCTGCTGTTCAAAATTATCGCTGTATTTTATACAAATGCTACTTAGCCACAAAAATGAATCCATGCTTCCATAGGAAAGGTCTACATTTGCTCATAAACTAACTCACAGATCACTTTTATAGAAGATCTTTTGGCATCTAAAGATGCAACTAATTATTTGGTAGGAATTACAAAACCATCTAAATGTATATTGAGACTGAAGGGTCAAAGTTTGTTTGAATCAGACAGATTTACAAAATCATCTGTCTCTAAGAACCTAAGTATTTTGTTAAATCTGGTCTGATATCACTACAGAAGTGTGTATTTTGCTTAAAATCTCATCCAACACTCTTCTTAATTTCTGTCATTTCAAGGGAGGGAAAATTGCTGCTGTGTTCATCTGTGAAAATACTGTGGACTAGGTTCTGCTAACAAAGGCACTGGAAAGCCAATGTCACCATCTCCCTGCTACACTTCCACCTGTGGGAAGCCCTGAGAGATGGAGAATCAGTGGATCAACTCTCATAGCCCCTCCACGCCCCATGGAAGGGTGTTACCAAGAAGAAAGTAGGTGGATCAAGCAGGGATGCTCACAGGCATCTTAAAGCAAGCTCAAGTTCCCTTTATGTGACATGCACTCTGGAAAAAAGAGGTCTCTAGACAAAGAATATTTTAAGGAAATATCCTACCAATGCAGGTTTCAGCCAGTCTCAGATCAGGAGAGATTCTGCACAAAATAATTACCACTACAATTAAAAAAAAAAAAATTGAACATAGTGATAAAAGAAGAAGAAAACAACTACAAAATTGTGTTCCTTTAAATCCTGACATTTATCACACCATGGGATTCACTTTTACTGCAGTATTTAAAGGATTTCCTACTCTTAGACTTGGGAATACTGCAAATAGCACAGTAAATTTAACTACTATGTGCAGTAAATGTCAAGATTTTAATGGTGCCTACTGTATGCCAGTTGGTTAGAGAGTCACCTATATGTGTTAACATGTAAGATCTGATTCTGCCCTCAGTTGTGTCTATGTAAACCAGGAGTAAGGGCACTTAATTCAAGAGAGTTACCATCACATGAAGTCTATGTGAAATCAGAACCTAGGTCTGTATCCAAAATCTACTTTGCAAGGAGGAAAGCATTGGTTTAAATCAGGTCCTCATTGAAATCAAACAACAGGGATAGAACATCAGGATCCAACACACAGTTCCCACTGCAGGTGTGCCAGTCGTATGGGCCGAGATTGGCCACCACTTGTTTTGCATTTATGTGTCTTGCAGATAAGAAATATACAAGGGCAGAGCTGATGTTCCTTCTGTCAGAATAAGACTCTGCCTCTATACATCATCAATTAAGGTATTAAACAAAAATATATTAACTTCTACTGTACCCAGAGGACTTTTATTTTTTCTTCAAGCTTGAGCCATATAATACCTCAAACAGCATTCTTGTACTTTAGAGAAGCTGCTTTAATGCACCCTATTGTTTCTTTCCATAAAGCACCATCAAGCCATGGAGGATACTGCAATCATGTGCACTCAGTTGCCACAGGCTGAGGCTCCAGTTGTGAAGAAAAGTGTGCTTAAATCTGCTTAAGAGAACAAAACCATATTGAATGACAGCTCTGTGAAGGCAAAGAATCTTCCTTTATATCAAAAGGGCTTTTATCAAAAACATTCTCTGAGGCCAACACGAAAGACAAGGCCCTTGAAGTTGACCCTTGCAGAGATGCCATGAAAAGGCACCAGCTCCTTACTGCAGCCCTCCTAGGATATCCCATGCAGTCTTATACACTGCTGCCTCTCAAGCCAGCAGGCAGCAGCACATATACCTATGAGTTTTCCTTGAGACGATTCCCTACAGCAAATATCCAGCCACACTGTAGGTAACAGAATGGAAAATCATTTTGAAGTATCTTAAACTCTTAAAACATGCTGTGGCTTTTGCAGAAATATATTTCTTTCCAACGTTAAAAAATAGATCTTAAATGCAATCTTGAGATTCGATTCTGAGTAAAGGATTCCAAGGTTTTGGTATGGCTAACCACATTTTCTTAGACATATTCGTTTTATTACCCAACAGAGGTTATTTCAGATCCTTCTATTTTCAGGCTGCCACACACTAAGTACTCATCATTTTATGACACATAGTTACATGGACCAAGATAATGGTAATTATATCTCATACTTCAAAGCAATTACCCAGTGAGGTGAGGAAGGGCTCCTTCTTCCACCTTCCACAATAGAGTATTTGCAGCATGGAGTTATTCACCTTTCTGAGATGCATTAGCTATTGGTCAGAGTCAGAAGCAAGATACCAGATTTAATGGATTAAAGGTCTGATCCATTATCACGCATCTTATAATTATCCAGAAGCATAAGTCTTTACAGTAATTAATCAGTGAGAGATTAGTGAATATTCCCAGTGGGAAGATACTAAGTCTGAGAAATAAGTGTAGTTTGGTGATGTCCTTAATTAGATATTGACTCATTATCCAGAACGCTTGTGTTTTTGGACATGATGGTCACATGCCAAAAAAAAAAATCCTTTTGGTTGTAGTCCTTAAAGAATATAGGGTAATTATTCCAGACATTTACATATGAACTCTATATACTTTGTGCTAGTGGATTCTGTTTTCAGCTTCTCTGTAGGTATGGATGTACACTTGTAGCTGTTCTGGATGCAGCCAGAAAATGGAAGGGGTAGTTGTGAGCAAGGCAGCTGTTCTGCCACTCTGACCCCCAGAGGAACTCCTAACCAGAGAAAAGGAGGTTGCCAACTCTGTCACATGGCCTAGACTAATCTGCTAATGCATAGATGGCTGAAAAGCCTCAGTGCCCACTGAAGAAAATCTGAAGGACCAGGGAAGAGATGATAAACAACTTCTGGCTGCTAAAATCTTGCAACACCACATGAAGATTCTGTGGGTTTTGTGCTCCTAATTGCCTAATATCCAGCAGTTGAACTCGTTAAACAACCTGGTCCTCACATTTTGAGCACAACAGTCCTGCAAACAGCAGAAATGGGAACCCAGTGAGACCTCACTTGTCACTGAGTGAAGGTGGGATTTCTTCCTTATTAGTTTCCTGGATCCTAACCCTGTGCAAGGACTATGGCACCAGGTTAACTTAACTTTGGCTTTGCAACTCTCATGGGCTAAGCAGAGAATCATTTCTGTCTGTGCACAAATTTACAAAATCCTGTTTTTTACCCCAACAGGTAGTGCCTATGAGATATCATTAGTATTAAGTCTAGCCATGGAGTACATGTCCTTTTCATAAAAATAGAGGTGTTCAATCATTTCTACCAATATCCCATTTCATATTAATTTTATTTGGGATTTTTACACAAGGCAACTACAAAGGAAACAGGTTTTCATAAGACTTCACAGCTCCTAAGGAAACAGAGAGCTAGAAGCGCGTCTCGAGCCTCCTCCACGCCTTGTCTCACTTGCAAAGAAACGGGCCAACACTGTGATGAGGTCTGTTAAAGGCTCCCTCAGCTCTTTAGTCGCCTCCTCTCATTCCTGACATCGTGTCCCCTTCTGTGTGCAGCACCATCGCACATTTCTTATACTCCAAATAACTTCTCACTCCTCCCTCAACTCCTTCCTTTGAGGAATCTTCTTCCTTTTTCTCCTCAACACCCAGTGCATCTCTCTTCCCCCCACCCCCCACCCCGAACTGTGAGCTTACTGGAACAGGGAATATGCTGTATTCTTAAAGTACTCTATAAACATGTTTAATAACAATCTTTTTCAACCCTTGATCTTTCCTGGATGAATCCCACTTAATCCTCATTGAGATTTTTATGAATGGATTTTCTGTACCCTTCGAAGCAACATCTTTCTGCTAATATTTTTATGTCAGCAACTAAGTGGGAGATAGACTGTGGCTGCTAAAAATAAAGAATAAAAGACAAAAAAACGCTAATTACTCAGATCAAAACAAAATCTGGAGAAGTGAGTCATAACTGAAAAGAAAGGGAAGAATGTCTTGCTTTTCACTGGGAAAGAAAAAAAAACTACAGAAAATTAAATTCTGCTCCTTTTACTCTTAGGAGATTATTGTCATCTTTAAGTTAACCAAACTAGATCTTAATGCAGTTCTCTCTTCTAGGCTGGAAGTAAGAAATGAAAGATGTCACTAAAACACATATGAGTTGCAAGGCAAGAAAGCCAAACAGCTTGAGTTTTACAAATGAAAGAGATGAAATTGCACAGTACTAAATAAAAGGATTAATTCAAAGCAAAGAACACAAACTACTTCTGACTATGCAAAGCCAGAAAGATAGTACAACTGGTAAAGGCTGTCTGCTTGTACACTGTGCCAGTTACTGAACTAGCATGCATGAAAATAATTTGTAAATAGGTATTTCTTGCTTTGAGTTCTCATTTTAAGAAAAAATTCAGTAGCATGGAAACTATAAATACTTCTGAATCCATCCTTGATGCAGCTACACTGCAGTATTTGGAAATAAGCCTTTTATGCATTATTTAGTGTTTCAACTGTGGAAAAATACTTTTGTAATACAGTAACTTAGATGTCTGAGATAATGCTCATGGGTCAAGTTCACAGATGATGTGAAGAATGATGTAAGATATATATGAGACTTGCCATATCTTACTCCTTCTGTAGTTTTTCTTAGAACAAATCAACTCTTTCTAAATTACTGATTGTTGATTTAATACCCTTTTATATATATATGCATGCACTTTTTGCTACTATCAAGGGTATCATCACATAGGTCTTGTGTCCAAAACTGGTGAAAGATAGTATTGGATGACTTAGAAGTTGAAAAATTATTGACACCTATTCATTAAAATGTCATTTAAACCAATATATAATAAAAAAGTTCACTTCTATTTATTATTTATTTAAAGGTTTATGGAATGTGACAGTTTCAGAGAGGTGAGTCGTTCCCTGAGATTAGCCCCTCAAGAAAAATAGTCCACAGCTCAGAGATTGACGGAGAGAATTATGACCACAGACTAAATAAACTCACTTAGCACACAACAGCCATACACATTGGACAATAATGCATCATAACAGACCAAAACTACATGCTGTTTGTGGGCTATTTATACATGCCATTACTAGAGAGATATGCCTTTCACTTTCTGGATCTTAGTCTGCTATGCACTCAGTGCTTTAACTGCTATAATTACAAATGTTTCCTCCTTCTCTAATGTGTTATCAAATTGCATCAATTTTCATAATAAAGCCTTTGCCCCAATATAAATATTTTATTTGTGAAAATAACAAAAAATAGGAAGAATTAAATTTTTTTAAGAAATCACATGCACTGGGGGAGATCAAGGGCATAACCAATTTTTTAAAAAAACATGCTTCTGCAACCCAGCTTACACCTGTTGAAACCAGAGTTTCTTGATTTCATTCTGCAAGCACAAAATCTGTCTTTAAAAATAACCTGGGGAGTGGTTCCATAATGGCAGCTTAAATATCAGCTTTAGAGATTGCCCCATCATTGAAAAATACATCAGTCCTTATGCTCTGTCCCTTAAACCCTGTTAAGGGTGACAGTTCTGTAGTGAAGAACCTCTAATGCTGCTCAAAGGCACAGGGTTCTTTCCTGGTAAAAGAATGGTCAAAGCCAAAGTCTGAAACTGATAGAGCTTCTCCAAAAAGAAGACATAGTTTTCAGGTGAAAGGCCCAGCCTCAGAGGAAAGTACTATTAATGATGTTTTGAAAGAGCAGAAAGGTTGAGAGTGAATGCTGACTGGTCAGCTATATGGAAAGTAGCTGTATAGGATATTCTCTCCTACTCATTAGTGGAACATCTGAACAGTTGTTTTATTAAATGATATTATGAACTCTCTGATCATAACAGCAGCTGCTATTTGTCTCTCAGTAGACTAATATGCTGTTTTCCCTACTAAGGCACATTTGGGACAATTGTGGGGGGACACACATGGGTGGGAATGAGTAGCAGTAAGAAGATGGTTAGGATTCCACATTTCACATACAATGTTACCATATACTTTAAAATGAAAATTCTTTATTATTTTGTAAGTATGTTCCCTGTTACAAGCAACATATACAAGATGGAGTAGCTTCTTGTCTATATTATGCAATAGATTTTCTCCCAAAAGGTTTGCCTTTAAAAAAAAGTGGGTGGGATACATATCCATAAGTAAGTGTCCACGGCTGGATACCTAGATTGCTTATTTATAGACTCACATACACACCAGATACTACAGGTACTTCCAAGAAAGTACAGACTTTGGAGAAAGAAAGATCTATTCTGGTAAAAAAAAAGGGGGCCACATCTGCCATTTGCACCTGCCAAGTCATATTCACATCTCATCATCTGGTAAAGAAATAGGCACATCACAAAACAATTCTCCCACACAAATCTCATTGTATTAGGTCCCTTATGTTTCACTAGCCATTCTTGTATGCCCATATTTGTACATTTATGTGTCTAGCTGCAGTAGACATGGATTCTGGATCATTATTAGTTTTGAAAGGGTTTTTAATTTTAGAAAATGCAGTAGCAAAAATATTGTCAGACTCATATTCCAATTTAAATATTAGAATGATGTCTCATTGTCTTTCAATATAAAAAAATTAGAAGAGATTATGATTTCTGTTAAAATGATGCTACTTTGATATGATATTGCAAAGACAATAAGGCACTTTCCTTTAAACTGATTTCCAAAGCTATATCTGAGATCTATATCTGCTGTTTATGGATCACAACTAACTTTATAGTCATGTATAAACTGTACTTCTGAGTGCTGTAAGAGGTATCCCCTGTCTCACAATAAAAATATTATGGAACATTATATTTCCATATAGTAATGGCACTCTTATTTTACTAGTAGGAAAGGTATTGTACTAATTTAATTGACTAACATAAAAGTCTCACAAGCAAGATCAATATTTTATTTTCTCAACAGTTTTTGTCAATGAAGATTTAATTTCCCGTGCAGAGAAGGTGCTTGTATAGCTCACGGATATAAGTGGGGTGTGGTCCTTTCTGCGAAGCCCAGAGGCTTTGACTTCCCTCCCTATCCCAGTCCCATGAGAGCCTCAACACCAAAACACTAGTCTAGATGTCAGTGAATAGGGGATTTATTTGCAACTCTATAATAAAATTATCCCTTGACCCAAAATCATATAAATTCTATGTGGTTTAGTTTATGCCTGAACTACTGATGACTTAGCTATGTTGGTTGGGATGTAGTGATAAGAAGACATAAGAAAAATGAAAAAAAATAACTTAGCCTATTTCACAGGTTTGACATCAGAAGACAGAGACTTCTGTAGAAACTACATATTACTCTAATCTCTGTTGTAAATCTAGAACAGTTGTTTTGATCTTTTTTTACATCGGACACAGAAACACACCCAAGTTAGCCTAAATACAACATTGTTTAAAGACAATAAAATTAGAATGCTGCAAATCTCCAATTATAATTCAGAACCTCAGCACAATAGACAGATATGTGAACTTTCCCTGAAACCAAGTGCTCCTTGAGAGAAATTTTCGGTTGATCTGGTCAACCACTGATGTTGCGTGAAAGCCTTTGGCAGTTTGGTAGTCAAATTTCACAATGAACTTTGCATTTGCTCAAAACCAAACCTCCTTGAAAATTAAAGGGTTGTAAATTAGAGTCAGAACTTCACAAACCTCAAATTAGACAATAATCTGTCCACAGAACAGATTTATTTACAATTATGTTAATCCCCACAGATTCCTCATCTAAAAGAAAGAAAAGTATCCTTTCTACCTGTATGTACAGCCTGCTCCAGCGGTCACACCAGGCAGCACAAGGCACAGGTTTTTCAGACTACTGCTATCATCAGCAAGAAAAAATACTGAAATTCATCAAAGTGTTTTAAAAATAAAGTCAAAGATGTAAACACAACCTCATTTTACAGCATGGATGGAGAAAATAGTAAGTTCTGATGCAAGTGAGGTCTGATGGAGTTAAATGGGAAAGCTACAGCCCCTTTGGCCATTTCACTGGATTGGCTCCTGAGGAGAAAACTCTCCTCTCTGGCAAAAGATACTAATAATAAAAATTATAGTTATATACATAATTACTTAACACTTAGCTTTAATAACCAATGCTAATAAACCTGAAGCCTGAATATGATATTGAAATAATATTGCCATTTGCACCTCAACAGCATATTTGTTTATCATTCTTTTAATTTTAGAACATACTTTTTGACTCTGAAGGTGCAAATGTGAGAGGAGAGAAGGAGCTGTAATTGAACACCATCTCTTTTCTCTGCTTTGCGATACTGTGCTGGTTTGGACTGGGATAGAGTTAGTTTTCTTCCTAGTAGCTGGTATGGGGCTATGATTTGGATTTGTCCTGGAAACGGGGTTGATAATACAGAGATGGTTTTGTTACAGCTAAGCAGTGTTTACACAGAGCTAAGGCCTTCTCTGCTCCCCACCCCACTCACCAGCGAGGGGGCTGGGGGTGCACAAGAAATTGGAGGGGACACAAGCCAGGACAGCTGACCCCAACTGTCCCGGGGATATTCCATGCCATTTAACATCATGTTCAGTGTATAAAAGCCTGGGGAATAAGGAGGCAGGGGGATGTATGGAGTGATGTTTTTTGTGTTCCCATACACCCAGGGCCCCATTTCAGCTCAGCCCAGAGACTGCCAGGCCACAGCCCCTGCCCAGCCATACCTCCCTCCATTGGCTGGTGGCGCGGCCAGCCCAGGGCACAGCCCCTTGGCCTGCCAGCCCTTGCAGAACCCCAGCATCCCTGTGTAACTTTTGGCATATCACTGGTGAGCAGTGGGGGAACAGACTTGTTCCTTCCAGACCTCATTTTCTTCCCCTACAATGCACAGTCCTTTAGAGCCTGTTCAGGGGAAATTCTGCTGAATGAAGCATTTGATTTATGCAGCTACTAAGACATTTACTGGCTTGCAACACAAAGACTATGTAAGTATACTTGACTAACACCTCTACCTAAAAACTCTGCTTTGCCATTTTTAGTCTTCATTTTCGTCCTGACACATCACTCTCACATTTGTTCAGGCCAGAAGAGCCATCTTTAAACTACCTGTGAGTTCAATATCAACACAGATTCTCAACCTTGCTCTTAAAAACTCTTTATACCTATCCTCAAAGTTGTATTTTTGTATTCCCGGACTTGATAAATAGCATGTGTGGTGAGGTGGGAAAGGTGTTCATAATTTCCAGCTGAAGTATTGCCTAGTGAAGTGTCAGCTTGGGTTACATAACTCATATATAAACAGACTTTTTGTGGCTGGTAGGAGAATAATTGGTTCACCTCTTCTATTCCCCTCTCTCACACAGCTTCATTGGCCTCTTATTTCATTATTCCGTAAAGCTTGCAATGACCACCATATTCTTTACAAAATAGCCTTTCTGACATTAGGAGAAATCTCAAATATTAAGAAGATATGGTCAGCATTTAAACCCTAAAATCTCCTCAGAAAAATACAAAGTATTTTTTGGAGTACTACATTATTCTGAGGTTGGTCAAATCCGAGCCTTCTAGGACACTGCCATGGAGGAAAGGTTAGTGTGGAGCTGAGACTTTGACCTGATATTCAGAGAGACATTTAGCATCCCTCAGCCAGGTGCCTCAAGTGCAGTGAAATGACTTTTTGCATTAGGCATGAGATGAGATGAGATAGTCTCATCCAGTACTGGGTAGACCAGCTCATGTGGAGAACCAGTACAGCATAGCCAGTCAGCTGAAAATCCACCCTTTCCCTTACTACACACTCACCTTTCCAGACCAGTAAACAAAACCCCAAGCCATATTAGGTACTACTATTATAATAAATCATTATGACTTCCCAGGGAATGAAGTCAAGAGTAGCGAGTTATACCATTGCTGGCACCAGCTGGAGTGCCCTAACAGTAAGGATTCAAGGAAAGGCAGGAAGGTTCCTCTGCGAGCTTCTTATTGAGGGAACCTCTGCAACACCATTAGTTGCTCATGGACAGTTTCCTTCTTCCTATCAGTATGGGAGATGGCAATGTTAACATGGGAAGATGGTATTGCCACATGTAATGTACACCAATGTGCTGTAGTGGTTCACTATCATTTCATGCAATTTTCTTAACCTTTCTGCACAGGACATAGAACAAGAGAGAAACAACTAACCGTATCACTGTGATCCCAGGTGTTTGATGAGCCACTACTGACTATATGTGGTTCTTCTTCCCAGCTGAAGGAACAGTCACCTGTATAAAGAAAATATTGAAGGTAGCGTGATGCTTGAAATATACAGCTGAGAATTACTTCAATAAGCAATCCCATGCTGATACTGCAAACTGCATATATTCTTCACAAATGAAACGTTTTACCATGAATCCTTCCAGCCCATGTTCAAGTCTTCTAAGATCTCCACATATGTATGCATCAGGCTCCTCTATTCATTCTCATTCTCCATTCCCATCTTTTCCACATCTCACCTTTTCTACAGTGCAAAGGAAGGGACACTTCCCACGCTTGTCAGACCCAGACTTGTTTCAAGACTCCTTCCCATTCTCTCCTGGATGGTCCTCCATCCATCCAATATTTTTTTAGAGTCTTTTCAGGCTACCTATATCATATCATTTAAACAGATTTTTAAAAATTACTCTTCAATGATAAATAAATAAGTATGCCATTATTTTCTTTCTGCTTCTCACATGAACTTTTGTATGGCTTACAGATTTTTTTTATTTTTCACAGATTATAGAATAAAGGCAATTTTTAAATCCCCTCTTGTCTTACTAGAGGTACGAACGCTGATTAGGGAATATGCAGAACACGTTCTGGAGGTGAGCAGGATTAAACACATGCTATACTTGCCTAGAAGCAACAATAATATCAGTAGCAGTACTGATGGCATGAGAAGGAACATACCTATGTAAAGTGCACACATATGCATCTACATAGATACGCTCCTGTGATACTCTGGGCCTGCTCTCTTCAAATGGGAAGCCTTTCCAGTAGAAAAAAGGAGAATTTTTATGTCATTGAGTCATCCCTCTGTTACATCTCATCATACAAGACTTGTACTAGAGTACACTGGCGGATCACTAGAAGACAAATTCTTCATGGTCTTTGTAGTAAATCGTAGTAAATTTTCTTATGCCCATACTAAAAAGATTGGATAGAAAAATATCTCCCTCTGTTAATATTCAGCTTAAATCTGAATTCTCTCAAATATCTGAGAGAGCAAAATGAAATTTTACAAATGTCTATGGAATAGGAAATGTAAACAGGAGATGTCTCTGAGGCCAAGTAAATGTGTCAAAAACCCCAAAGTTTCCTGCATCATTTTCTTGTACTCAATTGCATGTACAGTTTGTAATAGCAAATTATTTCTTCATTCAGCTGTCCAATCAAAAGTTATGTGAAGTCCCCCTATCCCAGTTTCCCAACTACATCATAGAGAGCAATATAATAAGGCCCCATTGACAAAAATATTCCTTGATTGCAAGGATCGTCGATATCCTGAAAATGAGTTTTCACAACACTAGATGTGCACTTCAGCTCACTTTGCCAGGTGTTTGCATTGCAGTGATAATTTTCAGCTCTGCGCTGGCTGCTGAATACGGCCCAAAATTGGAATCACCCCCGTAGGAGTATTCAGATCGCATAGAAAAATTTAGGCAAAGAATAGAACAGACTACAATCACAAAGAACAGAGCAGGGCACCCTGAATGCAAGCTACATCAGAACAAACATGCAGGAGTCATGCTTATAGCTTTTTAACAGCAGAAGTTTCCACATTGATACACAGGAAAGCTTAGAGAGAATCTCAGAATCGTCTCCTCTCCAAATCTTTATTTTAGGGGGACTCTAGTGTAAACTTAGACGCACGTATTTCACACACAGTGCCTCTTTCCTCTTCACAGGGGTGTTTCCACAAATTATTCCCTCAATCTGAATCTCTGTGCATGAGTTTGATAGTGACTCTCAATCATCCTAAGCAGCTGGTGAGTCCTGGTCTACAGTTTGCTGATGAAGGACGATTTCCATTTCCTCCATTACTCACCAAAAGCATAGCCTAAATCACCTAGTGATGGTGTCTTTCACAGCCTTTCTTTGCTTTTTGTGTGTAGGATAGATAGAGAAAGAGATCCGAGAGAGAGGCTTATCTCACCACGGTATGAAGGACAACAGTATCTGACCCCTCACAGAACTTAGAGATTCCCATAGACATGCATAGCACCACAGATGCTGTGCGTGAAGCCCTGCAAAGGTGACTGTTCACACTTGCACTGAGTGCAGGCTGCCCATCCACAATGCCAGGAGGCATCACACACACGAAAATAGCTGTCACACACAGAAGTTACTTCTACTTCCCTTACTCTGCTTTTCGTAGGTAATCCCTGCCTCAGCTGTCCACACTTTTGAAAGGGTGATGGGAGAAGGCATTGTCCTAAAGCTAGAGTGACGAAGGGAAAATCTTACTCCTGAATGTGTTGTGTTGTGTTGTGTTGTGTTGTGTTGTGTTGTGTTGTGTTGTGTTGTGTTGTGAGGACACCAACCAAATTATTCCTATTTGCAATTACTTTAGTGAGCTGACTGTGCCAGAGTACCAGAGAAAAAAGTACCACCTAAATGGAGACTTGCTGTTGATATCAATTTATTGACAGAAAGTTGAATTTCTCCTTTCAGCTGCCAATTATCCCTTGTATAATCAAAAGAATTTCCTTTTGATATGATCTTAACTGTTTTGAGCAGTGGTCTCTTCTCCAAAACCAAGATGTTTAAAAGCAACCAGTGATTTCAGACACCTTACCTTCCAGGTACCCGGTTTGAATGATAGGAAGCTTGATTATCAGTAGCTACTCTTAAAAACAGTTTCTAAAAAGCATCAGTTCTCAATTTGAGCAAACAACAGTTGATGCTAAAAGTACTAGTCACATTTGAAAATGTCGGCCCTTGTATTACATGCAAATAATGACCAATCAGCTACAAATTATAAGTCTGAGGCTCTTGGTATTTTTTAAAAGCACTCATGATGCTAAAAACTACTTTAATTGATCATTACCTGTCTTAAAGGATTTTGGTCTTTTCACTGATTTAATGAGATTACTCCAGTTTTGACAAAGAGTTATTCCCTAACAAAGGCAAGGAGTCTTGGGCTTATTTGGCAGAACAAACCCAGACTCTGTTTCCCATTTCCTAAAGCACAGCTATACTGCCAATATAGCTCCCCTGCCCCAGCTGCAGGGCCACTAATCCTCAAGTTGTCAGTGGAACACAGACACCCCAGTGCCATCCATCCCAAGAGCTCTGCATGGAGAAGTTTGAGCTGACTGGGTCTGCTGGTCACTCACTCTGGGAGCCATAGCCCATTGCATAATGAAGTAGCACCATATGTTTATGTACCTTCATAACCTGGAAAAGTGAGCATTGCCCTTAATCACCAATATTTATGATTCATAAAGAAATGGAAGAAATCTGAATAAGGAATATGTGATAGGAACAAAAGCTGTCTGTATGCCCACTGACACTGTCAGTAGAATCCTGCTGTCATTGCACTCCATTGGGACTGCAGGCCTGGTTTAATGCAGCCTGATTGCAGCTGTGTCTGCTTTGGTTTCCTGAAAGAACTTGCAAGTCTAGCATGGTAACTTGTCATCTGCAAGCCAGGAGTTTTATTCACAGTTTGCTAGAAGCCACATTAAATAGCAACATCAGTCTGGAGATCAGCTTCTGCAGCAATGTTCTTATCCTTAAGCCTGTGCAGATGGGTGATTCCCTATGTGCTTGCTTTAATGGCTGTGCTGCTGAAGACACTAATATCCTAAGACATATCTCTCCAGGGGGCTCTTGATATGAGAGTAAAATGAAATTTGTGTCCAGTTTGCCAGCACCTCACCAGTGCCCTAACAGCAGGGTGCTGTATTAGAAGAAAGACACTCTTCACAGGTGCACTTTTCACAAAAAGACTGTCAGAAAAACCTGAAACATACGCATTATTTAACCAAGCTCATAAATAGCAAATTCTCCAAACAACTAGCAATATTTATGCTTCCTATTTTCTTGGAGTTCAGGAATCTGTGGCTTTGTTACCAGTGCCGCCTGTGAGGTTATTGAGAAATTAATTCTACTGTCAATGTGTATAGACCGAGCTTTGCTATAAACATGCACCCAAATACTATGCATTTTGTCTTCCTTTCCTCCCTCCAAGCGCTGTGCTAACAATATGACTCTTTACTATCAGTGCAACTTGCGATTATGTAGCGATAAGCAATCCACACTCAATATGCCATCCTATTAGGCAGTGTTAAGTTATTATAGGTCGTATTGCTAAGCCTAAATAAGACCTGACAGAAAAGCTCATTAAATCTGAAAAGATTCAAATGAAAAAAGAACCCTTTTCCCCCCTAACTAGATTGAGGTACTTAGCTCAAAGCTCCCAATCACCTTTGTGAGAGAAGCCTCGTGTAGCATGGGAGTCCCTCACAGAAGGGCTGTGCAATTCCCAGCATTGGATTAGCACCTGTTGCACGGGTCCCTTCCCTTAATTGACCCTGCAAGGAGTGGGAAGCTAATTTAGTAATTCCTTTCCAGACCCTTTGGCTTTTCTGGTCTCATGAGCAGGCCTCCAATCCCTGGAGCACAGACGACACAGAGAATCCCTTTTCATTCTTACTAAATATAGCACCTTCCCACTTTTTTTGCCAGCAGACAAACACAACCTGCAGTGGCTACCCTGCTTGCTACACATGTCCTACATCCCATAGACCAAATGGCAGACTAGAACAGTGATGAAGAAGTTGAAATGTCAGCTTATACCACTCTTTGATTCATGGTTTGCCCTAGAGACAGGACTTCATCCTTTTGTGAGCATACCTAGCTATTGAGTTAAATGACAATATTAGAGCATCCTGTATTCTGCCCTGGATATCCACCCCTCCAGCAACCTCCCCACAGCATTGGCCTAATTTATATGTGCAATTAAGCACTGTTAGAAGAAAAAAAAACAAACACAAAAAACTATGGCTTATTTTCATTGATAATACACAATTGTCTTAACTACACTGATTAAAATAGAAAATTAAACATAGGACTGGTGAAGTGATTGCATAATTCCTTTTCATTGGGTAAAATCCTTTTAATTCAGTGTAGCTATGGGTCACAAAGGCTACTGAAACCATTCTGTCCTTTTGTGCAGCATTTTTGTCTTCACTACAAAGTGCGAGAAGCCCTAGTGATGTGTCCAGTAAGGTGTCTGCATCTCACAAAGTTGCTCTAAGCTTCTGGTGAATGTTAAGGAACTAAGTAATCCAAATCAAGTCATCAGGATTAACCAAATGCTTAAAGTTAAGCCCAAATGTGTTTTCCAAGATCGAGGCTCAGGGGAATGCAGCATTGTTGTTAGCATGTTTAGTACAAAGTATTAAGAGAAAATATGGATTTTTAAGATCCCTTTTGATCATTTTCAAGTAAGTTGCTATCTTGACCTACTGAAGCCAGAAGTATATCACTGTATGCTGGATGTGGATGGGAGAGGATTTTCAACCTAGTAGCACACACAGGTCACTGATTAGTCCAGACAATGAGGCTCTAATGATAGCAGCAGTGGAGTCCTGTGTTCTGGAGATTTCTCACAGCAGATGAACAGTTACCTTCATGAGTAAAATCGCTATAATTAGTGAGGAGTCCCATCAATCCCAAAACCTGCATTCCAAAAATAACCAACATAATTAAGCACCCTCAAATATCATCACATCTTCCCTCTTTCTAGTTTGGTCTATAAAGAGAAGGGTATCTCCATGGTAGGAGATAAATCTCCAGAAAAGCCCACTCGGCAGCTTGCTCTCCATTACCATAATGGAACCCAGTGGATCTCATATTGCCCAGGGAGGACATTTTCTCAAAAAAAAAAAAAAAAAAGGCCCCTTGAACTCCTTCTTGAACTCTTTCTTGAACTGAAAAACAAATATGCCCCACCCACATGTTTTTGCAGGCTCTGAGAGAAAAGCATGACATGCTTAATATACTCTGTCTTGTTTGGTATCCTCTTTACCTCCTAAGTGATTTCAGAGACAGTCCTTATACCAAGCATCCAAAAGACGAGGAAAAGTGTAGCAGGATTCTAAAGTGGTCATGGTCGTTTCTATAGGTGCAGATGACCAAAAATACTTACCAAAGGCTGCTACTTTCTTGAGC